>NC_139682.1:34940231-35607731 GCF_964106915.1 Podarcis gaigeae
AGGTATTTTGCCTAACACCTACCCTTCTTGTCATAATAGGCTATCAAATACATAAACTAAAATTGATAACCTGGGGTCTGTTCACTAGAAATTATTTGCCACTTTCAGTTTGCCATTCATGCCTGTAAATTGTTAGAATTCCTGCTCCATGATTGCAGTCATGGGATTTTTGTCTATCACATGACAGTGTATGTTTTGACTGCAGAGTGGGAAGCGACGAAGACAGGATGTTTGTGTTACTGTGTTCCGTGAAGTGGGACTATTGTCCTTTGTTCTTTTTCTCTTTGCTGTCTGATGCTAGAGAGAGAGGGAGCCATGTTGCAATGCTCCGTGTGTGTTTATATGTAAATAAAGTAGATTAGTCAAAATGCTGAGTTGCTGAGGTCTGTCACGCAAGGTGCGCAAACTCTGCAGATCCCTAAGTGTGCTGGTGTCGGTTGGCATCGGTCGCTGTGATGTTCGGGCTGAAGAAAGCTTTTGAAGCTCCCGTACAATCGACCAGGAGGGAGGGAACATGCCAGTTGGGCATGTTTCTCTGCCAGGGTCCTACTTGAGTGTAGGCTGAACTTCTGACATAAATATCCATACTCTGATCTAGATCTTTGCACAGTTCACAAGTTAGTCTGTTACTTACCAACTTAAATCTATATAAAATGAATTTATTAGTTTTGAAGAACAAGCTGGTTTTCAAGCCAGGTGCTTGAAGATACTGGGGTCATTTTGTTAATGACTACAAAGTGCCACACTTGCACATTTAAAATGTAACAAAATTTCAGTGTTTAATTTTCATCTTTCAGACCCAGTGCATGGTCTGAAGGCTCATGAGGCTACTGCCTTCCTGAAGCTAAGCAGGTCTGGGTCTTGTCAGTGCCAGGATGGACGAGTCCTAGGGTACCAGATGTATGCTGCCTTTAGTTCTATAACAAAAGGCAGGATATAAATGATGCTGTATCCAATTCCTTGTATTCCTGCCCCACTACTTTTCCTGCTGCATGGACTCTTAAAACATACCCTTCATGAAGCACCTGTCTATGCAGCCAAGATTTGTTTAGACACCTGTCTTCTAAGTCTATCATCTCCCTTTCTCTGAGGTACCCATGTTTCCGGTAGAGAGACTAGCTTGTCTCTCATTTTGGTGCTAGGGCATATTGTAATTTGCTGACCCTCCTTTGGTATGCAGGCAAATGGTTAATTTTTTTGGGGGGGGGGGGTAACTTCAAGCCTTTTGTGGACTGCATCTAGGTGTGTGTGTATTTTAAAGCTCCTTGTGGGAGCCTGTGTTTCTGCTGCTTTGCTTATGAGTTGATGAAAAGCACCATGCTAATAAAAGGGCAAGTATTGTTACTTCAGTTAATAGTGCCTAAGGCTAAGGATGGATGAAGAAATGTTGCTTATGCTGAACATGCCTCCTATCCCTCCTATCCCTATAGGTGAAGGACAGACTTGGATCAATAAAAGATGTGAACTGTTCTTTTTTAAAATCTGTTGCAGATAAACTTATATCTTAAGATGGAGAAGAAGCCAAACAAGAAAGAACAGCTCACACTGGTGAACAATGTCTTAAAACTTTCTACCAAACTCCTGAAGGTGAGCAGTTCAGAACTATGTAACTCTTTGCCTATTTAATACTTGATAAAATGATGTTTGACCATTTGAAGGGTTTTTTTGTGGTGCCCATTTGGGAAGGGGCAGAGCACATACTTTGCATGAATGTCTCAGGTTCAGTGCTTGGCATTTCTAGGTAGGGATGGGAAATGTTGCTGTCTGAAACCCTGAAGGGTCAGTGTGGACAGTACTCACCTAGATGGTCCACAGCGTAAAGCAACTGTCTATGTTCCTAAGCAAGACTAGCCCGTTAACTTTCCTTTTCTGATGGCAGGAGTTAGATACTCCATTTAGACTGTATGGCCTGACAATGAATCCCTTAATCTACAACATTACTCGTGTGGTGATCCTGTCTGCAGTCTCTGGTGTTATAAGTGATCTACTGGGATTCAACATTAGAGTAAGTATTGATATGTCTGCATGCAGATTGGCTAGTTCAGTTTGGTGTTTTTCTATACTCAAGTTCATACTCTGAAGTACAGCCTTCCCTTCCTATGGGCTTGGTGATGCTGCAACAGATACTGTTACCAATGAAACCAGCAATTGGGCGTCACGATTCTGGACCTTCAGTTTGAAAACAAACCAAACCAAATCAGAGAAGGTTGCTCAGTTTAAATCATTGGTTTCTGTTTCTTCATGTGTGTAGCCTGCAATTGAACAATGATCTGACAGTTGTTTGTATATGCTTTAAAAGGCTTATTTTTGAACTATGAAACTACGGTTTTTAAGATTGATTTTTAAAAATTCAATTGTTAAGCTACTCTCCTGATATAATGCCTACTTAATTTTTTAGTTGTGGAAAATCAAACCGTGACTTGAAGAAGAAAGAAGGTTGGGCCCTTGTCCAGTGCCACAAGAGTTATTGGCAGTCCTGCCTGGGCTTGGAATGGCATTTGAAGGTGCTTCTCTCATTTTAGTAGTCGTCACATCTTATGTTTTTCATACATTCTGTCAAGACCAGAATAAATTAATTTTATTCTCAGTGAGGCCATAGCTTGAAGAAACCTTAGTAAACGGGCTTCTTAGAATAAAGTTATCTGACAAACCTGCAGCTCCCATGGAGTGCAGTAGTATGAAATCATACAACAGATATTTGTTGCATAAACAAAAGCACTGCATCAAGCCAGTCATTTTCCGACCTGAAAAGGCTTGCTGTTAAGTCACCTGTAAGGGGAACAGAACTTAATGCATACTACGAACATGTTAAGGGACATGTTTTTAAAATGAGGCTGAGCATGGTGCTATGTTCTAAGTTCAGAGAGGTGCTTGTTTTTGGCAGAATCGCCTCCTTTTGGTAGCTTGCTCTTGACCTACTTTAAAGTGCCTCCAATAAAATTTTCTTGAATGGCACTAGACTTAGCAGCAGAAGCTGCTGGAGGCCTTGCCTACTGATGTTGATTTATAAGAGAAGGAAATTATATACTCAACTTGTGGTGATGGATTTTTATCTCCAGGCATGCAGCGGTTGCTTAGGAACACACAAACAGCTCCAGAAGGTGGTTTACAGTAGGTCTGCCACACACACCAGGAGAGATGATAGTTTTTATATGATTAGCATTCTTCAAATAACTCATTATGTGAACTCAGACTGATCTGAACAAGCAAAGCAATCTCTCCATGAGAGAATACAGCAATGTTTATATGCTTCCAGAGAGAACAGAGTACAGTATTTAAGAGGCAATTAGAACCAAATTTCTGCTGGGATAGATTACAACACCCATTACTGGCATTTAGCTGCACGGAAAGTGGGTTGGACCTGAAAATTTTCCCACTACAGGGAGCTATTGATTAAAGAACTTTACACACAATCCTTCCCAAGTAGGGTAAGTATTAGGGCTGTGGACAGCTTCACACAAGAAAATTTTCTATAGCTGTACTGATTTTCACATATGGTATACATATGGTTTACCATACATAAATATTTAGAACCTACATGGCAGCTTCTGAATGTACATGCAGCAAACCCATATTTCTATGTTTTTCTATATGTGATACTATAATTTTATTCCTGAATCCACATATAACTATGTGAAGTAACTCTAAAAGGGCTTACCAAATTATCACTGAGTGGTTGGTTGCTGTCACTAGTATGTATGGAATAGTTGAATATTTTTAAAATCAGCACTGCCTGTAGCATCTTAAGCAAGATATACTTTGTATATGATACTGTTTATACAAACAGCTTTGTACAAACTGTTTATTGTCATACAATATTCTTCAAGTCCAACTAAATGTTAGTAATCTGGATGAATAAAACAAGTAATGTAAACATTGAAGTTTTGCTATGTTCTTTTCTGATGGCAACCACTGTGTTTACAGGTAAAAGGGCCATTTGTGAGAGATGTGTTGGCTGCAGGTGGAAGGTTAATTTTACATTGTGCTACAGCTGTGAGAAAAGTAAAATTAAACCTTTGAGATGTTTCTACACAAGCAGAAGCATGAACAATGCTATTGAGCCTACGTATTTTAGAATTTTTGAACTTGTACCTTCCTGCTGTTCATGATCTTTTACATCCAATCTAGAGTTATAATGTAGCAGGTGGATAACAGTCTGACTCTGCCCAATAGTTTTTTGTGGCCCTGCAATCCCTCCCAACCATTTCTCTTACTCTACATAATTTGATTCTGCAATGCCAAACAGTTTTGTGATCTCCAAAATTTACCCCTTTTGAAAAATGGTCATGCCCATGTTTACAGTGTTAGCTGGGGCCAATGCAGCCCTTGGCCTGAAAAAAGTTATATACACTTGTTCTAATTCATAAAATACTGAAGAGGTGATATTTTCATAAAGTACAGTACTCCAGAAGCCATGAACTAGAGTCTCTTTTTAATGTATCTATATAAAAAATAACGAGCGATTTACAGGTCTCTTTCTAATCAGAACCTTAGAAGTATATATAAAGGTGCTGTACAATATATAAACATTTACATCCAGTACAACCATAGGTTTCTCAACATTCCAAGGCCACATTGCTAAAGTCATTTTATGCAGTTAAGTACAGATACAAAGTCTCTGGGTAGAAGGGCTCACATCAAACAGAGGACAACAAATTAGGTCACACCATTAAAGGTTAAATTGCATATGGATAATGATTACTTGCTGAATAATGGAGGGGGGAACCATTTTAGTTTTACTAAGTCATCTGGATATTTCTGCAGTTTTCATTCAACACTATTCTGTGACAGAGTATAAGAATCTTGAAGGGATGTTTCATGATGTTTGTCAAGGTATTTAAACTACATAGGCTAACTCAAGTATTAAATATTTTCACAGTAATTTTCTACAATATTTGCACATACGTCCTACAGCAACTTGAGTTCTTAAATGAGAGAAGAAAAGACACTTCAAAAAACAATTTTCTTAATATTAAGAGTTTAACCAGCTGTCTTTTAAAAAACAATTTCCTCAAGAACTGGTTTGTCTTGGTAGCATCACACCACATAAATGCTTAGGAAAACCAAGTCCAAAGAATATAGGGCTTTTAAAAACCTCCTGTTCAAAACAGGAATTCATTTGAGCCACATTAAACTTTTAAAAACTTAGGGAAATTAATAAGCAACACAGATATTGTTGGGATGGGAAAACACCATTTAAAAATAAAAAGCACAAACCCATGTGGAACTGTAAGATACTGTAAATTCACAGCCAACATACATACACCTTGCACAATTTTTTAAAAAGGTGAACAGATGTTCTAACGTAACTTAAATGTGCATCATCACACCAGTATATGTTTCTGGGTGCCACATGAGCAAATCCATCATGAAAGTGCAGGACTATTGCACAATAGACAACCTTGCACCTTTCAAATTCCCATTCTGACCAATGCCATCAGGCATCCTATTGAGGCTCTGATTACAGGTGCGTTTATGCTTTCAACTTTTCCTTCTCAAGCATTTTCACTGTCATTGCAATGGTCAGCTTGAGAGGTGGTGGTGAGGAAAGGGCTAATCAGCAGCTTTCTAGAGACCTAGTGCTTTTAAATGGGCAATTGGATGTCACTTAATGTCAGTTGCTTCTGATCAAGCTAGCAGGATAAGCACAGCAACCACACAGGGATAGTCATACAAAACCAGTAACAATAGCACCAAGCAAGTACACCTCTTGAAGTAGTATTCCAGGCTTCAGTGAAATCATATCTCACACAGACAGCATCTAAGGAATTCATTCTTCAGCAATCAAAGTCCATTTCAAGAGTTCACAGGATTACCACTATCCTAGATATCTTCACCAATCTATTCCCCATCACACTCAAAGCATTCAGACCCAGCAGGGCAAGGTGAAAAGGGTATGTCAGCAATCGAGTTGAATGCAAAGCAATAATCTTCTGAAAGTGACATCGCTAAAGCCCTCAGTGGCAAGCCTGTGGTTACTACGACACAATGCCAACTTCAGCTGTTTTCCAGAATAAGGCTGAGCAGTATCATGCAAAAGTGAAAATCGAACAGAAATGGTAAAACCTTGAGCAGATAGATGGGCTCTATACAGATAAATATTTCCAAACAGCAATGGGAATGACTTTTCTCTTATTCCTAGTGGCTCAGGGGAAGTGCCACAGTAACAGTAGTTATTGCACATGCAAAGAACTACACATGCAAAGGAAGTGGAGAAGCTTGTCTCATTCAGTTCAACAAAGCAGTAAAACTGACTGCCAGACTGCCTAAAGTAGAGTGCAACTGATAAAAAGAAAGGGTTAATATGTCAGCAAAACAGGAATGCCACCATTAGATATTTTTTTTAAAAAAAAATGCTTGGACATTACCGTGCAAGAAAAATAGTACTGTGCATTTTTTTTCTTTAGTAGATAGGGATTTCACAAAATAGAGGGGAGAGGAAGGGAGAAGAATGTTAGCAGTAGTAGAGTTCTTAAAAGGCAATATTAACAATGTGTCCTTAATTTGCGGACATCCATTTGCCACAGTGCTGCTATGCTGGAAAGAACTTGTTTTGTCCAATCTCAAACACACACACTCCCGCACAAAAAGCAAGACAAGCTCAAAACACTAAAGAACTTGCAGAACTTATTAACCAGACATTGCATTAAGACATTCCCAAAACGAACCCACACATAAACACACAGGCAATGAAAGTTCCATTACAAAACATTCTGCATGTTTGAGAAATCATCACTTATACACTGTAACTAACAGAAGAGGTAAAAAAAGGACAGGAAGAGAAACTAATGGATGAAGGAAAGAAAATAAGTTTGAGAAGAAAGGGGAAAGAATAAAATATAAAATAGAGAACAAGACTTGAAAGCTGGAAGAAAGAAGTCTAATACAATTAAACAGCCTACTGGAAGAGGAAGCTCCCTGACAAAATGTGGAAATCTTTGATTTAGGGTAACATGAGGGGCATGGATCAAACTCTCTGCTGAGATGGATCAAACTCACAAAAGCTCATTCAGAGGCTGCCAAATCCATTGCTAGAATGATGTAAAATTCAAAGTCTCCATTCTTGCAGCTTGCCATCTCCTTAAATCCCATCACAATTAACTACATGTCTGAGGTGCAAATGTGCTCCACTGTTAACATTCCTCACTATCATATTTACACTCACGCAGAAGTAAGAGAGGTACGTAAAAAAATGGAAAACAAAGTGAGGTCTTCTAGTAATAGCGATAAGCAAGGACAATTCTTGAGAATTTGACTTTGGTGGATCGGTTTACTCTGCTGTGTTTTAAGATCTTGAATTTTGAGCCAAGGCAGGAAATATTCAAGTGTTTAGACAGCATTAAGCAAAAAAACAAACAACAGATGGGAGATGCTGACAAACAGCATGGCAGTAAGCTTGAAAGCATATGCACACTCTGCATGTTTAATAACTAATGTTAAAAGTGCTTGTTAAAAAATAATAATCAGGACATAATTTCGTGGCAATCCTGAAGCCACTTACTTCAATATAATCACGCTGAAATTAAGAGAACTGTTGTGATTTTAAAACTACTCAGCTTTCAGATTTAAATTTGTATCACGTATTTTAAAGTTGGAATGGACAACTCAAACAAGGTAGTGAAGAGAGCAAATGACAAAAAAGCACATATAAAGGGGCACTGTCCTGTTTAAAGTTATTATGCTGGTATTGACAGGTTTGAGGAGGGTGGAAGAGAGCTTTGTGAAAAAAGGCATTTGGGGCATGTTTGCTCCCTGACTCCAGAGAGCCAAGAAAACCAAGCACATCTAACTTCTTGCTTGAGCAGCGAGAACTCAGAAATATTCCCTATGTAAACATGCAGCATGCTTGAGTAAATACTCATTTTTAAACTCCCCCCCCCCTTTTCTGTGGCAGTGGAAAATGCAGAAGATTCAACAGGATACAGTAGATAACTTGGCACAAGAACAAGAGTAGTGAGTCATGATTACACTGATAATAGGCATTAAATAATTTTGTTCATTATCTCACAATACTATCAGAAAGCCTTAGCAGTGCAACATCAGGAGCAGCAGGACACCACCTTCAAAGGGACCAAAGGACAGCAGCTTTTCAAGAGTTCCATATATGCAATCCAAAAGGTCCTTCATGCAGCCTAATTTAACTTCCCATCAAATGTACTTTCTGTTCATCACAGTGTCTGAAAAAATGACAGTTTTGTGAAAAGAAAAACTGTTTTAAGTGGCCACATTAGAAACCTGATTAAAATATGTTCTAAAAAAGTTTGTCAGTCAAACCCGTTTGTCTGTCACACCTGTTGCTTTTGTGACTCTGCTTGCACTTGGTACCTTCCAAGGTCCAGGAGTTATAGCTTTCTTCACAGGAGATCTGCTCTCACTTTTGAAAATCCCATCCTCTTTGGTTTTATCAGCTGACTCCAAGTCATTGTCTCTGTATTTGTTCAGGACAACAGGCTCTTCTGCTTCAAGCCTAGTGTTGTTATCTCCAGAAAGTACTGAATCATCAGGAAGACCTGCCATTTTTAATTGGTTAGAGCTTTTGATTTTTTCATCTTCCAGTGTTTTCTTTCTAAGTTGATTAGCCTCAGAAAGTGGAAGAGACTGCTCCTCTGACTTGTAATGTGCTGTCTCTGAAGGGCATTTCTCATCCTTCCCAGATATGTTTTGCTTTGTGACTTCTTTTATGCCTCCTAATTTCACTTTTTCTATTGGTAGCACAGTTGTGTGCTTTTCACTAACAGGTGTTCCACTTTTAAATTCTGTTAATCTTTGCTCTGTGTTCAGATTATCTCTGCTTCTTTCTTTCTTTGGATATTTCTGGGGACTGGCAGATCTGCCTCTCTTTTCCTTGACAGGGACTTTCCCAATATCTGCACTCTCAGTGGTTCCCGGGTGCTTGTTTTCGCGTCTTTTGGGACTTTCTGGCTGGTCTAAGCAACCCTTGGTGGTTTTTTTAGGTTCACCCATTCGAGGGCTGTTGCATGGTGCTTGATTATGGCCTTTGGAAGTACTATTGCTCAACTTTTTTGGGCTGGCTGATCTGCCTCTGCTGGTTGCATTGCCCACTGCCAACTGTGCAGTACTGTGTACCACCTTATCACCTGGACTGGAGGAGTAGTCCCATTTGTTCACATTCTTTTGTGCAGAAGTGGCATTCTTAATCTCCAAGTGGTTTTCCATTAAAGTGCTTTTCTTTTCAGGCACAGTTTTCTTCAGTTCTTCCAGTTTCTCAGGCATCTGGACTTTCACTAAAGCTTCTTCTGGTCCTGGCAAATGAGATGCTTCAGATGTGGAAGCAGAATGTGAAGATGAGAGAAGTGGTGTCTGTTCACTGTGTGTTACACTTGAGGACGTTGGATTCAAACTATCCAGATCACCTGCATCGGAACAAGGACAAATATGCCACTAAGCAATAAGGATGTGTTTTTGACATTTAAAGCCCTTCCAGTTTTAAGCTATGTAAAAACACAACAACTCGTACAATGAAAAACCAACTTATGTCTCTATATGGCAAGACAACAAATTAGGTTTTACAGACTGCAGGTCATGTATTCTTTTGCTAATAACTGTATTTAACAAGTGCTGCATATCCCCCATATGTGCGCATCCTTCCCTGCTTTGCAAACCTGATTTCTGTGCATGCTCAACTCTTCCACTACAACAACAAAAAACTGCAATCTACATTAACTCACTTTCCTGTTAACCACAACACTGCATGATAATTAAAACAAGAGTCTTATTATTCCTTTACATTTCAGGGAAAGAATTTCTCCCACAGGGTCTAGGGAAGTGTATGCATGGGGTTTGCAGAATGGTCTGGAGAGAGAATAAATGAAAGGGACACAAATCTTCAAAATCGTGCTGAGTATGTAGGGCACATTTAATTCAATGTAGCTTATAACAATATTCATAAGCCACCAATTCAAAAAATAATAATTCATGGTGGTATACAATAAAACCATGAAATCACAAAATACACAATTTTAATAAAAGAAACAAAATGTCCAATGCAGCTTGATTTCAGCCTTTCTCAGAGGCAAATACTATAAATGAGTAGAGAACGTCAACAAACCATGATGCCTTTAACCAGTTATAGTCCTTGACCCCAGGGAAAGTTGAAACTGAAATGTGCTGAGTATTTCACATCTTTCTTTAGAGTACCCCACATACCTTTGCACTGTTTTGAGGCTTTACCTCTTTTTGTTTGTTTGTGTTTTCATGCTGCCCTCTGCTGTTTTTCTCAAGAGAGAGTAGCCACCATAGTGTATGTTACATAGAACAGTTGGGAAAAATCACTGATTTGGAGGATGTGCTAGGAAGGACAATGATCTCTGCTGACACATGGAAAGGCTTTGGGATTTATTTAGCTGGTAAGACTTGTGAAATGCAGGACTCCTAAAACTTATTCTTCTGCATCAGTGATAGACTACACTTAAGCAATACATGCCAAAAGAAAACTGAAAACAAGGAGAGCGAAAAACTACTGTTTGAAGCAAATAAAAAGAGGTCAATCACAAGACATGCAGATTTACCAAGTCTTTAAGGAAAGACCAAGAAAAGCACTGAAAGCTTTAATGCTGCTCAGGTTTCACGTAGGAGCACAAACTGGAAGGAGCCAAACCTGAGGGAGGAAGAGAAAAAGCCCAGGACTATATACCAAAATCACAGCACACAGCAAAAGACTTCATCAGAAATGTACGATTCACAAGCAGAGTGCAAGAGTTGGCATAGTGAGAATAAAAAGAATCACACTATTCCTTATTGTCCTGTGTTTGCAAGACCTGCTTGAGTACGCTTCACTAAGGAAGCCTGGTAGTCACAGTGTCTTAAATAAACAGACCCTCAGGTCTCTGTGGTTGCTCTTGTATGTGTGTCCTGAGAGAAAGTGCTGAAAGATGCTGAAGTGTCCCTTCCCCCCTTAGCCACTTTCTCAAGTTCCCATGTTTGTTTAGAATGTTTGCACCCAAAAGGGATCACCTCAATTTTCTTAGGGTTATTCAGTTAAGGGGCAAAGTCTGTTGCAAACTGCTCCACTCTTGTGGAAAGTTACTTTCAGACTAATACAGCTCAATATAACCCGTTGATTGATGTCACTTTCAGAGACTATTAGGCACAAATTCCTGTAAAGAAATGAAACAAAGGGGTCCACTCATGGGAAAATAGACTGATCTCACAAGATCCTCTGGGAGCTGAGACTTCTGTGTCTTTTATCAGTCCTTCCAAATATAGTACCCAACATGTTTCTTTTTCTCTAGTGCTGCCTTCCCTAACCAGGTAAAGTCCAGAGGTTGTAAGACTACAGCTTTCACGATCCCTGACTACTGGACTATACTGAAGGGGTGCTGGCAGTTGTAGACCATCTGGAAGGCACCACATTGGCTAACCTGGCTCTAGTGCATTTGAACATTATTTACCTTTGACTGGGGGAATTTAATGCCTCTACATTATTCATGTCAATTCCCTCTCTCTGTGTGTCTGCCTGTATCACCTCTGCAAAGACTTCAAGGACTGGTGGGTGTGGATGGCAAAGGACCTACATCACTGTCTCTCTTGGGGATTGCTGAGGATTGGTGAGGAGGGAGAACAATGCCTGGGCCTTGGGGATATACCTCATTTTCCTCTAAGTGATACAGGAAGACAAGGAAGAAAAAGAGCATACAGTCAGCACAGAAGGAGCGGGAAATGGGGAAGATTATTTCTAGGCAACTAGCTGACTCTGGCAAACAAAGCTCTCATGAAACTCTGATCTGCCTTCAGGTATGAAAGCAGATATAGATGTAAGTCTGCTTGACGTTGTCTATGGAGGAGATAGCAGAGTTAATGCTCTTCTAACACTGAAGAACAGCAGCATCTGCAACATACAGAACAGGCTAAGACAGTCACTCCCTCTCATTCATCAGATCCATAAACAGGACAGAAAGTACCATATTACCATGATCTGGTATTAAGCCGGTTCCTGGTCGCAAAAGGAGGAGAACTTTATTTCCTCCAGACTGAATCAATTCAATGGCTCGGGTATGGGTGATTCCTTGGGTTGGCTCCCCATTGATCTCAACAATCTGGTCCCCAACCTGAGGAAAGAAAAGCATCCATATTAAACACAAAGGGCACATCAAATTCTTGCCTTATACATAGACCCTGTTTAAGTAAATCCTGTTTTGTCGCATATTCAATTCAAAGTGGCTAACAATATTCATACTGTTATAAAATCTGCTGAACTCACAGCACCACCCATGAATAGCATCCCAATTATCACCTGGAATTCCAGGTACTGACTTGCCCTCTAGATAACTTCATTACAGCTTTACATTCTGTGAGCTGGCACCTACATATGACTGCTGAAGGACAATGCTAAAGGCCAGCTGTGGAACTGGGGGCGGGGAGAGATGGAAGGGTTGTCATTGAGGTGTGAAATGCAACCCAAGAATTACAAAGTGTATATTGCAGTGTTGTTAACTGACCAGCAGATGCCACTGTTACATACAAGGTAACATGCAGGGCTGGATGCAGCCTGACACCTCAGGGAGTAAGAGGGGGAGGGAACAGGTTCCATTTAAGGTGGGGAAGCAGCATTGCATTCTAGTTGTTTGGAGCAGTTTCTTGCTTGAAAAATAGAAACAACTCACAGTGCTGTGAAAAACTCCCTCTAGATATTTACTGTGTGGTTGAAAAGACATTTTGAAGGAGAAAGAGTTCAGTGAGAATATTCATTTAGGCAAGAAGATCTACAGGAAAAAGCATGGGACAGCTCTTGAGGCTCCGATTTGTAACTGGTTTCAAGTTTTATTAGCTTATGTGTATTTTGTCCAATTACAGGGAAATTCATCACTCCCTTAGACTTCTGCAATAAAAAGTGTGGAAGCAACGCCTTAACAGCCATATACCACAAGCAGCACAGCTGCATCTAGTTTCCTATAAACAAAATATACCGTGGGCCACAAGAAACATCCTTGCAGATATAATTTTATGGTTTGCAAATTGATTCTAAAATGAAAAGTGGTATACTGCAGTAATAAAATTTACATCATTAAATTCGTTTATAGCATACATCTCAGTGAACACTGTAGAGTCTTGAGAAAGAGTCTGTTCAAAACTGCAACCAGCAGGGAAGAACTGTAAACAAAGTCTTCATTTTTCCCAGTGTTACCAGGTGACCAATGAGGTTACTCTGGGCAGATGGGCCTTATAAAAAATGGAAAGTATTTGTTTTATTTGTTTAGAAGTGTAAAGAAGAGAGTATGATCCAATGAATAGTGTGTTGGAGGTCCAGTGCCCTGGAGCTACTTTTAGAGGCTCCTGATGTACACCATTTGTTAAAAACAGTATGCCAATATGCTAAGCGGGACATATGCTTGGCAGTAGGAAAGAGGTTGAGACTCTTGAAAAAGCAGCACTGACAAAGTCATATAAGAGCTCACTCCCCTGCTCATCCTCCAAAATAATATATAGCAACCTCTGTCAACATTGCCCTTCTGCTTGTCAGGAATTCATGCATTTGCTCCTATGCTTTTGACACCTACTTTGGCATTTGCCAACATAAGCTACTTATTATTTCATGATAATAGAGGTTATGTCTCCCTTTTCTACTAATTCACCATTAGGTATATTAGTGTCTGGGTGCAACTGTATAAATTCAAGATTAAAGTGGGGGGGGGGGGAGGAAGGTGGGAAACATGAATATGCGATTCAAGTTTGGGGCTCTAGTAAGGGACACTACTTGAGATGAAGCCCATAGCATATTTTTGGAAAAAACAAGTACACCCTTAGAGTAGGGACAGACAACACAGTGGCCTCCAGATGCAGTTGGACTACAATTACTATCATCGCTAATTATTGGCCACCCTGGCCAACAACTGGAGACTGCCACATTGGCTATCTTTGCTGAAGAGCCCCAGCAAATACTCTGGTAACTATTTGGGAGTTGATGCAAACAAGGGAGAGTGGCAATGACAATACTTACTCTGAATAATAATAATAATAATAATAATAATAATAATAATAATAATAATGCCTGAAACACCAAGCAACGTCAGCCAATTTAGTCTTTAAGAATCTTAGGTGATTAAGCCCACCCCCACCCCAAAACAACACCTATTAGATACTCACATGAATTCTCCCATCTTTAATGGCAGGGCCATCTTCAGCAAGCCGAAGAATAAACAACCCCATGTTATACTCCTTTCCTCCACGAAGGCTAAATCCAAAACCTCGAGGACCTCTCTCCAATTCTACAGGATAACATCCAGGGATCTGAGCAGAAAACATAGAGCAGACTTAGATCACATTGGAGAAAGACCTTCCTTACTATATTGTTAGAGAAAGCTTCAATTTCTTAAATTCAAAGGATGATCTAAGCAGAAATGAAGTTCATATATCAGGCAACGTACACACACACACACACACACACCTTCAGCAATGCACCCAGGAAGAGCTCAGGCACAAGCTTAAATTTCTTCACTCAGTGAGATCATGAATTTGGGGTCTCCCACTTCTGTTCTTTACTTCTCCATACAGTGAAGAAACTGGGGAAGAAAGTGAGCCTAAGACAGATCCTGATCTCTCAAGCACAAGCTCAGGGAGAAAAAGTTGACTCAGGCAGATCTTAACATAAGATTGCAAATGAAAAGTGGCTTTCCTAAAGATCATCCTGATTTTTATTTTGACTGAGAGGGGCTGCTGCAAAGTGCTTACCCGACTTTGGTCTCCATGCTGCAGATGTAGCATTTAAAAGTGTTTTGCCCTGTATATTAGCTGATATGCATGCATATATTTGTGCCAGCATTAGCCATTGACAGGGATATGCAATATAGCTCAATGCTTATTTAGTCATATTGGGTGGAATCCAATGAAGTGCTAAGTGAACAGGGATTTCTGCTTGTGCAACGGAACGTTCTTTCCCTCTCCTCACCTCCATATCCCCTACGTATATTCTAGGATTTCTCCTAATCCTCTGGTGCAGATTTAGTAATTCCTCAACTAATTCTACATTTACTTTAAAACTTACAAGGCCAAAATAAGTTCCGAAAATGGATTTCTTTAGCACCAAAGTCTAGGTCAGAAACTCTGCACAACTGTAATAGCTATGCCTCCCCCCCCCCCTTCTGTTGCTTTTAGAAGTATGAGGATTTAGTGAGAAAATTATTATGAGTCCCTGGAAATACAACTATTCTAGCTTAACTAGTTAGGGATAAACTGAAGCTGCAGTGACATTTTAAGTTCTTTATCAAATTAGCCAAGGCTTCTATCACAGATGTAACCCAGCAAGCTTTATGTAAAGCATAGCACTCCATCCTTAAACAGACTACTAGATCTTCCAAAAATATCCCAATTTCCCACTTCATATTGATTCTAGTCAGCTGAAGATTAAATGATTAAAAAAACCCTGCTAGTTTAAGACCAGAGTTCAGACTGTCTCATGTTGGCTCAAGCTCTACAAAGCTGAGAAATGAAAAGCTAAGGTTGACAGTTTAACATAAATGATGCTGTGCAATGTACAAATTGTGCTTTCTTACAACTTACTACCCATGCACCCACACTTTTGCTTGTTTTTTCAGGCCCAAATCCTGATGTGGAGGATGGAGTGCCTAGGACCAGCAAACATGTCCCATGTTGTCCTAGTCCTGTATTGTCTTATGAAGCACCTGAGCCTTACTGTAATGCTAGAGGAATTCTTCTGCAAGTTGTGGTTTATTATTAAACACTACTTTTATTAAATGTGGCGATGCATAGTTGTGGGATGCACAGCTGCAGGGTGGCTGTTCGTATGTGTTTATGGTGCCCATGGCAGTTTGTCAGGTTTCCGAATGTGCCCAGAAACCTATGAAGATTGGTGAACTCTGGTACCATCTGTGTATTGCGCTGCTACAGACATTGCACATGGCAGCCACCAGGTGGCTCCTGAATTCAGAACAATACATTCTATGGGGTCTGCTTCCAAATTAGCCCATCTCCACCCTCAAAACCACCAGTGGAGTTCCTGCACTTTAAATATTCCAATCAACTACGTGGAATTACGTTCTGCACAAAATGTGGCTGCTGCCTCTTTAATTTCTAAGCTCCAATACAGTACATGAAGCACTTGACATTTATAAAGTTAGAAGTGATGGTAACATAGAATAACAGAATCGTAGAGTTGGAAGAGACTCCGAGGTTAATCTAGTCCAACCCCTTGCAATGTAGGAATCTCAACTAAAGCATCCATGACAGATGACCATGCAACCTCTGCTTAAGAACCTCCAAGGAAGGAGAGTTCACAATCTACCAAGGGAGTCTGTTCCACTGTTGAACATTTCTGCCAAAAAGTTCTTGTTAGATTTGAACCAGTCCTTGGAGTTCAAAGCAAGGAGTTTCATGAATTTTGCTGCTTTTATAGCATTTGTAGAATATCCCCTGCAGTGACTGTGACACAAAGTCTTACCAATCCCTATATTTGCTATGGGAAGTTTCAGCCTCAAACAATAGATACCAATTTAACAGAGCTGTTGTCCAGAGAAGAGTTTATACCTGAGATAGTTTGCTCCCTGTGACAGATGAAACACCTTCCGATGACGAGAAGTGCTTGAAACTGTTGCATTGTTCTTTTCCAGTATCAGCTTCCATAGCACTCCTGAAATTAAAGGAAGCAGAGGGATGTTTGTTTATTTATATAAACTGGGGCAACCCAGTCAGATGGGCAGGGTTGATGGCATTACCACCACTACTACTACTACTACTACTACTACTACTACTACTACTACTTGGTTTCTGTTTCCCTCACTGAGCAGCAGCTGGTAGTCATGGGACTATGTTTTCATTCCACAGTTCAGTTACTGTTGGATTCTCATGGGAAAGGGAGACTGGATGTGACATTCACTGGTTTCCTGTTTCTTTGTTCTGTCGTTTCTTTGTTGGAATTGCTCTCTGCTCTCACAGAGGCAAGATGTATGTTTGTATGCTCTCAGCATAGCTTAGAAATAATGCATAGCAATGTAGCACCATACCTGCTTCATCCTTTCATTTGCGGACTGGGATTAAACTCTGCTGGGCTCAAGGCAAGATGAGCCATATCAGCTCAAGGGCCGGAGCTGAATAAACTAACACTATTATTATTATTATTAAAATATATCTCCCAAGGCAAATGGATACCAACAACAACAATTGTGGTCTTCAGTGGCAATGTAATCATGTCCTACATGCCACTGTTGAAATCTGAAATAGCTCGGGATGAAAACTGGAGAGCATCCATGGCGTCATCAGCTGGCAGGACAGTGGCTTTGGCAATACTGATTCTCTGCAGTGCTTTGAAGGGGATGGGGAAGAGTTTTTCCATGCTCTGCCTTTGCTTGCAAAATGCTCCCTTTAAGATCAGAGTGAGATGGGGACTTAGAGCAGGAGGGAGAGGGAGTCTTGCAAAGCCTTTTGAGGGTCCCCCCCCTTCCCTTTTATGTCCCTAATCTTACACCAGCCTTTAATCTCCACTCATGGGTTGATGAATGGAGATTAAATCCTGCTGCCTACAGTGAGTGATCCTGTTCCCTGCTGAAAACAGGAACATGCAACCAATGTAGGGAGGTGCTGAAACCGAATGGTTCCTGGAAGTCTCCGACTGGCCATGTTGGAGGCTTCTTAGTGACAATAGTGTTCTGCTTAACATACCGTTGTCTTTTTTTATTGCAGCTTTTGCCTGCCTTCTAAACAGAGCACTGGGGAAGGGAGGAAAGACAACAGAAAAAGCAAAGCCAGAAAGGGGGCTGGGCGGGGAGGGGGGGAGAAGAGGTTTTCTTTAAAATATAAAGTTGTGGGGAGGGAGACTGACAATGATTTTGAACAAAGGGGAGAGTTTGATTCAGAGAAGCAATGTGGGGGGCAGTCTGCAGAGACTGAACAGGAATAACTGGAAGAAAAAGCTCCATCCTGGGCAGGAAAAGAACTAGAGGAGGTGTCTTGGGTTATATGGCTGACCCAGAAGACTTTCATGAGTTTTCCTGCTTTCCTAGGCATAACCCACCCAATGAAGAAAAACAAGCATGAAGCAACATTCATACCGTATCTTTCCGTGTATCGGATGAGGTTTTTTGACTCAAAATTCACGTCAAAAAACTGGGGTCGTCCAATACATGGATAGTGGCACGGGGAGGGGGAGCGGCATGCTGCCAGCCAGCTCATTGGCGGGAGCACAGCTTCCCCTGATACCGCAGCGAGTGGGGAGTGATCTGGGGGGTGTTTCCTGCCCGCAGCTACATGGGGGGGGGGCGGAGAAGCTGCGTGCCACCAGCCAGCTCATTGGCGGGAATGCAACTAACCCCAATGCTGCTGCGTGCAGGGAGTGCTCCCTGGGTCGTTTCTGTGCGCGGCAGCATCAGGGGAGGTTGCGCTTCTGGGAGTGCAACTTCCCTTGATGCTGCTGGGTGCGGGAAACCATCTATGGAGTGTTCCTGCCCACAGCTGCATGGGGGGAGATGCTCAACAACTTTGGGCCATTTCCCCCCATTTCCCTAAAACTGAGTCCCCCAAAATAGGGGGGTCTTATACAAGGGGGCATCCTATATTTGTAAAAATATACGGTACTTGATATTTTACATAGCAGGGCATGTTTTTCCAGTGCTAATTCATGCCCAATTCATTTGGCACATGATGCTGGGATCTGTGTCTCCTGGAGCAAAAAAGGTTTCCCACCCTTGGTGTAAACATAACCCTCAAGAAACCAGATGAGAACAAGTCCTCTGCACTGGGACTAGATCAATTCCTGAGTTAAGAAAGCATCCCAGAAAATTAACTTGTTTTGACCATAGATAGAAAAGACAAAAAGGGTTACCTTCTTGCCTCCCTTTTTTCTAAGTGGCCTAAAAATAAGAAAAAAACAAAAGTATTTGTACCTGTCAGTAGACAAAGAGCTGGCTGGCACTGTTCCCATTGGCCGATGCTGTAGGGCTGGACTCTGCTTGGCAGAGTTTGTTCCTGATGGGGGACCACGATGCTCTGATCAAGACAGAAGAGAGAGATTAGAAGTACCCCGCACATAATGACACTATTTAAAAAAGGAAGAAATATGCCAAATATACTACTTTTGTGGCTTCTGGTTCTGCTCTGCCTTAATGAAGGCAACCCCCACAACAGTGGGAGATTGTTGGCGAAGGAAAAACAAGAAGATTGAGGGTAATTATCATTGCAAATTACCCCCAGGGACAAGGAGAACAGGCTTCACTTGCAGTTCATCTTGGTACCTGGCTCTCGCTCCGGCATGGAATGCAAGGGGCAAGGAGGCGCTGAGTATAAAAGCACTTTGCCTGCCGAAAACCCTCCAATGCTGCCATTAGGAAGCAGAGGTTCTCCTGTTAATTAGAGCTTAATTGGACCAAAGTACAGACATGTGCTGGAAGAGATGAGATCACAAACTGTGGAACAAACCAACTGCAAGGACTTTAAGGTTTGAACTTGAGATAAGACTTCATTCGGTGCAAAAGACGGTGCAGGGAGGGAGCCTATGGTTTATTTATTTAAAGTTTTCTTCTCTACATTTATGATTCGGCAACCCTCCTCTGAATGTTAGTCCAAATTATATTTGTACAAGCGAGGTTGGAAGAAATTGGATTATAAATATAGAATATAACATCAAACGGAACTGTCTCTGTAAAAAAAGGAAAGAGGAAAGCTCTATTTTGCAGAAGGTTTATGATGGAAACTTACAGCTGACTCTTCCCCATCCTTTATTATTTACAAAGTGAACTGAATAACACAAAGAAGACTTGGAATTCAATTTAATTGGAAGTATAATTGCTCATATATCTTCAGTTGGAAGGAAGGATGAAAGGTGTCTGTGAACTGCCAAGGAACTGATAAGGTTCTTTATTGAGTTATCTGCAGTTTGACAGACCGCTCTTCTTCCCAGGCTGAAAAAATGGTGACAAAAGGTTATTTACAGTCATACCTCGAGTTGTGTTTGCTTCACGTTGCGTTTTTTCAGGTTATGAACGCGGCAAACCTGGAAGTGTTTACTTCCGGGTTTGCCGCTTTGTGCATGCGCAGGAGCAATCTGCGCACTTCCCTACATGAAAACCCCTGGATGGATCTGCTTGACTACTGGCAGGCTTAAGGACTCTGGAGGGGCTTGTCTGCAAATTTCATCTACTTATGTGAAAAGGAATAAAATAAGCTGCAGCAGTTCTTAAAATTCCACATTATATTAAATGGAGACAAAATAGGTTCAGTTTTAACAGATCTGATTTGGACATGGATAATGAATCAAAATGGAACTGCAGAGTGGATCCAAAGCAGATCAGTCTGCCTCCAAATGCTACAGACACAAGACCAAATTTTGAATCTTAGCAGAATTGTCTGAATAAGGCCTTACTGGTGCCTCTACCTCCAACACAGCATATACAGTGATTAGATGAGGGGCGGCAAAACCCTCCAAATGTTGTTGGATTCCAACTCCCATCAGCCCCAGCCAGCCTGGCAAATGGCTAGGGATGATGGGCACTGGAATCCAGCAACATCTGGATTCCTTTCCCCTGGATTAGATGCTCACAGTAAGCCTAGCCACACTTACAAAAACAAATGCTTTCTGAAACATAAGGCGCCACTTAGAAAGGAACAAAGCATATACTAACAAAACAATCTCCCTCAGTGAAAAACCTTAAAGAACGGATTTTAGAACTGGTAAATCTTGGAAGAAGCAAAAAGGCTTGCATAACTTTTAGTCTAATGACACTAGGTGTGCTGAGTTAATGCTTTCCCTCCTTTAATGCAAATTAATTCACATCTGCAATACTTTGTGGTAAGATTAATGGCCTTAACACTATTCCTTAACACAGATTTCTACATTAGGTTCCATTTTCCCAGCCATGCAAGAAAACCTTGTAGAGTTCAGCACAGAATTGCTTGGCCTTATTACTATGAAATGCCTTGAATATCCCTGCCCCCATAAAGACAAATGTCAACATTTTCTCCTGTTTTACACTCAAGAGTTTTAATTAATAAGCACAGGTAGGGAAAAGGCCATCTGTCTGTACTCATTCCCCTCTCCACTGCTCATCCTCTTCCGCCTGCATTTCTACTTTCTACATGACTGGGGCTGACAAGCTTCTGTTTTGAGCAAAATGCTAACATAATGCTTTGTGGAGCATGAAGCACAATTTGTTTTTCTTTAAATTAAAGAGACTATGGGAACAAAAAACAGAGAAAGTTACAAGTTGGCATTTCTAGATGCTAAAAAGAGTTTAATAGTGGGTTTTTTAATTTCTAGTTTAGGGTGTTTCAACTAATGGAAACACAACAGGGAAAAGCAAAGTCAGTAGTAGTTAGTATGCTATGGTGATGCAGGTTCAAAAGCTGCTTTTCTTTCTTTGTTTATAGTCCTACTGATCAGTTCATGGATGGAGGTATAGATCAGCCTTATGAAACAGAACATAAGAAGAGCCTGCTATATCAGGCCAATGGCCCATCTGGTTCAGCATCCTGTTCTCACTGTAGCAGGACCCATGCACAAGTCCACCCTCCTCCCCAGCAATTTATTCCTACTACTGAACCAATTCCTGATCCACAAGGTCCTCTTATTCCATGGCTGCTATGCTTACTTAGGAATCTTTGGTGAACTACCTTGTCAAAAGCATTTTGAAAACTGAAGTACACTATGTCAGGCATCCCCAACCTGCCGCCCTCCAGATGTTTTGGCCTACAACTCCCATGATCCCTAGCTAACAGGACCGGTGCTAAGGGATGATGGGAATAGTAATCCAAAATATCTGGAGGGCCGAAGGTTGGGGGATACCTGCACTATGTTTACCATTTCACTAATGCTTGTTGGCACTCTTGAAAAACTCTAATAGGTTTGTGATATGGGACTTGCCCTTGCAGAAACCACACTGGCTCTGCTTCAGCAAACCTTGTTCTTCTATATGCTTGGTTATTTAATCCTTAACAATACGTTCTGCCAGTTTTCCCAGGACAGATGTTAACTTAACCTGCCTATAATTTACAGGATCTCCCTGGATTCAGTTTTTAAAATTGGTGTTATGTTGGCTAGTTTGCATTTTTCAGGTATGGAGGCTGATCTTAGGGACAAGCTACTTATTTTTGTTTAGAAGATCAACCATTTCACAGTTGAGTTCTTTGAGAACTCTCTGGCTGCTGCCATCTGGACCTGGTGACTTGTCAGTTTTTATTTTGTCCATTAGGCCTAAAACTTCATATCTTGTCACAACTATTTGCCTCTGTTCCTCAGATTCCTTTCCTGCAAAGAGAGATTCCTGCAAAGAATTCATTCAGCTTCTCTGCAATCTCTTTATCCTCCTTTAGCACACATTTGAATCTCTTGACATCCAAAGCTCCAACCACCTCCTTAGACTAGGGTTGCCATATTTCAAGAAGTAAAAATCCAGGTGGCCAGCGGCTAAACAAAATCTATTCAGCTTTTTTTCTTTGTGCAAAATTTTTGAGCTTTTTTATTTGTGAGGTTGCTAGCAGGGCCACTGATGTCTGCCACTGCCGATTGCGCTAATTCCCCAACAGGGAAGAGGCAGAGGGCCAGCTCCAAGCACTTGCCGGGCTCTGGCAACCCCAGTCCCAGCTCTCATCATGAGTCCCTAGCTGTCACCTCCTCTAGCACTCCCAGCCCTGGCGCTACTCACAGACTTTGGGCTCCAGGTGGCCCAAATGGAGCAGGAAAAGGAAGCAGCAGTGGTGGTGGCTTCCTTAGTGGCCACTGCCAGCCCAGGCTGGGAAAGAGCCGCGCAGGCCTGGTTGCGATGCTGGTAGCGTGCAGGCCTCACACACATTCACCTCCGGCCAAAGCAAACGCTTCTGCTTCTGGAGCACAGTTTAAAAATAAAATAAAGCTCCCCATAAACCCAGCCATTTCCTATAAAATGCAACCCTCCCCCCCGGATGGGGATGTAGGCCCCCCAAAAGAAGACATGTCTGGGATTTTCAGACATACAGCAAGCCTACCCTAGACAGTCTGCTATGAATGTATTTAAAGAGCCTCTTGCCATTGGTCTTAATGTTTTCAGCAATGCATTCCTCATTGTTATTATTATTATTTTTTAGCATCCCTTACTGTTTGTTTGTACTCACCACCCCACAAATGTTTGAGTTCCCTTTCCTTTTCATTTGGACAAAACTTCTATTTTTTGAAAGAAGCCTAATAGCTTCTTCAATTCTGCTCTTTAACCACACTGGCATGAACACTAGCTCCTCCCTCAGTGATATAGCTGTAACCACCAAATATTTTGTGATCTGGACACTTGCACATATTTCAAGTACACCTACCTGAACTCAGCTTTATATTAAGCAATTTTCTATAAATCATTAACTTATGTAACCCACAAGAAAGTATCCTCTGAACCATGTAGATGTCTGATTGCCTAGTCTTTCTTTTGCAATCAGTTTTTTCCTTTATGTATTCTTGGGTCCTCATTTTACCTTCAATTTTATCTGCAAAAATCCAGGGAACAGAAAATTGGGTACATCTCTAAATTTCTGCAGTTGGCTCACTTCTCAAGCATTTAGAGAAAATAGCAGATTGTGGTGGCAACGATTCAAACCCAAAGACAAAAGAGACTACCATGAGTTGTTTTAAACTGTTTTTAATGTTGTATTTTAAATTGTTGTAACCTGCCCTGGGGGCCTTTTGGATGAAGGGCAGGAACAATAACAAAAATAATCTCAATGCCATCTTCTCTCCCCTTTAATATAAAAAAATGAAATTGGGAGTGGGGGGGAAATGTGAAAGCCTTTCCTTGAAAATAATGAATGTTGTAAGTATAAAAGCCTTGACAAGTAGATAAATTATGTCTTTGATATTCTGTCACAAGTCATAACATGTGAAATCAGTGGAATCAATATTGTGGCAGGTTGGTTTTAGGTGATTATTATTCAATACTGTAGAAAGCCATCTTTCTGGCAAAATATCAATAGCAAGTTTAATTACATGCACAGGCAGTAGTCTGGAAAAAAGCATACCAGTAAACTGAGCTAAAGAAGAGCTTCTTTTCAAGTGATTAGATTTTACATATTTATACTGAACTGTTTGTGTAGGGAAAATACTATATGGGGACAATGCTACATCAGCAGATGGGATTTCAGAATAATAGTCATTTTGTTACTTAGAGGACTAGGTTGTTTTGATGCACAGTATTTTGCATCAGCCTGGTTGGTTTGAAGGGAGAAGTTAGATGTGACAGGAGGAGATTGCCACCCAATCCCTGCAAAGTGAGATGGGAAAAAATTAAAAACACAGCCCTATTCTTACCTCATTCTCTACCCCCTCCCCCAAAGTTGGACTCTATGAAGTAGCCTCTGCTAGAGGGATAAAAGTAACTTGGTGGGGACTGACAGCAGATTGGTGGTTCGTTTCCCACTCCTACTTACCCATGTAGTACTTTAAAATCTTCCTTGCCCTGATTTTCACTCATTTTGTAAGGACTTGGCTAATGTCTGGGTAAATGAAAATTTTGCCAGATACAAAAGCAAGTTTCTTTGGTGGGGAAATTTCAAGTGCAAGCAACCACAACCCATCTAATTTCAAAATGGTGGTGGTGGGGTTAGAGGAGGGCCTTCAATGGAGATAATAAGGTCTGGGAAGACTCATGGGATAGAAAGCTCCAGGCAATCAGTCTCCAAACTGCTTGATGCTTTTTAGGTAATGGTCAAGTCCTTTGCCCCAAAATGGACTGACAACTAGTATGGCCATTTAAGAACTGTGACATACGCATGCTACAGATGCTACCTGAGTCTACATATAATACTGGTCTGGGTAGGAGCACGAAGTGCAACTCCATCTAAAACAGTTTGATCACCACCTCCCTGGCCTACACCACCTACAAAAAGGACCTCTGTCTTCGTTGGATTGGGTTGCACTTTGATGACCCTGATCCAGTTCATTACTGACTCTGGACTATGATTCAGTATCTTCACTGTCCCATCCCATTCTGAATAAAAGGAGAAAGGGGGCTAGGTGTCACCAGACTGCTAATGATATCGCAATGCAAATCACCAAAAGACTTAATTAAGTAGCTTCATGTAGATGTTGAACAGCACTGGGGACAATAAAGAACCCTGCAGGACATGGCACAGGGACCATCAGAAGTTCTTTCATACCACTTTCTGGAATTGACTGTCCAGATTGGAATGAAACCAGTGGAATACATGACCCTTCAATCCGAAACCCATTCAATTCATTCAGATACAGTGGAACCTTGGGTTGTGGATGTAATCCATGAGGGAGGGACGTCCACAACCCGCAACGCTGACATCCTGAAACGTCGCGTCTGTGTATGTGCGATTTAGCGCTTCTGCACAAGCATGATTTAGTGCTTCTGCGCATGCAGCAAAAACCGGAAGTAACCTGTTCCAGTACTTCTGGGTTTCCCACAGTCCACAACCCGAAAACACGTAACCTGAAGCATCCGTAACATGAGGTATGACTGTAGGTAATATTGAAAGCATCTGAAAAGATCCAGGTTGTGACCATGTGGCAGCTGAATCTTATTGTATCTAAAAAGTACAACAGTAACATTCTTACCTTCTTCAGCAACAACAGTGAGTGTGACAGTGTTCCCTGCATCTTTGATTAACTGCACAATGTTTTCATGTGAGAGGTCTACGATTGATTGGCCATTCACTGCTGATATTCTATCTCCCACTTTCAGTTTTCCACAGTGATCAGCTGGACTCCCTTCAATGACACGCCCAATTTTATGCGGAATCACTGAAGAATGAACAAAAGTCATATCAATGTCTCTACTACACACTGTTATATGGGCACTGTTATCCATTATCATTTACACAAACCACTGCATGAGCACACAATGCTTAGTCTACGAACCATGAATCTAAAAAGTCTGTACCTTCTGGAAGGATTAACTGTGGAAGCCTCCATCTGATAGCCTATGACCATAGTGAAATGATCATCAGATCAAAATATGTAGTACTCAGTTTGGGGTTATAGGCACTGCTGGATTACCCAAAATGCAGATTAAGCACATGGTTAGGGAACCAGCAAAGACGGGGCAAAAATGAAAAAGAGAGGGTTAGTTTTGTTCGTGTTGTTTAAATGATATTTGATATTTCAGAAAAAGACAGTTTGTGATGAACTCATTGATCTAATAAGTGACGAAGTTCATTCAGTTGTTGTGGATGAAATAAGTACTGCTGGGTAGTTCATTTTATCTGTCGACTCTACACCTGGTATTTCACCTACTGATCGGTTGTACTAAGACATGTCTCTCACACAGATGGAAAACCTTCCCCATGTTAAAGGTTGCTTTTAGAAAGGGGTTCAAAAGCTTTCTTAGCTGCAACCATGTCGGGCACAGGAAGGGGAATGCATGTAGGGCTGGTTCAAATGGGCCCAGTTCCAACTGAACCCAAGGGATATCCATTGAGTCTTTAATAATTCAAATCAATTGTTTTAATTCCAAGACCTCATAATAATATTTAAGATGCAACATCTCTGGGCCGCCCCACTCATGGCGGTCTATACAGTGCTATGTTTCCCCCTAGGTACAAAACTTGAATAAGGCTTGCCACTGAATGAAGTAAGGTTCTCTTTTCTTATCCACTTGTTGGTCAGCTACACAAAGGGGAGCAAGATTCCCACTGCCATGTGGTGGAAATAGAGAAACTGCCCATTGAATTTGAAATCTCCTGTCTGGCAACTTTATCTTACTAGATCTTCCCTTTAACTGCTTAACTATTATTTACTATTCTCCAGTTTTTTGAGGGTGATCTTATTAGCTCTCCAATTATTTTGAAATGTATCATCAAGTGATTCTGAGGTGCCCTCCTGCTCAGCTTATGGGTCTGTGGGGGAAATTATTAAATCTACATGCATCTGTTTATTTTGCCATTATTATACTTTTCTGAAACCCTGAAGATCTAAAGCAGAAAGAGACTGAATTCTGCCTAGATCCTTGCAGCTGCTCATACTCCCTCTGTGATTAGCTGCTCACACAACACTGCACATATAGGCAGTTTTTGTTATGATTCCATTCCCAAGATCCCAAGTATCCATCAATTTTTTATGCCTGCTGCTTTTTCCCACACGTTGTTAGCACCCTGGGTGACATCTTACATACCAAGTAAACTAGAATCACTCCAAACCTTGCGTGGTAGCTGGAAGTCTGAACTGCTTTGTATAGAACTGATGCTTTATTCTAAACTATGCATCACATGAAGGAAACAGATGGGACAGAGGTGTGCGGAGCTGTACTTAGCAAAATTACCAAATGGCATTTCAAACTATGACAGTAAATCTCATGCAGTTTCAGAAAGCCACCAGCAATTTGAGATTATCTTATTCAGGCTTGTAATTAATGAAATAGCTGTCACAAAGAAGATGACAGATATGGCTTCTAGTTTTTAATTCTATTTGATGTCTACCATGGGTTTTTTTTTTTGTATTTCTTCTCAGTTTTAATCTAATTAATGTTATATTGTGGCTATAAATGAAAAGAATAACGTGTCAATATAAAGTTAACACAGAGTGGGCTAACTTTCAATTGTAAAAAAGTATCAAAGTGCAAATTGTAATGAAACGAACAATATTTTGAAAGTATTCCACAAACCCTAGGCCTGATATTATTGTCTTTATGATGCTGAAAAAAAATGTTCATTATCTTCCAGAACTTTCTACCAAAGCTCCCCATTTTCTGTGCCAAACGATACTTGTTCCATTGGGTCTGGGTTTTGGGTTGTTGTTTTTTACGGGGGGCACAAGAATGTTTTGCATTATGCAGCATCAGGATTACACAGAAAAATTGGCTTAGTTATCAAAAACCATTTCCTTTCTGATGTGGTCTAAGCACTGATTAGGCAGCATGAAAATAGTATTTCATATTTCTAACACAGGGCACATAATCAACTCAACAGCATCAGAGGGTGACAGCTCCAGTTCTAATAGTTTCCATAGCAACTGCCTTTTAAAAAAGAGGATGACTCTCCAAGTACTGACCTAGTACCATTGCAATAGCTATTTTTTACACTGCTCCTTGCTACTTCATGAAGTGTACTGTGAGAAAACAGTTTACATACAAATCATTCTTAAAAGCATAGTCTCAGACAATACAATCTGAAAATAACCATTATATTCTTGCCTTTTTTCTGTGCAACTAAGTGGGGAAAGAGTCAACTATGAAAATAATCCTAAGTGTCTCTCCCCCCCCCCTCTCTCTCTCACACACACTTTAAAAAAATCACTCCATTAACAGCAACCAAAAGAACAGCTATTGAGAAAATAACAGATTAGGATTTATGGTCAATGTACCCAAAAGGAAGCCAGAAATGAACATTTTTAACAAAAAATATATTGGATGAGTTTAAACAAATCTGCAATTTCATTATCTGTATTTTGTTTTAATTTTATGAACAAATATTACTAAAACAATATTCTGGGAAATATATAGAATTTTTTGTCGTAGTTATTCATATGAGGTAGGGAAAATCTGAAGGCGTTCAGGAGAATATAGCTGAGAATTTGTTTTTAAATATATTCTTAATGAACATGAAATTAACATTTTATTCTTTTGGTACTAGAAGAATAAGGTTTCTAAATGTATTTTTGGTTGACATTTGACCAGAAAATGCCAGGCTTACCTACTCTTTTGCCTTTAACAGAAGCTTAATATTATTTAAAAAAAGGGGAAACTCTCCATATTCACTATACATCATATCTGATCTGATCGTGTCTAAACATATCCAACATGTTAAGATATCTACAGTCAATTTTAGTGACAAGAGTATCTTTGTTCAAGTGTCAAGTAAGGATACAAATCCACTATTGCACACATGGACTCCAGCTTGATTGGTTTTCCTGAGTTAAGTCATATTTGTTGTTAAATGCAACACACTATGCTTCCCCCCAAAAAAGAAACATTGCAAAAATCTTCCATCTATATTATATATGCCACAAATCTATGTCCAAGGCACAACTAGCTTTCTGAGACTGCATTTAATTTACTACCCTATTACATAGGGTTTTAAGATGGATAACTATAAAAACAGCCAGCAGGCTAAAACAATACTAAGAATAGCAAACTGATTAAACATTTCCAAGTTAAAATGCCATGGGCCTAAACAATTAAAATGTTTTCACCTGATAAAGCATATTCATCAGGATTGGTTTTAGGAGGACTGCCCCCCAAAGAACGCATTCCAAAATCAGGTGCCACAACAGAAAAGGGCAGATCATTGGTCACCACATGGATTAACTCAGTAAACTGAGATGCATGAAAAAGAGCCTTACCAAATTACCATAAAGAAGGGGGAACTCCTTGGGATATCTCAGTCCCATGCAACAGGGGCCCTAATAAGCACCCCAAATTAAGCCCAGAAAGACACAAGAAACTAGTACAGCTTTTTCTTAAAGCTAGGAAGATATGCTCTGAATAACCAGGGTCAGACAACAAGGCCAGCTGCTTGTTTTTGTACAAAAAAGAAGAATAAAAAAAAGCCAATGCAATTCTGGGCTGCATCAATAGGAGTATAGCATCTAGATCAAGGGAAGTAATAGTGCCACTGTATTCTGCTCTGGTCAGACCTCACCTGGAGTACTGTGTCCAGTTCTGGGCACCACAGTTCAAGAAGGACACTGACAAACTGGAACGTGTCCAGAGGAGGGCAACCAAAATGGTCAAAGGCCTGGAAACGATGCCTTATGAGGAATGGCTAAGGGAGCTGGGCATGTTTAGCCTGGAGAAGAGGAGGTTAAGGGGTGATATGATAGCCATGTTCAAATATATAAAAGGGTGTCACAGAGAGGAGGGAGAAAGGTTGTTTTCTGCTGCTCCAGAGAAGTGGACACGGAGCAATGGATCCAAACTACAAGAAAGAAGATTCCACCTAAACATTAGGAAGAACTTCCTGCCAGCAAGAGCTGTTCGACAGTGGAATTTGCTGCCAAGGAGTGTGGTGGAGTCTCCTTCTTTGGAGGTCTTTAAGCAGAGGCTTGACAGCCATATGTCAGGAGTGCTCTGATGGTGTTTCCTGGCAGGGGGTTGGACTCGATGGCCCTTGTGGTCTCTTCCAACTCTATGATTCTATGAAAATGAAGTTTCGGAGATACCTTCAAGGGGTAGCCCCTAACGCAACATGAAATAGTCAGTTATGGATATTACCACAGCATAGGTGACAAGAGCTAGACCGTTATTTCTTTCCATTTGACAGTACTGGTTGTACAAACACAGCAAATGTATTACTTCAGAGGAAACAACTCTTAGGCTGTGTATGCTACAGAACAGGGGTTGCCAACATGTTTTGACTCATGGGCCCTTTTACAAACTTGAGAAACTGCTGAGGGCTTTCTACCCATCCACCCGTTGTTTTTAGGTAAGGGATGACTGTAAGGAAGGAGTGGGAAACCCTCTTCAGCCTGAGGGCCATATTCCCTTTAGGACAACCTTCTGGCAGCTGCATGTCAGTGGCGGGTGGCGTCAGAAGCAAAAGTGAGCAGAGCGATGACTGCAAATTACACCTTTGTATGCCACTTTGGCTGTTTCCCCATCCTCCATTCAGACCTTATCATGGTCCAGGGACACCTTACAGGTGAAGCAAAAACAGGCCAGGAAGGTGCAATGCAGGGCTGGTGAGGGGTGTGGTCTAGAAAGATGGGGTGACTCTGGGGAGGAGATGTGGCATAGGAAGAGTCTCAAGGGCCATATAAAAAGGCCTGGAGGGTTGCACTCAGCCTCTAGACCAGAAGTTCCCCACTCTTGAGGTAAAGCCTTAAATTATTTGGGGAGTAAATGTTAAATGGTTCAGACAATGGAAGGATGCAACTCCAGCCCAACTCCCTTGATAAGCAAGGCAGACAACCAATTTTTTAGTACTTACCACCAGGTGGTGGCTTGTTTTTCGAGGTAAGAATCACAAAGCCAAATCCTTCATTCTCCTTCCGTTGCAGCACAACATCATAGGCTTCTGGGAATTGCTTGGTGTGTAGCTCTACTCGGTTTAGCCGAGGAGAGCCGTTCTGCGAGGAAATGGGAACTTGGGGTGATGATTCTTCTTCTAGTTGTTGATCTACTATTGAATACCACAGAAATAGACAGTGGAATGAATTAGGAATGATGCTCAGTATGTAGCTAGATGTATTAGCAACATTTACATGCAACCAATAAATTGAAAAGATATGTGCAGAGCAGCTAAAAGCAAAAAATGGATTCAAAAGTGCACCCCAACACATTAATATTTCAGATCATTAAACAATTAAAGAACACATGCTATGTTACAACTAACAATATAAACATTAATTATGTGTTTAGAAGTGTTTCTCCATGTTTAAATCAACACCAAACTGTGCTTGTAAACATACTACAGTAGGCATTGCCCCAGTTTTTAGCACAGAGAATGCCAATAGGTTATTTTAAACAATTTTTTATTCATTCGGAAAATCATAATCAGGGCTGATATTGCATAAAGTGCTCTCCAAAAATGTAATCTTTATACGAACAATGATCTCATGTGCCCTTGAGTCCTGGAAACAAGGGAACTGCCAGCAAATTATTGTGCCTTTTGAATGGGTCCCATTCATGAGCAACTTAAGATTTCTTTTTCTTTAAGTAATCTCACTGAAACAATGAGCACTAGTACTGTAAAGTACATGCAGCACTATCAAAAATCTAGGCTGGTCATACAGGCTGAGGTTCAAAGACAAAAAGTGCTTTTCTTTGGTCAATCTGTTCATACTTTTCAGATGGCCTCCCCACATACTCAGTCAAACTGATCTTCTCATTCTATAAGAGAGGCTGAGAGGTACAATATAAACCTATTTGTTACTTAACACATCTTCATTCTAAACAGGAGACAGAGAAGCTGCCTGTCATCTTTCTTTTCCCTTTCTTATCGCTGACTTGTGTCCATAACAGGAATCAAAACATATCATAATATTAATACATTAACAGCTTCCAGGTATTCGGAGTTGGGAGGGCAGGAATCAGCAAGATGCTGCTGAAAACCCAACTTTTGCAAATGCTGGAGGAAGGACTGGCCCATGACGATGGACAATATGAGCTGATCCCACTAACCATACCACTCCCAACCTCCAATGACTTCTAGCTGTGAATTCAGTGGGAGCTCAGCCTTCTGTTTCTGTTCTAAGCCATGACCCTAATCTAGAGCTATAATACCAGTTGCAACAACATAACAGTAACTGCCACCATCACCACCAGTAAGAAAAAATACCGTTGCCATAAGGAAGGCAACAGTCCACATGGCAAATTGCTGGCATTCCTAGCCACCTGCATCAACTGGATTTCTTTCTTTTTTAAAAAAAGATTTGAATGCATATACATTGCATATAGCAATATTCAGCAGTACTTCTAATGTACCAGATACAAGAATGGCTGGGTAGGCAAAGAAATAAGTGAGCTTCTCATGGGAGGTCTTTTTAAAAAACAGGCTGGAAGCTGACTAGAGGAATACAATTCCCACTCGGGCTAGTTCAGCAAGCCCTACTACCAGTCTCTTAAATGATGTGAAGCTTTCCCAAAAGCGAATCAATATTAAATATATCATATTTCTATACTGAAAGCTAATGTGGGACTACTTAAAAAAACCCTGAGTATGAATTTCTTTAAAACCTCAATTGTGGTATTAATTCTGAAGCATTAAGAATCTATTAGTATCTTACATCGATACATGGTCATTTTTACTTCATCACTTTGATTTCTTTCTCATAAATTACATAAAATTGATCATAAGAAGAGTGGATCATCCCTGTAAGAGACATGGAAACACACTTTGGCACTAAATCACTGCCAGGACAGGAGGCAAGACCAAGTGCAACAGACAGGCTTGACAGATGTGGCACATACCACCAAAGAAGATCTTTCTGCGGACAGTCAGCAGCACCTGGCCATTTCGTGCAGCACTAGTCATTAAATCCAGAACCTGCTTGTGTGATTTCCCTTTGACCAGGATACCATCAATGCATACCAGCTCGTCAGCAGCACGGAGTCTACCATCTTTTTCTGCTGCACCCAGTGGGATGATGGCTCCAATGTAGATCTAACAGCAAAGCAGAATAGTTATGCAGGATAAGGAATGCACATACATCACAATATTTAATTGTTCTGGGTTCACCCCCAAATCCCATGTTCCCACAACACTTAAGGGTGAATGCGTGTGTAATCAGTTTTAACAAAAACGAAAGCACCAGGAAAAGTAACATCTGCATCTCGCATTGCAAAACTATGTCCTCTATGGCTGCCTTGAAGCACAGAAGCGTCAGCTGGTGCAAAATTCAACAACCTACTTTCTGTCTGGGATGTGTCACTCTAAGCACATTACACTAGTGCATTAGAGTCTTAGATAATGTAAGAATGAGCTCTCAAGACCTCAGCCTAGAATACCCATTCAATTTTACAATCTATGTACCATCAAGACTTCAAGAACATGTAGAGATGTTCACAGTTGATGCATCTCCATTATGGAATACCCTTTCCCTGAAAAGACTGAGTCCTGAAGCTTTCAGAAACTGTTAATGTGCTTTAAGCTAAGTTAACTTAGATGGTGGCTATGGATAGGGAAAGACATGTTGGTCCAGGCGCCACAATTGAGAGTACTACATTTTTAACTCAGTTATCTACGCTTAATCCCATGGGATGTGGCAGAGTATGTCAAACTAAAAACAAACAAACGTGATCAATGGGAGTTTTGATTCACAGCTCTGCTTGCTTGCCTTTATCACCACTTACAACCCTAGAAATGACAGGATGAAACATTGTAGTCACCCTCTCCGATGCAGAAGGGTCTTTTTATACTGAAGAAGGATCATGTGGGGTGTTCTGTGGGTGCATTATGGCTTTTCTAGCTTCCCTTTCCCACTGCAGCCCCTTACACCCAATGCAAAACTGTTCCTGAGCATCAGGAGACCTTCCAGACGAGTGTCTAATGCAACGCGGAGGACATGCATTCAGAAAACAAACAACCCCTACTCCTCCCACACAAACGCACTGAAGTTATTTCTGCTCACGTACTGGGCTCTATGGATCCCGGCCCTAATGTAGGAAGCAGCCCAACAATAAGCACGTTTGGGTGTTCCCATGCAGAACAAGAGCAGGGGTGTCCAACTAGAGGAAACAAGGAATGCTTCAGAATTTGTCAAATAAAAAGGGCCAAGCCTGGTAAAGTTTAGCTAAAGCATACAGATGATGTCCTTCCACTCAGCATTTCCCTGCTCCAGCTGAACTGGTTGCCACTTGTGAGGAAAGGGGCAGTGTGGAACATAATGACTTCACTACAAGCATATGAATGAATTCAACTTTACTGGGAGATGTGGATTGCCAACAAACAGGCCTTTAATTGAATCACGCAATTTGGCCCTTCAAGACTTCACATTCCATCTGAAATTTAAACCCATCACATTTTCAGTGTAGCTGTTAGTTGTATTGGTACTGCAATTTAATCAAGACACAGCTTTTGTAATGATAAATTGTTTTTTATATTTTCAAAGAAAATTGGCTTTTGCAAATAAATAAACAAGATGCTAATCGTTAAATATATTATGTACTTATTGGCAGTTGTCTGCCTGGATAAATTATTTTTGCCTTATTCAGATTTGACCTTAGCATGTCTGTTCATATTATCTCTCATCTATTGCTAAAGTTGATAAGAATCACCTCAGTGAGGACCGCATTGTTTTCTCAATTTCACTGCTCAGTTTTACTTGAAAAGCTATCTTCTGCCTTGTGATTGGTAAATGATAAAACTCCTTCCCTTCTTCTGATTGCTTCGATAAAAAATGTGTGCAAGACTTTAGGGCCTGGAAATTTGATGGCTTTCATATGGAGAAAGCCAATAGTTCTCACCCCAAATCATCTTCAGAAGTTTAATGAGTTCCCTACCAACGAATCAAGCTATAGGTAAAAGTATTTCTTTTTAAAGTTTAGCCACTGATTATCAGAACAGCACAGTTACACTAACATGAAAAAGAGCAAAATATTCTATCAGTGGAATAAACAAATTGCAACCGAGATACTGATAACTTAGTTACTTTATAACTGTGGATTAGCGAAGACAATATTAAGGACAAATAGGATTTACAACAGCTAATGTATTTACTCACTGACTGATCTGGACCATCTCCTCCAAGAACACGGAAGCCAAAGCCAGACTCTTGCTTTCGAAGAAAAACATCCAAATCTTTTGTATTTGGAGCTAGTTAAGATAAGATGGAGAGAGTTATGTTTGCACTGGGCCATGCTTCCACATTGCAAAAAAGCATAAGCAAAAATGAAAACTTAATCGTTTTATAGATTTTTTAAAAAAGAAATGCTCATTTCTGAAAGTATTTAAAATGTTAAGACACCTGCAGTATTAAATCATGAATTAGACTAACACCCCAGCTGCTCAATATACATACAAAAATATACAAACTGAAAAACACTCGAGCCCCAACTAATCCACTCAGTGAACTAAACCTCCATGGGTTAAAATGGCAGATTGGGTTAAAATGGCTGCAAACTATTTACAAATACTCTGTTATTATTTTTTTTAAAATAAATATTTTATTAAGATTTTTGAATAAAAATGCAAAGATAAAGAAACAGTATAACATATGTCATAACATACTTTCTTAACATCTTTGGACTCCCTCACACCTCCCGCTCCCATTTGCATCATTGTCAATTCTTGCCCGCAATTTATCATCTTGTTTACACTCTTGTGTCAGGTTCATTTAAATATAATCTGTTAGTTCTCCAATAGGTTTATAATTTTTCCTCAAACTTACTTATCATCTTAATTCCATCTAGTTTAGTGGTGCACAATTATTTATGATCTAGCATCCTTTCTTAACATTCAACCAAATTACAATGTTTTTTTAAATAAGTCTTGAATTTCTTCCAATCTTCTTCGACCCTCTCCTCTCCCAGGTCTCGGATTCTGCCAGTCATTTCAGCTAGTTCCATATAGTCCATCAGTTGCATCTGCCACTCTTCCAGCGTGGGTAGATCTTGAGTTTTCCAATTCTTAGCGATGAGTATCCTTGCTGCCGTTGTTGCGTACATGAAAAATGTTCGGTCCTTCTTTAACACCTTCTGACCGACAATGCCCAAAAGGAAGGCCTCTGGTTTCTTAGTGAAGGTATACTTAAATACCTTTTTCAGCTCATTATATATCATTTCCCAGAAGGCCTTCACCCTAGGGCAGGTCCACCAGAGGTGAAAGAATGTTCCTTCATTTTCTTTACATTTCCAACATTTATTATCAGACAAATGGTATATCTTGGCAAGTTTAACTGGGGTCATGTACCATCTATATATCATTTTCATTACATTTTCCTTCAAAGCGTTACATGCAGTGAAGTTCAACCCAGTGGTCCACAACCTTTCCCAGTCCTTGAACATGATATTATACCCAATGTCCTGTGCCCACTTTATCATAGCTGATTTAACCATTTCATCTTGTGTGTTCCATTTTAACAGCAAGTTATACATTCTTGAGAGTACCTTAGTCTTTGGTTCTAACAATTCTGTTTCCAACTTCGATTTCTCCACCTGGAACCCTAGCTTTTTGTCGTTTTTAAAGACTTCTTTAATCTGAGCATAATGTAACCAGTCTCGCACTTTATCCTTCATTTTCTCCAAACTCTGCAATTTCCAATTGTCTCCATCTTTTTCTAATATTTCCCAATATTTTGGCCATTTGGCCTCCGTATTGGGTCTTTTTCGGGCCTTAGCTTCCAGAGGTGAAAGCCACCTTGGAGTTTTGTTTTCCAATAAGTCTTTGTATTTTGTCCAGACATTAAACACTGCTTTCCTGACAATATGGTTCTTAAAGGCCTTATTGCTCTTAACCTTAACATACCATAAGTATGCATGCCAACCAAAAGCATTGTTAAAACCTTCCAGGTCCAGTACATCAGTGTCTTCGAGAAGTAGCCAGTCTTTTAGCCAGCAGAAAGCTGCGGCTTCATAGTACAACTTTAGGTCTGGCAGGGCAAAGCCCCCTCTTTCTTTCGTATCAGTTAATATCTTAAACTTAATTCTGGGCTTTTTGCCCTGCCAGACAAATTTAGAGATATCTCTCTGCCACTTCCGGAAGCACTCCGTCTTGTCCACAATACAAATACTCTGTTAAAGCCTCAGAAAAATCAAAAGAAAACTTCAGAATAATGTGAGTTACAAGGAGATTTGGTTAACTTTAGTTTTAAGCCCTATTTAGATGTTATTACACCCTTCAGACTGTTACCTGGGAGTGGGCCTTGGACTAATCTGCTTCCTCCCCCTGCTCCTCTCATCATGGAGACAAGTGAATGACCAAACAACTTTCTGGGTTCATTCGCTTCTCCCATGGTAAGATAGACAGGGGAGGGAGTGTACAATCCTGACTCTTGCTCCCAATACTTCCCTTAGTAAAATCTGGGAAGAGAACACGACCTCAGAGTGTGTAACTATAGTAGGCTCTGGTGAAGATGATATTTGAAACCAAAAAGATAGGTATTAGCTTTTAGATGAAAACTTTATCCTTTTCACAAAGTTAGTAAATGGCACTTAGGCATTCCAAAAGGTCAAAACTGGTGTTAAGCTGATTGAAACAAACTTTAGCAGTTATAAGAATTTACCTAAGAACTGCTAAGAACCAGCTTAAAACCAAACTCTTGGGGCACGCTTTACCAACTCTCTCAAAACTTTCCCACTTAGCCAAATTATGTAGATCAAAAACAAATGTTAAGTCAGACAAGTGAAGCAGGTTCAGGTTCAGATTTAACCTTTTAACAAATTTTACCATAAGCAAATTTCTTCAGCTGGTAGGGAACAGTGTCTTGCAGCACCTAACAGACTAAAAAATGTATTATGGAACAAGCTTTTGTGGACTAGAGAAGTGAACGGTAATCCACAAAAGCTTATGACATAATACATTAGTTAGTCTGCATTGTTTTTGCTGCAGCAAGCCAACATGGCTAACCCTCTGAAAATTCTAGTGATAAGCCAGTGATCTGGCTGCCTTTGACAAAGACTGCTTCCAGGTGACCGGGCAGATTTTTTAAAAAAAGTTCTCTGTCTTTGAATCACAAATAACTTACCTAGGTAAGTGTGGGCAAGGTATGCTAGTAAACAACTGAATGACTGGGCTTCAGATAGGACTATCTTCAAGGCAAACTTATCAAGGTTATTCACAAGCCTTCCAGAATTTACTGTCATTAAAATTATGTAATTCCTTGTAGGAATATGATACATATATTAGTATTAATCCAGGATAATTATGATTTCTGTAGCTGTCTTCATATAATTGCCACAAATTTTAATGGGAGTTCATACTTCCCAGCTTGTGACAGCTGAATATTCTGAGCCAGCTTCATTGAGACTTTTTCTTACACTGACTGATATTATCTCTATATACAGGGAGTGTAAAGTGGCATGGAACAAGACCATATCAATTTATGTACATCTTTTTAAATGTAAAATAACTATGATTTGAATAGGGACCACTGGGTGGTCAAAGAGAATATAACAGAACCTGCTTCAACTAGGTTGTCCCCTCCCCTGATCATCTACCACCAGCTGCCCTCTGGGAAGGAACTATGAGAGAGGCAGACAAAGATAACACCAGATGTCTATTTCTGCTTCAGTTGGACTATCCTGTGGGAAGGATCCTGAAGAGTTGTACCTTTGTGATTTTCTTATTGTATTTTTATTTTTATTATTACTGTTAACAGCAGGATATAAAATATTGGAAATCCAATGTTTCCCCATAAATATTTACAACCTGCACTAGGTTGTCGTGTTGAAGCACCACATTTCAGCTATCATTTTAATTCACAGTTTATAGTTAAAATTGGTTTTAATTGTCAAAAGAAATTTGTCTAATCACATAATAAAATAATAATAATAATAATAATAATAATAATAATAATAATAATAATAATTTATACCCCGCCCATCTGGCTGGGTTTCCCCAGCCACTCTGGGCAGCTTCCAGCAAAATATTAAAATACAATAATTCATCAAATATTAAAATCTTCCCTAAACAGGGCTACTTTCCGATGCCTTCTGATAATATGCAAACCTGATGAAAACTCCTCTTAAGGACAGAACTGGCAGAGTTCTATCATCAAACTTCTATTGACAAAATTAGGAAAAACACTGCTGAAGATGGAATAGAAATGAGAAGTCCAACAAAATCTTAATGACAGTTACAAAACAGTAACTAGGTCAATGTCAGAAGCTGACTATTGATCTCCCCTACTTCACATATGAAAATCATTGCTGGCTAATAAGTTTCTGAGGGGCAGTGTTAAGATATTTGCATTAGTATCATCTATACTGAGAGAAAGAGTACAATATTAACAGCATTATGAGACACCCTTCTTCTGAAGAAGAGATCTGTGTCTGTGGTCAGGAAGGGTAATCGCATGTGTTCCAATCCTCTATAGCAGTGTTTCCCAAACTTGGTTCTCCACCTGCTTTTGGACTACAATTGCCATCATCCATGTCCACTGATCTTGCCAGCTAGGGATGATGGGAGTTGTAGTCCAAAAACAGCTGGTGACCCAAGCTTGGGAAACACTGCTCTATGGCAAGCATAGGCAAACTCGGCCCTCCAGATGCTTTGGGACTACAACTCCCATCATCAATGACCACTGGTCCTGTTAGCTAGGGGTGATGGGAGTTGTAGTCCCAAAACATCTGAAGGGCTGAGTTTGCCTATGCCTGCTCTATAGGTACCAGAGGAATAAATTTTAAGGTCCAAGCTCAGGCGGTTTAGAGAGATGGTGACTATATGGTGACCAAACTAATTTTATAATTCGTACAAAAAGAACCTTCTCTTCCACTCAGTTTGTACCATATCCCTGATCTTATCTATATAAAAGGATTTTAAACTCTACTGAAATTTATTGCATATATACTTGCCTACCAGTGATGCACCTTGTCTTTTCTAATGTTTTAGTATGAAATTTAAAAACAGAGGCAGGCAGGCAGCCAGCCAGCCATATAATTGCATCTGTTCATACAAGCTGTTTTAAAGCAACAATAATAAACAAAGATACAATAAAATACAAAATACACCTCTTGCTAAATTGAAATAAGTGTTTTCAAAAATCTTACTTTATTATTACAGAAGTTTTCACTGGCTAAAGTCCTCTTTGTCAGATGCTGAATTGCAATGTCTAGGAACTAGAAGTGACACACCAGAGCCTATAATAGTTTAGCTGTAGGTTCAGTTCTGTAATGCTATTACAGTGAGGGCAACATTTATTTCCTATTCCTGATGAGCTTTAGCTAGAGTGTGTTAAGACTTCTCAGCTGTTATGGTCGGGTGGTCCAATAAGATACCTAAAGAGTCCCAGCAGGCATCTAGTAGTTTAAAGAGAAGTTAAGGGTCCCGGTGAAGCCAATGTTAGGATCCATCATCCTGTTTTTAACATACTGAAGCCTGGAATATCTTTCTCCTTTTGGACCATCCATATCTCCTCCACCACCAGGGCTAGTTTCTGCCCACAAGGCAGCTTTCTTTCCTATGTCATATACTTTCTTGTCATAACTTCCTAATCACCTATACATTAGGGATGATAGTGAATCTGCAATGGGTTAGTAAAAATCCACATCCAGCTTCTTCTTACTTTTCAAAGGCCTGAAACATTTTGGCATTTTTCACACCACTCATTGGACATTTCAATAAATGATAGGCAAAATAGCTACTTTGAAAACAAATACAAACAGCATTAAATAATGCTGCTGGTTGCTCACAGCCGCTGTCTGCTGTAACAAGATGGCTGGAGAACTTACTCAAGAAAGTTCTCCTGGCTGCAGTGTGGTCTTGGATTTCTCAGCAACACCATCTCCTCTGAATATTTTAGTACTTGTTCTAAGTTACTTTTTTCTTGTCAGTGCTTGTATTTTATTTCATTGTCTCTGGATCTCTCTCTTCAATGATTTGTTGCTTCATTGTATGAGCTCCTACTATTTAGTTCCCTCTTCTTCCCTTTGCTTTCTTGGGCTTACTGGCAACTGCATCTTTGTTTGCTTACCTACATCTTCCACGGATCATACAATTAAACTCCTGAACTGAAAAATGTGTATGGAGTTATTGATTCAGATAAAATGGCTGTCAATCTGGGTGTTTCTGGTGTTTCCCATTTGGGGACAGGGGTCTTAGGTCCTTTAAAATTTGTTTCAGTTAAAATACAAAAGGCTCAATGTATGTGGGTATCTGGTGGTAAAAGCAGTGCTCTAATTTATAAAATAGGACCTTTTGCTCAAGTGTAAATGGTCAGTAAGTGACTCTGGAACTTAATCACCTGTTCTGAGAAACTATTTTACCTCTGTATTTATTGGGAGAGCAAAGCACTCTGTTAATGTTTAGAGATACTATTTTCTACTGCACCTCCTTTTAGGACTGAGCTTGACAATTCTCAGATCAGAATGCATTTCCGGTAGCTTTGCTGCAATATGTATCTTAAGTCTATGTACTCACGTTTTTCTTCAAACAATGTTTTAGACTTCAGGTAGACTTCTGAAGGGTCTAGCTTTGGGGACGCTGACCTTAGAACACTGGGTGGAAAAGGCATGGGTTGTGGGGCTGATTCACTGATGGTCTCTTGGCTTCCTGAATTTTCTTGCTTATCTAGTTTCTGCAGAGGGTGGGGAGAGAGAAACCAGAAATATACACTTGTACAAAGTTGCAAGAATATACCAACTCGCTTAAACAAGTGGGAGAAGCAGTAATGAGCACCATAACAACTCAGCTCATAACAAGCATGCTTCAATTAATGCTTTCTAAAAGGATTATTACTGCTTGTGGTATTTGAAAGTGTTTTCTAATGAAATGTTAATCTAGAACTGCAAGTTATTGAGTTTATGGCAGGGGTCAGCATGGTTTATCTTGCGTGGGCCGGATCGGTCCTGCAGAGATCCCTCCATGGGCCGGATCGCGTGCGCGCCCATGATTTTCAGCGTTGGTGCGTGTGCGGACACGATTTTTGACACTGCAGAAGTGAGTCCCTGCACGGCAGTGCGCCAGTTTAGCGCAGCGGGAGAGCAGGTGGCTCGGTTTGGGGGCAGCTCGTGGGCCAGTCAAACGACCTCCGTGGGCTGCTTCCAGCCCATGGGCCTTAGGTTGCTGACCCCTGGTTTATGGTCTTGATCTGAAACTTGCAAGTTGTTTAGTTTATCGCCTTGATTTGAAACTTTAAATATGAGTACAGTGGTACCTCAGGTTACATACACTTCAGGTTACAGACTCCGCTAACGCAGAAATAGTACCTCGGGTTAAGAACTTTGCTTCAGGGTGAGAACAGAAATTGTGCTCCAGCAGCGTGGCAGCAGAAGGAGGCACCATTAGCTAAAGTGGAGCTTCAGGTTAAGAACAGTTTCAGGTTAGGAATGGACCCCCGGAACGAATTAAGTACTTAACCTGAGGTACCACTGTAGTTAACTCATGAGGTGAAAGCAGTAAAAACAGTGGAATAAAGAATGATAACTTCAGAGAACATCACGTGGCCATAAGTCCTTTAAGATTCCACTTACCAATGTCCCTAAAAAATTCATCACATCAAATCTACTTCTGTTTTAGATAAAACCTCTGCTGCAAGCTCAGAAAGTATGTGCCACTGAAGCTCACTGGATGGCATTGAGCCAGTCCCTTTTCTCAGCCTAACCTACCACATAGAGTTGTGAGAATGAAATGGCAAGTGGGGAAACCATGGGCAAAATACCAAAATAATGGGTTGCATCCCACGAAGTTGTCCCTTTTGTGAAAGGGCTTCATTTGCACAATATGACTTCCCTTCCATCTCCTCTCCTCATGTGCCCCCAGCTTTGAATCTGCTCCAGAGGGTTGGAGGAAAACCCAGAAGGATTATGGATGGCCTGTCAAAGATTACCCTGTCCTTATCCTGTAATGTTTTGTCATGCCCTCCCCACAATAGGGGCATTTGATGCAGCATAGTTGTGAGTTAGGAAGTTCCCAAATCTCCAAATTGGCCTTAGGCAAGCTGCTATTTTCTCTGCCTCAGCCCACCAACTATAATACAAGGGAAATAATAGTACTGAGCTACTTTATAAAGCTGTTGCAAGAATTACTGAAATAACAGGTGTTAAACTGTTGCAATATTTTAAAGCATTATATAGTAAATGAAACCAGTTACAATACTGATAGCTTCTATAAGGGAAAAATATAGATTGGTTACAGTGGTTTGTAATGTTGACATTTGCATTTAACTAATCTACATGCAATCTATGCCAGTTTGTTTCTCTATACAGTATACTTGTGTGAATAGCTGCTACAGTTGCAGGTGTCCCCCCTGAATAACAAGGGGAAATCATTCACAAGGAATTAAACGGCTGAAAGTAAAAGCCCTCTAAAATTCCTCCTCACTCTGTGCAGAAGAGACCGCAAAAAATGGCTGCTCCAGATCAAATGTACGTTTTCAGTGTTTCATAAAACTAGTTGATTTTAAGATGTTTGTTCTGGATTGAGACAAAGCCTGAAACGTGTCTGCAAATGAGCGCATATTCATCTGCAGAAGCATTTGAATAGATTCATGGCTGCCAAGAGAAAATCCCTGAAGGATTTTACAGTTGGAAACTTTCCACATGTTTATAAGCATAAGAATTTGCCCTTTTAAAACCAATTAGCTGACAAAGTAGATGTCACTAAGCATTCAGTTTATGTTTAGTGAACTTAAAACTGTCTGTGCATTTTAATGCATTCCTCCAAAGATTTCAAGAAGTGACCTTAGTACAACAGCTAGTGTGTTCCTGTTCTTCAGAGCTTTACTCAAATAAAAGTAGTGATTCTTCTAATCATTTACTGTACATGATTTCCTAGTTTTAAAAATAGTTGCCGAACAGTATTATTGCGCTAATAGAAAATGAACCAAATGCATTCACATAAGAGGACCAAAACATAATTTTTGTTCAGCATAACTCTGAAATTACCGTATTTTTCGCCCTATAGGACGGACTTTTTCCCCTCCAAAAATGAAGGGGAAATCTATGTGCGTCCTATGGGGCGAATGCAGGCTTTCGCTGAAGCTTGGAGAGCGAGAGGGGTTGGTGTGCACCAACCGCTCTCCAGGCTTCAGCAAGCTATCAGCAAGCCGAGGGAGCCCCGCAGGAGGTCCTGCAGGGCTCTCTCGGCTGCGGATAGCAGCCTGCTGCCCGGCGCTCGCGGCGCCCTGAAGCAGAGCGCCTCACCGCCAGGCAGATATCTGCAGCCGAGGGAGCCCTGCGGGAGGTCCTGCAGGGCTCCCTCGGCTGAGGATAGCAGCCTGCAGCCCGCGCGCAGGGGGCCTTGAAGCAGAGTACACCGCGCGCCGGGCAGACATCCGCAGCCTGGGGAGCCCTGCGGGAGTTCTCCCCAGCGCCAGCCCCACAAGCTCGGGGGACAGCGGGGAGGCGGAGCGCTGCCATACCGCTGTTCCCCGACCTGGTTTGGTTTCCCTGACCTGGTTTTTTTTTTGGGGGGGGGGAAATAAAGGAAAAATGTTTTTCCTTTATTTCCCCCCAAAAAAACTAGGTGCATCCTATGGGACGAAAAATACGGTGCTTTTTTGAGTATGAGAGAAAAGGCCCTATCAAGTACCATTCACGAAAGTAATCTTTCAATGCTTCTTACTCTAATTTCTGAGTAGATATAAGAAAAAAGTACATTTAATCAACCTGAAAGATATTGATTTTTGTGAAATTCAATCATACCCTGGATGAGTATTTTGCCAGGAGTGGTAACAATAAAAAATGGAGTCATGACAATTATGAAAGAACCCAATCTCCCTACTTAAACTATACTTGAGAGGAACACTTTTTCATGTCTCATTCAGCACTTTCATTTAAAAAAGCAAAGAAAAATATGTGCTTGTGCATGCATGCATATCCTACTGAAAACCATAAACTGAAGGCGAAGGCAAAGCAAATATGAAGTATGTGTTTCAACATCACATCTTATCAGTTTGCACACAAATGAGATTCAGAGACAGGTAAAAAAAAACAATGAAGATTAATATACATGGTACACTGAAAGATAAAAGAAGTGCTCATAACTCTTTTTTGGATTAATCTTGGAGGGTAATCAAGCTGGATAGTGCTTCCATGAGTTATTAGACCACACTCTTCTACTAGGATGCTGACATATATTTTATATGTGTTAGGGCTGGGTGATGTTAGGTTTTCAACACGGTGATGAAATATTGTGGTTTGGCGATAAACCGTGATGTTGAAAGAAGCTGTATTGGCCCCAAATGGTGAGGGGTAAAACTGTCTCAGCTGTCACTGCAGTCTGTTTTTCCCTCAGTGCACTGGAGGCAGAGGGACTTAGGAATGGTGGTGGTTTCACCAGCAATATATTGCTGAGTGGAGCTGCCATTGCGCTCTGCCCTTCATACCGGTCCTGGGCAATATATCGATATGCAAGGCCTAATATGTGTACCCAGAATTTTTAAAGTAAGAGTTACCACTGTGCACTGTAAAGAGTTCAAGAAGGGTTCATAATCTCTTTTTCACTTGGCTCAGCACTAATACTCACCAAAATTGTTTTAGCGGTACAACTGTTTTAAACTTTGTCCTTAAGTGGCATAGCTAACATGCTCACCAGCCCTTACCTGTGCTAAGCCTTTTCCTATTCCCTATCTTGGAAAGGAAAACAACAAGTAAAGGTTGAATACAGAAAGGCTGCTCGTTGATTCTATTCAATCTACACAGCCTTTCCTTTGCTATTATCTACTCCAATGAACAACAGAGTTTGGGAGCTATTAATGCAGTTGAGGCAGCAAGCAAAATTCATTCTCCTCTCAAATTAATACCAGAAAGTAAGCCAATGGAGGGGATTTTTACTACACTCAGAAATTTAGGAATAAGTTGTCCTTTACAAAAGTTAAGGGAGATATATAAATAATTTCATCCAGATTTACGAAACACCAGTGGTGGCTAGCAGCTATTGTACAACTTAAATTTTATGTCAGTCTTCCACCACAAATCCTGAGCAGAGAGAGATGTTTTTTGCTGCACACCATTCTTATGTGGAAGTGAGATCAAAACTTATACCTCAAAAGGAACCTGGGGGCAGGGCCGTCTTACCCATTGGCGCTAGAGGTGTGGGACACCCGGGTGCCAGGCAGTCAGGAGCGCCAGGCCGAGAGTCCAGGGCCCGAGAGTTGAGTCTAGGGAAGAACCTGCCCATTGGTTGGAGCACTGCAGCGGGCTCTTCTGCTGCGAGCCTTGTGCAGGTTCTGTGCCAAGAGTTTGGGGGGTGACTGAGCCAGCGAGACACTGAGGCAGCCGGCCAGCTCCGCCCTCCTGCGCACCTGGGACTGGACAACCGGGGTGGGGTGGGGGGGTGGACGCTGGGCGGATCTTTGTACCCCGGCACTGCATATGATTAAGACAGCCCTGCCTGGAGGGCTATAAAAGAGCTAATCTGAATTATCATCAACTTACTTTATGAACAAAAAATTGCAGTCAATTCAAACAACTCTGATCAATACTCACATTATCAATACTCACAACATTGGAACTTTTAGTAGGTGAGGAAGGGCCTAAAATAGAGAATAAATATTAATATAACCCATCACACCACTATATTCTATAATTTTCTATATCCGGTATACTAATCTGGTGGGTTAGAACTCTGTATTCTAGAGGTCTTGTCCAAGCATTCACAAATCCACTTGTAAGCTTGCCAAGGAGAAAGTGTTCCAGGTTTCTAGTGAGCAGGCCACCTAGAACCTTACACATCCCTACCAAAGAGGTCTTATTTCTACTGCAGTTTTTAAGATGATAAAGAACAGCACAAGTTCCTTCCAAGAACTCGAAGATACATCCTCTGTTTGGTTAATTTTACATTATAGAAAAATCTCTTCTATAACTTAATTTGTTCTCCTCACAAAAAAAAGCTTTCTAAAAGCCTACTACTAAAATCACAATAGTTAATGAATTCTGCAGTAAATTCAGGTGTCGAGCTAGTATTATAATCTGAACCATGACAGTATAGCTCAGATAACAAAGTAGATTCCAAAAACAGGTCAATAGTACCATGGCTTAATTGCACTTTAGGTAGCAATTAATCCCAACTTCCCGAACATTTGATAATAGAGATAAGAATCAGTGAACCTACAAACAGATGGCATTATAAACAGGTTGTTTTCAGTAAATCAGCATCTTTCAATTTGTTCCAAGAACCATGGAACAAGTTCATCTGCCCCAGACACAGTGATATAAATTAATATATATATTTTCCATTCTCACAGGGGAATTCAAAATCCTTTTATTCCAACATTTATTTTAAATGTTCTGGGTGCCTCATACAATTAAATACAATAAAAATTTGTTTATCTTCTTAGTAATCAACCATTGAGCTGAAGAGGGACAGGGAGCATATCAGCTTTCCAACAGAAAGAAAAGCTTACAGGTATAGTACAGGAAGAAAAAAGAATATTGTGGCACCTTTTATATGAACAAATGTATTAAGTTATAAGCTTTTGTAGACTAGAGTCCATTTTATTTGAAGTATCTAATGACGTGAGCTTTAGTCCATGAATTTCTTAGTCTTTAAGAAGTCATGGGACTCTCAGATGTTTTTGCTGCAATACAGCTAAACCTCTGAAAAACACAATAAATAGAAATTGATATTTCCACTGGAGTGTTCCCTCTGCCTTCACCACCCACCCACCTACCCAAGGGTGGAGTGGACAACGATCTATAGTTAACATTAGTACCTAGGCTAACCATGTAACAGATGGCCAAAACATCTTGCAAAAAAGGAATTTTCCTTACCACAGGAAAAGTGAATCCTATCAGTCAGTTTTCACACTGAGGGCAATTCCAAATCTGAACTCCCCCAAAAGTTGTATATAAATATATACAAGATCAATAGAGGGATTTGTATTATTTAGCCACTTTAACCAAGATCACTTAGAGCTGAAGTGACCTGGCAAGTTGGACAAACTGATATCACAAATAGTACTTTATGACAATGCAGAGCCCACCAGTAAAAGAAAGCTTACACTTATGCTTAACACTTGATTATGTGACCCTCTTGATTATGTGACCCTCGGCAAGGTGAAGTTAAGAAGCCAAAATAAGCAACCAGAAAGGACAGACAGTAGATCAAGACAAATGAAAGGCAAACCAGGAAACCACAAGTGAAGTTCTTATCTGGCAGTACTCAAGTATTCACCTTTCATACATTATATCTACAATATATTTGGGAAAGCTGTTTCTTCACTATACATTTGGACACCTCTTAAGACTGCATAATCAAATTTTGCATGTTGGCTCCTGAGAAGCAGGATTTTGCTTGGACAACTGCACTTCATTTTCAAGGTAGAATGAACCTGTCAAAACCACACTGATTTAAACCATCAACATGTATTAAGACAATGTATGTTGAAAGAAAGATCTTACAGTGTTTCACAATTCTTAGTATCTTTTTTAAAAAAATGAAAAGAGAGAGTATGACATTTTCTAGTTTTATTATCACCCATAAATATAAAAATACACAGTGCAAAAGAGTGATAAACTTACATTTACCCCATTACACAGTGCTTAAAAGTGACAGATATTTTAAAATACATAAAAATGTCATTACCTACCTCCCCTTAGGATAAGCAGTGGCACTTCTGCTCCAACTGGAAACTGCTTCAGTACTTCTACCACCTGAAGGTGAGTTAAGTTCTGCACATTCTGATGATAAATCTCTTTAATTATATCCCCTTTCTGAAGACCATGGCACCACTGGCTATCTAAGATCATCTTCACCTTCTGCCCTACAGGGCTGTCAGCTATTGCAAATCCAAAACCTTTAGGTCCCTTGATCAGAGGAATTGTGACCAGTTCTGCTTGAGAGCATCCTGAAGAAGACACTGAGGCCCTCTGTTCGTTGAGGTCTGTGGAAGGGCCATTCAAGCGTCCATTGAGTAAGATATGCCCTGGCTTTCCATTCTGGTCCAAAACCATTGTTCCGGGTATTAACTCTTGGTTGATCATACAAGTATCCCCTTTTACTATTTGCTGACCATTTAAGACAGGAGTGGCTGTAACAATATCTACAACAGGGTCCTCATTTTCATCAGGAAGAGGGTATCCACGACACAGAGTCATATTCACATACTGGTTGACAGGAACCAATTGAAACATCTGGACAACATCAGCATGGGTATGGCCCAAGACACACGTGCCATTTATGTCCACAATGACATCACCTGTTAAAAGCAAACAGGACACTGTTAATACAATTAAACATTATTCCCATACCTTAGCATGAGCAGAAGGTTAGTAACCTCTCTAAGGAAAAAAACTGGAAACTACTCAAAATACTAGCGAAGAAAGATAGCATTATTTCCTTTTGCTCATTTGCAGCACAAGGCAGGATTTCTCTTGCATGTAATCTGTGTTTTGGCTCTGATAGGATCACACAATTCTAAATATATAAAGCTTAATCTGCAGCAGACTCTTGCAATTTCAAAAGGGAATCAGTGGGTTTCAAAATGGAAGCAGTGTACATGTAACAGTAAGCATATAGTTTACTTCATACATTCTAACACATTTCAAAAGAAATAGACTAGTCTTCTAGCTTTCATGTATTGCCACTGAAAAGTCTTACAAGTTTTTTTTCATATTAAACTTATTTCATAAATAATTTGCCATTTAAGAACACAAAAGCAAGTATGGAGAACATGCATCATTGAACTCTACACAAGAAAAATCAGTAGAATCTGATAAATGCTATCATACCATATGCCCAGTCTGATGATGGACAACTTCACAAACAGCCCTCCTTGTAAGCAAGCCAGTAAACCAAATGAATTCTTACTGGCTTTTTGTATCTATGACTTATTGCAATGGAATTTCACACGATTCAGATCTATCAATCTAAGACATCTGCCCAGTAATTAGATGTGTGTGGAAGTAAGGAAAAGAGATTATAGAGACTAGAAATGAGGGCCACAACCTTCTAAACAAAATATGAAAGCAACAGCATGAAAAGGAAGAACCTGTCTGAGAAAAAAGACAAAAGGCGCTAATGTTCAATGTGGAGAGTGACTCAAAGAGAACATTCCATAAACTGCTGTTTTTGTGGTGGTCAGAAGAGAACTCTAGGAAGGTAGTCACTCTGCTCTGAGCAAAAACAGAGAAAACCAAGCTCTCAAACAGAGAGAGAAAAGTCTGGATCACAGATGTGAAGGTCGAGGGGGCCAGGAATGGGGTGGGGTTTCCTCATTTTTCTCCAAAGCTTTTTAAAGTTTATTTCCAAACAAATAATAAAAAAGATTGTGGAATGTTTTCTTTTACAATGAAATACATGTTTAGGGCAAGGTGTTCATATGTTTACTCTCCCCAAATGATTTCTAAAAACTATGTAGCAGGAAGACCTTTATGTAAGACTTATCAGAACATTACACAGAGGACAAGCAAGTCATAAATTGTACAAATGAAGAGTACAACTCTCAATAGATTTCTACCTCGAGAGGGCACTGTCGTTGCCACAAGAGAAGAAAGCCTTTTGGGTTGGTAGGCACATATGAAATTTTGAGAAAATGCTGAGGGTACCAGTCACAAATGACTGCCACCAAGGGTGTGGCCTAACACAAAATGGCCGCTGCTTGCGAAAGAATCAAATAATTGTAGAGTTGGAAGGGAGTGTGAGGGCCATTTAGTCCCACCCCCTGGAAGGCAGGAATCTTTTGCCCAATGTGGGGCTCAAACCCATGACCCTGAGATTAAAAATCTCATGCTCTACCAACTAAGCTATTTCTACTTAGAGTAGACACATTGAAATTAATGGACCTACGTTAGTAGTGTCCATAATTTCAAGGGGTCTACTCCAAGTAGGACTAACACTGGATACAACCTAATACAACCTGCAAGAAAAGACACAGGAACATAAAATTGTTCAAATGTGAACAATTGGATTGTTCAAATATGAACAAATGGATTAAAAGTTTGAAAAATCTTTCTGCTTTTCCAGACACTATTAAGTCTTGGTACTTATGCCATCTGCTCCTGGTGTGTTGCTGTAAATTAGACAGAAAATTAGAACATAACTGAATCCAGTAAACATATTCAATAGCTACAGCCAGCCATACCATGCATAGTCAAGAAAACAAAAACAAATGACCCTTTAATGATAGCTGGCAAGTATTTTTTTTAAAAAAATCTTTATGGAATAGAAAAGAATACAATACACCTAAAATACATAAAAGTCAACTCACCAGAATAGCAGCTGAACAATACTGGCCAATAATAAGTGTGATATTAGAGGCAGAATGTCATATATATGCTTCTCAAAATTAGGGGTGTATGAGGAGATTATAACAAAATTAATGTTTTCGCTTTTGCACTGTGTTCTCTCCTCCCCAAACAACTTGGGAACAATCCCTCCTGGCAGGAGGAAAAGGTGATGAGGATAAAAATGCCTCTCCCTATGAAACAAAACAACTTGGGAACAATCAAGAAAAAGGAGATAATAATGATGATAGTAGTAGTGGTGTCATAATGATGATAATGACAATGATAACGCCTCTGCCCTGCCCTGCCCAGCTGCCCTTTGGGAACAAGCCGGAAAAAGGCGATGATATTGATAATAATGATGCCACACCACACCCAAGAACTTTGGAACAACCAGGAAAAAGGTGATAATGATGATGGCGCTAATAATGGTCATTATGCTCTACACTGGACTTCCGCCCTCCACAAACCACTTTGGAACAAACAAGCAAGGTGGAGAGCTTAAAAGTTTTTTATGTGCCAGGTAACTCCAAGTGAGCCTGGTGCAAAAAGAGCTTTTAAGCTCTCCACCTGGCTTGGATTTATCTTGCACAATACCAACCAGCCTGCTTTCAACAATGTATGGTTGAAATCATGCAAGTTAAATGAGTGTTAGATGCAACCGTACACAATATGTGGCTGTACTTACAAAATTATGACTATTCAATGAATGAAGTGGTTCTAAAATTCTGAACCTGTGTCTACCGGTCAATTATATAGAGAAGCATTTATACATTTTTTAAAAAAGTGATTCTTATGTAATTGTGAAACAAATAAATGATCTGGAACACTGGGTGTACTTCGTAACAGAATGCACCAATGTTCAGCTACTTATTTTGTGGTTCTCTATATTCATTTTAAACATGTATTAAACATCTGCAAAATGGCCAAAGACACAAAAAACCGATTAACAAAATCTTGCACAAGAACTCTTACACCACCAGAATAGCATGCAATAAGCCTGATGTTATGTCATGCATGGCTAAGAATGTAGCAACTAAATTTAGAAAATCCTGAAGGAATCTACAGCAGCTGCAACCTACCCTAGTCTTAAACTGGAGTCCGAAGAGCCAAAAGAATAAAAGACTGAAAAGCACAAATGTTAATCTTTTTAAATCTACTTTAGTCTTCTGAACAGAAAAGAGTAACGGCAGCAAACATAGCTAGATAAGGAGATGCAATACAGAAGACAGGTGCTTCCTTTAAACACTTTGTTACTTCATTTTCACTGTTAATGAAACTTTTGAAACACACAGCAGCAAACTTCAACAGTACCATCACTGAATTGTTTTCACCATCTGTTTTCATAATCTTTGTATCACCATTTGTCCAAACTGCAAAATAAATATGGAGGGGGGGGGGGAACCCTTAATTCACCTGGTGCAATTTTGCCATCCTGTGCAGCTGGTCCATCTTTCAGTACATTCTTCACCTGCAGAAACTCATCTGGTCTGTCTCCACCAATGATTGTGAAGCCAAAGCCCATATTGCTTTTCTTCAATGATGTCCGTATGAGTGCTCCTATCAACTGGGATGGGTCTCGGGTGAAGAGAGACTTCACTGGTTCTGCAGCCAAACAAAAGGGTTCCCCATATAGTCATTCAATAATTGGGGCCGCAGCTAAAGCTAACTAATATAGCAGTAATACACAATCTAACAAGAAAAATAACTGCAAGAATAGTCAAATAAAAGCAACAAAGGAGATGCAGGGGAAAATATAGCATTTGGAATAAGATTAGAAATAAATCTTCATAGCAGAAATCAAATGTGAAGTCATAACCAATGAAATAGCAGCTCCAGTTCCAGCCCAGGGGGTAGTGGGGTAGCCAAGCTAAGTATGGATTTGCCTTTATCTGGTTAAAAGGATAATGCTAAGAAAGAAAAGAACCTTTTGAGTTTCATGTTAACACAAAAGACAACTGGAGATTATGACTGTTCCAGTTATCCTATGTTTGATGCCAGCAGTATGGCTGGGCCATAACTGATTATCAAATGCTGTGATTAGAACTGAAGGCAGGAACCAGAAGACCTGAAGCCACACACTTGCTGCTCCATCTTCATCCTGTGTCCAGATAGCCAAATCACTGTCTGTCCATCCAAGCTGATTACAACAAATGCCTTTAGGATGTCTTAAGCTCATTATGCAGCTATAAGACCACCAATTTGTTTCAACTGCAGAGATTGTTATAAATATACAGCACAGCAATACTGTCTTATGGGGTACTAATGCACACCTATGACAATGTGTGTATAAAACATAAAGCCTTCAAATGGAAGCAGTGCCATTTGCATATTTTCAAATTGTCACATTGTATGTTGAAAATGTAATTATTATTTCAATCTTTAAACATTTTACACATACGTCATGTCTGTAGGAAACTCAATGTAGCACAAAGCTTCTAAATACAAATGAGGACCTCCAGATGATGCTGGACTCCAACTCCCAACAGCCCCAACTGAGGGGTGTTTAGTATGAGGGATCTTTGAATGGGAATCCAAAGCAAGCCTCAGCTTCACTTTCAAGCAGCAGTAATAGCAGCAGATGGCACATCCTGCATTCACCAACAAAAGCTTGGTGGCCAGCCTACTAATGGCCCTTAGGTATATAGTATTGCACATAAAGTGCGCTATAAGATGGAAAAATATTTATGCTAATAGTTTCTGAAAGATAGATAAATAAGCTACAAAAATAAACACAAACCACTCATTGGTGAGATTAATAAAGTAGTACTTAATGGTTTGAAAATATTTTCTAAAATATCTGTTAAAATTATCTGACAATTTTTTCCCTGTGTGATAATGAAAGCTAACACGACTGTGTTCAACATGTAAAGCTGCCATTGAAACCAATACCTGGATTTGAAGGGCCTCCATCCGTCTGTCCTAGCTGTTTTTTCCGTTTGGCTTCCAAAACTGGATTTTCAAACTGGGTTTTCTGGTTAATATGACTGAAAAAATATACAAGACATCAGTAAAAATTTAATTGTGAAATATTTTTCATAAAATACTGAGTGTGGACCATACTGATGGATGAGAAACTTAGGAGTCTTGTTTAAAAAACTCAAGGCTAAACTGACAGAGATAAATTCACTATTTTATTGTTTTTGTTTATTCCGTATATCAAAAGGCAAAAGAGAGAATCAAGATCCCATTGAACACATGGTCATTTATAGAAGAACTCAGACATTAACTCATACATGGCTTGTCTTTATTGTTTGTTATCTTAAAAGCTGTGATATAGGAAGCTGTGAAATTGTTGAGTTATATTTTCTTTTCTCTATTAGTTACTGTAATGATAAAATGTAAATAAAATGAATAAACCAATATTGACTTCAAGTTTAATATCTGCTTCTTCAGGTTTTTAAAGAAATGTAAGTTTTGACTAGGAAGCTGGCTGAATCTCATTATGATACTTTGGAAGCTTTAATCATGTAATTCAAGAGAAAACAGCTAGTGGTTTGCAAAATTCCAAGTTTACTTCTTAGCAGTATCTGAATGCACAGTAAAATTATTACAGTATGATAGCATCTTACACAGGGGTTTTGTTCCAAGGGTTCCACATATACATGAAAACCACATATACCCAAACATTTGGAGTCACCCCATGGCTCATGGGTGAGGAGGAGACAGAAGGAATTGCCAGTATTCCCAGAGCTTGCACACCAAGCGGGCCTTGCCCAGCAAGCATGATGGAGAGCTTAAAAGCTGCTTCTGCACCAAGTAACCCAAGCAGATTCTGCTTTGCTTGGGGAGCAAGGCCAACTCAATGTGCCAGCTGTAGGAAGCCGGGGATACTCTTGCAGCAACATGGGTGGCCTCGCAAAAGCATCACACAGCCAGTGCGCTGAGTGGATCTTGGAAGCAGGGTGGAGAGCTTAAAAGCTCTTGCCACACTAGATAACGCCAAAGGGACCCAGCATAAAGAGTTTTTAAGAGCTTCACCTTGCTTGGATTAAACTGGCACAATTTCAACCAGCTTACCTTTAATTGAGGGTGGTTGAAATCTTGCAAGTTAAATGTGCACAAGATGCAATCTTACTGTGCTGAACAACCAATGCAGATAATTATAAGTCTCATTGACAGCAATAATAATCTTTGTCTGGAACAGTTATGGCTAGCTTTTATTGGCTTCTATTCAAGTTACTGCAGATTACAATCAATCTCTACCAGTCTGGGAATCAAGTCACATATTTCTTAAGTAGAGGCATTTTCATGCTACTTTGTACCCGTAGCATACCACGTGCTCATTAAATATATATATATAATTATTCTGACACATTAAATATATAACATTGGAAGGTATTACATCAGAACACTTCTCTGTAATTAAAGATAATAGAACTCTTGTGACCTTTTCCTATAAGCATTCAGGTTGAGAAATCCTAGTACCTTAAAAAAGAAAGAAAAAAGAACTATTGACTGCAGATGAACTATTCCAGTCATATATTTAGGAGTGTAGATCACATGCTTTCATTTGTAAAACAAATGTTATAGAAATTTAATCACAGCTTCCTCAAAAGGTGCCATGAAAGCCAAATAAATGGATAACCAGACAATGCGTTCTAGTTCCCATTTATTGCTCCCATTCATATCTCATCCTTCCTCCAAAGACCACATGGTGACATACACATAGCAGTTCCATTTGTCCATACAGCTGTGTGAGGTAGGTTAAGAGAGAATGAACTGACAAAGTGAGCCTTATGGCTGAATGTGTTCTGGAATTCATTGCCAGATGAAGAACTCAAACTCAGGATTACGTTCTGCCAAATTCTTAAATGCATACCGTGGTATATTTGAGAAGTACATAGTCAGGCAAGAATTAAAGGTACATCAGGTGAACTGCATGGCTAAGCTGAAACATTGATCCAACAAGCTACACACACCCTGCCTCTTCTTTTTGAAGATAAGGTGAGCACAAGACTTAGCATGGCAAATAACAGTTGTTTGTGCTCTAGGCAAGCAAATGGGCACATCTGCTAGTGGGTTGGTCCTGTGGGGTTTGTTTCAATGTACTTGGTGCCAGTTCAGTATCCAACTTACTCTCCTGGAGGAGGCTCCTTACTGATAGGAGGAACCAACAGCTGCATAGACCCTATAGGAGGTGCCTGGCTGATATCACAGGGGTGAGACACTTCTCTGACAACCTGCTTGAACCTTCACCAGAATCAAACTCCGGACTCTATTGATCACTGGCCCCCTCCACCAGCTCTGACATTCTCAATTTCTCGTCCTTTGGGTCATCTAGTTCCAATTCCCTGATTCCCTCACCTTTACAGGATCCGCCCATCACCTCTGTGATATCTCCAGAGGGCTCATGACAGAGTGAGGACATGAAATGTAAGCCACAACTCTATCTACTCCACCATAAGTTCTCTAAATCCTACAATAAAAGTTAAATCTATGTCTATGTCATTGGCAGATATTGTTCCTAACAGACAACTGCTGCTGTGTTACTTCTGATAGCTAGCATCAAAATAAGACACAAAATAATCTGGTCTAAAGATAGTAATTCATAACTTAAAGCTTGCTATGCTTAAAAAGGCATCAGAGTATAATCAGAGCTTTCAAAACATCCTGGGAGAGCCTATTAAAAGATCAACCTCTCCAATGTATATCTCATTTGCTGCTTACAGCCCTTGAATTCCTATGCAACATATGAGTATATCCTAAATCAGAGGAAGTTGTTTGTTCTTGGGCCATGTGTGGCCAAGATCCGCAATCTGACATACACATGTCACCAAGCTTAAATCTATGAAAACCCTGTATAAACAGAACTCCCTCAACTGGAAGTTGAGATTTTCAGGATTCTTCCCAGAGCAATATATTTCATGCCAGATACTTGTTGAACACAACTACAGCCATGCAAAATCACACATCTTTAAAAGGTTTTTCTGCACTTATATAGCATATCTAATAGGATTGACAGTGACCAACCTTGCTTGATTTGCATCGGTTTATTATTTCTGAATGACATTAAGAATCAAGATCAGAGTTAAACCTTATGGGCAAATCTATAGATTTGTCCACTAACATTTTGGAATACCCCCTAGGATAATGTTTAACAAAAAGGGTCCATTGAATGGATCCAACAAAACATGCCAGAACTACCTCATTATTACCTGCATTCTATACTGCTACATATTTGAGGAGACAGAGCACTCTGTTATGCCAATGACAGGACGAGATCAGGGAAGGGCCATAGGTCACCGGTAGAGCATCTGCCTTGCATGCAGACGGTCCCAGGTTAAATATCTAGCATCCCCAGGTACAGCTGGTGAATCTCCTGGCTGAAATCCTAAGAGCCACTGCCAGGCAGTATAGACAATATTGAGCTAGATGGACAATGGTTTGATTTAGCACAAGGCAGCTTTCTATGTATATGTGCTTATATTAATAATACTAGTAGCAATTTCATTTTTGAATCACACATACACACACTCTTATCTCTCTATCATGGACAAGGCCTTGTGATATTCTCTGAAGTACAGTGCAATAATTAGTGCAATGATTCAATCTACCAAACACTAATCTTCCTCCAAAAATTGGTCTCTGCTCAAACTTTAGAACCTTCCAGACTCACATCTGCACTTCTAAACACAGGAATTTATGGACATATTACGGAAAACACGTTTCTTTTTCCTGTATGAAATAAAGTAGCCTCTAATTATCCTGAATGCTGTTATAGAGGAGCACTTTTATAAGGAAGTCAAACTAGAGCTTGAGGAGGAAATATTAACTGTAATAAGACTAAAATGCCAGCATTTCTACATAAAACTCACAATCAATTTTCCAGAACAGATTACTTTAAAACCGGGCATTAAGTCCTGAGAAAGAGTGACCTGGGTAGTCCTAATACGTCATCTAGCTTTGATTTTTGTTTGTTACTTACAGTGCAGTGGAGATATTGAATCAAGGACACAATAAAAGCATCTCACGATCTGTGCTAAAATAAGCCATGCTTTATCCAGGGTGCTTGTTGTATAACCATCGCAAGATAGTAAGGTGTAGTATTTTGTATTTAAATAGAAACATGCAGAACTATAAGAATAGTTATAAGAGATATTTAAGCTATTTTGAGAAAGATCATGTTTCAGAGAATCAAAATGTGCTTTGGAGAGTTTCAGATGTACTGAAGCAACCCTGTTATTCTTGCCTGATTTTTCAGTGGCTTTCAATGCCAAAATCTAGGGTATTCTCCTTAACTGACTTTGCTTTTCTAATATTGCTTTTGCTATATTTTTGTAGACCATTCAGAGATATTTAAATAACAAGCAGTTTAGAAATGCCTTTAAATAAACTAAACCAAATAAACAATTTAGCCCCCACACTGGAAGTTTCCCATCCCTGTCCTATGTAGTACTATTGACAAAGTAGGGCATTTGTCAAAAAACAAAAACAAAACAGGCACTCAGTTGTGGACAGAAAGCTAAGAACACACTACTGCTTCACTTGCTGTAGGAATGTATGTATCTATCCATCTATGGAACACAAATGCATACTTTGTATGTCCAGATGTTACTTGATTCTTCTGGGAGATACGTGGATACATTAACTAAATATTGGCCTCCTAATCATGGTTTTTAAGCACAATAAAACTTAGGGAAGTTTTTAATGTTTGAAGTTTTATTCTGTTTTTCATGTTATGTTGAAAGCCACCCAGAGTGGCTGGGGAAACCCAGCCAGATGGGCGGGGTAGAAATAAAAAAAATATTTATTTATTTGTTATTAAAAAACAAAAAGTAGAACTTTGCACTTTTTTACATATCATGCTATGTTTCTCTATGAGATCATAAAATCGAGCTATGAAGAAGCGTGAGAAAACTTACTCAACGTAGTATGTTCCATACTGAGGATCTTCTATTTTCTCCCAACCATATGGAAGCTCTGTAATTGGAAAAGAACAATGGAGTTTATTACTTATAGATTATATTTACATTTAAATACCAATAGTTTGCTGTGGATTATTTATTTATTTTTGCCTTATCTACTTCAATTCATCCAATGGGATTTCGTACTGCAGATCTATTTCTCATATTTCTTACTTGCAAATACTGAAATTAACTGTGGCTGGGCATGCTGCATTTCCTCACTCATTTCATAGTAGGATTTTAAAAAACTCATTCTAGAACAAAAGCAGTTCTTGTAGTCTCGCTTTAAAATAATTTATCATGACATAAGGCCACCCTTACGTACCTCCTGCCTACACATTTCACTTGTATGCCGTTCTTTTATGCTAGAAAATGTTGCATTTATATGTTAATGGAGGAGGTAAACACAGCTGCTACATTACCACTTCCCTCTGATGTTGCCAAAGGTGTTAACAATCAACTAACCAGTTCTGCCTTTGCCTTCAGGACTAAGCTTGGGTTAGAAAATGCTGAAGCTCCTTTTATTGTGCCTGGATTGTTGTTGTTGTTGTTTAGTCGTGTGTCCTACTCTTCGTGACCCCATGGACCAGCGCACCCCAGGCACTTCTGTCTTCCACTACCTCCCGCAGTTTGGTCAAACTCATGCTGGTAGCTTCGACAACACTGTCCAACCATCTCGTCCTCTGTAATCCCCTTCTCCTTGTGCCCTCCATCTTTCCCAACATCAGGGTCTTTTCCAGGGAGTCTTCTCTTCTCATGAGGTGGCCAAAGTATTGGAGCCTCAGCTCAGCTTTGTACATATCCATAATGCCTGAGACTACACAGAACTGCATCAATGCTCTGAAGCCCAGGTTTTTCACAGCCTTCTCTTATTACAAACTACACTAGCTAGAACCAAGTTGCTAGATAGTTTTAATTTGTGGGTAAGATAACTTTTCTGACAAATTATATTCAAATGTGCAGTTTACTTGTATGGGTATTAAAACCAAAAGTACTTTTGCAATTTCAACCAGAGCTAAACTGAACCCTACTTAAGTAACAGGATTCTGAGTTTCTCACCTCCATCTTCACAGTCTTCAGGAGCTTTGGCTTTTTTACAAAGGCGAGGATCCAGCCAGGTGGTAGTTTTGGTGTTGTGACTGTGGGACGCAAAGGATCTAGTTAAAGGTTGTTTACAAAAGTCCCCATCACATACTGATTCTTCCCTATTACGCAGTCTAACGTGGATGTGGCTTACACAAACATGCAATCACATAGGCAATATCCCTCACAGCAAAGTGCTAACTGAGAGCAAAAGATCCATGGCACACAGTTGCTCCATTTGTGGAACTGGAGCTTGTATGAAGATAGGTTTTGTGGAAAAAAGATTCCTAAGGAATTAATTCCCACTTATACAAATATTCCAAAATAGAAAACTAACTGCAAAACGCAACTGTGTTTTGTAATTGTTTGAAAAATACCACCAATGTTATTTGTGATGAAGAGGCCAAAGAGGGAAAACGATACATTTCGACATGTTTGAATCATGTTCTTTTGTATAGTTGTGAAGTAACAATTCACACAAGGAATGAAATAATAATCAGCCACAAATGGTCTCAGGTTTATGTTTCATGGTCACAGTTCATGCTGTTAATGCTACAAAACAGCAGGCATCTTTTGCGTGAAGGTTAACCTAGGTTACAGTTGTCAAAAAATGCTGGTAACTTAGCATTCAATGCATGATGAATCTAGTGGTTCCATGAAACTGCGTGGGTGTATGTGTAAGTTCAGCAGAGAACAAACAGACCTACTGAAACAAAAATACACATGTCCCTTCTGGCTCTCTTGGAAATAGACATAAAAACATATTCTATTCATCTTGCTTTTAAGAACCTATACCTATGTAAAGATACATAATCTCTTGTGTCGTTTAAGATATGGAATGGTGCAATTTTATACCATAAAGGCCAGAAAAGATGGAGATCTATTTTTCAAAATGCAGCACTGTGTTCTACATAAGTGAAGGCTGTATGCAAGATCTGGGGTGACCTTACTATCTCTAAATTGGCAGACAGGCTAATACTTGTACTAAGAAGATACAACTTTAAGAATGAAAGCTTTCAATTATTTTTGTAAGTTTCACTGATTAACTTGTCACATATTTAAATATGGATATTTACGGAAATGCCTCCTATAAAAGGAAGCTTGTCCTGAGCAATCTGCATAGACCTTGAATTTAGGGAAATGCTTTTTTTCAGAGAGAGAGAGAGAGAGAGAGAGAGAGAGAGAGAGAGAGAGAGAGAATGTCCTTATAAGAGAAAAATGCAACACAATTGCCCTTTCCTTCAAATTAACCTTTGTATTAGAACATACCAACTTTATCTCTTGGGGTATGGGCATAAAAATCCAAGTCTCCCTTAATCTAAACTGGGAGGGGGGGGGCTGTATTAGATAGAGGTGTCTCTTTGCCCAGTTCTCCCTCTTGTCAGCCACTGAACCCATGGGCGGTCCAATGGAAGGGGCCAGTGGAAAGTCCTAAAATGAGGCTGAGCTCTCTCAGATTCTGCTGGGTCTTGAGTCAGTTTCACTGCCATCGTATAATGGCATCAGGCCCAACAGGGGACTAATCACTGTGCCAGTATGCAGTGATCAGCCCCTACTGGGACTAATCATTCCCCCCTACATTTGAGTTTCCATGAATAGTAGGGTTGTGGATGTGGTAGTAGTCCATCTGATCTACAAGGCACCATCAGAAGGTGAGGAAGTCAGGATTGTGCCCTAACTTGTAAGGACTGGTAACCCTTTAACAGGCAAATTAACTGGCAAAAATAATATCCTCTTAAACAATCAAAAAACCTTCAGTCACTTCAATCAAAACTAAATTGCACACAAGCATACCAAACTTGTACTCACTCAATGAAGTAGATCATGCCTGTGTCTGTGTATGCCATCTCCCAGTTCTTGGGTAGAGGCTCTAGGTTTTCTTCCCTTGATAAATAGTTTCTGAAATCCATCGAACTACTTGTCTGACTGTAACTAGGAACAGGCTTCATCCAGTCGGAAGAATCTGAATGTCTTTCTTTGTTTTCTACGGCTGTTTAAAAGAAAACTTGTTAGTTTTGTCATATATTCATGCTGACTTGCACACAAAGGCACCTTCTTGGCTTGGTTATAAAGCAAATGTCAAACATAAAATTCCATCCATATTGTTATCCCATGTAATTTGCTACTGCAAACTTTATATACCTGAAATCTCTATGCTGCAGATATGACCAACTAGATCTATCATTGCATTTCCTTTTACCATATAATATTTTCACTGTTTATTAGAAAATGTGCATGTTCTCTCTCACATGTAACCAAACATGGTACATGATCATAATGAAGGAAATGAAGGAAATGTCAATGACTTCAGTTCTGCAGTTTATTGGCTGGTACATTGAGCAAGGCCTCTGGCCCAAACTTTGGATGCTATATTCAGATGTGTGGAAGTCTGACTTTGCTCTGACTTATGCAGGAGAATATCAAAGGATTTGGTAAATTTACCCTTTAAGACAGTAAAAACTGGATGTCATTCCCTATTTGGAAATTTAACTTTTAAATTTACTTTTAAAGATGAACAGTATTTTCAAGTATCACCTTATTTTACAAATATTTTCTCACAAGTTCCTCATTCTGCATGCCTGCAAAATCGAAGTTCCAAGAATGACTAGGCTAATCAAGATCCAGGCAGCAGATGAGAAAGCAAAGTTACATGCAGAGACTTTGCATATCTATTTCTGCCAAGTGCTGTTCCTTTAGAAATTGTTATTCCTTCTCCCAATGTTGTTTGCCAGTGATCTGCAAACAGTTTCACATTATGTACCCGTGTAAACTATAAAGTTTGTATCCGAAGCAGTGCTAACTCTCTTATTCCACTAAAATAAGGATTTTACTTGTGCAATGAAACTCCTCTCCCCATTTCCCTCCACAATCTAAACACTCTAGAGCATATTTGGAGAAGGTGCAGGGTGTGCCTGGAGGGGCGGGGGGGGGGGGATTCCATTGTGCAAGTGTAAAATATTGCACTAATGGGATGAGGGGATTGGATACCACTCCAGGTGCCCTAGGATGCATCTCAGAACATGCATGTGGAGCAAATGGAGCAAATTTAGACTCTAAAGCTCTAGCATACCGTGAAACAATGATGCGGCATTAAATACAGAGTTTTAGGATGTCTATGCTTTAATGAATTCAGTAAATCAAGCCCCAAAGCTTTTATAGCTCAGAAGCTACATCACAATGCTACTTAAAGGTCATCTTATGCTCTTTATAATAATCTGATTCATGCAGTCACCTTGAAAATTAAAGACTAAAGACGACTAGCAAATAAAGATGCATGTGGAATGATCACTGCAAGTCACTCTAGCTATTATTTTCTGGCAGTCCTACAACTTCCAGGAGACCTACAAGGAAAAAATAAAGAGTCTCTCTCCTTGCTGAATCTAAGATCATGAGAAATGATTGGGAAAACCCCTGGGGTGTACCTTAAAGATATGACTGCCTTACAAATAGACATGAGCAACCCACAGAAAGCTTCTGGCTTCACAGCAACTCTGAAGGAAGACACACTGTGATGTGGCAGCTAAAAAAGCCAATGCAATTCTGGGCTGCATCAATAGGAGTATAGCATCTAGATCAAGGGAAGTAATAGTGCCACTGTATTCTGCTCTGGTCAGACCTCACCTGGAGTACTGTGTCCAATTCTGGGCACCACAGTTCAAGAAGGACACTGACAAACTGGAACGTGTCCAGAGGAGGGCAACCAAAATGGTCAAAGGCCTGGAAACGATGCCTTATGAGGAACGGCTAAGGGAGCTGGGCATGTTTAGCCTGGAGAAGAGGAGGTTAAGGGCTGATATGATAGCCATGTTCAAATATATAAAAGGATGTCACATAGAGGAGGGAGAAAGGTTGTTTTCTGCTGCTCCAGAGAAGCGGACACGGAGCAATGGTTCCAAACTACAAGAAAGAAGATTCCACCTAAACATTAGGAAGAACTTCCTGCCAGCAAGAGCTGTTCGACAGTGGAATTTGCTGCCAAGGAGTGTGGTGGAGTCTCCTTCTTTGGAGGTCTTTAAGCAGAGGCTTGACAGCCATATGTCAGGAGTGCTTTGATGGTGTTTCCTGCTTGGCAGGGGGTTGGACTCAATGGCCCTTGTGGTCTCTTCCAACTCTATGATTCTACATTTGAAGTTTTCACTTCTGCTTTTGTTTAACCATAGTCTTTCATTTCATCTGAATGGACAAACTATGATTTACATTAACTATGGATTATTTAAAACCTAAGGCTCACTGCAGCTTGTTTACATCACACTAAATTATGGTTTCCTGCATTGCAGGGGGTTGAACTAGATGACCCTCAGGGTCCCTTCCAACCCTATAATTACATGATTCTATGAGACATGTGAGCCTCGCTGTGTTAGTAGTTTTGTATCTTGAAATTCCAAGAGAATGTCAACACAGTTCTTTTTCTCTCCAAAAACAAACCAAAAAAAAGCTTGCAACCAGAAAGTTTCACAAATTACTTTCAGTATATTAAATGAGACTTCATTCAAATGTATTTGTGGTCAAGTTCTTAACTCAAACCCTGCAACCAAGAATAATTGGTTCAATTCAGATATCATGGCCAAACATCTGACTATCAATAACATGCTGTGGGCTCACATACCATGGCAAACCATAGTTACTACATGTTACAAAATAGAGGAAAACAGCATGCACAAGGGAGACAGAACGTACACATGGTAACAAAACATAATTTGCCCATGATATCTGAATCAAACATTGTATTATCTATTATGCTCTGTTGGCAGCAGCCTGAAAAAATAGCCAAAGGATGCCTGGAGTTTGAGTCCCCCAAAGAATTATTACTTTGCCCATCTTTTTAAGTAAACTCCTCAATTACAAAAGTGTTACAGTGGAACTTCAGTTCCCGAATGCCTCTATTGTTGTACATTTTGATTCTTGAATGCTGAAAACCCAGAAGTAAATGCTTCTGTTTTTGAATGTTTTTTGGAACCCAAATGTGCGACACAGCTTCCGCTGAGTGCAAGAAGCTCTTGCAATCAATGGGAAGCTGCGCCTCAGTTTTCAAACGTTTCAGAAGCCGAACGGGCTTCTGGAATGGATTTTGTTCAAGAACTGATGTACCACTGTACTCACCAATGGCAGTTATAATTGTAAAGAATAAAAGTGATTACATGGTTCACAATACTACCCCAAGTAACATGGTAAGCTGGAAATATTAAGCAATCTCAGAGTAAAACGACCAGATCCCTATTTGTTTGTTTGTTTCCTTGCTTGCATGCTTGTTTGCAATATAATTGAGCTAAGAACAGAGTAAGAAAGGATGAAGACTTGGATCATGGGGCAAACTATACTGTTTGGGGAAGAATCTTTTTCAAACCAGCCCCTGCCCCCGGTAGGCCTGGGCAATATATCAATATATCGCCCAGATCTGGTATGAAGGGCAGACCACAATGATGACTTCACTCAGTGGTACATCATGGATGAAACCACCATCTCCTGAGTCCCTCTGCTACCAGTGACCAAAGGAGAAACACGCTACAGCTGGGCACTGGAGGCAGAGGGACTCAGGATACATCGCTGAGTGAAACAGTCCTCACACTCTGCCCTTATATCGCCACAGGGGGAGAAACAAGGTGCATCAGCGAGGCGCCGATACAGCTTGTTCCTCTCTCGCTTCTGTAAACTGCTTGGCTGAGGAGCGCACCACTGTCCTTGCTTCAGCCAAGCAGTTTTATGGACCCCCCGACCCGCCACCGGCTTGCACGAGTCAGCAGCGAGGTGGGTGCTCTGTTTGCACATCTGCCTCATCTGTCGCTGCCTTGATATGGGCGATGGTGGGCACTGGAGGAGGCGGTGCTTTGGAAGAGGCAGAAGCTGCGCACTGTGACCGGCAACTGCCTTCTTCCTTCCCACCTCCTTTCCAACATTGTGATATACCGCCATACCACAATGTTTAGCTGGCGGTATATTACGATGTTGGAAAGCAGTTATCACCCAGCCCTTCATATACTTTTGGACGCTGGGCCTTTAGGAATGGGGAACATGTGATCCTCCAGAAGTTCTTGGGCTTCAGCTACCATCAACTCTAGCCAGCATGACCAATGCTCAGAGACGACAGCAGTGGTAATTGAGCATCATATGGAGGGCCACAGATTCCCCACTACTAATTTTATAATTTGCCCTGTGTTGCAGGAACAGGTGAGCCTATACAGATAAAAACAAAATAGAGAAGATAAACTGCAGATAAAAGCACTGAATTTAATTTGATGTTTATATATTGTACTGACCTGTGCCTCCACTACCATTAACTGCTTCCTTTTCTTCCTCCTCCTCTTCTTCAGGAAATGAACTGTCCATTTTTTGCATCTTGCTGACTGATGTGGTTCTTTTTCTTTGAGATTCTGGATCAAAATCATTATCAAAAAGCACTTGGTCTACTGGATCTGGTTGAAATGGGCTTGGCTCGGCTGGAGGTTTAGGGGTACCATAGAAATTTCCTTTTTTTGTATGTACAAGAAAGAAAACATATGAGCATTAATTAGGAATTATAATAAGGATTTCTGAGGCATTCTTTTTCAGAGGTAGGCACCTCATTCAGCATTAATTGCCAAATTTTAACTTTAGCACTAGTCTAAAGCTCAGCTAATTTATATTTAATTAATATAATTTGCTTGCATACATTCTCAGTTTAGGATGTTAACCAAGGTTTTTGTGGGGGTATTATAAGCTCTACAATTACTTACATACAATATTCAAAAAAAGACTCTTTGTATCCTTAAAAATCATGACATGAATTAGAAATAATAATAAGAAGAAGAAATGTAAGTCTTAATAAGCTTCTGTGTACCAAGTTTTTCAGACATGTTTCATGTTTTCATAATGGTCACTTTACAGGCATGCTTGATGCTGGTGTACACCATTGTTTTCCGCAGGAAATTGTGTGGATGACATACTCCCGATTTTGAACATCTATATATCACCTTGGTATCCTAAATGGGCCAGAGCTCCCTGATGTGTATTTACAGAGATCTGAAGGAGATGTATATGTCACACACTTTTTGCGTTTGCTATGGGACTCTATACAGTTAGAGAAGCATAGTGAGGCAATCTTGACCTCTACACATGAAGTGGGGTGATACCCTCACTTTAAATATAGAAAGATTGTACCCATTGGAGTCCCCCATGGTTGATAGGGTTTACTTATATGTGGCTGTGAATGGATCAATGGGGCAGTGTGCGTGTATGTGAGAGGAGGGTAGTGAACATGCTCTATTTTGACTGTGGTCCTGCCCACTGTTGGCTTGAGGGTCCCTGACAGGTTACCTCCAAAGGAATGTGGGCCTCCAGGGGGAAAGCACTCCCCACCCCTGTTCTAATAGAAGCCCCTCCCCAATACACTTAAAAGCTAGAGGTGGATTATAAGCTTCCGTTGTCTATGTGTTTAATTCTCTAAGTACCTGTGTGTTTCTATAGAATACAGAGATTAAGTAGCATATTCTACTTTGCATGAAGTCACCATGAATGGTGATATACTATAATTTTCAAACATACCAACAGAGTAAGTAAGAAACCAAAAGTGGTTGCTCTATATGGGCCTTCTAAAAAATAAGGGACTTGTTATTTTACTTTGTATTCACTAATGCCCCAGAATGAGACCTGCAAGAGCAACAATGAAAATGAAAACCAATTTCATTTTAACACACAGCACATTATAATTAACTGATCTGGAACAATCTGCAATTTTTGGCAAAGTGAAGTCAAGAGCAAATTTATTTTTATGGAGAAATATGTAACAGCAATTTACACAAAGGCGATATTACACTGCTGGAAGTTTAGTCCCATGCTTTCAAATGGCAGCATGCTCTCCAAATAAAGCTATTAGCTGAATATTGAATTACACCTAAAAATACTTCTATTTTAATATGCTGCCTCACTTGAGGGATTCCGGCAGTATTTTCCAATAAAACAAGTGCTCTGGAACAAAACTTTAAACAAACTGCTTTCAGTCCTTAATTAATCATATGATTTGAATATGGGAATCTTGTGTAATACAGAAGAGATTGCCAGGACTCCAGCTATGTTTTGAAACTAAGCATTTTGCCCTTGCAAAATATTTTAGAAATCCATACCAAATGTCATTATCAGCTTATGCTGGCAAGGCAAAATAGTGCTGGCAAGGCAGAGAAAGTTAATGTTTTGGCAAATGCTGTTACCTGATTAGAAGCTGTCATTTACAAAAATGTTGAAAAGGAAGCCAATTTATGAAGCTTAAAATGAATAATCAGTACAAATATTTACACAAAATCAGTGTCTTAAATTTAGAGGATTCTTTAAACATTTAAGGGTTTAAATGGCAGTTTAAGACCAGTTTTCAAATTATGTGTAACTGCTCTATTTGTGCATATGCAAATACACCACCCTCATAAAGCAAAACAAAAAATCAAGAGTGTATACTCAGTTGCTGCATTCATATTATATCTCGGCTTAATAAAACAAGATATGAACAAGCCTTGTGCTGGGCGCACAATTACCTTCCTTCCTTTCTCAGCTTGATATATGGAGATCTCCAATTAACACTATTTTCCCATTATGTCCAAACAGGGAAACTATGGTTACCTGTTTCAGAATAAGTCAGGTCTTAAACCAACTTCAGAAACATGGCTTAAGATCCTGGCATGTTCTAAACCTTGGAGTTGTAGCTTCCTAGTTTGCACATAACAGGTAACCATGGTTAATTGAAGACACATGAGCAAAAGTCTCATGTGTCTCTCATTCAAACCAGGCCAGTGAACATGCTAAAAAACTGAGAAGCCCCTTTTAAACCACATGCTAGATTTTGTTCTCCCTGACATTTAGGATTAGAGTATTTTCCTAACAATGCAACAATATACTTCTGGGTGCCTGGCTGTAGCATTCTCTGTTTCTACATTAGGAAAGTCAGCACCACATTTTATCAGATCTGCCCTATTCTTAATAGTGATGCAGAAAAGCACCATTGAATGATAGTAGTGCTCATGGCTAAGAGCAAGGGCAGAATAGGTTAACTTCAGTGTACCATTATATTTGTCATTTACAGAGGTGCCTGCAAGCCCAGGAGAGAGGGATTGGTACCAATCACCCTGTAGAAATCTAGACTCTTAAACCATGTTTTCTCCTTGGAAACTGGAGAATTAAACTTATTGGGGGGGGGAACCTTGTTTTTAATAATCTAAATTAAAAGTACTTAAAAAAAACAAAATTCATTCCTCTGGAATATAAAATAAATGTAATATTAAAAAGCAGCATATAAAAACAGGATTTGTCATGGAAGAATTAATCTGTAAACAAAATAATATATTATTGCATCTTACAAAATATGGGAATCAAGCCGGTGAATTGATTTTAAGTTTTTTTTTAACATACCATCATATGTTCCACTTTCTAGCAAGGCTCCACTTTCTTCTAGTGCCTTAAATTGTTCAACAGGTATAAAATTATAGTCCACCCCAGGGACCTCCCCATCTCTGGGAGCTCTTGTAGTGCCTAGGGGAAAGAAAGAAGGAAGAACAGCTGTAAAATTTCCTAGCACTGTTGGTTTACAAAACACTCGGCTTGTACCAGAAGCTCGGCTTGACAAAAAAAAAAAAATTATGCTGCATACAAGGCTGTCGCCTCAGCAAGATCATAATCAGAAAATTCTCATTCAAAAGCACTCTAGTTTGTGGAACTAGGGCAATAAATTATGTAGCATTAATATATTTTAACAAAAGAACCAACATGATTTTATGCAATCTACTGCTATGAAATGCATGCATGCGTGCATTAAAAAAATGGCTATTTGAATATTCTTTCACATTTTAGCACTAATGCACTTTTCCCTCTCCAAACTCTCCCTTGAGAACAGGGATTGCCATCTCCTTTAGCCTAGGGGGCCATACACATTTGAATTCAGCTGCTGGTGCATTGAAGGGATAACAGAGTTTGGAATTTGCAATTGACTGCTATCAGCTAAGCTTTTGAATGAATTTTAAAACAGTTTTTATATAAATGAAAGTAAAAAAACAACAAAGATTCTGAGCACAGTAGCCTGGTTTGTGTTTCACAGTAAACCATAGTTACAAACTATGGCTTGCCATATCTGAGAAACAGGCTGGTGCACACTGCTTAAATTGTGCCCATCCCACTCCTTCCTTATCGACTGGGTAAGAAACAAATGACAGCATTAGTTTAGCATTACATGTGAACTAGGACTTGTATTTTGTTTCTCTTGAAACAAATCATGAAAGGAAGTGCCACAGGATGGGAGTGATTTTAGCAACTCCTCCTTCACCGTAAGCCATGAAAAGTTTGTTATATGGTTTAACATTGTTTAGGAACCCGCCTATTGGAATTATATAATTTTATTGCTGGTGCATCCAGTTACATCCCATCACACTTTTTGCTGTGAACAGATTTAGCATTTCTGACTGCAGGAGCTTTTGATGTCATGCTTTAGCAAGGGCAAAAGTACCTCAAATTTCAGTTTCAGTTATGTTGCCCCCTCTAGCCGGAAGTCTCTTCCAAGCCTGTCATTACTTTGCTCTTGTTTATGTGCAATGCTGTATTGGCTACAGTAGCAATAGCAATCACACCTGACCAATATTTAGGAAATTATAAGCATTAACATGTTAGGACATTATATTTCAGCATAAATTATTTGTGTAATTAAAAGTAAAATGTAAACATCTGATTAAAATCTTATTGCCATCTATTTAGGAAAATTAACCTATTTGGAGAGGTGTAAGTATCAAAGTTGGATGCAGGTGGCGCTGTGGGTTAAACCACAGAGCCTAGGACTAGCCGATCAGGAGGTCGGCGGTGCGACGGGGTGAGCTCCTGATGCTTGGTCCCTGCCAACCTAGCAGTTCGAAAGCACGTCAAAGTGCAAGTAGATAAATAGGTACTGCTCCGGCGGGAAGGTAAACAGCATTTCCGTGCGCTGCTCTGGTTCACCAGAAGCAGCTTAGTCATGCTGGCCACATGACCCGGAAGCTCTACGCCGGCTCCCTCAGCCAATAAAGCGAGATGAGCGCCGCAACCCCAGAGTCGGCCACGACTGGACCTAATGGTCAGGGGTCCCTTTACCTTTTTAAGTATCAAAAACACTGAAGTTACCTATGTCACTTATAAGACCAACTCTTATTGAGGTGCTTTGTCACTTTTGTAAAAAGGACTTTATAGGGAAGTATGGGTTGTTGGTTTTTTGTAGGGGTATAACAGAGTCTGATGGTAAGCATTTGTGGGAGATAGTCACTCCTTGGCAATTGAAAGCTACCCCAGGAATATCTGGCTGAATGGGAATTGGGGCAAGGACAAAGGGCGAAGATATAATAAACTTTTTTTTTTAAAGAGCACACAAAGGAAAGGAAGTGATGAACAAGGAGATGAAGGAGACCAAAAAACAAAGGAAGACGGAAAATTCTCCATGGAAAGCAAAAAGGCCTGTGCTAACCAGCTGGAGGGAGGAAGAACCTGCAGGAAGAGGAGGCAAAAGGCTTTGATGACCCTGCCTATCACATCCAGAGGGAGACATCACCCTGTTCACTGAATGTCCTCCAGCTCAATCCAGTAAATAGCAATTTTATAACAAGGGTGGATTAAAAAAAGATTTTCTGTTATATAACCGATAGGCAGTAATTCCAATACAATTTATTACCTCAATAATATTGCAGTTTGGGCAAAATTGACTTTCCTTTCGTGTTTTGTCATGTTTCTCACCTGCATCTATTAAATAAGTCTTTTGATCTACTGAGATTTCTGAACTGAGGGGAAGTATTTGAAGAACAAACTTAAACAAAGCCTCAAGGTTTTTTCCAGTTCAATGAACTAATTCAAAGCATTCAAATAGTTTAAAGTTAGGCTTCCAAAACACAGCAGATTCAAAATATTACTTTGAGGCCAATATACATTTAGTTTACTCAGACAATAGCATTTTTCAGCAGATTTTTTGTGTTGTTAATACAAAGGAGTACTTATTAATGTTGGTTAATTTAAATCTTTATTGTTTAATAACTTTAAGTAAAAGATACCATTTTGAATTATGGTGCTGGAGGAGACTCTTGAGAATCCCATGGACTGCAAGAAGATCAAACCTATCCATTCTTAAGGAAATCAGCCCTGAGTGCTCACTGGAAGGACAGATTGTGAAGCTGAGGCTCCAATACTTTGGCCACCTCATGAGAAGAGAAGACTCCCTGGAAAAGACCCTGATGTTGGGAAAGATGGAGGGCACAAGGAGAAGGGGACGACAGAGGACGAGATGGTTGGATAGTGTTCTCGAAGCTACCAGCATGAGTTTGACCAAACTGCGGAAGGCAGTGGAAGACAGAAGTGCCTGGCGTGCTCTGGTCCATGGGGTCATGACTAAACAACTAAACAACAACAACAAAAGATACCAAAGTTTAAGAGAGAAAAATTAAGATACTGGATGAGATCCAATGCTTGTCATACTCACGAGTAGATGAACTGAAATCAATGGCTGATTAAAGACTATGACTTAGTTGGATATCACCCACTATCTAAATAGTATTTGCCTCTGTGTAGAGCAAGCAAAATCTATGCCGGTCCTGATGACATTCTTTGAAGACATGTCTGGGAGAGACATATATCTTATTTGGAGGAAGTATTAAAAATGTAGTATTTTGGAAATTAATATTGGAACTTCATATGAATACCATTCCATATGACCTGTTGACAGGTGGTTTATGTTGTTGTTATGCAAGATCCATGGTATTATTAGATTTTTTAGAAATAATTACCCATCTCATGACAGTAAGGATTGCCTTAACCTATAAATGGGGAAAATCCTGGCTTGCCAGTAGAAAATGAAAAGTCTCATGAGTTTTAGAAACCACATTCTTGAGCAAAACGAAAAATTCCTTCCAGTAGCACCTTAAAGACCAACTAAGTTAGTCTTTAAGTTGGTCTTTAAGGTGCTACTGGAAGGATTTTTTTGTTTTGACTATGGCAGACCAACACGGCTACCTATCTATTCTTGAGCAAGTTAACCAATATTAAAGTCAGAGAATAATCTCTTTAAAAATTGTGCATGGGGGGGGGGTATTGATACAACCTCATAGATTATTAGGCACTATGAAGGAGACTTACGTACTGATTTTATTGTTTTATATTAGATGTCCATAATATTTCATTCATTTTGATTTTTTCCCCCTAAATGTATTAATGATTTGTGAAAGTCTAAAAAATAAATTAAAAAACAAAACTTGCTACCAACAGAGCTTAAACAAAAAAAAGTGTCTGGGTAGAGAAGGGCACTATATTTTATGGTACTGGAGTAAAAGGAATATGGAAGCTATTTAAGCAAACCTGTATATAAACATTCTGCTTAAAGTTTTACATAGCTACAAAAATAAACTAAGGTCAAGTTTCTTGTGTTTACCATAATCTATTACAATGAAGAACTAGACGAGAAATGCTGATTAAGAAAGATGCAAGTATGGAAATCGTGTGGTCTAATATAGCATATTGTTCTTCTTGTTATTAACATTTGTTTATTATTTTACATACAGAGGAAGTCTAAGAATGGCATAATAAATGGTTTAATAAGAAAAGACTAATAAAGAAATAGCAGGTGAGATAGAAAACCAAGATACTTCAGCACTGCAGATAAATAAGCCCATCTCTCAAACTTAGCTCACAGGAAGTGGTAGAGATAAAGATCCAGCTTTTTATATATTATATATTTTATAATTTTCAATGGCTTAAAAAATGGAAACAGGTTCAGGAAGAGGTGGTATACAAATATCTTAAAACAAATAAACCTATTACCTTTTCACTTCATTCCATTTCATACTGTTGAATAAGATGGCTGCGGTCTATACATATGGTATGTATTCTTTATGGAGTTCATTTCAGATATTGAATGTTTAACAAAATAGTTATGTTGGTATGTTAAAACACTTACATGGGATTGTTCTTAAGTAGAGATTATCTCTGATCACCTGCTGTAGTTTATGATCAATTGAACCTTTCTGGAACTGCAGACTTAGATAGTGACGCAAATCTTTGTTGATGACTTTGCCTGTAAGACAAGAACAGAGCATCTTAGAATACTGTAATCTGTAATTCTACTAATGAATTACATTAAAACACCAAGGACCCATAATTTATAAGAAAGCGCTTCTCAGATAGAAGACACTTTGAACAAAATAAATGGATACACCAACACTTTCAAGGTTGGTGCAAGCAACCATGCTTTTGCAGCTATCAACAGCCATACTCCCTGTGGCAGATGGGGAACCTGTGGCCCTCAAAATTCCCATCTTCTATATAAAACAGCTGTAGAGGACAGACAGAGTAGACACAATAGAAGGAAGGGTTCCCCTAGCAACAAACTGTATTGGGAAAATTTTGATGTCTAACATTTTACAATTTTTTTATGTGCTGTGGGCTGCCCAGAATGGCAGGGGAGACCCAGCCAGATGGGCGGGGTATAAATGATAAAATCATCATCATCATTCCTTCAGCCATCTGTTGTTCCCAAACTTGGAAACAGGTTCAAATTTGCATGATCGTCTCAAGCAAATGTGGCAATGGATGGAGCCTAGCCCATCTATCTATCTATCTATCTATCTATCTATCTATCTATCTATCTATCTATCATCTCTCTCTCTCTCTCTCTCTCTCTCTCTCTCTCTCTCTCTCCCTCTCTCCCTCTCTCTCTCTCTCTCTCTCTCTCTCTCATAGCAGAAGTCAACCAAGTGCCTGCTAAAATAATAAAAAATGTAAGTATTTCAACAAAAGACAGAGATTTTCTTATGTTTACTGGCTACTAAAAGATTGACTTGTCAACATTTGTTCAAGTGGTTCATCCATCTCCTTGTCAGATACACAAATTTGTTACAGTTCAGTATTAGGACATTTTGCTAGGGCATATGCAGCTTTGTAAACAGTTCAACTGTGTGTGTACAAAACAAAACATGGAGGTACAGGTTGATTTGCAGCATATTCCCTATTCTTACAAACTAAAAAAGGGAACTGCGGTAGAATATTCTATACTCTCAAAAAAAATAAACCCAAACCCTGTGGATAGAAAAATCAATTTCCAAGTGTTCTGCTTCGTAGGGTGCAGCCATTTTCTAAGGATAATTCAGGAACAACAAAAGCTGTTACAATAAAACCCTGAAGGGAAACAGAAGAAAAGCAGACAAGACAGTGAAAGGAAATAAAACATCTGAAAGCAGCTTGAGAACAGTAAAATAATTAGCTGCTTCAGGGACTTTAAACAAGGTTTAGTGCTTAGTCTTATATAAGAATATTTTCTGTCTTTTCTATACAGTCCATTTTAGCTGTATTTGCAAATAAAGCTACACAATGAAGTGTTGTTTAGTAGGTTATACCGTGCATGATCTGTGTGGTAGTGCATACAGCTTGGTTACCAGATGTTTCCTGGGGACAGTCCCTGGATTTACAAATCAGTCCCCATACAAAGTCCATGGAAGTTGAAAAGTGTCCCTGGATTCATTGTGGGAAAAACCTGGTAACCTTAGCATTAGCATACAGCTTTGATCCTCACTTGAATAAGTATAATAATAATAATAATAATAATAATAATAATAATAATAATAATATATTATTTATACCCTGCCCACCTGGCTGAATTTCCCCAGCCACAAACAAACCATGACAGAGAAATCTTAGTGTGATGTTCAAACTTGATTATCAAGTTTTTTTACCCTAACAAACTAAAGTTGTTAAACAAGAACAGCCCATGGCTTAAGGCATCATGCTAAGACTTCTACCCAGATTGTGTCCCTGCGCATGCAAGGTAGAAGTGCTTGGACTGTGTGTACCAGCATGCAGCTATTATTAGTATTTATATTTGTTTGTTTGTATGTTTGTTTGTTTAATTTCTATACCACCCTATATCTGAAGGTCTCAGGGTGGTTCACATAAAATATAAAATACTTACAAAATGCAATGGCTTACTAGACCAAACATTATGGCTTAGTGTTAAGTGCTAACTGGATAATCATAACCAGAGTCAGTGTGGTGTAGTGGCTTGAGTGTGCTGTGTCAGGTTTAATCTTAGTGAGAGGAAATAATGCACATTTTCATAATTTTGCCCTGAGGTGACTAACCTTACTAACCTTTTCACCCCCAAACTGTGCTTCCGTTTGGTAAACCCTGCAAGGGCCACATGCCAGCAGCTGGCGTGGCCAAATTGAGCACAGTGACTCAACTCACTCTCTCTCTCTAAAACACCGACATAGATAACATTGTAATAATCTAGTCTGGAGGTAACAGAATCAGAAACAACAGCCCAAAGTCCTAGGAAAGAAAACTTTTTTAAAAGCCACTCTTAACAACTGCCACCATCATATGGAGAAAGTGATGAATAGAAAACTTTCAGTCCATGTACCTGCTCTTTCACGGGGATTGTAAACCTATCCAGAATATAGTCTGCAGATCTGAAGGGCAACACACGCTGTCCTTAGCCAGAGGGCCAAGGGGCAACCTTGTCCCATCCATTAGTCAGAGAGGGAGTAACTGCAGGAAGCTTCCTTTGTCCCTCCTGGCTAGATTTAAGAATTTTGTAACTAAAAGAATGAATGCAGTGTCTGAGTTTGCTTTTTCCCTTCTTCCTTTTGTGCTGTGTTTTTTTTATTAGGTTTTAAGCCTGAGGGCAGGGATCATCTTATTTTTTATTATTGTAAGCCACTATGGGAGACTTCACCAAAAGAGTATGGTGAAAATATAAAAAATTCATCATACCCCATATAGCATTTTAAATCCATATTAAAGGTAAAGGTACCCCTGCCTGTACGGGCCAGTCTTGACAGACTCTGGGGTTGTGCGCCCATCTCACTCAAGAGGCCGTGGGCCAGCGCTGTCCGGAGACACTTCCGGGTCACGTGGCCAGCGTGACATCGCTGCTCTGGCGAGCCAGAGCCGCACACGGAAACGCCGTTTACCTTCCCGCTGGTAAGCGGTCCCTATTTATCTACTTGCACCCGGAGGTGCTTTCGAACTGCTAGGTTGGCAGGCGCTGGGACCGAGCAGTGGGAGCGCACCCCGCCGCGGGGATTCGAACCGCCGACCTTTCGATCGGCAAGCCCTAGGCGCTGAGGCTTTAACCCACAGCGCCACCCGCGTCCATATTAGCAACCTAATAAAAACGTTCACATTAAGATTTCCCTAAGATGAAAAACATTCTATGTGCCTTCAGTAGCAGGAACAGCCTTTGTAGCTGGTCCAAAGTATTATTTTTTTAATCCAGAAAAAGTTCATCTGCCTTAATGATATTAACTCAGATTCTTATAAGCATTTGTAGCAAATAGATGTCCAGGATAGAACTCCTATGCAAAGTGACTCTTTCATTTTGGAGCATCCAGATGACTCCAGCACTGTCTCTTTTATGAAGAGCCATCACAGTTCAGCGCCTTGGACATGACTCAAATTGGGTGGGAATTTACAAAGATTCTGAAGAAAGAAAAAAGTTAACAAATCAGGAGCTACATAGCCTCAATCAATACTGCTGCTTCTAAAGCAAACTGCTGCAGTTTGCTATGCCACAACACTCCTGGTTTTTATAGAATTAATTTTTTTAAAGACATTTAAGGTTTTTTAAACGCACAGCTTTTTAATTCCTTAACACTTTTATAATGGTAAAACATTTTATTTTGGCAATCCATGCCGAAACCTTGCAGAAAACAGGTTTTTTTTGGTCATCTTTGCTTTGTATAAACACAACTCAGAGTGCATATGCTACCAAGTCCATTCAATTATGCACCAGTTGCCTTTATGTAATGACAAGCTAAATGCTGAATAACAACCATATTGTGAGAAGTAGGTCGCACAAAGTCATTATCCTGAGTTTAGAACTCAACAGTACATGCAGGAAATAGGCTTGTTTTGAATCTCTTATCAAAATATTAATTAAAAAGGTGTTTAGATTAATGTATTTCAAGAATTAAGAGAAGAAAAGGTCAAAGTTCTCCTTTATTTGACAACTACTGCAACTCTAGTTCTACTTTACGAAATTAGCATGTGAAGGCTCTGAGCATGCCCTGTTGAAGCAAAGCTACAGTATTTGACAGTGAGGGAGCATGCTACGATGCTGACAGTTGAGTATGAATTTGAGTGTGAATTAGACAGGAAAAACTACTTTTTAACCACAATCAGTCCAAAACATCCATTATCAAGTGGATCTTACATTGCCAAGCTATTAACTAAAGAGGACATAAACTATATTTCATTAAAATCCAAGTTCCAAAAAATATGTTTTTGCGTACAAATTATAGATAGAAAAGGCTGGTTTGGACAAAGTAGCAAATCACAACTTATTATTACATTAATGAACTGCAAATAGCCTTGGATTTGTGCCCACCCCCTTCCAGTGTGGCTATGAGGATGAGAATGAAAGCTTTATTTTTTTTTAATAAATATTTATTAAGAATTTTTATAAGAAAAAAGCATAAATAACAAACAACATTGCTTATGTCATACACAAAATTTCATAACTCGTTTGGACTTCCTCACGTCTCCCGCTCCCACTTACATTGTTAAAAAGTTTTTTCAAGCAAATTATCAGAGAATGAAAGCTTTAGTTTACATTTTAGATTAACCAGTTTTCTGTGTCTATCAGCCCAGACTAAGGTCAATTTTCACTATGGTTAGTAGAAACAAGGCAACTTCAAACTATTATTCCTAGTAACTGTAGTTAACTGCAGCTTGCTCAAGTTTAGATGAGGAAGAAGGCTGTGATCTTCTTGCATTAATGCCAGAGAGGGGAACAGGATGGAACTCATTTTCATGGCACTAAGCAAGGGAAGAAGAACTCTCTATTCTAGTGGCCACATCCCCTCTCCCCTGGTCACAGTCTTCACTGGCTCTGCTTTGCACCCCTGTTTGCTGTTTTCGTCTGGCTGGAATGTGTACAGTAAAGCCTCCAGCTTCCCTGAATGGAGGGTGGGGGGGGCATGTAAAAACTATGGTCCTATAGAAAGGTAAAATTAATGTTCACTGCTCTGCCCACTTTTGTCTCTGGGACCAACCCACTGGCACATTGCTCCTGGAAGCCTGCCCAGAAGGAAATGTGGCTCTAGGGCTCAAAAAGGTTCCCAATCCTTGTGGTACAGGAGAGGGCAGGGAGGCAGCTGTCCCCCCAAATAAATAAATAAATAAATAAATAAATAAATAAATAAAATTTAATTAACTGACCAATCATGTCGCAAATAGCTCGGTTCTTCCTCCCCTAACATTGATCCTGCCCCTCTAATATAAATCCTGGCTACACCCACAGATGGATCTAAAGATTCACTTCAAGCTACAGAAGAAAAACTCATTCAATCAGGAAGATGAGAATCTCTGAATCCAAGCACTATGGTCCAGTAGCTATAATGTATATTGTTTGGACAAATCCACACTTATATATAATGAAGAAATCTTCAGCACAAATAGAAAAAGGAGATCTGTGGTGCTCATTGGTGGAAGATGTGGAATTAATCAAGAATGTTATCATTTAAGTCTAAACAAGACCTAATCAAGAATTTTATCAGCTAACTTTATAGGGGAATTTCCATCACAAACTTTGACTTAATGTGTGCTGTGTACCCTTTCAATCTGCCCTTTGCTATTCATTAATAGTTCTGCATTGAATTGTTAAATGTTTTATTTAGGGAGTCTAAAAGCCAAACAAAGTGTGATGCAAGGTTAACATTGCCCACAGTTGTTGTTTTTTAAAATTATAGCACCTGCCAGGGGAGAGGAATCAAATCAAAACAACAGTTAATTCACCCCCAGTGCCACAGTCTCAATACAATGCCCTTCCTAAATAGTTACTATTTATATCTTTTAAAGTCACAGGAAATTCTTATAAGGTATTTCCTACACCAGGGGTTGGGCAAGGCTTATCTTGCCTGGGTCGGATTGGTCCCGTGGAGATCCCTCCGTGGGCTGGATCTCATGTGCGATTTCCGGCATCTGAGCAGATGCAATTTCCAGCACTGAAGAAGCGAGTCCCCGCACTGTGCTGCGCCGGTTTAGTACAGTGCACAAGAAGGCAACGCGGTTCGGGGGCAGCTTGTAGGCCGGTCAAATGACCTCCGTGAGCCGCTTCGGGCCCATGGGCCTTAGATTGCTGACCCCTGTCCTACACCATATCTAGTTGCATCCTATGTACTATCAGAGCATGAAAAAGCTCAAGCAAATAGAAGTCACACATCCATTATGAATCTTTAATTCATGCAGACTGAGGACTCTCAAGTTACTAAAATTAAGAGGAAGATGCCATACATAACTAGATAATTGCATATTTATTAACTGCAAATTTATTAGCTTCATGAAACTTTGCAATCAGGAATATTTTCCGTTTACTTAAGATTTGTTTATAAGGAGCATACTGCACAACCATTCTTGACAGAGAAGCGCGTCACAACTATGCTTGATGAACTAAATATATTGTTAAAACCTGACACCACTGCTGTTGCTTACCGGTATGTCTTAAGAACATAAGAAATACAATACTGTCAGATCAATGTCATTTATCAATGCATTCTCTTTCAGGATGACCCCTTCAGGTGCTTTACAATAGGTGCTAGAAGCCCAGCCATAGACTATTATATAAATGTCTTACCCTTGTGCCACACGTAAATTATGTATTGATCCTTTCACTTTTAGCTCTCACAGAATGTAAGACTATAGTAGCTATACATTTTCATTCTTCACTCACCTTGACCCATTTCCAATTTCACTAAACAAATCCTAAAAAGCCTTAACTTAAAAAAAGACAGCTGAACCCTTAAGTAGTACTTAAGGGGCTACAAGCACCTACTCTGATGCGTAGGCGACATTCTTCTTCCACTTAGCATAGTCTGGCACTTAATACCAGTTTCTTACTTTTTAAGTTTCCCCTAGAAATGGAATTTACTGCACTAGAGGCTTATATAACAATAGGGCAAGCAGTTTCAATTAAGAAATAAATTGTCAGGTTTTTCTCTCCCCGTCCTTTCATTATAGTGGTAGAATTAATTAATCTACCAATGTTAGATCAGAGTTAGCATCACAGTAGAGTTACAGGGAAGTTGCTCCAAATGACCTTCAGAACCTAACATCAAAACACAACCAAAGTTATGCTAGTGTAAACACTAATCAGGATTTTAACAGATTCATGCACATTTATAACAGATTTCAGCTATAGAAAATTTCTATGAAACTGGGAATATGAGTTTGGTTTAATACTCTGGTTTAGAATCACAGAGTTAAAACTAGAGAATTGTATTCAAAAGTGATCAGCCAACTTTATTAAAATCCTTCATCAGCAAGGGGTGGACTAGAACTCCTATGCTATTGTAGTGTGTAGACAACAAAGGCTAATATAACACTAAATCAAACTTTGTCTTAGCTGGGGTCCCTTGGGAGCCAGTGCATTCACATTAAGCCATGGTTTGGTGAGTGTGAGATGCAACTTTGGCCAATGAGCTGTTCAACTTAATATACAGTTGTACATTTACTTATTAAGAGTTATAGAATGCTTGAATATCAGCAATGATTGCAAATGTAGCAGCTATTAAAAATAAAAAAACCCAACTGGCTGATAAAAACCAGGCAGAAGAAATGAATGAGTAAAAAGACACCAACCAAACAGTGTCTTTCAAATTAGCAGTGTTGTTATATATAGAGATAATCTGTTTTAAATTTCATATTTCATATTATTTGCAAGGAAGCAATTGGATTAGAAGGGCAAATTCAAGCTCTCAAATCAATCAACTCTGGACTCAACTCAAAATCAGCTTGCTGACTGCCAACCCTCCTTACAAATTCCCTCATGTTTCTCAGGTACACTTGCCAATGTGGGTAGGGATACTGGTGGGGTAGAAATCTGGATGGCTTTCACAGAAGCACTGTAGGTCTATTCTATTAATGTTTCATAAATATTTCCTCCCTGACAATCTGAAGTCTGCAGTAAGCTCCCTTGTGGGTAGGAGATGGCAAGTGTAAGTAAAGGAAGTAAGGGAACAAAGAAAGGATTGATACTCAGCTACAACAGAGTGCCTCAATTACCGAAAAACAGTGGCAGAGTACCTTTTCCTGGCAGCCTGGACAAATGGCAGTGGGAATTGTGTCCTACTCTCACCTCCAATATAGACAATAATATCACCATACAGTTATTAAGTGAAAAGAGGTTTCCATTATATGCAATTATAAAACAGGGACAGAAGAAGACTCCCTAAGGCAGTAACACAAACATTTTAGAGGCAAAGAAAATAAGTGACATTCAATAAATTACATTTGCGAATGGCTTGAGGAGAAATTTTGCGTGGTGTCCAAAGTGCACCAGGCAGATCGTCCTTAGAAGGAGGTTCCATAATCTGGGCATATCACAGAATAGTCCCTCTGTCCAGGCATCACCTGACCTCTGCAGGAAAGGACACCCTCAGAAATTTCTCATGCCAATGTCACCCTAAGCAGCCTTGTACAAAAAGAGGTACCTGGTCCCAGCTGGCTGCTTTCCCAGATCCAGACTAGGCAGTCTCTTTTGCAGTTCCAACTCTTTTGCTACATCATGATCCTTGCTCTGAGCATAGTGTGTACATACATTCACCAGCTGCTATGTACACATTCCTAAATACTCTTTAAGGACACACAGTACAACCATTTTCACCTTCCTTTCTTGAAGAGATACTTCAAATAAGTTTGCCATGGAAGTGGGAAACTACTCAATCTCATAAGGATCTCAGAAACCATCTCACTACCATCATCTGTTAAGAACTTAAAATAATAGCTAAGTGAATTCCCTGCATAATATGATCCTTTCAGGGCAGTTTTCCTTGTCATGGCTGAAACAGATACCTCAAAACTGTCTAACCCGAAGGATGAGTTTGTACAAAGATGGACTCTTTAGTTTCTTTCCATAATTTGTGTTCTACATTGGTGAAAATTTGTATTAACTCACTTATTTAAACATCCACAATTAGAAATGAGTAGTTGTTCCTACTCCTTACTTGTGCTCCTCTCAGAGAATTCTGAAGAGGAAAGAAGCCTTTTGGAAGCTATGGTTTTTTAATGCTTGTATTTTGTCACTGTGTGCACTACAGTGGCATCTAGTGGTTATAACAGACTTTCCAAAGTGGAATAATATCATTCTGAAGTGTTTCCCCCCAGTGGGAGGTGGTGCAGAGGATGTGTAATTATGTGGATTCACTGGGTGACCTTGGAGATAAATGCTTAGAAGCAGAGCTCACAAATATAAGCGCCTCAAACCAGACAACTGGCCACCAGTTTACATATATTACGTAAACTCACTATGAAGTTCAGGTAGGTAGAATATAAATTTAGAGAACTGGGCGTAACACTGCAACTACCCCTCTGGATCCCCCCCCCCGCCATTTATATCAATTATTTTATTTTATATTTCTCCAAAAGAGCAGCTCAATACACAACAAACACAAAAGCAAAATACATGTAGAAGCTAACTCATAGATTGTTGTTAAAGAATTAAGCAAAGTAATTTAAGTAAATAAAACAAAAGGATTTCATTTGAACATAAAAATGGACTGAGAAAGTTGTTTGCTACTTATTATTAACTTCTGTATCACAATCGTAATAATTTTCAGTAAGGTGTCCTGAAAAAGAGTCCAGGCTACCATCCACAAAATCCTTCCTCTCCTCTTAGAAACTCTCAAATTATCATCAGTCTCCTTGCTTTTGTCTTCAACACTTCCTAGGTTGTGGGTCCTCATCAGTACTCAACTGGCAGTCTCCCTAGATGCAGACAATTTTTATTGGAGAAGGTAAGGAAACATCTAGGTTTCCTCGCAACAAGAGGACTATTTAGTTGCTAGGCAACAATAAAGTGCTTTCTCTCAGGGCTGAATAAGCTGTTAATAACTAAAGTGAAGTGTACTGAGGTTTGTGGGGAAGAAACAGTTTGCTGGTGGTGACATGAAAGCTTCTAAAGAAGAGGTGGCTAACCTGTGGTCCTCCAGATGCTTCCATCAGCCCCAGATAGCATGTCCAACGGCCAGGGATGGGAGCTATAATTTGGCAACATCCGGAGGGCCACAGGTTAGCCATCCTTGTTTTAAATGATAGTGCTTTGGAATTGTTTAGCGCAGTTTGTATCTGGTTAGGTGCACATTTCTCAAAAAATCCAGATAGAGTTAATCACTAAGAGATATACTGATTATTATTATTATTAAACTTTCCTGAACATAGCAGTAGCAAAACTTTACAAAAACTTTAGTTGTAATACATGGTTGGATGCCTAATGGCAGTTCTAATGGTATTTTCTTTCATCCTCTGTACTGCTGCCTTAGGCACACACAGCTTGCGCCCATAAATATTTTATTGTGATGGAAATGTGTTAAAATTCACTCTTTGCCAAAGCACCCTAGAGGAAACAAAACAAAAAAACCCTCCCAAACCTATTTGCATTTCAGTCACTGCAAATCAATGCAATATAAGCTCTAGAATAGAGCATCTCAAATCTGTGGACCACCAGTGGTTCATGAGCTTCATTCAGGTGGTTCGTGGCATTTCCTCATTAAATATTCATGTTTCATTTTAATTATATTTTACTGCTTGTATTGTATTGTATTACAATTTGAATTCTATGGAATGCACAGTGTAATGTGAGAAAATACAATATGTAAAAAATAAAAGAAGCAATAAAATGCAATTAAAAATCACACATTGCACCATGCAACGCAATTGCTATAACAGGCAGAAAAATCATAAAGTAGACCGCCAAGATCATCAGTTATTTTCAAGTAGTCCATTGGGGAAACAGTTTGGGAGCCAGTGCTCTAGAAGACTGGATTTCAAACAGTCTTTGGATTTAAGCAGCTCAGATTCAAGCAGTTATCAGTCTTCTACTATATTCTATTTTGCTTTGGTTCAACATTATTTGATAAAATTTCCCTAAAGGCTTTTGAATTACAGAACCCCTTTCCTATTAAAAGCATACTATACTTAATTTGAAGCCTATCCTGCCCCCACAAAAAGAAAAGAAAAATCACTGGCAAGAGTGGACTAGGAGGGGAAAGCTCAAGGAAAAAAATAGTAGAGATTTCAGACACAAATATCCATATTAAGCAAAATTCGTCTGACACAATCTGTGTATTTCTCAGATTGTTTAAGGCTGCTTCTTATGGCAGTCAAAGTTCTTCTGGGTCAACTGTTGCAAATAGCAGCATCAAGGGAGAGGACATAATTTTCCTCTGATAAAGCAAATAGCAGCAGGGGCCAGTTTTCATATGGAAAATAGTGCTGGGGAAAAGGTTTAACCTCCCTCAGTACTCCTGCCCCAAACTCATATATCTGCTGGATAAAGCTGGACAGAGGAACACCTCTGCTCCATATAAACCCCCTCCAGCATGGCAGATTGGGGTTTTTGATTGCTCTGTAAACCTGTTCCAGTGCTATACACACACACACACACACACACACACACACACAAATAGAGAGAGAGAGAGAGAGAGAGAGAGAGAGAGAGAGAGAGTGCATAGATTGAGCAGGAAGAACTGATCTGTTTTCAAAGTTAAATAGTGAGTCATAAATTAAAAGCTGAATTAGTTATTTCACCAAGCACATGCCAGCTTTTGTATAATAATACAAACTGTAATTCATACAAAGTGGCAGTTTGATCAGACAGGGTAGATTATATTCTGTACGGAAGCTCACTTCCAATTTACATAAACATTTAAACACAAATAAGAAAATATTTGGCACAGAAGTGAATTGGTTGTAGTAGGCATCTATACTGCACTTGTATGCTACTTTCACTGGGACTTTTTTCTTTCCTAAATTATTCAGTATTCAAACTAAAATTCTATTTTGAGGATAAAATGCTGCAACTTTGGATATCAGTCATTAAGAAATTTACACTTACTCAGTTCCAGTTATAGGATGTTTGCTGAAAAAAATACCACTGAAAGTTCAGCTTAGGATGCTGAACAAATGTTGCCGTTTTTACCATGCTTACAGTGAGACTAAAGGTGCTGACCTTTAAAGCCCTAAATGGCCTTGGCCCAGTATACCTGAAGGAGAGTCTCCACCCCCATCGTTCAGCCCGGACACTGAGGTCCAGTGCCGAGGGCCTTCTGGCAGTTCCCTCACTGCGAGAAGTGAGGTTACAGGGAACCAGGCAGAGGGCCTTCTCAGTGGCGCCTGCCCTGTGGAACACCCTCCCATCAGATGTCAAGGAAATAAGCAACTATCTGACTTTTAGAAGACATCTGAAGGCAACCCTGTATCAGGAAATTTTTAATGTCTAATTTTTACAATATTTTATGTGCTGTAAGCTGCCCAGAGTGGCTGGGGAAACTGAGCCAGATGAGCAGGGTATAAATAATAAAATTATTATTGTTATTATCATTATTATTATTATAAGCAATACTGTACATCTTTATTACTAAAATATACAACAGAAGCATTTCTATATTTTTTTGTAAATATGAACATGAACCTCTCTTTGAATTTCTCTGGAACTTTCTTCACGTGAGCATATCTTAAACGATACAGAAAGTCCAGTGTCTTTTTCAGAAGCAAATCACAGCATGCCATATATACTTCAAAAACATGTTATCAGTCAAGAAACCCTGGTGTTGCTAAACTTCCTGATAGCACTTTTAAGAATTAAATCTAGTATTTTCCAGGAATTCAAAATGTCTACAGTACCTCTCCCTCCACAGGTGTCATCACAGAGCAAAGAGCAAAATTCCCAAACCTTGTAAATTATGACTCTAATTTGATATGGGCTTGGCTTCAGACTTATTAATGTATGAGCTTTGAGTATCCTGAAACTGAGTGAGACAAGGATTTGCATCAGCTTGCTTGAATTCAGAGAGGATCTACACTTAGTAGTAGCCTATAAAACCTTCTCCTAAAGGAGAACCCAGAGCTAGGTTTTGAAAATTGTTTAGTTAACCTTTGGTAGTGGACACAAACTCATGCTGGTAACCTCGAAAACACTATCCAGACACTATTTTATTTCGAGGTTACCAGCATGAGTTTGACCAAACTGCAGGAGGCAGTGGAGGACAGAGGTGCCTGGCATTCTCTGGTCCATGGGGTCATGAAGAGTCGGACACGACTAAACGACTAAACAACAACAACAACAAAGTGGACACAAAATTCAACATTAATGGCAATCCAAAGTGGGGGCCTTCTTTCTAAACACATCTATACACCCAAAACACTATTTTACAAAGAACCTCTCATCCATTACAAGTGAGGAAGGAAATAATCTCTCCTACTTTAAGGTATTTTAAAAATCTATAATAAAAAAACTAGTTATGGAGCATCTCAGTGAGAACACTAACATCTGATGCAGAACTTTTCTCAAAAATGTTAGGGATAGTCAGAAGAGAAGCTACGCTGGAAGGTGCACAACCCATCCATCAGAGCAGGTGCAGGTGAGCCTTCAGTAGATGAGAGGTATACCAATGTTGCCTTCTTGGCTAAATAATTTAGCCAAGTGTGAGACTACACAGAGATCACAAAGAAAAATTATGGTTGAGAAAGCAAACAGATGTTACAATACTGTATGAAAGCTTGCCAGGGACATTTGACTTCTTCAAATACAAAATAAATAAAGCCAGGGCTGCAGAACCATTTCTACCTTAAGATGAGGCAGTTGTAACTGTATTCTGAAGAACAGATGGAAAGTAATATTCAGTCAGTAGCATGGCGACCAGCATTTGCTGCTATGGGAAAGCAATTCAAAATATTCAGAGAAAGATAGAATGACTTCATAAACACTTCCCCACCCTTTCCCTGCGCTAATGTACAAGCCAAGTTTCATTATTTCCAATCTGTACTTCCAAGAATGGTCTTGCCCCTGACAATTAAGATGAAATAGTTGAATCCCCATTTGCAGTCTATACAATCCAGACAAAGGTTTACCATCACATCTGCAATTACCAAGATCTTAGATTTAGCCTGAACAGAGTACAGAATGAGAAATAGCAGACACCACTTTCCCATAATATACATATTGACAAAGCTGAGGCTTTCAGATTGTGTTAAAAAGCCCGAGAAAAACTCAAGATAAACATTTCATCCCACTTTTTCTGATGCAAACTAGTTTACTTAAAAACAAAGTTTGAGAATCTCATTCAACATAACAAAAGGAGCCAGCCCGGCTTTGGCAAGCAAGATGAGCCTTCTTGGAAACCCTCCCCTTTCCACATCTGGATGAAGCCTGGGATATATTTTGGCTCTGTGCCTCACAAACCCTGCAAGGTGACCGGGAGGAGGAGGGACAGGGCTTGTTTATAATATTGGGAAGAACTGCCCTCCCATTCAAAGCTACAGCACAAGATCAAGAATGGGATCCCTGCTCATTGGGTGAGGGGAGATTTTGCTGACAACCAACTTTTGGTTTGCTAGCAAAGCCGGCCAAAATTTGTGAACCCTTGTTTAAAAACATGATTCAAAGATACAAGAAAAATACTATTAACTTTAAAAACACCAGCAAATGTAGTAGCCTAAGAAACATTAATAACTCTATTGAGATTATCAGTATTCAAGTCTATTGAGATTATCACCAAAAAGATTGGGAGAGCATGACACCCACTTTATTAGAAGTTTTTATAAAAGGATACATATATTCCAGATATAGTATCTACTCCACTGGTAAAACAAAGAACCAGATACAAAATAATGGCAGTTGTCATAATCAATCTACTTATTATATTTTTATCTCACTCATGTTATCTACACAATCAGCCCCAAGCAACTCAAGGCTTCATGAAAGGATCAGGATTTGATTTTTGATGGGTACTAGTATTTTGTAAGGCATTATGGGAACTTGTGGATGGATGGGGTATACCTTTCTGTAAATATGAAAAGGTATAAATAGAAGACTAATTCTTTTACTCAGGACATCAGCAGCATTCAATATCCTCAACCATGGTATCCTCCTGGACCAGCTGTTTGGACGGGAACTGGTGGCCCTGTACTTTAGAGGTTATATTCCAGTGTGCATGAATGTTCAGAGAGAGTGGTCCCCCTAGGATCTGTGCTATGGAGTCCTTTGGGCACTATCTTGCTCCTAATGATTTTAGCACCTACCTGAAACTAGTGGTCATTAGGAGACTTGGAGCAGCATGTCACCAGTATGCTAACAATATTCTCTGTAACATCCAAATCACTTTCAGTGGCCAAGAGTGGTCCCTCCCCCCCAAAAAATTGAACTGGTATACAAGCTACAGCTGTTCTTGGGAAAAATAGCAGCACCATAGTGATGCAGGCTTTGGTAACTTTAAAACTGGACTATTACGATGTGCTTTACATGGGGCTACTCTTGAGGTTGCTTCAGAAACTCCAGCTTCTCCACCTGCTGAAAACATTTGTTTCTGCAAGTGTTTTTAGAGAATTAATTTGATTCCGTATAGGTCAGTTGTTCTGTATTTTACAATTCTATAATTTTATATTACTTTATTGTATGCTGCATTGGTATTATTTTATGACGGCAGTTTATGTGTGTTTTTATAGATAGAATAAAAAAATCCCCTTCCATGCCATTTATGTCACTGACTACAAAGCAGTGAATACCAGCTCTGCCGCTGGTAACTTCTGACCTGATGGCAGAGAGCAGCCCTCCTCAGCCACAAGCCCTTGGGTTGGGGCAGTGTCTAGGGGCTCATGTTGGGTACTCTGTTATTGGTTTTACTGCCCCAACTATTTGAAATTGTTTTTAAACAGCTTTTAATTTGTCAGTTTAAAATTTTGGTTTGGCTTTGTTTTTTATTTAAATAAAGGGGCGTAGGATGTGGCTGGGAAGAGAGGAGTGGGGGAGAGCGGGGGGCAATCACAGTGGTTTAGAGTAGGGGGAGGTATGGCGTGGGAGGTGGGACAGGCTGGGTCACAGACACATGGGACAGGCAGCTGGTGATTGCGGCTTGTGCCAGCCCCTCTTCCAACTGTTGTCCTATCAGCCAGTCCTTGGGTCTGCAGCTGCTGTTGTTGAAAGCCAGGTAGAATCGGAATAAGACCTCCCTCATGCATGATCTGATTGTGGCTGAGGAGGCTGATCACTGAGACCTGGGTGGGTGAGCAGGATGCAGTTGGTCTCACCCAGTTGTGCCCACCTGGGTACTTGGTACAGCATGTACCAGTCACTCCAATTGGAGAATAGCCTCTACCGAAGGCGTCATGGACTTTGAAGCAGCACAAACTCAGGACAAGAAACTGCTAAAAGGAAGGCACGTTTCGCAAATCCTCACTGTGATCAACCCCTGCCCGGAAAACTATGCCCCCACTATGGAAGGATGTGTGAGTCCAGAATTGGTCTCCACACTAATTTATGGACACACCATTAAGATCATTTTCATGGAAGACAATTTTACTGGCTATGATTGACTTGGTGCTGCATCAGGGTAAACTTGAGGGTTGGGGAGGGGGAGTTTGGGTTTTTTGTTCTTGTTTTTATTATGTATTTTTGCAAACAGGAAACAAAGAAAACACCTGTTTTCCTCTCTTCTTCACCATGGAGGAACATGTTGTCTTTCCCACATGTAGGGCAAAAGCCTCAAGGCTTATGGAAAGAAAATTCCCCCAAAACACTAAAAAGATTGTAGCATATATTCTAAAAGTTTCTTTTAGATTTTTCATATTAAAGTGAAATGGATGCCAACAGATGCTCATTTTTTATTCTAATCCTAAATTCAACTGAGCTAAGAGAAAAAATGAAGGCTTTGGGTGAAAATGCAGATAAATAGTGCCAGCAGTGGTAAATATGATGACGTTTTATTGAATTTTATAACTAGGGAAGCTAACATAAATGACTATCAGTCACACAAAACATGTAGGCGTAGTGTTTTGTACTGCATTGCTACAATAGCAAAGTTAAACATTAAATGGCTCTTGCCCTTTCATTTCCTCATAACATTAGAAGCTAGACAAATCACCCTCATTTAGCAGTTAAGCACATGTATAGTTTTTTTATACACGTCACACATCAAAACATCAACCACATTGCTAACAATAATAAATAAACATAAGAGCATAAAAGGGAACCTCAAATAAACACAATTTTTATCTTACATGGTTAAAAATTTCTATGGCAGTCCCTCTGACCTCAGTATGACTAACATAATCAGCACTTTGCCCACACAGATGTTTGACTTTATGTTTGCTGCCAATGTTCTGAAGCTCAGAAAATTCTTTTTATTTCCCCATGCTGTGCTTATTGTGTTACATGTGTGCCTGACTGCCAAAAACTGTTAACTAAGCAGTTGTTAGTACACTGCTGGGTACTACAGTGATACAACATCTGTTTTCCAACATCTCTCATTTGTAAAATCCATCATATTTGCAAAGTAACCTGAATAGATGTGATGGGACAGTGGAACACCACAGAGAATAAGAAAAGGACCCAATGTAATTTTTTCTAGGAATATTAGAGCTTTCTAGATAGAACATCACTTGCATTGGGCAATGGCTTCAGTTGTTTTAGCAAAACCCGTTTGCATTTTGGCTATTTCTGGCTTTGTCATTGTGGGAGAAGCACCCCAGTCTCTTCACTTTTCCTCAAAGCTCCAAGAACTCTCAGACAGAACTCCCACTACAGACCCCTGTGGATACCAACCTTTTATGAAAAGAATCCTAAAATATCTGTCTGTCATGAGTATGAAAACCAAATCATGTTAGACATGGTTTGCCATTTAAAATTCACAATACTGCATTAAAAAGAAAATGATGTTCACAGTTCTCATCTGTAAATGGAAAGAGACTATTTCTGTACTAGGCTGAAAAGACATCAGTCTTTGCCTTGCCTAAGCTGGCAAAAGGCAGCAAATACTTACATACATGATTAGTTAAGAATTACTGAAGTCAGTTCACTGTCCAAAATTGGGTTCCGATGTTCGGGGGAGCAGATGGTAGACTGATATTGCTTCCAGGTATATGTTATTTCCAGAACAAAGAACTTGGAAGCAAGGAGAAAGGGGAAATTCACTCTACAGTTAGCCATTTTGAACTGGAAAAACTCACTTGAATGAAAGGGAAAGACATTCTAATATTCAGATCAGCAGTATCCATACTGACCATTGCACACATTGATTTTCTAGCCCATGACAAAAAACCCAACAGCCCAGTGATCAGCATCATCTGCACTTTAATTTTCAAAGGCTTATCTGAATAAGGAGGTAATGGAAGGATAACAAAGAGGGAGCCCACAATATGGGCTTTCTCTCATGTCACAGTCAACTGTGTTTCCAATGTTGATTGGACCAAAAGAAGGTACTCACCTGCAGTGGCGTAGCTAGCTGCTCGGGTGCCGGGTATGGCCCGCGCATCCTGTATCAGGGAGCGAGGCAAGCTAGCCATGAGGGCAGGGCACGCTGTATGGAGCCTCTCCGCCACCTCCCCCTCAGCTGTAGGGCAGCTGAGGTAGAGGTGGAGGGCAGACGCAAGCCCCACACTGCAGTTTCAGGCAATGTGGAACCTGCAGTTTCAGGCAGTGTGGAACCAGGAGAGACGTGTGGCTCAGGCACACTGCAGGCCCCACAGTAAGAGCTGGCACCCAGTGCCAGCCACGTTTCATTACGTTTGTTAACTGAACTAAAAAGTTTATTGAGCCCAATTTATTATTGTTTTTTAAAACTCATATTTTTGTCATTTTGTCACTTCCCTCAGTGATGACACCCAGAGTGGCCCACACACACCCTTCCTCCACCACTGCTCACCTGAGGATTTTAGTACCTGGGAAGAATTGTATAGGGCAGTGGTTCCCAAACTCTTTTCTTTGGGCCAAACTTTCAGAATAAAAAATTGCTCATGCCACACTGATTTTTTTATTGTTAAGAAATATACTGGAAAACAAAAAGAAACAACTCCTAGCAGTGCTTGATTTTGCAAAGATATCTATCAATATTCTGCAAATATTTTTTTTATTGATTATACTATGCTATATTTGAAATGTTTAAATGTTTCTTTGATTGTCCTTGAATCTTCCTGCCACACATGCCATCCTCTCCTGCCACACCAGTGTGGCATACCATACCTTTTGAGAACCACTGGTATATGAGAATATGTTTTGTGTAACCTGGGCCCAAGCTACTGTTTGTCCAGAGTAAAAAAACAGCATGTGTATGTCTGAAAACATACGGTACATAGAAATCTGGAAACCTTGGTCAATAGTCCTCAGAAAAAAATAGTTCACTACTTAATTTCAACTATAAGTGACCAGTTTCACAAATTATAGGTGGTAGAAAAAATGGTTAACTCTTTATTGTACCATAGGACATGGTTCCAAAAGTTGATACAAATAAATGTGCTCAAGATTCAAATTTCAGGCAGTTCCAATCCTACTTAGATGATCGTTTCCAGAGGGTGATGTTTGGGTACTGCTGTTTAGCCCTGTAGAACCTTCAATGTGGAGTTCCTCAGGGTTTGATCTTGTGCTGTTTAACACACAGCTGTACTTTTCCTTTAAATCTGCAGGTGTGGCGGTGGATACAGCACACTGTTGTGTTGCCTCAGTAATGGATTGGATGAGAGCCAAAAAATGGAAGCTCATTCTTGTGGCGATCACACAGGGCCCCCGGACGTTTGACGGTCTATTGACCCTGTGCCACCACTGCGATTGCTTTTTCCGCTGCCACCACCCTGTTTCTCATAGGGACACACAGAGTCCAGACAGTTGTTAACATAAACAAATAATCAAGTTTATTTTTAAATGCAGGAACAAGCTTATGGTTTCAGTTAATTTTTCTTGTCAGTTTCTTAGATCTTAGTTCCTAACAACTTCAAACTGATTATTCCCAACTATCTATCTGACTCCACCTGACAATTTCTCTCCCTCTCTCACAATACAACTCTACCAACCCACACCTAATCCTCCCTCTTCCTTCTTCAACTCCCAAACCTCAACTGACTTTCAAAACCTCCCACTCTGACTTTTGCTCCTCCCTTGCATTCCCCCTGGCCAATCACATCTCACTCATTTAACCCTTTCCTAATGACCCACCTAGGAGGCAAATGCCACAATTCCAAATAAAACTGAGGCACTGTTAGTGGGTGGTTCCCTAGACCGGATGGCTAGACCGGAGGTTGCCTGCTCTTGATGGGGTTATACTCTCTCTGAAATACTCGAGGGGTACTTCTGGATTAACTGCTGTCACTTGATGCTCAAATGACCTTGGTGGTGCGTAGTGCCTTTCATTAGCTTTGACTGGTGGCACAAGTGTACTCATATCTGGATAAGGATAGCATAACTGTTGTCATCAATGTTCTCGTCACCTTTAGGTAAGGTTACTGCAATGTGTAGTAGGCTGCCTCTGAAGATGGGTCAGAAACTTCAGCTGCTGCAGAATTCAGTGACCAGGTTACTCCCTGGGGCAAATTGGTTTGAGCATATTATACCGGACCTGGTCTGACTGCACTGGCTGCCAATTAGTTTCCAGGCCCAATTCAAAAATTTGGTTTTGATCTACAAAGCCATAAACAAACAAACAAACAAACAAACAAACAAACCCCGCCCATCTACCCGGGCCTCCCCAACCACTCTGGGCAGCTTCCAATAGGGTATTAAAAATACGATAAAACATCAAACACTAAACAGGGCTGCCTGTCTTCTAAAAGTCAGATAACTGTTTATCTTGACAACTAGGGGGAGGGCCCTCTGCCTGGTTAAATGGCTCAAGACCGCAATACCTCAAGGAATGCTTCTCCCTATATGAACTAACCTGGACCCTGTGATTATCATCTGAGGCAATTATCATCTGAGCCCCTTCTTTGTGTGCCACCTCTGTGAGGAGTCCAAAGGGTGGCAACACAGGAATGGCCTTTTACTGTGGGCTCCCCATTTATGGAATTCTCTCCTTAGGGAGGCTCATTTGGCACTTCTGTTACATATCCTTATTTGCCAGGCAAAAACATTCCTCTTCTCCCATAGCCTTTTAAACTGGAAGGGGAGTTATTATTTTTGCTTCTTACTTCGTTGTTTTTTGTTTTTTGGAGAGGGTTTGTATTGTAAACTGCCCTGTGTTCCTTGGAGGAAGGGTGTTATAGAAATTTATTTATTTATTAAATGTACAGATTCAGTAAATTGCTGGGTAAGCCAGATGGCTGAAGGGAAATCCCGCTGGCTACAGATAAGTAAGGAAAATGAAGAACTTGATTATGAACCTGGGAAGCTGCCTTATAGTGAGGTCCATCTAGCTCAGTATTGTTTATACTGATGGCAGCAACTCTTGTCAAATTCAGACCTACCTGGAAATGCCAGGGAATGAACCTAGGGTTTTCTTCATGAAAGCCAAATATTCTATCACTGAGCTACAGAGCCTTCTCTTCTGCACACAAAACAAATTTAGATACCTCAATGTTTCATTGTGTTTTATGCTATGTGATTAATTGATTGATTGATTTTTAAAAACTCAGTATTTAAATATATTAAATGAATAATTTTTAGAAGCCTGGAGGATATCTGAAGTCAATAGTAGGATATTTTCCAAACAATATTAACAGTATTACGCAGGAATAATAGAAATATTTTTCTCCAAAGTAATTATCTCCATTGTGCTTCCATTTCATGAAAAGAACAACACATATCTCAGTTGATTACCTCAATTTATCATCATTGCAGAACAAATGCTACTTTCATAGCAAATTATGGGAGCATCTCTATGCTACTCAAGAGCTACATTTAAAGCAGAACTGAATGAAGGGTATCACTACTGTACTTAAAAGTGACAATTTGACCTTTTGGGGGGGGGGGGGGTAGAACAAGATGTCCAAAGCTATTTGAAATGGAAATGTCAATAATTTACTTTGGTTGTTTCCCTACTAGAGCTCTTTACCGATGCTGAGGAATTGCTTTTCCATAATTAACTAATAGTGATATCAAAAGAGGTTCCATAAAGCACTTAATACAGTCCTTTAATGTCCAGTGATGCCCTTTTCCCAGTCCAAGATACTATCTACTCAGAAGTAAGTTCCAATTCAGCAAAGTTTCTTGTAATCTTAAAATTTCTTCTTTGCAGATTCAGGCCATTTTATTGCATCATGATGAGCATGCGTGAAAAATTAGTAATGAATAGCCTATTAATTCTCCCTTGAATCACCTCTCAATTGTTCTAGGTCAGTTTCTGTTTCTGTTCCTGGACTGAGGGAGACTTCAGCTACTGTTTGCACTGTTATCCCCCACCCTGCCAAATATCAGCAAGTGCTAAGAAGTGAAAAGGAAAAAGAGGAGAGGAGAGCCCTTCCACAGTAGGAGCAGAAACGGATACTGGGGGAAATGAAAGGCTAGCCCAGTATCCATTAATAGATTGTACCATAGTAGCAGACGGACGCAGTTGGCGTTGTGGGTTAAACCACAGAGACTAGGGCTTGCCAATCAGAAGGTCGGTGGTTTGAATCCCCGCGACAGGGTGAGCTCCCGTTGCTCGGTCCCTGCTCCTGCCAACCTAGCAGTTCGAAAGCACGTCAAAGTGCAAGTAGATAAATAGGTACCACTCTGGCGGGAAGGTAAACGGCCTTTCTGTGCGCTGCTCTGGTTCACCAGAAGCGGCTTAGTCATGCTGGCCACATGACCCAGAACCTGTACGCTGGTTCCCTCGGCCAGTAAAGTGAGATGAGTGCCGCAACCCCAGAGTTGGCCATGACTGGACCTAATGGTCAGGGGTCCCTTTACCTTTACCACAGTAGCAGACTAGTGGTGAACAATGTCCTTTAAGATCAATGAACAGATTGCCAGCTCAAGTGAAAAGTACTTAATCAGCCAAGTGCTTTCAGTACTTTTCTTTATGTGTATGTTGCTACTTGCTTATCTTCAGATAAGTGAATAAACCTGTATGCCATATAGGAGGCTTGAGCATCTTTGAGTTTGTTCCAAAAAACCTTTGAGAACCAGTCATTACAAGGTGTTAGTAGTCGGACATCACATCTACTGTCGCTAGTCAGGAAGAAGTAAAATGGGTCGCACCAACAAAGAGAAAACATTTAAAGCCCTAATGGTACTTCGCATGACCACACTATATAAAAACTATTCTTTCTTGCAATTGATTTTGTTACAGCTTCTCTCACCCTGCTACAAATTAGGTTATAAAGCACACAACACACACAATACTAGAATGCAACAAGGCTGGCATCCAGGTGCACCATAATCAGTGAATGAACAAAAATGACAATTCCGGGGGGGGGGGGGGGCTAGTGTGCAAGCAGCAATGCTGTTTCTTCTTCCTTGTATTTATTTTCATTATATACAGCAGACAGTATGAGGAAAATCCAGGAAAATCCCAACCCAAAAACTAGAAAGAAGTGACAGAAAAGCACCACCATGGTAAAATAAACTCATCTGTGTATCATTAAAACAGTGTTACGTAAGGAAGGAACAGAGACCCAAGAAAACTGAGTCAATTTAGGGCAACCTTCCCAAAGCTGGTACACTCAAGATTTTATGAACTCCCATCATCCCTGACCACTGGCTATGCTGCCTGGGGTATATGAGCTGTAGTCCAAAACCTTTGGAAGGCATCAGGTTCAGGAATGCTGATATAGGGCATCAAAACCTAAGCAAAAATAGCAATGCCCAAAGAATCCCTTATCTACTGCATACCGATTAACATATGGCAAGGTTTGTTCATCTCTTAATGCTCTTGAGGATCTATCAGTAAAATAATAATCTCAGGAAAAACTGGCAGACAAAATCTCTCTACGAAGTCAGCACTAAAACACATTCTGCTTGTTTGTATGTCAGAAAAATATATTATTAAAATAGCCGGGTTTTGTGGTACCTTAAAAGCTAACAAATATTTTGGAGAACTAGCTTTCATTGACCTGAGTCTTTGGCATCTGGTGAATTCATCCCTGGATTGTAAAAGCTTTTATGTCTTGAAATATTTGCAGCAGAACAAAATGTGAATGTTTTTGCTTTAAATAAGATTAAAATAGTTACTGTAATTTTCAAAAAAATAATAATAGAATATATCCTGTTTCATCATAAAAGCTTAACAGCCCTGCTGGTAAACAGTGTTTTGAAATAGACACAATGTATTTTTACTGGACAAGGAATACTGTATAAAACTAACCTGTGCAGAATTTGCATGATGCATTATGAGCTAAAGAGGAAGATACTTTGTTCACCTCCCCTTTAGCAGAGCCAAAGAATGCCTATTCACTTCTGATAGTGAAATATTTTTTTTTTTTACATTCTGAAGCATATCTTGTGTTGTTTCCTTAACACTCCTTTGGAGCTGTAACTATGGTCTTTTCAAAAGTTACAAATACCTGCAGTACTTTAAAGTACACAATTTATGGAACTGGACAGCAGTAGTCTATATATTTTCAGCACAAACCAATCCTATATATACATATGCAGCATGTAGCCCTTTAAGTGCATTGTAAGCTGGTTAAGTGGCTCACCCACTAATATCAGCTTTAGCAGGATGACTTTTCTAATGCACAGAGCTTAACATCCAGTTGGGGATTCAGATTCTGATTAAGGTAAAGTTCAGGCACCCTGGAATATTTAGGGTAAGGAGAAAAGGGAAAGACCATTGCAAGCTTTGCATACATTTTAACCATTCAAAATTTAATAAGATGATTGTGTCTCTTTTTTCATAACCACATCTCTAAGTTAGACTCAAATATTTAAAGGGATTTTTTGGCTGCTAAACTCGAAATCATGCATAAGAATGTCATGTATTCACTGCCATATGTGAATGTGACATAATGTAGACATAACATAACACAACATACTAAAATCACTTTGTCACTGATATTTTGATAAACATCTAGTGATTCAGCAGAGCTGATATACTTTGGCACCTTAGTTGTATAAAAAATACTTTTCATTACCCTAACTATGAGAAAAAATAAATCCACTGGATTAGGTATTTTGTAAACAAGCTCTATTTACAGAAGCCTGCATTTCTCAGAGATTTTCACATTTTAATTATGTACACCCACCCACTCATTGAAGATACAAATGGCTGACCTTCAGTAGGAATGCAGCAACACCCTCCTGGAATGGAGAATAACAATAAACAATTTAGTCCCAAAGTACCATAAGGACCACTTGATTCCTTAGGTTCAGCCTCAATCACTGAGCGCTTCTGATGCAGCACTTTTAGTAGCTCCACATACCCCTAAAATTCATCTGGCCTGTACTAGGGGTTGAACTTTTAGTGTGACAGACCTTGCTCTTTGGAACTCCTTGCCAATAAAGGTCATTCCTGCTCATTTTTAGACGTCTTTTAAAACCCAGTCAGGGCTTTGGAACCCAAAATCCTTTGCCAACTATCTTTCACTGGTATCTACTGCAAGTAGGTAAGGAAATGGATCATGACATATGTTTGTAGTTGAATTCTCTACACAAAGGCGAGAGAAGTCCCTTCACTAATGAGTTTACAACCTAATCTCACTGAAAGATAGATCAGTAAAATTGTATAATAGGGTTTTATCTTCTCACTAGTATGTCTGATGAGCTATTTTCTTCCAAATTATTTAGATCAATAAAAAAATGAAACAAGCTATTAAGCATGATTCTACTGGATTAAAATGGGACTCTGCTCCTCTCTTATATAACAGGATTTATAAATTCCTCTAAAGTACATGCATTAGGAGGAAATTACTTTGTGCAAACCTAAAACTTTAGGGTTAGGCTATTTCCCAATAGCGCTCCAGTTTTAGAGGAAATCAACTGGATGTTAATCCTCTTGGCTTTAATAACTTGAACCACTGATGTCTGATTCAGTTTTTCAGTTATTTTTCTTCTAGGAGAGAGTTCACTGTAACTCTTATATTCACAAAAACAAGATATTCTATGTTCCAATATATGCAATCTCAAAGCTAGGTACAAACATTTAACTGAAAAACCCCTCCTAGTGTAATATTATTACAGATAGAGTGTGTGTGTTTAACACGCAAAATATTATTTCAGTGACTGATCATTGGATATAAAATCACCTAAAAACGATAGCTATATTATGCTTTCCAACTATTTAGGTATTTTTGAACACCTGTTTATTTTAAAAAATATAAAAGAAAGCGCCATCTCTACTCAGAGCCTCTGGATCAGCAAATCCTGCTTAAAATGTAGATGTAGAGTACCTCTAGAGCAAATTCTGTACTTAGCTTGAGGGAATTAGAGTTATGGAAGTTCTTGCCACAAGGAAAATGCTGTGGCAAATATATTTAGCACTTTCCATAGATGTATTAGATATCAGTAGAATTACTTTTCAGTTGTCGCAAGGAAGCTCTGTACATAGAAAGTATGAGAACTCCCACTCTACTAATTACACTGGGTAAAAGTAGGCCTCTCTATGTAAATGAAGAACCAATTTGATAATTTCTTAGATATTAATATTTACATTCAGTCATAGGGAATATGAACAGATAAGAAAGGGGGAGAAATAATAAAGAAATTGCATAAGAGAGCCCTATAAGGATGGGAGAGAGACTTTCATGAAGGTAGAACAGATTTGGATGCCACAGTGCACCATGGGAGTGCATTTTGAAGTAATAATGGATTTCCAAGTGAAATCATGTTTCTGGATTACTTTAAATCTTTAATTAGAGTCTGTGGTGGTCAAGATAACAATTCTGGTTGAATTAAGGGTTTATATGAGATCACGAGAAATAAAGTTTATTTTGGAAATTTAAAAAATCACTTTCAGAAGAAAAAGTGAAATCACTTTCTAATGGGTGCAGAAATTGCCAAGTGTTCATGAACTGAAATTTAATAGGTACCAGCAACAGCGCAGAATCAGATTTTTTAATTTTTTATCATTACTAGTTGTATCTAATTCATTGTTAATTGTGATATTTAAATCTCCTCCAAGAATAAATTCACCTTATTTGAATAGAATGAACTGGGTCAACAATTCAAAGATAGTTGGTATGAGCTGGCAGTATTAACAGATCCAAATGTCTATTTTTCATTGTTAATGGTAAAACATGTCTCTCCCATCTTGGTCTCTACAGCCACAGCAGGCACTGTAACCTTCCAACAGTTTTAATTCACCCCACCTCCAAAGGTACACTACTCCATTGTATCCGAAGACAGACATGCCAACTGTAAATGATCCAGCTCCCTCCCCGCTCCCTCACATTTGCTGGTCCTGGGAGGAGGACCAGGGTGGATCTATACACAAGGGGGGGGGGAAATGGTATAAATAAGTCAGAAATTAGATCATTTTAACAAAATAAAATAAAACGCTATGGGAAATCGCATATAAATCTTTCCTGCCCTCTGGCACCATCTGATGTTGCATTTTTATAGCACATTCAAATGGTTTCTTTACTAATGTAGCTGAGTCCCTAGTCTCCTACTTTAGGCAGCAGACTAACTTTTTTAAAAAAATATAGTTTTTATTGCAGGATTTTCATAGACAACAACATCTCTGTTCTCAGTTCACAGAGTCCTTTCTATAGGTCAGTTACATTCAGTGTGAGACTGAATGTGAGACTGCTGTCATAGACATTGTGAGGTTGTTGTGGGGAAGACTTTTACAGGTCTGAGAACACATCTTCTATCAATCTACAGCTGCTTCAGTCAAAATTCAAAAAGTTCATTAACCACAGAGACTTCATATCTCAACTCTATCAAGTGATTAAATTATGATGAAGCTTAAGCAGGTTTTACAGTTCATCCACAACAAATTCTGCAAGAAGCAGGGCAAGTGGCCTAAAGGAACACTTGTGAAGGTGGGGCCAATGATTTCATCTTTGATAGTTGGGAGCTATCATGAATTCCCAGGGCTTCCAGATCCTGGGGAAGAGGATTAAGCACCATGCAGGTAAGGGGTAGATTCCCCCTGCAACCTGTTCTTTGATAGGGCTCTGAGCTCAGACTACAGTTAAAGGTATTTTTAAATGCTAAGAGTTTTTGTAAAATCATTCAGTTCTTCATTTGAAATGCACAGGATTGCATTACATTACAGCTGACATTCTGGGCTGGATGTGTGCTTTTTAGTTCTGTTCTTTTTATTATTATTACTGCATTATTGTTGAAGCAGCAATTTTAAACTACGTAAGCTGCCTTGAATTTTACCCTGAAAGGCAGAGTATAAATATTTTAGAATTAAAAGAAATTAAGCAACTAGCCAGTTGTTTGTCTGCAGCCTTGTATTTAAGCAGTAGCTTGGTAGGTATACGTAATCAGGAATTCTAGCAATGAGTGAACATGCTGGTGAAGAAAGCACAGGTTGCTCTGTTCCTTTTCTCCTAGCATAATTGATTTCTGGGCTGGCAGAGGAAGGAAATAATCTTTCTCCACAATCCACCCAGGCCTTCAGTGGCTACTAGGATTGGTTCAGTCCTCCACTAGTCCACTTGGTAGTTGGCTGTTTTCTATTAGCTTCCTAAAAGCCTACTAGCACTGTGCCCGTACAGAACGGCGGGGCTTTTCCTCCTGTGGCCAGCATGGGAAAAGCGACTAGTAAAAGAAATGTTTTCCAGGCTAATAACTTCTGTGGCTGCATGTGTGCTTTTTTGGTATCTCAAGGATGGTTTTAGGTGTGATGCAAATAAATGTTGACTTAGAATCTAGTGCTACTATGTATATCTGAAATAGCCCCAATACATCCTCAATAAAATGGGAAACATGGAAACTTGCTTTATTGTCTGCATTATATAATCAATATAAGGGTTAAGAAAATGCTGCTTAAAATTATTCCAAAGGGCTTCTAAAATATATAAGTATGGTAGGAGAGGAGTAGCACCTCTGATGGGGGACACGTCATGCTTCTTCTGGGGTAGTTTCTCCACCTATGCTCCCCACCCTACACTCAACTCTCATCAGTGGCTCCTAGAAACTGTCAGCATACAACAGTGACCACAACCTAGGAAACGGCTTTGACTGGTCAGCTAAATCAGTTGAGGGTAGTCAATGGGTCTCAAACATTCAATGAGTTATTAAAGGAAGGAAGAAGGAAGAGCCTGCTGGATTATGTTTGTGGCCCATCTAATCCAGAACATAGTCATCATGGTTTGCAGCCATTGATCCCCCATGAATTTGTCTAATCCTCTTTTAAAGCCATCTGGTGGCCATCAGTACTTCTTGTGAGAGCAAATTCCATAGTTTCATACATTAAACAGTACTTTCTTTTGTCTGTCCTGAATTTTCTAACATTCAGCTTCATTAGAGTGGACTGTTAATTTGTGAGTGTGTTAGACAGACCACCTTAAACAAGAACAAGAAAATTCAGATATGTGCACTCTGAAAATCAAAAGCTTCCAGAATGACATATCCCGAACAATTAGCTTGTAACAACTAAAATATCCCAGCCTAGTGGTTTACCAGAAAACTATTAAAAACCAGTTGGAGTAGTTTGGTCTGTTGGGACACACATTAAAGGCTTGCATTTACAAGTTTGCTGCACCACAATTTAGTTTCACATCAATGCAGTCATCTGAAAATATTGTCAAGTACAGCAAAGTCATTTGAAAAGCAGCCAAGTCTTTGGATATATGGCAGAACACTAACACAAGCCAACCACTGAAAGCTATTGAAAGTAGTGCCCTGTAATCTATTTTTTCCCACACTTGTCTCAAAGTGTGGCCAATAAAATGAATGTGAAATTGCTTCTTTTTGAAAGCTCAAGAAAGTCTCAGGATCCTTTTTAATGTCTACTCAGGTGTAATGCTCACCAATTTCAATAGTACTTACTCCTAGGTAAGTGTTAAGAGTTCTATTTGTTTGTGTTATGCTTCAAAATGATATGGCTCTAAAACTACAACACAAAAGCATGCAATACCAGGAGATCCTCTGAGGCCAGCACAACCCAAAAAAAGCTGCCTGGAATCTCCAAGATGATTACCTTTACAGAATGCTTTAGTGCAGTGTTTCCCAACCTTGTGCCTCCAGATGTTTTTGGCCTACAACTCCCATCATCCCTGACCACTGGTCTTGCTAGCTAGGGATGATGGGAGTTGTAGGCCAAAAACATCTGGAGGCACAAGGTTGGGAAACACTGCTTTAGTGCTTACAACCACAACACAACCGGAACCAACATTAAATACTAAGGGCTATTTATCATTAAATTTAGGTTATTTATAAACTGCGTTTTAGGTCCAAACCCTCCCAAGGAATCTTCCAAAACACTAACAGTATAGAAGACAAATTTAAAGCCAGAAATATAATATATACTATCAATCAACAATAGTTAAAACAAAGAATCACAAAAAATAGTTAGAAGCAAAACAGCATCAAAAATATAGCAGCCCAATTGAAATCCTTGGTCAAAAGCAGCAGAAAAAAGAAGTTTTTCGGGCAAGATTAAGGGCCTGCAACAGAATTTGATACAGACTACTTCCACCTATGGGAAAGCTATTTTAATACATGAAAGGGTTTTATCCAGTGGACAGATCCCACAGCCAGAGGGGGAAGGAGACTTTTGCTGATTCCCCCTAACCCTGCAGCCCCCAGTGCCCCCTCCAAACTGCTATAGCTACGACTGGAAAAAGATGCAGACATATACACAACTTCTTACAGTCCCATGCAATCTTCAGCATATTTGCTTCTTTATTTATATCCATTCATATAATTTTAATGAGTCAATTAAGAACATACTCAAACTTAGCATGTATTATCTTTGTAGCAGCTTATCAACTTTCAAAAAAGCACCTTTGTTTGAGAACATAACATTTGTTGGATTTTAATATGTTTTACACTCAGCTTTCAAAAAGCAAATCACTTGTTTGAACAATCCTTTTCCCCATCTTACTTATATTTCAAAAAGAAATATACGAAATAACGATTCATTCTCAATAAGATGAGAAACTTGCTTTATTGTCTGCATTATATAATCTATATAAGGTTTAAGAAAATGCTACTTAAAGTTATTTCACAGGGTTTCTTAAATATATAGGGATGTCTGGTGGTATGTTAGGAGAGGGGTAGCACCTCTGATGGGGGACACGTCATGCTCCTTCTGGAGTAGGAGTAGTTTGTCCACCTTTGGTCTCCACCCTGCACTCATCTCTCATCTGTGGCTCCTAGAAACTGTCAGCATATGACAGTGGCCACAGCCTGGGAAATGGCTTTGACTAGTCAGCTAAATCAGGTGAGGGTAGTCAATGGGTCTCAAACATTCCGTGAGTTAGGGACTTTCCCTGCATACGAAGACAGGCTGCAGCAGAGTAGGTAGACAAGACCAATAGTGGGTGGGTCCAATGGGCAAGGAGGTGGTTACTACACGTGCTGTAGAGAGAAATGAGGGGCAGAAGGGGCTCATCAACCTGGGAAGGTAGCCCACCTAGGAGAAGGAAAACTGATCCAAAACCTCCACTTCCTTGCAGCTATAAACAATCATTAGAAAGGCTTTGGGAGTAAACACTGAGGAAAAATCCATACCCACTGCCTTGTGGGACATGTTTGGGAGAAGAAAACGCTAAGGAGTAAACCCAACACAAATCCAGAGTGGAGTCCCTAAGGTGGTTGGATGGCATTATGGAACGTCTCCTTCCATCAACTGCTTCAGCCAAGCTGGTGCCAAATGTATTGCTCTGCTTTCCTTTGAACCACTTAAGTGAGGTCAAGAGGGGAGTCTTGTCTTCTGGGCAGCCCACGACCTCCATACACATTGCCCAACCTTGCCCCCAAGGAAGGGGACTTCAGTGCTGCTAATGCAGCGAAAACAACATAGTAAGCAATAGTTATGAGTTATTGGTCTCTGCAGTCACAACAGGTGCAGTGATTCTCCAGCAGTTTGACTTCACCCCCAGCGGCACACTCGATTGTCTCTTGAGACAGATGGATGCCAACAACAGAATCCTAGAGAGAAAAGGAAGGAAGCCTGGCAACAGCACACAAACGTACCAATATATCAAATAATATTTAAGCAGCTTAGTAGAAAGTATAAGAATCCCATGTTTCGAAAGCAATTTCTCTAGTTCAACTACTAGACAGCAATGGTAACAAAATCCCCTTTCATTTAACACACACACACACACACAATGTGATAGAGATTATACATACATATAGATGATGACTTTAAGAGTGCATTCTGCTACTCTGAATGGATGAAAAAATACATTTGCATGAGAAGCCATACTTTATTTCTAAATAAAAGACCTGGTGGCCACTCTCTTTAAGTTGGCTTTGGAAGCCTTCTTAACAAGAAGAAAATTGTTACACTTCTCTGTGAACCTTTGTTCCAGCAGTCAGACAGTCAAAACAGTTGGTAATCAATCCTCTGCCCATAGGAGGAAGGCAGTCAAGCCTGGGGCTGAGTGTATTCTTTGCTAAATAACAATATATAAATTGTGTGCCTGAGTAACCCACTGCCATGTTATCCATTCAGATCTGTAGGATACCTTGTTTTTAGTCCCTTTACTATTAGGACTGAAGGTAAGTCAGAGCAAGGCACTTTTCACTTATAACTTTGATTAAAATCATCCCAGATCCCTTCCCTAATTTTTTTTTATAGAAGATTACTCTTTACCTGTGTGTAATTAGTATATTTAAAACATCTTAACTATGGCTATTTACAATATTCTTTGATATTTGGCTTTGTGTAGATAGTAAACAGAAGTAATATAAATGATGGAAGTAAGAACAAATAGTCTTAGGATGGTGAGTGAGCAGAACAGATTCTATCTAAAAGTTATCTGTCAAAATGCCAGGGCTTTTTTGCAGTTATTTACCTTGGCAGAATGAAAGACATTAAAACTTTTATCTGAGAAGTCTATTGATATGCAAGAATGTTAATTAGCATGCTAAACACAATGTGGTCTGCTTAATAAGCCTACATGGCAGTGCTTCTTCTAATGCCTTCCTTTTGACTCAGAGAAATTATAGTTCACCTACTTTTTGAAAAGAGTGCATTCCAAAGTTCCTAGACCACTACAGTAAATATCCTGCTGCTTAAAAATGACAATCAGGCATTCATAAGAATGAAACAAGGCTATTTTGGAAGGGAGAGTTTATACGAGTGATGGTCTTTGATGTGGTTTTCAAAAACAAACTAGATGCAAGTTTGTTTGTTTTTAAAAATGGTGAAATGTGGTAATAGATTTTACAACTTTCTGTAATCAAACAGCTGTGTTCTGTACCTGTTGAAATTTCCAAACTATATCTGAAGGGGAGCTCAATATACAGATGATCACACTCTTTTGAAATACTACAAATTGGGGTTGCTAAACATTAAGAGGCTGAAATATCAATAGCTATATTAAAGACACCCAAGCATTTGCATAAGATTTTACATGTTTATGGTCTATTCTCAAATTCCAAAGGGAGGTTTGCAATACCATATCTGACACACTAAGGCTTTTTGTCTGCATCACCAATGTGATGGTTTATTTGCACATCAGTAAAAGGAGTGGAAATTATAGTAGGGATTCAAGATTGGGCCTTCTCAATAGTGCCACCCTAGCTATGGAATTTCCTTTCCCTAGGGGCACTGAAAGCTACATCCTTGTTAAACTTCTGGCAGCACCTTAATTATTTTTTTTATTCACCTAAGCATATGGTAGATTTGTTTGGTCTGCTTCAATTTATGGGATTATATTGTGTCCTATTTATATTTGCTGACATTTAATAGTGCCTTATCTGTTTTACATACTGTATTTTTAACTTTGTTGCCTGACCGTTACTGTAAACCACTTTGTGATCTTTCTGATGTGCAGTATGTAAATACTTAAAATTAAAATAAAGATGGATTAACATTACATTACATAATGTTTGCAAAAGCATTGCATTGAAGTATTCTACTAAGGAATGCTAACAGCTGCTAAGTGGGCTGAACAGAAGTGAAAAACAAACTTTTAAAACTGCATTACCTTATTTGTTCCAGTAATCCAGACTAATATTTAGTGCAAAGTCAAACTCAAAACTGAAGGAGAGGAGTTTGACAAACATGATGAGTTCAGCTGTCTCATCTCTTACTAGAATGGAGTCCAGACAATCCCCCCTAAGAAGCCTGCTCCACTACATAGATGATGGATTGCTATTTTTCAGTCTAAACTTTTTCCCAGCTCCTGCCTCTTTTGCATGGGGAGGAGCTAGGAATACCTGTAAACCCTAGGCTCAGAAATCAGCCTATTGTTTGCACAGTGGAGCAGACTGATTGGGAAGAAGTTTTCCAGACTCCACTCCCAAAAGAGATAGGGCAGCTGACATCATCACACATCTCACCATCAGCCTGAGTTTTAACAAGTATTAAACTTGTTTATCCCAGATGAGTTATTCAACATGCTCCTTTGCCTATGGGTTCTACATTTATTTATTTAAAGATTTCTGCACCATCTAGTCTCATGGCAATTTAACTATGGTACTGGCCAACTGTTGCAATTTGAACAAAAATTCCTTCCTTCCTTGTCCTGTCTTCAAAAACACTAGAAACCAAAGACTTGTTTGATGACTGTGTTTATGCTGCTAGGGATTAGAACCAAATCTGAGAAGCACAGCAGCTTGAGGCTGCAGGTGTCTATTCAGCTGCTGCTCCCCTGAGCCATAAGAGGCCTGTGCAGGGGAACTAATGAATGCTTCCAGACAGCATGCTTGTGATGCTTGTGAATTGTGACTGGGAGAGAGAGTAGGCTGGTTTCTATGACATCATGCTAATATTCCCTGCTGCTACCACATCTTGATTGGTGTCCTCTCTGCACAGCTAGTGTGGAAGAGCAGCAGGAGTGATGCAATTAATGGGTAGCTAGGGAGGCTGTAGAAGCAGCTGCTGCCACTACACTTACTTTTTGCAACAGGGGTGAGAAACATTTTCTGGTCAAAAGATCAGTTCCTTATCTCCCCACCCCTGTAGGGCCAAGACTGAATGCCCTTTTGCAAAGAAGCTACCTTCCTGCCCAATGGCCAACATCACTCAGTGGTGTTAACCCTATTCTATCACAATGACTATTACATTCATGTTGAGGTTATATCCCCTTCACCTACTAGGCAAAATTATGTAACTCAGCTTCACCTGATTCTTTTAATTTCCTGCACACCATCCAAACATAACCCAATAACAGCCCACAATCTACAATCTTGCCTCTAGGCTGCATCCTACTTCCCCACCCCCTAACTTGCTGCTTTCTTCAACATCTTGACTGATTAAGGGTTCTGGAAAATTCAAAACTTGCCATAGTTCTGTGACACTTTGGTTGGCTCCAAAAAAGGCGCGGTCCAACTGTGGATTTTCAAGTTTTTCTGCTTTTGATGTTGCTGCTGTAGGACAGTGTCCAACTAATTATGCCCGTATAAGCGCTTGCATAGCAGTGAGAAGCTTAACTGGACAACAGGAAAATTCTGTCTAAATAGTCAAACTTTCTAAGGACATTTCTGAAAACTGTTGTATACAGAACTTCACCACACATTTCCTTGAACCAGAAACAGTGCAAACTGCCATACTAAGTGATTCTAACAACTCCACATTTTCACCTGACAGTGTTAATTGATAAAATGTCATATCAACAGTCCATCTGTTATTGTAACAGCTAATTTGAAAGAGCAATTCACTACAAAAACAAAATAGACAATGTAAAGTGTTCACACTGCATTTTAACATCACAGAATTAAAAATGTAGCAAGATTTTAAAAACAATCATTAAGCTTATTTGAAAATTGGCACATACAAAGTAAATAAATTGTAGAGTTCTTTAACTCGAGATAAGCTAAAATAATGTGCTGTTTTTCTGTGCCAACTAAAGGTAAAGGTAAAGGTACCCCTGCCCGTACGGGCCAGTCTTGACAGACTCTGGGGTTGTGCGCCCATCTCACTTAAGAGGCCAGAGGCCAGCGCTGTCCAGAGACACTTCCGGGTCACGTGGCCAGCGTGACATTGCTGCTCTGGCGAGCCAGAGCCGCACACGGAAACGCCATTTACCTTCCCGCTGGTAAGCGGTCCCTATTTATCTACTTGCACCCGGAGGTGCTTTCGAACTGCTAGGTTGGCAGGCGCTGGGACTGAGCAGCGGGAGCGCACCCCGCCGCAGGGATTCGAACCGCCGACCTTTCGATCGGCAAGTCCTAGGCGTTGAGGCTTTAACCCACAGCGCCACCTGCGTCCCTTCTGTGCCAACTACCAGAGTATAAAACAGACCAAATGCATCATAGTAATCATTTATGCGAGGGTTGAAGAACCTCTGGCCTGCCAAGCCACTTGGCACAAACCACACCTGCCTTTCCCACATCCAACATCAGGTGCAGGAAACTTGAAGCCAGAGCTGAAATATAGAAGAATCAAGCTGCATCCCACAAAGCAAAAGGATTTCTATGGGCCATCCTATGTCATCAAGTGATTAACAAGTGGGCAGTTTCACTCACTTGTCAAATTGGTCTACAACAGGCATAGGCAACCTCGGCCCTCCAGATGTTTTGGGACTACAACTCCCATGATCCCTAGCTAACAGGACCAGTGGTCAGGGATGATGGGAATTGTAGTCCCAAAACATCTGGAGGGCTGAGTTTCCCTATGCCTGGTCTACAAGGTAAGGGAATTCTGGATATAGCCTGATAACCAGATCCTATTTCCCACAGCTAATTCATGCTAACAGCAAATTCATTCTAAGCATGGATACTTATGTGGCTAAGACAGCCATATCCATGTATAATAGACAAATATCCACAGACCTGGGGAAACTCCCAACATTCAGGACTTGATTGATATTTATATATCACCTGTAAAAAGGTAACTTAAAAAGGTTAAACTGCCAGGCTCTTTCCACAAAAGGTGTTCATTGTGGGAATGGTGCTCCTCACACATTTATTTTTATTTTTTATTTTGCAGCATGCAAATGATGACACTGGCATCAAAATGCTAGCTCATATTTTCCTCCATTTACCTGCTATTTACCCTTTCTTGGGGAAATCCAGTCTTTTTAAACAAAAAAACAAAAAAACAGTTACCAACAATTAATTTCCAATATCTAATTGACTTGTTTGCAAATTAAGTCCCTGCCTGGAAGTACCCCTAGTGTCAAAATGGTCAGAATAGCTTTTTCAGAAAACTGATGCAGTTACTTATTTTAAAATTCAATATTATGGACAATATGGTCTACTGTAACTGGGGGCAAGCACACTGCAGTTCACCTTCAAACTGTAATCACCTAGAAATAAAAAGACTGCAGATATAAAATGAGTTGGTAAGAGTGCCTAAGTTATAGAATGGAGTGTACCATTTCAGATGTGAGAGTAATTAAGAGTGTGCCACCACATAAAACAGTCTTGTGCAGGCAACAGCAGCAAAAACAGCTGGCTGGGTTAGAGCCTGTTTCCCAGAAGCCCTAATATTTTATGCAGAGTACTCAGAAATGCTGCCTAAACTGGTGCATTCTATTTATGCTACCTGAGGATTCTACCTCCACATTCTTCTGCATGTATAGACCACCCCGCCCTCATTGGGTAGTTTTTAAAGAATAACAGGTGTTACAGATGTCACTGTTGCCCATACTGAGAGCTAAACTGCATGTTACATGCAAATGCATAATGGCAGCCTAACAGCCTTTATAATGGGGAAGAGCCATTTCAGGAGAATGTTGGAGGAAGAGGGGTGCCTTTCCTACGCTAAACCGCATCCTCTCTGTAGTTTGGCCTCAATATGCAGTACCTGATGAATCTACAAATTCACACTGCTGCTTAGGAGAGAGCAATGATTTTTCTTGAGAACAGAGGGTGCTAGAAGACAAGGAATTATCACAATCTTTCACAGATGTATTACATCAGATTGTTCTTAGCAGGCAGAACCTGCTTACAGTTAAGGCCCCTTAAGACCAGCAATCTACAGCATCGACTGCCTCAAGTTCTCCCTCCTCACATTCAGGACTCCCCACATCCATCTTTTGATTAGAGAATGTTCAGCTATTTGGTGCCACTACTCTCCCTAAGAAACAATCCCAGTAACTCCACTTCTCCTTCCCTACTCTGCAGAACATAGCCCCCATGATGAACTTGTGAAGTTGTATATTTTTAATGCTGTATCTCCCCCTCAAACCCCACCACCCCCCACACTAGGCGGCTAGGTAGATAGACATAGTGAAATTAATGGCACTGTAGCTAGGCCACATTGCATCATACACTATTGCAGGAGAATTAATTGTTTTCTCCAGTAATACAAACTGTCTTTTAAAGACGACAGTCAGCCAACAGAGTCAAATAATCTGCATAGATTGCCTCAATTCTCTATGACTGTATGGAGTAGAGAAGTGAGTCTACAGATAGGCCTGCTGCATGAGAATTAAGAACACTTCAGCAAACCATAAAAGGAACACTACAAGGCATGTACGTGGGTGGAACTTCCGTCCACAAAACTGAGAAATTGGAACTCTATGACCAATCTTTAATCAAGCCATAACAACTTCCTTCCTTCACAAATATTCATTACAACTAAAGAAGCTTGTCATGTGTCTGGTCTTCACACAGCTCTTGCCACTGTTGAGGCTAAGAAAATAGATTTAAAAGGCAAGTTATACTGTTCTTAGCCATCTGTAACTCTTCACCCACAAACTGACCATTCCTGCTGTATAGCAATAATGGAGCAAGACATCACTGATATGAGTAGTGAAAAACACTTTAAATAATAATTTAAATCAAATTCTAATAATAAGACCTCATATTTTATATGTCCATTCAAAATACATACTCCTAGATAAAACCATGGTAAGAGCAATCTACTTCCTCGCTAAATGTTTTCTAGAAGGGGACTCCTCTTTGTGTCAGTTTATAATTTGTGATAGCCCAAAGTTTCTTCGAGCATTTGTAACACAAGTTCCCTGTATTACTAAAAATGATGATGATGATGATGATGATGATAATTCATTTTGCACAAAAATGAAGTCTTGTGTTGGACACTATGCTAGGGTACCTCAAATCAGGCAGTTTTCCAGTAGTGTGGATTTGGAAGGGCCCAAATCATATTCAGGGATATAAAACCCAAGTTCCTTGTAAATGTGGTCTGGGACCACCACAAGCCGAAGTGTGTTACAAGGACAAGACCAGCAAGTGTACTGATGCAACACAAAGATCATGGAATTATATATATATATTGTGTTAGAGGCATATATTATTCAATTTCTTATTCAGACTGCTCATATAGCTCTGTATCAAACAAGTAACTGGGAACTATCAGTATCATGCAAGAAGCTGGAATGGGAGCAAGACAGGCAGGACACTTAGAAGGAAATTATTTAAAAAGTGGTGATGTGTGTTGAAGCTTGTTGGATACAGGTCTCTAATAAATGAAATCAGCTCTCTTGAATGTATGTTATAGAAAGCCCTGGCTCACGTACCACATGAAGTGGTCTAAAACTAATGATGATTTAATGTGATTGGTCAGCATGTTGATGCACACTGCTCAAAAGTTACTGCAGCACTGCTCCCCAGCTGTGCCTGTACCAGAGTCTGGTTTGTTGTGTTGTCTGAATCTGGCTCCTGGTTCCTCTCCAAACAAGCCATGTACTATAAACCAAGAACAAACCTTGGTTACCACATGCACCTTTTTTAGAGAGAAACAAATCACAAACCAGGGGTCGGACAGCAGCCTCCAGCTTCTTTTGGTGTGGCAGCATCTGTGAGGAACATAGATTGTTTTAAACTATGTTGCATGTGATGTGTGACCTAGCCAATGATTTGCATGAATCTTCATAATATGAATGGAAACAATTTCTTCCCCCAAATGATCTAAATAGAAAAAAATGTAAAACACCCTTAATTTGTGATCAAATCTAACCACAATCTCATTTCAATAGAGCTCCTATGCAGAATCCAAAGCAACTCAATTTTAATTGAGTTCCCAGACACCTTGGGGAATCAGGAAAGCAGTTTATGCATCATTTCCATCTTTCCAAGAAACATTCATCCACAGGACAACATTTAGCAAATATTCTCCATGCAAGGTAACAGCTAATAACAGCCTGGCTGGAATGTCACACAAGACAAATGTGGCCTGGAAACATATTCATCAACTTCTCCATCTCATCAATGTGTGAAGGTTGCAAGAGAGATAGCTCAGGGTAAAAAGAGTTCAGTGAGAGTAAAAGATTTGAACTCCACTGATCCACAGGATCACAGAACAGGCCTTGGAATGCTTATTGTGTGGCAATAATTAGTTTTTTTGCACAGGAGTCACAACATTTGCAGAACCCAGGAATACAAAGCCAAGTCAATTCTACAGCCAAAACAAATACAACTCCTCTCAACTGTACAAAATGCCATACAGATAGACACTACCAAACAAATAACATGGCATTGACTAAGGTTTTTCTGCATAGCCAATAACAGATAAGACATACTGAAGCAAGCCAGCAACGGTTTCCACAGAAAAATCTTTCTTGAGTTGCACAGAAAATGCTAAATCAGGGTGGTCTAATGCACGGTCCTCAAGGCACTTTTTGGCAGCCCTCAGCAACATTTGACGCCCCAGCTGAGGCACTGGGCTTTGGGAAGGAGGTATGATGACTCCTGACAAACCCTAGAGTCCTCCTGCCTCCTTTCCAAAGCCTAGTTAGTGCTTCCCCAGCTTTTGGAAGGAAGTAGGGGGGCTTTGGGATCCTGCCAGAGTCTTGTGCCTCCTTTCCTAAAGCCCCAGCATCTTGCTTAGCTAGCTTTGGGAAAGCAGCTCAAGGGCTGGGGGAGGGGAGGGGCTCGAATTTTGGCCTCAGTCTCCTGCCATGTGACAAAGCAGTGTGCAGACTATGGGTTCCATGTCAAAGTACTCTTCTGGCCCACTTGGTATGAAATGTTGGACCACCCTGGGCTAAATTGTTGTTAGACAGTGCAACAAAAGGAAAAGGTATTATATGCAAAAGAGGAGAGGGAACCTTTACCTTACCTAAAGCTTAGTTCCAGCAGTCCACATCCCCTGCTCTCCTTCTCTGAAGACATATGTTTGAAACTGCTGTCCTAACCTAGCTGGGCCCTTAAGCCACCTGAATACATTTCTGTACAAGTGGGTCCATTTTCTAATGCATGCTGTATATGAAGCAAGTCAGTTCATTTAGATCTCTGCTTCTCACCACCTCAAGGTTATATTGTAACCTAGTCTGAGTCTCTGTCTCACTTTACCCTGTGAAGCCCGTTATTTATCAAAATGTGTTCTTATGTGCCAAGAAGCTGATTGACTGATGGCAGAGTAGCAAATTGAACTTGGGTTTCCCACACCCAACCATTATATTCTACCACTGCTTCATATTTTCTGACGTTTCACTCATTTCCACAATAAAAAGGAAAGGAGTTAGAAAACAGCCTGATTATTAGAAGAATCTTGCCATTTACATTCAAACTACAAAAGTTTTACAGTTAAGTTAAAATGAATACTCCACTCTCTTATAATGTATTGGAAAGCAATCAGAAGTGTCAAACAGCTATAAGAAAATCCACAGAAGGCCTCTGTAGCAAAACTAAAGCCAAACACAATTCTTACTTGAAAACAACTAAGGTTAATACTTGCAGCCCAACTTTTCCATATTCAGCCATACACTAACAGGAACTTATATACACATTTCTATACGCCATTGAAAACATCTTTTTTGAAGCTGAAAAGTTAACAGTTGAAGTTACTTTGCTATCATTTCCCAAGTAAATTCATATATGTGGCAAGAAATAGATACTAGCTATAATTGAAAAGCACACAGGAGTTACATTTTACCAAAATTGAGTTGTGTCACGTAACGAAAGTTCATCATAATTGTCTACTTAATATTCATATTTGTGCTGTGCTAGAACAGCTATAATTAGCTTCAAATTTACAATTGTAAATCATCAGACTCTATGATTGCAAGTAACAGTGCTTAGCAATAACTTGACATTTGAAATGCATACTGGCAAGGAAGCTAAATAATTAACACAATTATTTGATATCTCCTATATATACACAAATTAACACCACCATGGCAAGATGAGACTTCCATTAGAAAAATGAAGTTGACAGAAATGCAAGAGTCTTATGAATCACTGCAAATACTTTGCACTAGGTTCCAGGCCATACACAAATATAATTATGTAATTGCATAACTAATGCTTACTCCACTTCATGTTAGCAAAGGGTATTTTTTTTACATTTTGTATAAATTTCTGGTGCTGAAAGCCAGGACATTTCTACTACATGACTATAAGCTTTTACTTTCAAATTTCAATTTCTTTCATGAAGCAAGCACTCTAGGAAAAAAGCTCAGACAGATCGCTTGGGGGAGTAATAGTAATTTTATCAGTCTCCAAAGTTTTCCTGTATGTCCTCTTCTACTGAAAATTACCCTATTTCACTATCAATTTACATATTGATTATGTACTTATGTACATATGCTGCCATAGATCTGAAAATAATCACCACAAATCATCTTACTTCAAGGTTAGCCTCTACTACTATATTTTGCTATGTCAAACTGAAGACAAACATAAGCAGAAAGCTTTATTTCATAAGCTATTATAAAAACTATTAAGTAAAATAATCCCATTTCCTGTGTAAGTCTTAAATAAAGAACAGAAAGCTGCACATTCTTTAAGTACAACATTAAGCATTCAAAACCACACATTAAATTCAGTATAACACATTCAAACTTAAACAAAATAGAGAATTATCTTGTTGCCCTAGAGACACTGTTACATTCATATGTTACATTCATACTGTATTCCACACAGACAATACAAGCCCTTATTTTAGATATTGTAAACTTTCTCTAATTCTAGAAAGGAGTATGCTAACTGTAAAAAACCTTGAAGTGTGAACAATGGCAAAACACAAGAAGATCAGAGTAATTTATAACACTAACAGCACAGAGAAGTTTTCATACCAAAACCTATGTTTGATATGTTTTGTTCCTCAGGCCAAAATATCACTGTTATGTGATGGCAAATATTCATAGGAACTATAACAGCTTGTGGGGCATAATCTGTCAAGTATTGCTCCCCATACAGCAGGAGGAATTTTAAGACAAAATAACACAGCTGAAAATACAGGAAAAACCCACGATGAAAGGCTGTCCTAAAAACAAACTGCTAAACTCTGGCATCTGGATTTACCTTTGCTTATAAGAACTACAGTGGTACCTCTGGATACGAGAGTTTTTTAAACAGGTATGACCAGATGCGTCTTACTAAATGAACAGTCCTTTCAGAAAACTGACCAAAGAAAAGGAAATCACCTTTCTTGCCTCTCTCTCATGTTTCTGCCATACAGAAATACTAATTTTATATGAAGAGATAGTGAACAAGCCCACAACTAGCCTAAATGATGGCTTTTAATAATGCTCATTCACTAATCTTTCCCAAGAGTAACATTAGCTTTCAGTAAACCTCAGTGCTCTATAAACTTTATTCCCTCACACAGCAATATACAAACAACTAGCTTTGCGGAGGAATCACTGGATTATGAATGCCACAGGGAAGGCTGAAACAAAAGGTTAATCACAATTTCACTCATAGATGAAAATCAGTTCAACAATGTTAGAAATCAAATGTAAGGCTAGGAGTCTATTGTAACATGAATCTGTTCCACTGAAAAGAGCTGCAGGGTCTACATCACAGATACAACATGCAAGAACCTGTTTGCTCAAGCATGAAGAACAATTACAGCAGCTCCCTCCCCCAAATATACATGCAACTAAAAGCTTCCCCCTTCCATTGAGAATGAATGGCACAGAAAGACAAACACATAAGAATCATGCATTATGGCAAACCCCAGCCTATGCAATGTTTAAATAGTTATAATGATTCTTTCCTCAACATAGAGTGCCAGGATAGTGCATTAAAAATCTTTATTGCTGAACACCAAGGTTACAAGTAACTATGCCAAAAGTCAAGGATTTTTTTACCATTCTTGCCTTTAGCAATAGTGTTATTTGTAAAAGAATAATTAATCCACTGTAATGAAAGTCAGACACCTTGAAACTACTAGGATGACAACCATATCTAACACTGTGCAAAGCAATAGACCTTACTGGAACAAATCACATACAAACCCAGCTAAGGTTCTTTGCTACCACAAAGCTTGCCAGCCCCTCTCCAGGTTAAAGCAGGTCTTGCAAATGGAAGCATTTGAATAATGACACTAATACTGGGGCGGAAGGTGGATACTGGAGTAAACAGGAAGGGCCAAGTCTGCTCAGGGAAAGGATTTAGCAGATGTGCAAGGGGGGGGGGCTTGGAGAGAGAAGATATGTCAGGGTCAGGTTTGCTTTAGTGGGAAAACAGTGGTGGAAGGCAGCTGTACAGAAGGCATGGAATAAATAAGACACAGGGAGGCCAAATATGCCAAGGAAAAATGGGCAGGCAGAGATTAGTGCTCCAGGAAGTACAGTACCGAAGTCGGGTGACACAGGTAGGGCGATGTGTGCCCTGAAGGGTAGGAGATATGACAGAAAGATAGCTTCGTGATAAGGCGGCAAGACGAGCGCAGGTTAGGCAAGCTAGATGCGCCAACACGAACGAGGAAAACATAAGTAAGGGGGGAGGAAAGGGAGAGAACGGATGGAGGAAAGCGTACTTTGGCAGAACAGGCAATGGCGAGGAGGACACTGCCCAGAGTAGAGGCTGGAGGGCGACAGGGCACTGTGCTTTGGGCGGGAGAAGAGAGCAAAAGAAAGGAAAACAGGGTGGCTGCGAGATGAGCAGGGTTTGCAAAGGTGAACCTTACAATGGAGGAGACCAGGAAGGGACCTAAGGCGAGGGGGGGGGGGCTATTTGAAGAGGGGCAGGTGCGCTTGGGTGGAGCCGAGGGCGGCGACTCGAGAGGCCAGGCTCTCCCTCCCACCGAGAGGTTAAAAGGGTAGGGTGGAGGGGGGGCAGAAAAATAAAGAAGCCTCCTAACCTCCCTCTCCCTCCCCTCGCGCGCAGCGGACGTTTCTGGCGACCGACCGGCTGACGGACTGACCTGGCCGCACAGTCTTGAGGCGCACCGGCTCCCTGAAGTGGCGGATGACGGCCAGGGTGTCTCGGTGCGTGAGGCCGCTCACCGGGGTGCCGTTCACCTCCAGAAGCACGTCCCCCGGGGCGGGGGGCTTCCCCGAGAGCAGGACGGGGCCACTCCCGCCGCCGCCTCCGGACTCGGCCAGCGTCGGCAGGCGGCCCCCGAGGTAAGGGAACTCTCCGCGCTCGGCGCCCCCGCGCAGGAGGTCGGGGTCCGGGCCGGGGCCGCCCCCCCAGGACACGGCGCACTCCTGCACCTTGCTCAGCCAGTGGCGCTTCCTCCGCAGCGTCTTAGACATGAGGCCACACCATGGGCGCCCCTCCGCGCGCGCGCTCTGCCCGCTCCCCGGTCCCGCCGAGCTCCCCTCGCGGCCGGCCGGCCAGCCCAACCTCCCGCGCGCGCGCCCTCGTGCCTCCTTCGGCCACCACCGGCCACGACTGCCTCCCAACTGGCGCCCTCAGCGCGGCGGCGGCGGCGGCAGGAGCACGCCCCCTCCTCCCCTTGGACACACCTCTTTCGCCTCCTCCCTTCCCCTCCCCACCGTTGTCTTAAGCCCCGCCCGACATTCCGGGGGGTGGGGCCAAGTGGGTTGACGTCAGGAGATAAGAACTTTCAGGGACCGGGGAGAGGGGGAGGGGTTTGCGGCAAGAACTTCGGCGGGGAAGGGGAGGCGCGAGGCAATTCAATCCTCGGCCTTGCCCCGGAGCAGCTCTGCAACTCCGACCTGAAGCTGCTTTTTCGTCGAAGTTTGCAGTACCCGGGAAGCGTGCTTGCAATTGCGGCAGACACGGCCGGAGCCCCTCGTGGTCTTCCTCTCCACCAGTATGCCCAGAGGGAGAAGTCCCGGGAGGCTGAGGCAGAGGCTCCTCCGCCTCGCCACTGCCTTTCGTCTCTACTCCCTCTGGATCGGGCCCATCCTGCCGTCTAGAGGAAGAGACCCGTCTAGAGGAAGAGAAGCCTTCTTGGCTTCTCCTCCAGAGCAGGCAGCCAGGCATGAAAGAACAGCAGCAATAGTATGGTGGCACCTTAATGAATCCTTAAAAAGGCATTGCAGCGTAAGCTGCAGTCTACTTTGTCAGGTGCATGAAGTGCTGCAACGGTGAGAATCCGGTGAGAAAAGTTGATGAGCTTTTATTTTTTTGGCCAGGTGTTGTGCAGGAGATGGAGCAGTAACTTCTGAGGAACAGTGACTTCTTCTATCCTGCTCACTTCCTCTGGGCTGCAGAGGTGGGCCCAACTCCCACCACAGATCAGAGGAAGAGTCAAGGTGGCTGCTCCTATAAACTGATACCCACTCAGTCCCACTTTGGGTAGGAGAGAGAGAAAGGAGTAGGTGCCCCTGCTGTCAGCAGTGGTGTCTTCTGCACCAAAGTGCCAGCTACTTATGTGTGGCTGAGGGGCCCTCCCAAATTGCTAGGACCTCAACAGTTGCCTGATGCTGCTGACCTCTGCCCCCCCCAGCTCTGGTGCCAAAGGAAAGTGGTTGTGGGCTGCTTTGAATGGTGCAGTTCTAAGCCCTTGTATTTGACCTTAGCTATTTCATAAACAAATCCAAAGTACTTTTACTTGAAATTCTCACGTGCCAATGGAATTTACTGCCAAATCCATGTTCTCAGCTTTGCACACTGTGAGCCTGAGCAGATGCGTGCTTACTTGAAAATTACTCAGAGTAGAGTGGGGCTCAGCCCCAAGCATGCATAGCAATTTAGCCTCTGAATATTTGCACACATAAATAGTGAAAAACAATACAGAAGGTGCTCAAAGGTACCCTGTTCCCATTAAGAACAAGGACAGTGACTTAAGCATTTAATGGGCAAAAGCCATATTAGCTTCCTTTTCATACTATATCGGATGCTTATCACGATTACAGTAAAGCCCAAAGCCCCTTTTATTCAGAAGTAAGTCTCAAGATAAAGAACCATCAGAAGAGAGAGCAGAGAGCTTGAAGATGATCAAGGGTCTGGAAACCAAACCTTATGAGGAACTGTTGAGGGAGTTGGGTATGTTTAGCCTGCAGAAGAAAGGACAGATATGATAGTCATCTTCAAATATCTGAAAGGCTGTCACATGGAAGATGGAGCAAGCTTCTTTGCTGCTGCTCCAGAGGGCAGGACCCATACTATTGGATTCAAAGGAGATTCTAACTAAACACCAGGAACAACTTTTAAGGTAGCAGGAGCTGTTGCCAGTGGAATAGACTCCCTTAGAAAATGATGCAATCTCCTTCATTGGAGGTTTTCAAACCGGTTGCATGGCCACATGTCATGGATGCTTTAGCTGAGATTCCTGCATTGCAGGGGGTTGGACTAGATGATCCTTGGGGTACCTTCCAATTCTACGATTCTGTGAGAAGTAAGTCTTATTTAATTATACTGGACCTCCAATTCTACGATTCTGTGAGAAGTAAGTCTTATTTAATTATACTGGACCTACTTGCAAGTGAATGGGGCTATGATTGCACTGCCAGTTTCTGAAACTTAACCTTTGTACATTTCTGCCTATCACCAGCTACATGTCCCCTTCTCTCCGTTTTCCCTATTAAAACAAATGCAATTCCATAAGAACCATTGTTGTGTTAACAGCTCTCTAATATACCGGTAAGTACAGATTGCAATATTTTTCTTCAGATATATATTTGATTAGCATAGGAGAGAAGAAAGAAAGGAACATAAGATGTAAGATTTTCTGTACACACACCTCACTGCCACAACCTTCAATATTTATTTTATGAAATTGCGACTCCTTGCTTGACTGCCACAACATTTCAAGCCCATTGCCATTCCCAGGAGTGTCACAGCAACAGGCCTTTGTTTGATATCTGCACATTTTTTTTATAGCAAGAAGCTCAAATCAGGCACAAAGCACATGAGAGCAGCAGGACTTGCAATACAAGACGCTAAAACCATTGGAAGTCCAGCTCTACTAATCCACCTCAGTATAACGTGCCATTGCATTAATTAATTATTTGTTTCTTTACCTTGTTTACTCTACCCTGCTATGGAGTAGCTTCCTATGTACAGTCTTTTCCTTGCCTGGTGCTCTCCAGGTGTTGCTGGACTCCAGCTCCCATCATCTCTGACTGTTGTTCATGCTGGCTAAGGCTGATGGGAGTTGGAGTCCAACAGGCACCTAGAGCGCACTAGATTGGAAAAGGCTGCTATGTAAATCTCCCCCACTCCTTCCCTCAATTATCACCCAATGTTAACAATGAAGCAGGGAAAACAGTGACAGCAAAAATCTGCTAGCAGGCTTCTTCAGAAGTGAAATGTCTTGGTCTTGCCCCACATTCCACATCCACCTCTCAGTAGCAGCTCCCAGATTCCATAACTTTCTGCCTAACTGTGTGCAGCTAGCTCCAACTTTGGTAGTATTCAGAAGACAAAATAAAAGTTTTCCTTTTTACCCAGGCTTTTGAAAACTCTTGTTTATTGTTCAGCCTCTGTTAATTGTTTTGCTTGATGCATTGATTATTTTTGTATTGAATTTTCCTGTTTTATTGCGATACAACACAACCTAGGACTTTTTGCTGAATGGTGGAAAATAAACGTATCTCATAAATAATACCTTCAAAATCGCTCCCAGGTGGCTTATTAAACAAAATGGCAATAAAAATACAATAGTAATAAAAGAAAACAAACTTTTAAGAATTGGAACAGAAAACCAGTAAAACGAACATAAAAATCTTATACAAAATGCTTATGCAGCTGAAAAAACATCTTTACATGGTACTGGCAAGATAACAATATAAGCAACAGACAAGCCTTTCTGAAAAAGTATTCCACAATTGGGGTCCTACCACTGACAAGGCTCAGTCTATAGTTGGCATTCACCATAACCACAACAGAGAAGGAACCTGATAGGGCTCCCACAATGATCTCAGGCAGGTTCACATGAAGCTAGGTAGAATTTTATGTATAACTTTTCTTATGTGGATCCCCATTCCAGACATATGGCAGACACTTTTTATTAATTGGCTTTTAATGTGCAAAGTGCTTTATGAGTTTCCAGTCCCATCTTAAGCCCCAGCGAGCACAGTGGGATTTACTTCTTGAGAAGAATGCCATTCTTCTCTGCACCTTTTCACCAACACAGCCATCTTGAGAAGTGGGTCATTTGTAATTACCCTTTAAAATGGGTATTTTGTGAGTGTTACTTGCTCAAAGCTACCTACATAGTTCTCAGATTCATGATCAATAGTCACTGGGTACCATATAAGAAAGGAGTTTTGCGGTATTTTTCATTGTCTGCTATTCAGGCCCAATTCAGCTGTACAAGGATAAACAGGCACAAGTTTTATCTTAGTTTGTTATTTAACTGGCTTGAATAAAACAAAGTATCCTATATTTGGATGTAACAAAAACAGAATCTATGAACTGTCTCCCACTGTGTGTGGAATCAGGAAGGTTCATACCTACTTGCTTTCCGAATGCTAAATCATAATTTAAAGTTATATCTGAACTGGATCTTAAACATGGACCCTCAATACAATATTTTAACATGACATTTCAGTTCAGCTTTAAACTGAAAAACAGAACAAAGATTTTTCAAATTTAACTAGGAAACTTTCTCAGTGGTGCTATGGACATGCATTCAATTGATTAAATTTGTATTTCAGTGTAAATGCTGGATTCTGTACTTAAAAAGGGCTGTGTTTGTCTTGTAGCTTGTTATTTGCATTCAATGTGGAGTTACAGTGGTACCTCGGGTTAAGTACTTAATCCATTCCGGAGGTCCGTTCTTAACCTGAAACTGTTCTTAACCTGAAGCACCACTTTAGCTAATGGGGCCTCCTGCTGCTGCCACGCCGCCGGAGCACGATTTCTGTTCTCATCCTGAAGCAAAGTTCTTAACCTGAGGTACTATTTCTGGGTTAGCGGAGTCTGTAACCTGAAGAATATGTAACCTGAGGTACCATTGTATATCTAAAGGGTTACATTACATTTGTGTCATGTTTTCTGGTTCTAGTGCTTTCATGAGAAAAGTCCATCCCATATCTCCATGGATCTAACTACTACTCTAAGACTGTGAGACTGTCCCTAGAAAGGCCTGGACACAATTTGAAGGCCAGTATCTCTCCCCATTGCCCCCGCTCAGTCAGTTCCCTTTAACACACACACACACACACACACACACACACACACACACACGAAATAAGCATAGTGCCAATGCACCATCTTCTGTTGGGTTTTCTATGTTATTTCCCTTTGTAAAGACTGTGGGGATAAATCATCACAGCTATATGAAATGTAATTAAGAGAAAAGAACATGTTTAATCCCATATTTTAATAATTGGAGCTTTGGAGAAGGAAAATGGAAAATATAATATGAAGAATAATCAGATCTGGTTACAGATAGGTAGCCGTGTTGGTCTGCCATAGTCAAAACAAAAAAAATTCCTTCCAGTAGCACCTTAAAGACCAACTAAGTTAGTTCTTGGTATGAGCTTTCGTGTGCATGCACACTTCTTCAGATACACTGAAACAGAAGTTACCAGACCCTTCTATATAGTGAGAAGGTGGGGAGGGGTATTACTCAGAAGGGTGGTGGGAATGGGTGATTGGCAGATAGCTGTGATGAGCCTGTTGAGGACTCTTAATGACTGCAATAGGTCTTACAGGAAAAAGCAAGGGGTGAGAAGGTGAAAAATGGCTTTGTCATGTATAATGAGATAAGAATCCAATGTCTTTGTTCAGACCAGGTCTCTCCATGGTTTTAAGTTTGGTAATAAGTTGCAATTCAGCAGCTTCTCTTTCCAGTCTATTTCTGAAATTCCTTTGTAGTAAAACAGCTACTTTGACATCTTGTATAGAATGTCCTGGGAGATTTGGTGTGTGTGTGTTTGAGTGAAGCAGGGAACTAATACAAAAATTAACCATGTTATGGTTGCACCATAGCTGCACACAGCAATTGGCAGATCATTAGTGCGACCTGTCAGTCACTGATGCAGAGCTATCAAAGGGAGAGGGAAATTCCCAGCCTTAGTGGCAACCTCCAGAAGGTGATGAAGGCTGAGGCACCTCAAGTCAGTACTATGCAAGTATGCAATTACTGACAGGCTAATTACCTCTAGCCCAGGCTCTTGCAATCACCTGTGGCAGCCAGCCAATCCCCAACCATATGCTTGCCTCATAAGGGTAACCAATAAAGGTGAGGATTCATCCTCTTTGATCACTCAACAGTAGCAGCCAATGGCTCTTACTAGAAAACCCAGTTTGGGGCTGCTTATATACCATACATTTAAAACACATTTTTCTCTTCGACACATACTGGGATCTGTAATTTAAGAGTGCTAGGAATTGCAACTCTTTGAGGAGCAGAGTATACTTCCCAGAATTATTTGGGGAGGGGGACTTGTGTTTTCTGCTGCTCCAGAGAAGTAGACACGGAGCAATGGATCCAGAAAGAAGATTCCACCTAAACATTAGGAAGAACTTCCTGACAGTAAGAGCTGTTTGACAGGGGAATTTGCTGCCAAGGAGTGTGGTGGAGTCTCCTTCTTTGTAGGTCTTTAAGCAGAGGCTTGACAGCCATATGTCAGGAGTGCTCTGATGGTGTTTCCTGCTTGGCAGGGGGTTGGACTCGATGGCCCTTGTGGTCTCTTCCAACTCTATGATTCTATGATTCTATTCTATGAAATGTATTATGTGTATGCAGCCTTAAACATCAGCAGGTAAGCCTAGAGTTGAGCATGATGGGAATGGAGCATCTCCTCTTCCAACAGACCCTCCCCACTCATGAACAGCCCTCAGCTTGGGGATTCCCTGACACCAAAACAATTGGAAGTGGTCTATTGAGTTCACTACTAATAGGCTTACTCAATAGGAGCAAGAGAAACGGTGTCTGTCACCACTAGTTTAACACTTAACCCAGTGATAGCTTGTCTCAGGTGACTTAATCATTGAAGAGGGGGGAGAGATGAGGGGGACTTGGAAGTAGTTGCCTAGGAACCATTCAAACATCTATTGGTTCCAGGTTTTGACAGGAAACAATAGGGGATATGTGGGTGGCTGCCTATTAATGCCTACAAATGGACTATTAACACATTTAGTTGGAAATAATTTTAAATGTCTTTTAGAAGTTTAAAATCTGACATGGCCTTTCTTTAACGGAAAACACCCCTCACTGCCTTGGATACATTTATAAAAAGGCTATTAATCTGTTTATTGTAATTGTGATTTTTAATTTGCTTTTACTTTATGTCACTCATATGACTTTAGTTAACGGTCAGCTAATAAACTGAACCAATTAATTAATAGCTAGTGTTCTATTTGGTACCTCAGTTCATGACCAATAGGGGTCAGGAAGGAATATTTTCCTCTCTGTGGGTCCCTTCCTCAATAGTTATAATTACTGTCACTATTGATGTGTATGCATATCACCAATGCTGTTTTTCTAGAAAAAGATGCTGGAACTCACCATGAACACCTCCCTCAATCTCTTCTAAAGGCAATGGCGCCAACCTGAGAGGGGCCAGAACTGCGTTCCAGCTGAAAACCCCCCTGCATATCACCATAATTAATCATAAGCCAAGAACAAACCTTGGCTTCAGATCATGGTTTATTTGGAGCAAAGCAAACCATGACCCCCAGTTCAGACATAACAATAAGCCAGGGACCCTTGTTTGTTACTTCTGTTCACTAGTGGGGAGGAGTAAAGTGGGAGTAGTCTGGGCATTCACAGCAAACTATTAACTGTGAGAGAGCCAGTGTGGTGTAGTGGTTAAGAGCGATAGACTCGTAATCTGGTGAACCAGGTTCGCTTCCCCACTCCTTCACATGCAGCTGCTGGGTGACCTTGGGCTAGTCACACTTCTCTGAAGTCTCTCAGCCCCGCTTACCTCACAGAGTGTTTGTTGGTGGGGGAGGAAGGGAAAGGAGAATGTTAGCCGCTTTGAGACTCCTTCAGGTAGTGATAAAGCGGGATATCAAATCCAAATCCAAACTATCATTTACTACAACATATGAACAAACCCAATGTTGGATGGTGTGTGGTTACAGGTTCCTTGGAAAGCCACAGTAGGTAGGTTCTCTTTGATTGCAATTTTTGGTACTAGGAAGGAAGTTCTCCTGGGAAGGTGAGTTGGGCTGCCTTCCCTTGCAGGCATGACTAGGGTTGCTAACTTAACAGCAAAGTCAGCCTGTTTTAGTCCCGTGCCTGAACAGCAGATATTAGATTAGAACATGTTTCGCAGCATGGAGATGAGCACTGTCATCTGCTAATGTTTGCAAATCAAGCTGCTCTCAAAGACACTGGAGCGTTGACTGGTAGAAGTGTTAGCAACACTGCGTGGCTTGACTCATGTGTTTGAGTCATCTAGAGCTCCATAGCCATTTTCCTATTGTACAGCAACAAGTCTGCCTGTGCCTACTGCTGTCTGAGTTGAACAAGGAGATTGAAGGGTGTGTGGGAGGTGGATGGTGTTGTCGTACAACATTAGCGGGATGATAGCTTCTTTGTCCCTTCCACTCTGATTTCAGTTTGATACATGTGAATATGAAAAATCATCTTTCAGAAAACTTCTCTTTCCCCTATTTTAAATTCTTATGATGCATCCCGCCGTTCAATTATTTAGGTCCTCTCTCCGTTACTATTTTTCGATCCAGCTCAATAACATTTTCTTTTAACGCACTTTCAGTTCTATTTCTTTTCTTAGATGTAGGACCTTTGGCTTGTGGCTGCCTGCATACATTTGCCTCTCAAGGCTGAAATAGTCAACTAGAACTCTTTTAAAAACATCATGTGCTCTAAGAATACACACAATGGTTCAGCTCAATGTATCAGGAAGGCTCAATAGCACTATTGTTTGCAAGCATAAAAGGGTGTGACATAAGATAGTTCAAACACTTGCATTCCTTTGTAGATCTCAACAGGAAGAGCAGGTAGCTGCCTTAAATCCCAAAGGAGCTGCATTCTCTGCTGTAAAACAACGATAGTTTTTGTTTCAATGACCGTCTCCTGAACTTCATGTCCCAATATTCTTGTTTTATTACACAACAATAGACTCTCCAATAACAGCTTTGAACCCTGAGCTCTTTTACATGGTTGATAAATCCAGGCAGATTTAGAAAATGTCTAATTTCTTTTTAGTTTGGAAATGGCTATAAAACCTTATCCATGACGAACTGGTACATAATGTCTTTCTGTTTTCCAAGGCACGCAATGCTTTGTACCTATGCAGTGCCTTCATTTCTTCACCTCATATAATATTGCCATAACAAGGTGCCTAAAGATTGTAATGATATTTTAATCTTGTAGTAAAATCATTTTATAAGGGCTGCTCGACAGGAGGAAATAACAATGTTTAAAACTTGCATGGGCAGCTAGGGGGGAAAAATAAATGAGTGTGTCGGAGCGGGTGGTCACAATGAGTCAAATACATTCATGTTGTAATTCCTCCCTGAATCTATGATGTTACTCTGAAGGCGGGTTTGGCTCACTGCATTCAAGTGGATTTGGCTGACTGCCAACAAATGTGAAAATAACTGTCACAAAAAATATATGCTTTCTTCACACCTACATGGCAGAAGTGAGAAGACTGAAATGTTGTAGTATTAAGAGTTTTGGACATTAGAGGTGCACTAGCAAGTAATTTTAGACCAGAAATCTAATACTTTACATGGAAGCTGTCATATAAAAATAAAGGAATAGTGAACTATATTCACAGAAATGTTTTTTTACTGCTCAGGTTTGCATATCACAGTACAGTTGTACCTCAGGTTAAGTACTTAATTCGTTCCAGAGGTCCGTTCTTAACCTGAAACTGTTCTTAACCTGAAGTACCACTTTAGCTAATGGGGCCTCCTGCTGCCGCCGTGCCGCCGGAGCACGATTTCTGTTCTCATCCTGAAGCAAAGTTCTTAACCTGAAGCACTATTTCTGGGTTAGTGGAGTCTGTAACCTGAAGTGTATGTAACCTGAAGCGTATGTAACCTGAGGTACCACTGTAAGCCCAAACGATGGATTAATTTAGCATGGCTGTATGAGCATGTGGACCAGGGACGCAGGTGGCGCTGTGGGTTAAAGCCTCAGCGCCTAGGACTTGCCGATCGAAAGGTCGGCGGTTCGAATCCCTGCGGCGGGGTGCGCTCCCGCTGCTCGGTCCCAGCGCCTGCCAACCTAGCAGTTCGAAAGCACCTCCGGGTGCAAGTAGATAAATAGGGACCGCTTACCAGCGGGAAGGTAAACGGCGTTTCCGTGTGCGGCTCTGGCTCGCCAGAGCAGCGATGTCACGCTGGCCACGTGACCCGGAAGTGTCTCCGGACAGCGCTGGCCCCTGGCCTCTTAAGTGAGATGGGCACACAACCCCAGAGTCTGTCAAGACTGGCCCGTACGGGCAGGGGTACCTTTACCTTACCTTTATGAGCATGTGGGCTCCTGGAGAGCCACTCTCAGCTGCTTTGCTCCTTCCTGGCCTTTTTACTGCTACACCACACTGAGCCTAGGCAAGGATATGCTTAGCACAGGGGTGGGGACCTCTGGCCTGTGGGCCACTCTTGGCTCGCCAGGGAATTCAATTTGCCACATGTGGCCATTTCCCCCAAACTGGTGATGTCAGCTGATGGGCCAGGGCACAGGGCTTAATCCTGCATTGGCTGTGCACAGTGGCGTAGCGTGGGGGGTGCCAGGGGTGCCGGCCGCACCGGGCGCAACATCTGGGGGGGCGCAAGTCCAGAGGGAAGGGACAAGTTCCTTCCTCCGCCGGCCTCCCCGCCGCCACCGCCAGCCTTGCGCCCTAGCGCGCGCCCGCGCTCCACTCACTGCTCGCAGGAGGAGCAGCCGCTGCAGCAGCGCCGACGCCGCCACCAACGCCTGGCCGGGCACGGGCAGCCTTCGCACCCCCCCGCCGCCGCCATCCCCTTCGGCCCAGCCACAGGCGGCGGCTGCTTCTGCCGACTGGGAGGGAGGAGCCAAACCCTCCGAGGGGAAGCCGACGGGCGGGCGAGGGTCTCCCGGTGGAAGGGGGCGCCGCTGGCTCCGGCTCTCAGTGCAAGCCTCAGCCGCGGGGGGGGGGGCGGGGGCGGCGGGCGAGGACGGAGCGCGGCTGGAAGCCCCCGGACCAGGCTGGGGGGAGGAGAGGCGCTCGCCAAGCCCGGATCTGGAGCGCTTCGGAGCGCCCAAGGAGAGGAGAGGGCGGGGAGGTGCCCGAGGGGAGGGGGCTTCGGCTGCCTCGGCCCGCGGGGGCTCCGCAAATAATAAATTTAATAAATTCCTGCTGAGCCTTAAGGGGGGGTCCTTGGTTCCTTCACTCGCCCCCAGCCCCAATGGCGTGGCGTGGGGGGTGCAGGGGGGCCGGCCGCAACATCTGGGGGGGCGCGCTCACATTAGAGTGCTAAAATCCAGGGGTTAGGGGGCGCAAATTACTTGCCTTGCCCCGGGTGCTGACAACCCACGCTACGCCACTGGCTGTGCAATCCTGTTCCCAGTAGGGAACAGAGTTGTACAGCCTAGGCAGCAGGATTTAAGATCAGAGCAAGATTGGGGACTTAATGGGGAGAGGCCTCACAAAGGCTTTTGCAAGGTACCTCCCTCTTCCAAGTTCCCACTTCTTAGCATGTTGTCTGAACCCAGTGTCAGGCTGTTTTGCACCCCAGGCAAGGCTAACTGCTTGCCCCGCCGCCCCCCGCCACTGCAAAAAGTTGACAACTTCAATTTTCAAAAACCACGTTAGCTGAGAAGGTGGTTATCAGCCCCTCCCCATAGATCAAGTGCTCAGTCAGATGACAGAGAGGGAGACATGTACCCCAGAGGGTTTTTAAAAAATACTTAATTTGCCACTTCTGCCAAAGCCAGTGGGGTATTGGAAGGCCAGAGAAAATGTTTTGGAAGGGTGCTTGATTTGGGCCAGGAATTAGCCACCCTTGCTGCAAATGAAGGCAATAGAACTAAAATGTGGATAATTATTCTGCTCTAACAGTTAAACAAGGGACGCGGGTGGCGCTGTGGGTTAAACCAGAGCCTAGGGCTTGCCGATCAGAAGGTCAGCGGTTTGAATCCCCGCGACGGGATGAGCTCCCATTGCCCGGTCCCTGCTCCTGGCAACCTAGCAGTTCAAAAGCACGTCAAAGTGCAAGTAGATAAATAGGTACCGCTCCGGCGGGAAGGCAAACGGTGTTTCTGTGCGCTGCTCTGGTTCACCAGAAGCGGCTTAGTCATGCTGGCCACATGACCCGGAAGCTGTACGCCGGCTCCTTCGGCCAATAAAACGAGATGAGCGCCGCAACCCCAGAGTCGGCCATGACTGGACCTAATGGTCAGGGGTCCCTTTGCCGTTACCTTTAACAGTTAAACAGGTAGGTAAACAGGCCAGAGAACAAAGTCAAGCAGGATTGCGTCCTCTCTCTGCCATTGACTAGTAACCAGAGATGATTATAAATGGCAGAAAATATTAAAAAACAGCTGAGCTACAACCATTGGTCAAGTGTTCCTTCTCTCCAGATGTCGTAGAATGCAGATTACTGAAGACTATGCTATTTCTTGGATGTCAGTTTCTTTTTGGTAAAGGTAAAGGTACCCCTGCCTGTACGGGCCAGTCGTGTCCGACTCTAGGGTTGTGCGCCCATCTCACTTAAGAGGCCGGGGGCCAGCGCTGTCTGGAGACACTTCCGGGTCACGTGGACAGCGTGACGAAGCTGCTCTGGTGAGCCTATAAAGCTGTACCTATTTATCTACTTGCACTTAGGGGTGCTTTCGAACTGCTAGGTGGGCAGGAGCTGGGACGGAAAGACGGGAGCTCACCCCGTCGCGGGGATTCGAACCGCCAACCATGCGATCGTAGTTTCCTTTATTTTCTAAAATGTGCACAATACCCAATGCCCCCCAAAATAAATAAACAGCTCCCCCAAATCAAAGGTTTCCTTCGTTTCCTGATGGTGAGCAAATACAGACTAATGGAGCAAACGGGGCAAGCAGTTCCATAGACTCCTCTACACAGGGAATATTTTATTTCCAGATTCCTATATTTGTTCTGATTTCGCCAAGATATACAAGGTGAAATATGATCTCCAAGATGAACCAAAACTTTCTGGTGGATTTAGCTGGAGATAATAAAGCAGTTTTGTAAAAAAAAAAAAAAGCACTGTAGCTTTGTAGGGCTTAGTCAGCGGATTAATTCTTGAAATATTAGGGCTAATCTGATTCACTTCTGACAAAATATGTGAGTAGATTTGACAATGTCATGAATAAGTCCTTGAAAGTGTATTCATGCTTCAGGGTCCTCAGAAATAATTCACTGATTTTTGATGTTGAACAAACTAAAAGATTTATATTGCTCACAGGTATCTTTATGGACAGCTGTCATTGCATCAGCTTAAATACTGTCTGCAAACTCATCTCCAACACAGGCCTATACCTTGCACCTTATGCATGGTGCAATGGTTTTGGCTTCCCTCGTTCTAGCTCCACTGCTGCAACAAAAACAGAATATTGTTTTGAAAACAGGCTGCCAGCATTAATCTGACTCTCTGCCATTGTTGGCAGAAGATATGCAGACTTTCCTTCTCCTATGCTGATTTCCTTGTTTCACCTCGCAAGCATGTAAAATATCTGAGCTCATCTGAAGATAACCAAGAGGAATGTGTGCATCTTAGCTATCTGGCTACCTAATGCACTGCAGAGCGAAGAATTATGTATTTACATATTGCTAATGCGTAAAATCTCAGAGAGTTAGAGCTCCATCACACCTGAAAACAAATGTATTTAGTTGAAAGGGCAGCACAAAGAAAAATAAATTGCTGCATTCACAGTGGCTATCAGTATTCAATACGTGTTCAAACTCTACTCCCAAAAATGCATTCTTTATTGGTATTATAATTAGAGGAAGATGCAGGTTCAAGTCAATAGATCTCTTCAGTAGGCAGGGAAACAGTTTATTACATAGCTGGGACAAAGAAAAAAAATCTAAAGATAGAAAATGCATCATGAGACGAAGCATATAATGACAATGTTGTGATTAGCCTTTTGCAAGGCAAGATGGGGGGAAGCTTTACAAATACAAAGGACTATTACAAAAAAATAAAAATAAAATAATAATCCTTTCGAAAATAAATTTCTCACACCTCTTCAGCTTCCCTAGGAGTACCATTTTTGATGTGCCCGAGTGAGAAGCAAGAGAGGTGAGGAAGAAAGGAACAGGAACAAAAAGAATAGATCTTGTTAACAAGTGGAGCAGCTTCTTAACATTTCATCTGAAGCATAGGGGTAGGAGCCACCTGCCTCTCTGCTCCAAACAAGTGGCTTCCCTGTGCTTTCCCCCAGCTCTGTTTATAAAGTGATCCTTTATTTCCTTTTGTCTCCACCATATAGAAAATTATCACATGGCCCTGGTGAACATACTTCTCTGCCAACAACCCAGGGATGGAAGTTCCAATTCCTAAATGAAAGAATACAGTAGACTGTTCACCTCTGCCCAATCTCCCTTCCCCAAGGGAAGGGGAGCTGGACTGGCCTGTTACCCAGGAACCAATCAGGTTAGGAGAGGAAGCAAGTCTATATCCTTCAGGAAAATATCTGGCTACCATTCTCATATTATTGCAACATCTCAAGTTAATCCGGTTGTCGCCCCTGGCCTATTTTCCCTCTTATAATAACCGAGATACTTTAAAGAATTCAGAGGCTGGAATTGAACGTCACACTATTACAAATGTTCTGTCTGCGCAAGCATCTGCAAGATGGAATGATCCCCCTCCCCCTGTGTGCTGCTCTGGGGGCTTCCCCAACACCCCCCTGTAAATGTGGGGTGCATGGGGAGAGAAGAGAGGGCAGAAAGCCCCACTGTGCCAACAGGACTTGCTGGATTAATGCTGCCTGACATTTTCAATTATTTTAATTCACAATCATGTAGGGTGCCAATGCTTTTCTTCTTCTTTGCAATGCTTCTGTGCCTTTAACAGCCATGAAGCTTTCCTGATATGCAGCTGCAGTGACTGAGAAAGCTTCAGTTCCTGTATGTCTGCTTGTCATTCAGCTGTCAAAGAACCAGGAGCCCAGCAAAGAAAAATGACAATAAACAAGCATTTTAAAAGGTGGAGGGAGAAAGACATCAAATATTACCCCATTCTAAATACAAGACAGAGACTATGTAATATGTGGCTTTCTGGCATATTTCTTGCATTATCTTGGTATTCCTGCTGTTAGCATGATTGGGAGATTTTTAACCAAGGGCTAGCAAAAAGCAGTGATACAGAACACAATCTGGGCCAATTCTGCTTGGTGGTTAAGCTCCTATATATAGCGGAGTACGGGTCTGGGCCTTCATAATGCCCATGGTCAGTACACACACAAGTGGCAACATTTGTAGACCAAGTGTTTCCATGCAGTTGTACACAATTCAATTCTTCGGCGATCAGCCTTCTGGACCATAAAGAAGGCTGATCGCCGAAGAATTGATGCTTTTGGATTATGGTCTGGAGGAGACTCTTGAGAGTCCCATGGGCTGCAAGGAGATCAAACCTATCCATTCTTAAGGAAATCAGCCCTGAGTGCTCACTGGAAGGTCAAATCGTGAAGCTGAGGCTCCAATACTTTGGCCACCTCATGAGAAGAGAAGACTCCCTGGAAAAAACCCTGATGTTGGGAAAGATTGAGGGCACAAGGAGAAGGGAACGACAGAGGATGAGATGGTTGGGCAGTGTTCTCGAAGCTACCAGCATGAGTTTGACAAAACTGCAGGAGGCAGTGGAAGACAGGAGTGCCTGGCGTGCTCTGGTCCATGGGGTCGTCGGACATGACAAAATGACTAAACAACAACGGAATTGCAGACATAAGGCATATGAAGCATATATATATGCAATGTTCTGTTTTCATACAATGTGTTTTGCATATGTTCCTGAAGTCTGCACCTGTGTTTCCCCTACCAAAGGAAGCTACCTCAGACCATTATTCCATCAAGCTCAGTATTGTGTACATCGACCAGCAGTAGCATGGGGCTAGGGCAGTGACTGGGACTACACTGAGCCCAATGCTGTCATATGACGGCAGCAGATTCCATGCTGGCTCAGGTCCTCCTTCTCACCATCCCTGGAAAAATCATTTATAGGGCTTTCTGATGGCTCCACTGGCTGGGATCCCACTGGTGGCTTTCCACACATCTGCACATTTGGCAGGAAGCATCACTACAGAGGGAACAGCAGCCAATGAGAAGCTGGTGCAGGGATGACAGAGGGATACCTCTGCCAATTTCCCTTTCCCCAGTCCTGGTGCAAAAGGGACTTTGGATTTCTCTGGATCTAACCAAATGTTAAGAGAAGATAAAGGTGCTGGAGATTTTAGCAAGAAAGCATTAAGTGCCTGCACACATTGCTCCCCTGGTGGAAATGAAGAGTGTCTTCACAAAGAACATAACACAATACTATTCCAGCACTTGAAGCTCCTAAATTCATGTCAATAAAGCTCCCCATACCCAACCTCTACAATGTTTTGCTGGTACTCTGCCTATATGTTTCTGCTCACGTTCCTACTGAACAATATTTGATTAACATTTCAATTTATATACTGCTTTGTTACCAGAAAGATATTCAAAACAATTGACACCAAAAGAATGTAAAAAACAACAACATAATTACCCTTTCAACATTTCATTTAAAAATAGCAGTTCAAGACAACCATTAAAAACAGTAGTATCGAAATTAGAATTCATTCAAAAAAGCCAAGCAAAACAGATGTGTTCATTGAGCAAATAATGTTCAGTAAGCTGAAAAGCTAGGTTAATGAGGGAGAAGGGCAGTTCAAATCTAGACATTAAGTATTCTGTAAAGATTAGTTTCTCGAAGGGTTTTCCAGAGCAGCATATGACCCTTGCATAAAGATAATTGAAGATTATAACGTTAAAATGCAAAATAAAGGAGTTTCATTGCAGAGCTGAGTGTCACATCCACAGATCCTTGCCACAGATTTCATGAACCTCAAGAGAGTTTGGAATATAAATGCAAAGTCTTAATGATGATCTGTGTCGGTTTGGGCTGACGGAGCTTCATTCTCTACAGATTCCATGTAGAAACTGACAAGACATTAGACCTCTGCATCAGCTCATACTAACAGATACAAAAACTGCCATCTGTGAGTCTTTTAGAAACATCACTGGCATTTGGGTGCCAGTTAATATAACCAAGAATAGCATGCGTTCTGGCATATAAAGACACTTGAACATTTGTTTTCCTATTTAAAACAGCATGCACAATATTCTTAGGGGGCAGTTCATAAATAACTGTTGACCATAACTTGGACTAAAAGTCTGGACAATAGTTACAAGTATCCCCAAAAGGTTTTAATAAAAGAATGTAAGATTTAAAAGGTGTGAGGCAGGAGTGGAAGCCAGTGCCAGATATAGGGTGTGTGGGCGGTTCCCCTGCACGGGGGGCACAAAGCTGCGAAAATCAATAATGGAAAAGATCCATTTGAGGATGCCAAATTTTGGGCTCACTCAGGTCACCATATTACAAAAGATTCTCTTGCCTGGTGGAAGGGAAGACTATTAGTGGCCAGAAGGTGTGTCTTCATAGACACCATCCAATATAGCATTCAGAAGCTGAGTTGGGGCTTCATCTAGGGCAGGCATAGGTAAACTTGGCCCTCCAGATATTTTGGGACTACAACTCCCATGATCCTTAGCTAACAGGACCAGTGGTCAGGGATGATGGGAATTGTAGTCACAAAACATCTGGAGGGCCAAGTTTACCTATGCCTGATTTCGGGACTCCCATGTAACCGTCCACTGCACTCCTGCCACTAATTTGGGAAGTGGTGCACCCACATTATCTGTCATCCATGTCAATTCTGTTTTTTTTCCTTACAAAATACTGTGCTTTGATGCATTTTCCTCTAAACCAGCTTTTATCCAAACTGAGAAAAAGAATGATCTAGCTGTGCTTTCAGCCAGTAATATGTATACAGCTTTTGGTTTTTTAGATTTAACATATATTCCTCAGGACCTACAAAAACTTGAAATACAAGTTTGAGTATAACAGGCACACTGTGGGGGGAGGGGTGATACTCATACCACTCATTACAAAAGAAAGGCAATTTGTCTACCCCTTCCTCTCCAACTTGTTTACTTCTTAATGCACAGGAAGCATCCTATGGAGGGAGAGGCACAGGGAGAAAAAAGACTAAGAATACTGGGACTGCCCAAAGCAGTCATTCTGCAAGATTTACTAGTGATGGAGTTCCTGCACCTTAGAAACTGTCAGAAGTGAAGTACTGTAGATACAAGACAGGACTTACATAAGCCACAATGCCACCATTCAGGTAAAGGTAGGACCCCTGGATGGTTAAGTCCAGTCAAAGGCGACTATGGGGTGTGGCGCTCATCTCGCTTGCAGGCCAAGGGAGCCAGCATTTGTCCACAGACAGCTTTCCTGGACATGTGGCCAGCATGACTAAACCACTTCTGGTGCAACAGAACACCGTGACGGAAACCAGAGCACACGGAAACGCCGTTTACCTTCCCACTGCATTGGTACCTATTTATCTACTTTCACTGGCATGCTTTCAAACTGCTAGGTTGGCAGGAGCTAGGACAGAGCAACAGGAGCTCACTCAGTCATGGCGATTCAAACCATCAACCTTCTGATCGGCAAGCCCAAGAGGCTCAGTGGTTTAGACCACAGCACCACCTGCCTCCCCTTGCTGCCATTCAAATTAAGGGCCAAAAGCCTGGGTAAAAATAAAAATCTTTGCCTGGTACCTAAAAATAGATAAAGAAGGTACTAGACATGCCTCCCTGGGGAGAGCATTCCACAAGTTGAGGGCCACCACTTGAAAGGCCTGGTCTTGTGTTGCCACCTACTGAAGGATGAGAAAGGAGTCAGCTGTTGATAATAATAATAATAATAATAATAATAATAATAATAATAATAATTTATTATTTATACCCCGCCCATCTGGCTGAGTTTCCCCAGCCACTCTGGGCGGCTCCCAATCAGTGTTAAAAACCGTACAGCATTACATATTAAAAACTTCCCTGAACAGGGCTGCCTTAAGATGTCTTCTGAATGTCAGGTAATTCTTTATCTCTTTGACATCTGAAGGCCCTCGGCGCTGGATCTCAGTGTCCGGGCTGAACGATGGGGGTGGAGACGCTCCTTCAGGTATACAGGACCGAGGCCGTTTAGGGCTTTAAAGGTCAGCACCAACACTTTGAATCGTGCTCGGAAACGTACTGGGAGCCAGTGCAGATCTCTCAGAACCGGTGTTATGTGGTCCCGGCGGCCACTCCCAGTCACCAGTCTAGCTGCCGCATTCTGGATTAATTGCAGTTTCCGGGTCACCTTCAAAGGTAGCCCCACGTAGAGCGCGTTGCAGTAGTCCAAGCGTGAGATAACCAGAGCATGCACCACTCTGGCGAGACAGTCCGCGGGGAGGTAGGGTCTTAGCCTGCGTACCAGGTGGAGCTGGTAGACAGCTGCCCTGGACACAGAGTTAACCTGCGCCTCCATGGACAGCTGTGAGTCCAAAATGACTCCCAGGCTGCGCACCTGGTCCTTCAGGGGCACAGTTACCCCATTCAGGACCAGGGAATCCCCCACACCTGCCCGCCTCCTGTCCCCCAAAAACAGTACTTCTGTCTTGTCAGGATTCAACCTCAATCTGTTAGCCGCCATCCAACCTCCAACCGCCTCCAGGCACTCACACAGGACCTTCACCGCCTTCACTGGTTCTGATTTAAAGGAGAGGTAGAGCTGGGTGTCATCTGCATACTGATCACAAGGTCTAGGGTCAGTTCATGTAGCAAGAGGTGGCCCTTGAAGTACTGCGATCCTGAGCTGCATAGAGCTTTATAGGTGCAATGGGAGGGGTTCCCCACCCCATGCAAACCAACATATGTGCTTCAATCCAAAACTGGACCATTGCAGAGAGCCAATGGGTTAGGGCAGTGGTTCCCAACTGATGGTCCACGGACCCTAGGGGCTCCATGCAAACCACCCAGGAGGTCTGAGGCACCATTCACCTAACAAACATTACTACAGAGATATCAAAATTTTGAAAAGGCGTCCATGGATTGGGTTTTGAAAAACGGAGTCCGCAGCACTTAGCTCATTATGAACCACTGGGTTAGTGCCCATGAACATCAGACCCACCCTGCTTGGTCACACCTAAGGTCCATCTTGGCTAGTGTCCTATTCTCACAGTGGCCACATAGCTTCTTATAGATGCCTGCAAGTAGGACAGCAGTGCAGCAATGCTCACAGCATTAGCACCCAAAGGGGGGCTTGCTTCTCCCATAGGTACAGCCTTGGATTCAAGCAGAAGTCTGGCATGGCTCTTTCTCAGTTGCCCAGCCTGCAGTCTGCTTCTAGCTTCTTACTCACACACCTCAACTCATTTTTCCAACCACCAAACAGCCAAGGAAGGGGGACCCACCCATTTGCCCTCTGGCCCTCCTTTGTTACCTTAACAACCCATACTTAGGGGTCAGAGACTCAAGCATACTGTCTACCCCCACCCCATATGATTATGCTGCTGGTGTGCAGCCAATAGACTGTTCGGAAACAATCTTTTTTAGTAGCCTTTAGTTAAATATATGAAAGAATTTATACCCTATGGTAAAAATATTGTCTTGAAGTTTGTTGTTCCGGCACATTGCAAACATTACCCAATACTCAATGTTTTTGTACCTGAGCCGGATCCCAGACGTCAGTTTTAAGTTCTACGGCTCATTAGCTTCTTAAACCAATCAGACACATTTGTATCCAATATGAAGTTTTGCATACTTTCACAGTGATTAACAAGTACAGTATCAATTCCAAATGAGTAATATCAGCCTCTTTCAGACAATATAACAATGTTCTTTTAAGTATCCTGTCATCTTGTACACTGTTGTAATCATAAACAGTTCAGTCAATAAATCTGTAAGCTCTCCTGAGCCACTTTGCCAGTTTCAGTAGTGTTCACCATGCGGAGTCAGATAATAGAAATTGCAGTGACTGTTTGACATCTCCCTATCAGTGAGGCTTTGACTTGTTGTTGGGGCATGTGCTATGCCACAGCTTAAAAGGAGGAATTAAATGGCTTGTCAAAATGAATGAAGCAGAAACCCAACTATAGCCCGAGATATGTGAGTTTTTAAAAAAATGATGAACCAAACATTTTTGAAAGTGATGGTGCCAGGCAAGGTTACTGGTCAATCCTGAAAAATACACAAATAAATGTGGGCAGTGCTTTAATTAAAGAGCAAGAGGTAGGCAGGGTATTAATGAAATCCATAAGCTCCGATTCCCTCCAGTTTAGCCAAATAATGGTCCTTCTGCACTCCGTATAAAACCATCATCAAAGTGGATAATCCCAAAAAGTATGGGGATTGGGTCACTCTGCCCCCTGTAATGCAACCATGGACTGGTCTCAAGTACATTTATACATTTAATTTTAACCAAAAGAAATGCAGTTCAGTTAGTACTTGAAGTTCCGGTTGTTTGGTGACCCTTTATCTGCTTCCAACAGGCAACAACAAAATCCTAAGGATTTCAGCAAAGAAGAACAAAATCCTCATGTCTGATGGGCAGTCACCATCTGCAGTCTCAGGATACTAGAAATAAGCCAATAAGACCCTTGCTTAAAGAAGGTCTGTAGCCAGAAGAGTAAATGAGTTAGCATGCAGCTCCTTCCCCACCCCCCACCCATTCACCTCCTTCCAGGAGAAATCTTCTAGATACTCTCTCGCCAAATAAAAGAACCTTTATTCATCTCACACAGCCAGCACTGTGTTAAGCAACTAATCTACAAGTTGACTTTGCCCACCGATAATCCACATACATTTCCACTCCAGGCATCTCTGTGCTGCCAGTTGCCTCACTTCACCTTGACATTGTGTTTTTGTTTGTTCTCATCTCTCTTTGTATTATTTTCCTTTGGACATGAGTACGATCTGTGTCTGCTTTGTTTAAATGTCTTTCGTGGGATTTCCAAAAAAGATGAAGCGGGCTGTAGTTTTAACAGCTGCACAGAAGGGAAAAATTCTACCACTTGCAGCTTTCCTTTATCTCTGCAGTATTCAGATAAGAAAATATGCATCTACTGCTAGGGATTGATGAATATGTCAATTTCAGTTTCTCTCTGCTCCTCCTTTTTTATCCTTTAGTTCTCCACATTTCTGCACCAATTTGCATTTTTTAAAAACAAAAATATTAACCAAAAAAACTATCAGTATTTTAGTGCTTTGTAAAATACACATTTTTACAGAATGCTGCCTGTACCCATTTTTACAAGCAATTTCCCCAGTGCATAAACATGCATTTCCGTATGTCATTTTCATGAATATATACAATTGTATGCAAACTTCCCTCCGATATATGCAATTTGGACAGACAGGTTAAAACTAACTGCATTGCAAAATCTCCTGTAGAAGTGCGTATTTCTAATGATGGATTGCACGTTGTTCTGGCAAGTATGGATTCATAGAATCATAGAGTTGGAAGGGACCATAAGGATCATCTAGTCCAACCCCCTGCAATTCAGGAATATGTAGCAGTCCCATACAGGGATCAAACCCGCAACCTTGGCATTAACAACACACTTTAACCAACTGAGCTATTTCCCTGCTGTTTGACTCAAACCAAACTGAATTTTCTCCTCCATCCCTACTTACTAGAGTGCAGTAGAAAGTACAGGATACCTCCCATGATCTGGACATGGTGCTATCCTGCCCCCTACAAAAATCACACCATTTAAGGTTGGCAGGGGACTTCTGGATTGCAGGAGGCACAGAAACTGCTTCACTTTGTTCTTTGAAAGGAATAAACTACAGTATAATGCTTTACCGATGTCCATGGCTTCTGTGAACACATGAAAGTGAGGAAAACCATTGCAAGAGCAAGCTCTGTCACAACTTATTTGCATTCATTAGAACACAAAAGAAGAAAACTGTTGGTGACAAGGAAAAAAATAGGTATAAAAGGAGAATTCCTGGGTGTTAAGATCCAAGGTTGGGGCAAGAACTCACGAACTTCAGCAGAGAATTTAAATCACAAGATACGCACAGAAATACAGACTGTTAGACCTTTAAAATATGCCCCTCTTCCCCTAGTATAGAAAAATACCACAAATTTGGTAAGTTAAAACCAGTTTACTTACAAACTCTCTGAAGGTCAGATTCATGTGCTTTTCCATAAAGTTGCACAAGAAGTAAAACCTGGCTTATAGTGGTGAGAGCTACTAAATTATCAGTATAGGAACTCAATAGAGGCTTGTTAGTGCCATGCAATCTGAACTTGGAGCAGCCAGCTCAGACCTCTGCAAGAGAGCCCTTCAGCGATTTGAAAAATGCCTCCCATTTTCTCTTCTTCAAGCTAAACATACTCATGTACTGCTTTGCGGCACAGCAAGAAAGTCTCCAACTGATTGTAAGGGAAGACAGAGCCGAGAGAAAAAGTAAGATTCTGCGAGAGCTCCAGGAAATTGCCGCAGCAAGTAAGTGGAAACTGAGCTCTTATATAGCAGCAGCAGGTGCAGCCTAATTGCTAGCAGCACCTGTGTTGTAAAATGCTTATTTACTTAAAGGAGCCCACCTTTCCCCAGGAACCTCCTATGGCAGCAGAGTAGGAAGTTTCAGGTCTTCCTGGCTCTTCTGGAGTCCCTAAGTCAGAGGAAGCAAATGCCACATGCTCAGGCTTTCAGGCAAGCACTGCCCTGACCACCTCACAGCACTATTTCTGGTGCCCTTCCCCATCAGCTTTGGAGTCCTAGCCTCCATTACCCAATGAAGAGGCATCTGACTCCTGGTCCCTGACACCCCAGTTCTTTGTAAGACTTGCTTCCACATTCCCAGCTTTCTGCATTCTTCTGAACCTGTTCCAAATTGTTAGTATCTTTCCTAAAATGTGGCACAGACTTCATGTTACACAAAACTTTTCATCATATCGAAAGTTCATTTTGTAAAACTTGAAAAGCTGAACGTTCCTATGCAGGCATCCCCAGACTCGGGCCTCCAGCTGTTTTGGGACTACAGTTCCCATCATCCCTGACCACTGTTCCTGTTAGCTAGGGATGATGGGAGTTGTAGTCCCAAAACAGCTGGAGGGCCAAGTTTGGGGATGCCTGCTATAACAGTATAAACTGTGCTCTTAAATGGTATCTCCCCACCTATTTTACACCTCTCACCTTCCTTTTTGGTTATAATTTATGCACCTGCTCCTCTCAGTTCATATTATAGAAGTTCTTGTTCTAAACTTCCATGTTTAGTTTGTGGTTGCATATTTTGTGGAAATTTATTGCAGCTGGCATTTACAAGGTGTTAATAAAGTTGTGAATGTGTGACAACTAGTCATACTTCCCTTGAAAGAGCAGGTTCATAGCATGAGGATGTTCCTGCATCCATCTTTCTCGCTAGAGCCCCAAGTAAATTCGGTGGCTAAGGAGTGCCTTCAACCAGCTTTGACTGGTAGAGCAGCTACAGTCATTTCTGGACCAGGATAACCTATGTGCTGGTAGCCTCCAGCCTGGATTAATACAATGTGCTTTATGTGGGGTTGCTCTTGCAGTTGGTCCAGAAGCTGCAGCTAGTGCACAATGTGGCAACTTGACTGCTCAGTGGGGCAAGATACCACCAACACACTACCCTCACTGTTGAAATACTTGAAATGCCTGCCAATTAGCAACCAGGTTAGGTTCAAGGTGCTGGTTTTTGCTGCATAAAGTGCTATATATCTTGGAACCAGGAAACCTGAAAGATCATCTCACCCCTTATGTACGCAATCATTCACTACACAATCAGGTTCAGGGCCTCCTCAGGAAGTCTGTTCCATACAATGTAGGAATTGGGCACCTACCTTTTGGAATTTCTTCCCCTTGAATATTTAGACAGGAACCATCACTGTTGTCTTTTCAGCACCTACTTTAAGGTTGAGATCTTTCCCTGTCTGCATCTGTATTGGTATTGTTCTAAAGATGTTTGATCACATTTTGTTTGCTGCCCAGGGCTCCTTTGGGAGGAAGGGTGGGATCTAAATGTAATAAATAAATATTTGTCCTTGCCTTACTCTAGGCAAATCCTAAGACTGTGTATTGCAGAGGGAAGAGTCCCAGCAAACAATCTGATCCCTCACAGGCCGTGACACACGCTATATGCAAGGATCATAATGATTAAATATGCATGAATGCCTTACCTTGCCTGCTTATGAATATTTACTGCCTAGGGTATAGACAATTCTGCAGCTACCTTGCCAAAACATTCCCCACGTTTTAACTCTTACAGCTTTCTTGATCTCCTGTGTTAATATATGCTTTTCATCAATTTAATCTCATTAGCCATGGTTCAATCTGCCAGCACTTCTCTTCCTTCTGCAGGTGTTTTTCCTTAGTAATATAAGTCCTTTCTACCATACAGCTGTAAACTTTCATTGTAGCAGTTCAGTGCCCCTTCTCATCTTCTCAGTAATATGGGTGCAGGTATTTTAGTCCAACTTTGAGAATCAAGCCTTTTAAAAGATGCATTTTCAGGAACTGGATCAATCCTTTGTCAGATGCGTACCTAGGGTCCCTTGTGCTGTTGGCAAAGAGTTATACAGATCTCCCCCACCCCCCGCATAACATTTCTTGCATTTAATCTTACCACTATAGTGGCGTCACATGACCACACATATATATGTCATACAATCCATTGTCTCCAGCTGTCTGCCTTCATACTGCCTTGCCATTTCTCCTACTGCTCAGCTCCCAGCTCTTGTCTAAACTCATAACCTTATATATATATAACTGGAGACAGATTTCTGGGGTGATTTTGTGCCCCTTCTTGGACCTGGGCCCCAGTGGGGGCTGGTTTTGCCATCCCCTAACTGCGCCTCTGTCCTCTGTCAATATTGCATCAATAAAAGCTGGGAGAAGCTGACAGCAGAGTCTCAGATGCAAGTCATCATAGAGTGGTTGCAGCAGGAGTCAATGTCTTTCTTTGCACTTAACATTTTCAAAGCAATATGTCTCATTGTCTCTTTAAGGGGAAAACGTAGTTGGAGAGCTTTCATTTTGCTAAATCATGGCATAAGGGCTACAGTTATCGTTATTTGCATGGATCTTCTGAATTTGGTATTCTTTAATCTTCCTGTTCACAAAAGCAAAACAAACAAACAAACAAACAAATCAACCCTGTGAACCCAATCTTTTCCATCATTAGTTCCAATCTCATTTGCATTGCAGACTAATGGTGTGGTGGTCATATATGTATTAAACGAAGATAGTTCTGTCCCTCCCTGCCTCTGACAAAAGACCTCTAGAAACTAAAGGACAAGCCTGCCAATTTCAGGTTTGCATACATGAATAATACACTAAATAGGAATGCTTATATTTTCCAGTCTCTGATCATCATTTCCTAAAATCCTCTTTTCCAGCTTCCTTCTCAGTGATGGCCTATTTTCCAGCAGTATCTACCTGAAGCTGGCTTGCATTTTAAGCAGTTGAGCCATGTCACTGGTTTTACATCATTAATGGGATTCAAGGAGTCTTCGGCAGACTTGTCAGGTTTCATTGTCATATTCACAGAGATTAGGAATGGATCATGTGAACCTTTAAGTAAATGCTCATTTCTTCCCAAGAGCTGTAATCCACTACACGGTCCCGATGGGAGGCCACGTGTTCTAGTTCCTTAACATCGCTGCCTAGAATTCATTCCGATTGTCAAGAAAATATGTGGGCAAAAGCTTTCAACAGGAGCAGCCAATGTGATGCATTCCATGTATTGATAGATTACTTCTCCTGTCATCCCCAACCACTGGTCAAGCAGGCTGAGGCTGCTGGAGTTTGGAATTGGACAACATCTGGAAGGCACCATATTGGCAGCTGCTTTGCATATTATTACATTTCACACAGGGACGCGGGTGGCGCTGTGGGTAAAACCTCAGTGCCTAGGACTTGCCGATCGCATGGTCGGCGGTTCGAATCCCCACGGCAGGGTGAGCTCCCGTCATTCGGTCCCAGCTCCTGCCCACCTAGCAGTTCGAAAGCACCCCCAAATGCAAGTAGATAAATAGGTACCACTTTATAGCGGGAAGGTAACAGTGTTTCTGTGCGCTGCGCTGGTGCTGGCTCGCCAGAGCAGCTTCGTCACGCTAGCCACGTGACCCGGAAGTGTCTTCGGACAGCACTGGTTCCCGGCCTCTTAAGCGAGATGAGCATGCAACCCCAGAGTCGGACACGACTGGCCCGTACGGGCAGGGGTACCTTTACCTTTACATTTCACACATTTCATTAAACTAAATGAAATAAACAGGACATATATGTGCATGGCTATCATAGCACTTTCACAAAAGTTACAGCGCAGGTCAGTCCAATGTATATTACAAGAGGGGCATCTGAATATATGCCAAATATCAGAAATTCAGTGAAGCCAGTGAAACAAACTGGGCAATCCCAAAAATTAAAATCCAGAAGATGAAGATTCTAAATAACTTTGTACATTTGGACTTATACAATTTTCCTTCATAGAAGTCTCTGGCAGTGGTTCTCAAACTCCCCCCCCCCCCCCCGGGACACACTTTCAGAATAAAAGAAGAAGAAACAACTCATAGCACTGCTTAATTAGAACACGGAACACAACTATTTTGTAGTACGATCATAGGACATCCAGAAAGTATACTATAAAACAATGCAGCTACATAAGAACATGAATCCTTCCCAAAATCTAACTATAAATGAACCTCTTATATACGTACCTTAAGTATGTATTCAAACTCAATGAGAGGTGTGAGCTTGCTTTTGCTCATCATTTTCTCATCAACACAAAAATTCTCTTTTCTTATCTTTCATATTTGTCAGAGTTGAAAATCCCTGTTCACAACAATATGCCACAGAGAACTGCAGAACAATAGTCAATGCTCTTGAAGAGAGGCATAGATACTGCTTCTGATTGTATAGCCAAAAACAGTTCAGTGGCATACTCCCGTGTTTCATTTTCAAGGTGCAATCACTCAAAATGCAGAACATTTCCTCCTCATTCAATGTCAGTCCTGAACAGCTGCAATTCGCAATGGGGTCCCTAACCCAGTCAAAATTTTATGTAGACAACAATTAGAAGTAATGATCACTCTTTCCTACTAGTGTTGCAATATGTTCCTATATGAGGCCATACAATTCATTGCTCGTCTTAAAACTTTTTACCAGTGGGAACATTTCGAGGTTATGTTGCATCGCTCTTCTACACCAGAGCTGAAGCTTTTTAAAAATGCAGTTTGTCTCATAGCTGTCAACCTTCCCCTTTTTTGTGGGAAATTCCCTTATTCCAGCGCCATTTCCTGCTGCTTCCCGCTGTTAGATACCCCGTAGACTGTCCCCAGGACAGGTGAGGCTGCTGATCCCTTATTTTCAAATCTGAAAGTTGACAGCTATCATTTGTCTGTATCTGTGAGAATATTGTCATTGCAGCCCTGCATACTGGCAAGAGCTCATCCAACCAGGTAAAGATATTGGCCAAATATGCCAGCTTTGCATGCCAGTCATTGTCACCCAGTCGGTGGTACAACGTATTCTCTTCTTGTTCCAAAAACTCTCTTTATTCGTTCTTCAGTTCCAACATCTGATTTAAAACTTTTCCGTGGGGCGGCCAGTGAACCTCAGAGTGCAGGATTGGGCACTGATACTTTGATTCCATTTCTTTGCAGAGTTCCATGTTTTTAGTGGCTTTACTTAGATGAAATTCAGGGAACACAGTCTGATCGAGAACCAACTTCAAATCAGCTTCAAGGGTCTTAGAGATTAATGACTCTCTGTGTAAAAAAACAGTGAGTTGATATTACATCTGGATTTTTCTGTTTGATGAGTGCCACCAAGCCTCTCACATTGCCTGTCATACATGGCACTTCATCCGTACAAATTCCAATACAAGAATCCCAGGAAACACACAAAAAACAACAACCCTCAGACACAGTTTAGAAAATATATTGTCCTCTGGTGTGTTTTACTTGTTTGTTGCAAAGTAGAAATTGTGTAATTCTTTCATCATTGTGGATGAATCTGACATAGGCAAGCAACTGTGCTTTTCCACTAAAGTTGGTAGCTTCATCAACTTAAATGGCAAATTTAGAATTTTTCTTCGTGTGATGGCCTGGGATTCGGACTCAGAGGCTGAACCTGAAGAATCCCAACTTGCACAGGAGTCCCCGCCTCCAGAACCAGCTGAGCCAGGGCTGGGGCCTAAGCCTGAAGGCTCCTCACTTGTGCTGGATCCTCAGGTGCAGGCACCAGCTGAGTCTGCTCTGGCCCCTGAGGTGATGGAGGACCCATTGCCTGCAGGTGCTCCACTCTCAGCCCCATCAGGGGAAGAGGAGGTTGCCTCTGGGTCCGGTAACCCTCCAGCCTCTCCTGAGCTGCAGAGGCTCAGGGCAGAGAGGCGGGGGAACTAAGTTCCTGCAGGAGGAGTGCTCGCCTCCAGGCCAGGAGAGGCGAGTCACTTGTGGATCGGGGCCGCCCTATGCCTCGGGGCAGATAAAAGCCAGTCAGCCCCAGTCCCAGGTTGCGGGAGCAACGTTGTTGGTAGCCTGTTCCTGCCAGCACCCTGCCCTGCTCTACTGCCAGAGTTCCTGACCCCACCCGACTCCCTGCCTTGGACCCCGCTACAGCTTTAACAGACAGCCTCCATTCCGCACCCTCGACCTCGGACTGGACTCGGACCTCACTGCACAGATAACCCTTGGGACCAGCACACTTCGTTTCGGAAACAGACTTCTCAATATTAGCTGATATATAACTATTCTTCTGTGAATTATATAATCAGACAAACGAATATCCATAACTTGTCACTCAGCATCACCACCAAATAACATTTTCACAATCAAGCTGCAGGCAGGCTTAATCAATTTTTCAGCTATTGTATGTGGCTTTGTCTGTTAAGCAATCAATTCAACCGCTTGGTAAGATATAATTTGCATCTTATCTGAGACTTAATAGCATTTCAAAATATGACCGTTGGCATTTCTGCTCTTCCAAAGCCTTTCAAAATATTGAACATTATTGTTTGCCAGATTTCCATGTTTGACAACAAGACATCTTTTCATCTTGTTTGGGGACATATTGGAATTGGAAAAGCTCCTCACCACAGATCAAACACATAGATTGAGGGACATTTTCATCTCCAGTCCATGTGAAACCAAAACTCAGATAGCTAGCCACATATTCTTGACTAAACTTTTTTGGGGGGACGGTTTGCTGGGGCCTGCTACTGGTGTCAAATTAGACGAATCCTCTCCAGCACTCAGTTCAAACAGCGATTCTAGATTACAGCTAGGATTGTCTTCGGTATCACCTGGTGCTCTTGCGCTCAGATTTCCATTTCCGGCAAAATAAATAAATAATGATATTCTACTATGCTACACTGACATGTTTAAATGTTTCTTTGATTGTCCTTGAATCTTCCCACCACACTTGCCATCCTCTCCTGCTACACCCTTTGAGAACCACTGGTCTATGGACCAGATTTTGCAGCAAGATTTGGGATCAAACAGTAGATTGGTCTTAGGTAGAAATGGCTAACTTGTCTCTGTCGAGGGTAGCATTCCCTTGGGGATAAACTGTCAGGGACCACATGCTGCCAGTGGACAGGTCCAAAGCCAATAGCAGGGTCACAGCCACAAGTGGATGGGGTTGCAGCTTTTCTCTCTCTCGCTTTCAGCCATCCCCGTCTCGCTCTCTTCTCCTCCCAGCAGGCCACGGAGGGAAGGCAGTTCACTCTTGCTAGGGGCTGCTTTGATAACTTACAGAGCACTTTTAAAATGAGTGAGGGCTGCATGAAATTAGTCTGAGGGCTGCCAAATGCACACCCTGGTCTTAGGCAAACATATAAAATAGATATGAAAAACCATGACTCTGTCAAATGGATAGTCTCCTGCTGATGCATATTTGCATGAAAGTGCCTCTTCTTTATGAAGTTTAGATCTTGTATGGCCCAAACCACATTTCTCTTATGGACAAAAAGAATATGGAGAATATGTTGGTATGAGGTTTCTTCTCTCTCAAATCTATAAGTGAGGGTCATGGCCTCTGGAGCTCACCTATGGTTTTGAGGGTCCTTTGAACTTGGGAGCAGAAATATCGCTGTCCCTGTCTTCTGTCCCAGAGAAAAAAGACTTCCGCGTTATTTCAATATATTCTCATATCTTGATTGATAATCATTACTATTCATTCTTCAAAGACTTGAACCTGTTACTATCTCTGCAGCTCTTTGGACTAGTTCACATAAAATGTTTGTCTTTGAATACAAGTAGTCCTTGGTTCTCTTTGGGCACATTGCAGTTAGTAAAATATGCCCACACATTGTCCATACATGAATCAAGAAATCATTGAAATTTCTCACGTACAGTGGTACCTTGGGTTTACAGACACTTCAGGTTACAGACTCCGCTAACCCAGAAATAGTACCTCAGGTTAAGAACTTTGCTTCAGGGTGAGAACAGAAATTGAGCAGCAGTGGTGCGGCAGCAGTGGGAGGCCCCATTAGCTAAAGTGGTGCTTCAGGTTAAGAACAGTTTCAGGTTAAGAACGGACCTCCGGAACGAATTAAGTTTTTAACCCGAGGTACCACTGTATATAGTGGAGAACCCTGCAATAAGCCTCTTCAAAGAGTCACCACTTTCCCATTGCCACGAACTGCATATATTGAAGCCAGTGACGAAGGGGAGAAATTTCAATATCTGTTCAGCCCTTCCAAATGAGCGGTTCCAGTTGGCAGAGAATAGAAACACTGAAGGATTGAAGGCAAACTATGGTTCTAATTTGCCAATTGATTTTTTTTTTATTGCTGCAAAATAATTGCTAGTCTTTCAAGAAGAGCAAACCAAAGCAAGGGTTTGAAATGGAGCTGAGAAGATAAAAAGTGGCTGAAAATACATCAATTAGCTATTCCATTTTATTAGGAGAAAGTGTTTTATATGTAATCAATTGTTAATTTGCAACCAACACCCACTTGTATTGCTGAAACTATTTATTCCATAGCAATGTAATAGGATGAACTCTATCCCCTCCAATGAGTAGTGGTATATGGCTCCTCTTATGCTGAAGAACAAACATTTAGAAGTGGCAGGGTTTTTTTTATGGTGCTGTTTGTAATTTCCTCTGAGTTATTTTGTTGGTTTCAAAGTATTTTCAAGCTGCAGCCAGTATCTGAACCTGACAGCTGCTTCTTGCAGTAGAACATGCATGTCCTAAGGCAGTATTTTTCAAAACTTTCTACCTTTCGGGAACCCATGTGCCACTCTCAGCAAAAGAACCCGTACAAGTCTGCCATGCAATCCCTGCAATAGACTGTAGGGCAGATAGAAAACAGTTTTTGGCTTCATATTCAGCTGGGGGGGGGGGAGTTCACATGCCAGCAGTGGGTGTAGCCACCTATCCTGTTCTTACTGGGCTCCTGAGTAAACATGAAGCTTAGCAGCAGCAACACCAATGGGGCAGAAACCATAGCAGCATCCAAGGCAAGTCCAAGGTCCAAGCAAGCAGAGTCCACTGCAAAGAGTCAGACAAGGTCAGAGCAGCCCATGGCCAGGTTTGTCATAGACAGGAGATCTAATAGTAGGCAAGTGACTGGGACATAGACATTGCTCCAGTAGCTCTTCCAGGCCAGCACTTGGGGAGGGGGTGGAGCTAGAGCTGCTGGAACTACCACCCAACCTCATCTGGTTCCTGTCAACACCCATCTGTCTCTCTGAGAGGAGGGTCTTATTTTTGAGACCTCTACTCCTGGTGAATCCTTGTTTGCAGTTGGGCACTTCCTGGGTTGGCAGATAAGACTTTTGGATTATGGGTGTGGACAGCCACATTTCAGGCTCATTGCAGGCACATCTTGATGCCTCACCCCCAGATGTAACCTGATCCAGGGCTTGGTGCAAGGTTGGCAGCACCTAGTGCACTTTTGAGGACTGCCCTTGCTGGACGTAAAATCACCCCACAGTCTCACATGCACACAGATGCATACAGGCCCCAACCTCAGTTGCTAGATGCTCATCACAATATCACCACCCACCCCGAAACTTTGCCTGCTTTTATGTTTATCTTTTTGCTGCTAACACAATCATAGTGAAGTCTCTGGGGTTAAAAAAAAATGCAACTGGGCATTCAGAAGAGTCTCCCACACCACCCTGCTGCCGTTGGCCCACTGCCTTAAAGGAGAAGTGCAAGCTGTTTAAAAAAGTGCTTTTGCAAAGCATGTCAAGGCAGCCTGCAGTTCTAAGCAGGATTCCTTCCCCATCAGTCAGTGCAACAGGAGGGCAATCCTGCTTGATCCAGGTGTGTGAGACAGCTCTCTGCAGGGAGCTCTCTCGTGCACCTGAAGCTACTCAATTTGGCTGAGCATAGAGAGCAACATGCCTTTGAAAGGAAAGGGAGGACCCCCTCCCTCTAGCAGTGCCTGCTGCCTACTTTGAAGTCCTGGCTTTGGAACTCCAAAGCACCAAATCCCACCCCCCCACCCCTGCACTGCAGAACACTAGGGCGGCAGTGCAGAACCAGGAAACATTGGTTTTGGGGCTGATGATTATGCCACAGAACCAAACAGTAATCCTACTTGCTCAACAATAAAAATAAAAAAATCAGGAAGGAAACAGGGTGACAATTCCCATGCCTCTCAAATGTTTATCATGCAAAGTTTATTTTGCTTTCCTACCTGTTATTATCAAGCTTGCAAATGAATAAGCTACTTGAATACAGCTCTTAGTACTTTTATTGCTATCTAGGGTGAAATGAAATAAATAATAACAACAACAACAACAACAACAACGGCATTTTAATCATGTACCTTTATAGGAAATTGTGTGACTGGGATAATTGATACCAAGAGGAATAACTATAGAACATAGCTAGCAACATTCCATTACTTTAATGATTTTTACATTTTCAACTGCAGTGAAAATGGCTTTTATATTAAACAACCTTGAAATATATATTCACTGCTCTTTTCTGAACTATTACCAATTCTGACAGTAAGAGCTGTTTGACAGTGAAATGGATTCCCTCGGAAGGTGGTGAACTCTCCTCCCTTGGAGGTTTTTAAGCAGAGTTTGGATGGTCATCTGTCATGGATGCTTTACCCTCAGGGTCACTTCTTGAACTACAATTCTATGATTCTATGTCCCACTCAACATATCTTCATGCATTCTAGTCACCATGTGCATGTCTGACAGCAATTACAGATTACACACTCAGGGTAACGCATCACAATAGGGGGCGGGGGTCAAATACCAACAGTTTGTGGAACAGAACATTTTGGGAGGCCCAGCTTTTCTGAAACTTGCACCACTGTGACACCATAAGATGCAAGTTTCTTTTATTTCTTCACAGCTATTAATGGTAGATAAATGAGTCCTGTTGTCATTTGCATTTAATCACTTTACATCTGAGCAGGGGAGTACCTAGGGGTTGGCCAACTTGACCCCCGCCAAGGGCCCAGGCCCGGAGAGCATATGCACAAAAATTGTGCCTCTCCACTCTGGCTTGGAGTAGCAAGGAACCCACCAGTCCCTCCACAAACTCTGTGAGCTGCTCCTCTGCTCCTCCGAGTGGCCGTGCAAGGAACACAGAAAGAATCCAGTTGCTGGTGTGGGCCACTGAAGCAGCACTGCAGGCTCCCTCTCCATTCTCCTCTCTGCTCTGCCCTCCCCAGCTGTCAACTGGCCACTTTCAGACTTCCATCTGCTGATGCGGTTCTTCTTTCTTTGACCACAGGCCTAGGCTTCCAGGCAGAGCATCACAAGTCCTCTAGGTGAGCCAACAACAAGAAGAGACAGAAACTGTGATCTAACCAATCTACTCCCTTCTCTACCAGCTGTGTCTCTCTATTCTCTGCTTCTGATCTGTTTGAACGTGAGCCCCAACACGAATGAATGAAATAACAGAGAAGGGTAAAGTGTACTTTGACTGCCTAGGTCAAAAGTTGTTCCAGACACTGAAGACAGATTTTCAGTTCTGGTACTGTTCAGGTGAAAAATGAGTAAGAGGCAGCTGCTCTCACTCACAAATATAGCATGTACACATTTAGAATTGCACACACACGGAACTAATGCAGAGAAACACAAGGACATGGGACTCATTGACAAATATGCTTCGACTTCCACCAGCAGCCCATAAGTAGTACCCTTCTCCTCCCAGCCCACTTTTTAGCAACTGACAAGATGAAACAGCAAGAGAGTGGGAGGCAATTCTTGAGATACTGTAGACGCAAACTTTTACAGCTTTAACAGTCCCAACAGCAAGGACCTTGAATTGAACCAGAAGCAAATTAAGCAACGAATGTAGCTGGAACAAGGTTTGTGTAGCATGATCTGATCACCTGGCTCCCATCAAAACCCTTACTACCACATTTTGATTCAATAGAAGCTTCTGGGTTGACTTTAAGGGGAACTCCATCTATAGTGCTTTACAGTGGACTAACCTTAAATTGAGCAGAGTGCAAGGTTGGCTAATGTGTTGCCTCCAGAGTTTGTTGAACTCCAGCTCTCATTATTCTTGGCTATTGGCCATGCTCGCTTGGGCTGATAGGAGATGGTCTCCAACACATCTGGAAGACACTACATTGACTAGGCTAGAACATGAATCTCTAACCTAAACATGCTGGTTATCTATCATCTATCATCTATCTAATCTATCTATCTATCTATATCATATCTATCTATCTATCTATCTATCTATCTATCTATCTATCTATCTATCATCTATCTATCTATCTATCTATCTATCTATCTATCTATCTATCATCTATCTATCATCTATCTATCTATCTATCTATCTATCTATCTATCTATCTATCTATCATCTATCTATCTATCTATCATCTATCTATCTATCATCTATCTAACATCTATCTATCTAACATCTATCTATCTATCTATCTATCTATCTATCTATCTATCTATCATCTATCTATCTATCTATCTATCTATCTATCTATCTATCTATCATCATCTATCTATCATCTATCATCTATTCAGTCATGTGAGCCTTTGTCCACCAATAGTGGTACAACCCAGACTATAAGTTTACTATTTCAGTGAGAATTAGGCCTTCACAGTCCATGTAACAGTCAGGTAAAGCAAACTGCTGGTATCACCATATGATGAGGGACTAAGAGACTCGTGTCTATCCTAGTCCACCTGGTGAGTTTTTAAGAAAATATGACATTTGAACCTCACTCTTAAGTCACTACTTACTCTCAGTTTAGATCTTATTATGGAATTGTTCAGACTTACTAACGCTGTTCTTCTCTGCTAACATGATGAAATATGACCTTAGTTTCCACCTTGTCCTTAGTCTGTGAGCAGTGTGCCATATGTATCATTGTTGAGTTCCTTCAGACCAGTTAATTCTATTAATAATTCAGTGTTTAATCATTCAATTAAATGTATCATTGTCCTCATCTAGAGGGCAAAACATAGAATATTATCCAGTTCAATTAGCATCCCAGAATATTCCTTGATAAAGGGTTTGTTGTTGTTGTTTTTGAAGGATAAGATTTAAAGAATATATAGGCAGAAGGCTCCAAGAATATCCCCACACTTTGTACCACATAGTCATTATTTGGTAGAGCAATTATCTACTTCATTTGCTAAGGCCTTTATTGAATTTCAGAGTTCCACATTCCACACAGTTGTCTCTGGGACACTTACCAGTGGGGGCCAGCCCAGAAGTGGATTAAGAGGTTGTTTCTTCCTGCTACTGTGGAACTAGATAAAGGGAAGGTTCAGTGAACTATAGTTACCATAGAGGTATTGCACCATCACAAGAGGGGGGTCAAATGGTCATGAGCTGGCCTCTTGGGATGTGGCCTTCACTGCAAGAAACATGTTCTTAAATACAAAGCTTGGAGGATAACCCTTGGGAGCTCTTTCTGTATTCTGGCTGTTCTAACGCAATTCAGCACAGAAAAGCAGCTCAAAAGTACATTGATTAAATTATTAATGTTTACTTGATGCAGCCCATTGAATAATTAGGAAAGGAATGCTTTGCTTATTTTCAGGGATACTGTCAGATTTTTTTTAACTGTACGCTAGTACAGTTAAGAGCCCATTAGTAGAGAAAGATGAGAGAGCATGTTTGTTGCCCTGATAGCTTTTCAGTCAAGCATCTCCAGGGCTGAATTGGAATACCTACTTAACACAAGCACTTGGCAGGAATTAACCCCTTCAAGCCAAAATTCCTGCTCATGGGCATTACTTCCATCCAGGTCCCAGCAGAAGGGGAGAAGAAGGGCAATATGGAACCTGGTTGCTGCATTGGAGACAGGTGATCTAGAGACGGGGTGGGCAATCCATGACCCTCCAGATGCTGCCAGACCTCACCTCCCACCACCCCTGATCAAGGAGCGTGCTGCTTTGGGCTGATTGATATTGGGACTCCAATAATAACTGGAAGGCACCAGGTTCCTCTCCCTTGAACCTCAACCCTACTATGGCAAGCTTCCAGTTTCCAGTAGTTACTGCACATATACCTTTACTGTTAAAGTAGCTACATACAAACATGACTTGTCTTCTTGTGTCATTAATAACTGTGAAGAAGAAAGAATTTCAATGGGTGCAGCATCTCCCCCTGCCTTAGATTACAAAAAACGCACCTACTCCAATTCCCTCTTTCAAAGAACAGTTGACAATTCAGGGCGATATCTAATATTAGTCATAAGCTGAGCATACCCACTGCAATAAAGAGGTCTGCTCTGAGCATTTACTCAGTTGGATATCAGCCACATAGCACAGGCCTTCCATGCATTTAGTAAGTACAAATGCCTCCACCTCTGTAAACTTGCCTCCTTAGTAAAGCCTCCAGCCATGTACTCCTTTCCAATGAGCGTATACACTCTCACCTGGAGAGCTCACCAAATGGCTCATCTTCCAGAGAATTTTTTTCTTTATCTGTAGGTGCATCTACTGGGAAGAAGCATGGAGGGAGCATGCTTCCAACTGCTTTCAGTGATCTTTCGTTGCACCGTAATCCATCTTCATCTCTGGTTAATCTGCCACATCTCTTTTGGCTACGTACTTATGTGAAGTAATGCCGGAGAAGTCCACATTTGGCCCACATGGCCTTTGAGCAGAGTGTTTGAATCCTGTTCCATTGCTGCCTGCCCTCCTCATTTCTTTCATTGCTACGTGGTGGGATCTCCTTTTGGTGTCCACACAAGCCATCTGTGGAGTAACAGTCCTTTTTTGCAGGGATTGCTAACATCAACGTGCCTATTTGCTCCAGTGACCTCCTAAGTGGGAAACAACTGTAAGGCCTCCGGCAATGACTTCCACCTGTGTCTGCCACATAAAGTCTAGCAATACCCTCAGCACATTTTTGAAAGATAATGGCCTGAGCACTTAGGTCCAGATCATGGCCTCAGACATTGGTTTCATGCAGATGCTAAGACCTGTTTGTGTCAACTGAGAAGTAGCTCTGCAATGAGAGATGTCTCCTTAATTTGGTTCTCAAAAATATGCCCTATTTACAATTTGGTATAAAAATAACCAAGCACTTGACAGATATTTTCTAGACTGCTGCCACAACAAAAATGCGTTTCATGCCTGTAAAGCAACAATGTCAAAGCAGTATTGTCGCTTCTGTTATTTGTTATCAGCATAATAGCAAAAGAACTCCTTTGGAACAAATAGAATATAATATGCATTTCCAGAGTTTTTTTATGGTTATAAATTGCCATTCTGTGCTGGAGTCACTTGCAGTCATTAGCAAATAATGACAATATAATGATAATCTTCAATGCTCATGAATCTCGCACCAACCTTTCTGCTGAGCTTATAATTAAGATGTCAGAATTAATTTGTCTTGGAAAGCTGAGGCTTTTTTTGTTTTTAAGAGGGGGGAGCCAAGATTGATTCCAGCTTCATGTACAGATAACAGTCTGACTCTCCTGCATTGGCTGCAAGGATTTTCCATAGTGTGAAGAACAGTGCACTGGAGTGGAAATGAAGCTCTCTTCTCTACATTGATAGATGTAGATGTCAATTTTTGTAAGTATAAGACGTAAGGAAGAAAATAAATCTGCTTTGCTTAAAAAGAAAACATACTTTTGCAAGCAGATAATCAGGGATACCAAGAAGCTTCCTGCTTCATCAGCGGATGCATATGTTTGTGGCAGGGTAATGCTGTATTGTCTCCTGGGTTTAGTCTTCTGTAAATAATTCCATGTCCTATATTTCTTTCTCTCTAAGATACACGCTACTGTACAGAATATTGAGAATGAATAAGAGAATCTAGGTTCTGAATATATACAACAAAAACCAGAATAACACCAACAGAAATACCCAAGCTCCGTGCTTAACTATCCTAGCTGCTTATGCCTGGCTTCTTAACTGACCAGTTTTACAATCCATCTTCTGTAATTTTATTATGGTTGATTCTTAGGTATTGCAGATGAGCTCATCCATCAAACCAATTGCCTTGAAAATTAAACCTTTTTAAAGTGCTGCTTTACAATTTGCAAAATATATCAGAATATGGCAGTGGGTATTATGGGACAAGTAAACTTCACTTAGCTTGTGTTGCCCAATATAAAGAAGTTGATTGTTAAATGGGAAGGCTGTGAGGCAGGTTGGATGAGATTAGTTGTTCCTCTTTCTATCAATTCAGTGTTCATCTTATTTTGAAAAAACCGAGAAATTCCGTGACTCTCAGATGGCTACCTGAATTGCTGCACATATAAATTCCTTACCCATTGCCTGGTTGTATGCACCCATCACAACCATCAAATATAAATTAAATTTTTTGTCTCTCACTCTAATCTTCACCACTTTTTTTGTCATAAAACAACAACATAGTTCCCCTCCCCCCTGCAAGTCACGTATGTAGGCTTAAAAATTTAACAGCTGCACATGCTGCACATGTGAGAGTTGGCATATGAAGGAATTCATAGTGGGCAGCAGGAACTTAGTGGTCATATAAATCAGACAAAAGTCAATTTTGTTGGAGGCTGTGGTCCAAATGGAAAGCAGATCGCACACTTTCTATAGACAGCACAATATTCCAACTTCCCAATGTTTGTTACCTGTTAAATTTCAAATATTATGTGATTATTCAAATGGTCTAAAAGCCACTTCTGGAAAACCAGCAGAATCTAGTGGAAGCTTAGTGCTCATGTCCCTGTTATTTGCTTCCAGGGAAAAAAAATCTGTTAGCAATTCAGTTAACTTAGAAAATCATAGGCGTTTTGCATTGTAATTTCACATGACCAAATTTGGGGTGGTATTCTTCCATACAGCTTTCCCTCCACTATTTAAAATTTAGAATGGTGATCAAAGGGGCCACAGTTCTATAACTGCAGGTAATGCAGTGTAAAAGGAATCTTCGAATTCTTATGTTTTACTGTTAATCTGCTTTATTGTAGGTACTTTAAATTCGTTTTTACTAAATGAAATGCCTCCTCTAAATGAAATGCCTCCATCTAAATGAAATGCCTCCCAATGGCTATGAAGTGGGCAATATTTGTGATCAAGCCATGAGGCTGGAAATGGTGTCAACACAAGTTCACCTTCCCCAAATAATTCCTTCTGTTGTTTTGCTTCTTCCAAAGAGCAACACCATAAGGATGCAGTGAATTTGTCCTCAACTGATTTGGGTCCTACCTTATGAAGCAACAAGGTTCAAGTGACAAGAAAGGAGATTTTGGCCATATGGTTGACAGTGGCCTTGCCTTCACTAGAAGATTTTAGGCAGAGGCTGGATGTCCACCAACCAGGGATGATGTAAGAAAAACTGAACATCTACCACCTGAAGTGTAACAACTGATTTTCAGCAACTGAAGTTTAGGAAGAGCTGTGCCTATAGTGTTGCATTTAAGCCTGAATCATCTTAGAGTTAGTTAAAGTAAACAAGTTAACTTCTACCTGAAGGACCGCATTTCCTGAACCACTTTGTTTCACAAACCCTTTTGTTGTTGTTTAATAAAACCTTTCCTATTTGTTTGATTAAAAATAAATAAATAAATTTGTTTTTAGTTCTGTTGTATGCTGGCCTGAGAAGTTGTTTTTACAGAGTCTCAAAGATGTGCTCTCCCAAGCCCACATTCTCAGCATGTTCACATTCTTCTCTCAGTGACATCTATGCTGACTTGGTCATGTCCACAGAATGGAAGATGGCAGGGTCTCCGAGGACGTGCTCTATGGGTAGCTGTCTTCCGGCACCAGGGCCATGGGCAGACCAACTCTGTGTTACAAAGATGTCTGCAAATGAGACACGAGGGCTTGCAACATCAAACCCACCATGTGGGAATGTCTTGTGGGTGACCTCAGTGCCTGGAGACCGAAAGTCAGGTTTGACTTCACCCCCGAAGGTGCATTCTTCCATTGTCTCCTGAGAAAGACTGATGCCGCCACCACCACCAACTCTTTAAAAATATAATGAGGTAGATTACCTGTAAATGAGACTTTCTCTCTCTCCAGCTTCTAAATACTGGCTTAGCTTTCCTTCTGTTTCATTAATTTATTCCTTACAAATAATGATGCTTGCTTTTTTGAAATGCACATCATTGTCATTATGACACCTCTTTCATGTTATTTTTGAAAACACGCTTTCCATTGCACGTCATGGTCTCTAACAAAAAAACACCACAGTCCACATTGTCACAGATGTGGCTGTCAACCATTTTTCTCCAGATGGAACGGCACTGGCCCTATAAAACTCAGCATTATCAAGCTTAAAACACATTATTCCCTCTAGTGGATTCCAAATGCTGAAAAGCTTGTAGCAAAATTAATTAAAACAAATTATGTTTGTGGAGTAGTCAAGGATGTATACTCTCCCACCCACCCCCTTTAACAGTCAACTCGCACTTAGAGATGATTCATATCTTTCCCCATTGCAGCCATATGTCTGGAGCACAACTCATTAGTACCATATGGCCAGGGGCTCCTATCGTTATAGCTGGTAACTGAGCAACATTGGGATTCAGAGCTGGGCACAATCAGGTGATACACCATCCGGATTTCTGGGTGATGCTTGTGTGAGTAAAGGTTCCCACACAGTCAATATGACCATGTGGTTAAGCTTCAGTCACTCCATAATTGCAATCATGTGGTTGAATTGATGTCTCCCTCCCCTCCTGCAAATTAGCTTCCTTTCTTGAGCAATAAAGAAACACCATACTTTAAAAGTTCCTGTTGTATGTGTCATTCAGGAATTCCTGTCCATATATATATATATTTACCTCCGGCCCATTCTGAGATTTGAACCTCTGATTCAAATACTGAGCTCTGCAACAATTGTTACTTTAGCATTACTGGAAAGCAGAACAGCTTCCTTTTAGAACTGCTTAAATGTTGCAAGAATAAGATTTCAGAGGAACTTTACTGTGTGTTCTTTTTTTAAAAAAAATACTTAATACCACAGAGTTCAAGATACCATTGTCTCTCTGGTTTCATGAGGTGTGCTAGGATTACCACAGCTAGGAGTCCAGGCACCTACTCAGGTTTTGTGTTTCCTTTGGAAATGAGACACAGCAGAGACTGTGGTGTCTTTATGATATATGGTTTATTTACACAAATATACAACCTGAACCTAGGATGGCTGTCAAGTGTCCCTTATTTGAAGGGACAGTCCCTTATTCCAGCGCCATGTCCCGCTGCTGTCCCTTATTGATGGATGTCCCTTAAATGATGTCCCATAAATTTCAAAGGAAGCAGCTCCTCTCCTTCCCTCCCTGCCAGCCAGGGAGGAGGGAGGCTCCAACTGTGTTGCTTGGCTGTGTTGCTCACCCAATAAGAAGTCTAAGAATGACTGGGGGTTGGAGCTTGTATGCCTTGTGTGTGGCTAATTAATGCAAGCTGAGGAGGTTTTTGAATTCTGGACGCCATTTTGTTGCACGTGCTGCTGCAAACTTTGCAGTGCAAAGCCAGGCCGGGGAGCCATCTTAAGTTGAGGCTGCATAGGCCTTGTGGTGCATGTGATTCAGATTCTATTCAGTTGAACCTCTGGTTACAAAGTTGGTTGGACAGTGTTCTCGAAGCTACCCAGCATGAGTTTGACCAGACTGCAGGAGGACAGGAAGACTGGAGTGCCTGGAACAGGTGAGGCTGCAGGTCCCTTATTTTGGCTGCTGGTCCCGTATTTTCAAATCTGTAAGTTGACAGCTATGCCCCCCACCCCTGAAAACTCTACTACTGGGCTTTCTTCTACTTAACTCTGACCTCAGGGAGGGCTTCACCCATTTCCTGTCACGGCTAAAATGGCCACTGTTTCTTTAATGCGAATACAGCTGGGTCAGCATGACTCAGCGGCCTGCAGCAGGTTGTATATATAAAGTGAGAAATGTTAGTTTGTGCTGAGGCTGGTGTCTGGGTTGGTTGGTTAGTTAGTTAATTAGTTAGTTAGTTAGTTAGTGTTGGTGTGTATAGTTGTTCAGTCGCTTTTGCACAAAGACTTTTAAGAATAAAACTCTGCAAGGATATTCTCGTGGACTCTTTTGTGCCGCAAAGGGTCCGAGGACCAGGCTGAGGAGACAAAGGGAGGTCAGAACCCTTTCCTTCTTTTTTTTGCTTTTTACAAACACTGACATTTCCCAGCTGGTACAGCCTTAGCTTTGCTGATGGCTTTCTTAATTGGCCATCACCCATCCCTTTTGTGTTATTTTAATGGCCCATCTCTCAGGTGATTACTACATCAGAAAGCCAGACTGGCTGATATTTTAACATGCAAGATTCTACCTCTGGCACCCAGAAATTAGAAGCGGAGTCCAGAAATTAGAAAGGGAGCCAGGAAACCCCACAAAGATATAACAATACCATACAAAGACTGTTAAGGACTCTTCACACTATCTTTGGTCTTCTTTATACAGATTCATAGCTGGCCTGTGAACGTTCCAATTGGAGAACAGCCTTTACCGGAGGTGTCATGGGCTTTGAAGATGGTCGAACTCAGAACGAAAGGGAGAAATGTCCTAAGAGGAAGGCACGCTTGGCAAACCCTCACCATGACCAACTCCCGCCCGGAAACCAATGTCCCCACTGTGGAAGGATGTGTGGATCCAGAACTGGCCTCCACAATCACTTACAGACCCACTGTTAAAACCATGTTTATGGAAGACAATCTTACTCAGCTATGAGAGAGAGAGAAAAAAAAGTAAATACTGAACTTTCCTCACTCATCATCACATATCAGGCACAGGGAATAACTCCTTGTGCTAGGCAGCTACACAAGAAGTGGCAACAACAACAAATTTCCATGATCCTGGGGATCTTTGTTCTTGTTCAAGAACAAAGAAGTTGCCATTTTAAAAAAAATTCAACGGGGCATGAAGGCTATTACCCATATTAGTCTAATGGGGTGTCACTAGAGTGGGGGAGACTCCAGTGCCTTTAATGGACAATAGGCTGATTAATGGAGAGTTCCCCCCAATCACTGCATTTTCCTATAAGGAAAAGCCACAGCCATTTAATATGTTCTTTTTATGTATCTTTTCAAAGCAGCACTGAAGACAGGGGAAAAGGTTGTAATTTTATACAACACAACGCTATACAACTGAAATCTGTCATTTTCCTCTCTGCATGAAGCTCTGGCACTGCCAGTGATAAGGTAGCAGGGATAGATAAGAAAGAAGATAAAGGCACAATGCAAAACCCCTTATTTCTAATTTTATGGGCAGTCTGATCCAAATGCCAGTTTTCTGTTGGGAAGCTAAATTGGCTCTAATCCAAGTACTCCATCTTCAATAGGCTGCATAGGCTGCAGCCACAAAATCCATGCTTTCAGAGCACTTTATTTAATTAAAGTGGATAGTCTGAACTTACAAATGTTCTATTCTAGGAGAAACAAAATTCTAGCAGCAACCAATTAAAATGTATCTTGAATGAAAACTACTTTCAAGTATCCTTATAAGGATTGAAAATGGAACATGTAAAAAAAATAATCTTCATTACCAACCCTTCAGGTCTTCATTTTTAATCCATTTTTTTCTGCTCAACCCGGGATTTTCTGAAAATGGTATTTTGTCAACATATTTTTAAAATATATATATACAGTTTAGTTTCCAAAAGCTTGGTTACTAGAAAATGTAAAGTCACATCATTTTTGTGTGTTTTTGCAAGTTGTTATATATATATATATATAGAGAGAGAGAGAGAGAGAGAGAGAGTGAGTGTCTCTTATTTACTAGAGTTTTCTGGAGGTTACTATTGCAACACAATGTTAAACATATTTACTCAGAAATAAAATTCCCAGTGTGTTCAGTGGGGTTTGCTCAACCTAGGATTGCAACCTAAGAGTAATCTTCATTGAACATGCTGGGACTTAATTCTGAATAAACATGCATGATACATGATCATACTATACTTATGTCAACCTTACCAATATGGAACTGTAGTTAAGCATATATGGCTTTTGCAAAGTGTTTGTATCTGAGTATGTCAATATTAAAACAAAATCCCAAATTGTAAATTTCTGGCAGAACTGGAAAATATTTGCAGTAGTTTTGGATGTGCAGAAACAATATTAAAGATGTGTTAGCTCATTTTATTTGACACTACCTGTAATGCCTCCTTTGTGCTTACTTGGGCTAAGTATATAGTACACCTTTATAGCACATTTGAAGCGCTGTAGTAAACTATAGTGCAATCTACTCAGAAGTAAATCCTAATGAATTTGATGGGAGCTTACTCCCAGCTGAGAGGCATTAGGATTACAGCCTTACTAAATTTTTGACAGAAATTAAATTTGAACCAGGGAATTTTCCCCCAGATCCTACCCCGACCCCCAGCCTTAGAACATGTCTGAAATACGAGGGAGTGAAATATGCTTTTCCCCCATCTCAAAATATACTGGTGAGAAGTAAGTGCCAAGGCAGCAGTTGTCACCTTTTAGAATGCAGAGGAACTTCCATTTATTTTTCTCTAACATTACATCTGCCTGTAGCATATTAATATATATAATTTTGTATACAGAAAATATATATACTATGCACACATCCATTTGGTGTGGAGAAAGTGTTGCCCAGTATTCTCCATGTCAAGCAGTTAATTTAATGTAGCGTCTGTCTCCAGAAGTTATCAGAAGGCGCCACAGTCACACCAAGTGCAAATCTCTTGAAATTTCTGTCATATGGGTGGTTTTATTGAACATGTGTTGTATAATCAATTTAAAGTGGTCTTAAAGTTGGTAAGAGAGGTGCACTACAACAGTCTTAAAGATGCAAAATCGTCTTGGAAGCATTTTTTAAAAAGCCCCCCATGCAACACACACACAAATCTTGCTGTAGATGCATAAGATTCCCAGTGACGGATTAAAAAGGACACACTTGACCTCACTAGCTGTTTAAAGGTCATCACTGAAGCATGCCTAAAACAACCCATTGGCAGCATGGCAGCATTGCCATTTACAGGAGCCCTGAGCAGGAACAGCTTGTTTTAATTTCTTCATTTTAAAAGACAAGGAAATAAATCCCTATATGCATTCCCACCGCTGCATTTGCTTGCTTCCTAGCTTACAGAGGCAGTGAAGGCTAGGTATATTCTAAAGGATGCTTGGGGCCAATCAAAAATTCATGTGCACTTGCTTCTCCATATGTGTTTTTATTACTAACAGATTTTTCAGCTGATACTATACCAGGGAATAAATTATTTAGCTGAACTTACTAACTTCTGCTACTTAATTTTTCCATTACAGTTACATGCTTCTGAATGGAATACCATAGCTTCCCTGTATACTTACATGCTGGCCTGTTAAAATGATGCTTTTACGTTGAAGGCAAAATGCAGAACTAGCTTTAACTCAGGTCATGGTACAGTGCAACTGCTAATCAGCCATTAAGAGTCTTGAACAGAGATGGCATGTTCATGCAATCGCTTGTTATTGGCTCCGGTAAATGTTAAGGGCTGGTCAAGTGTTACTGATGAAAAGATATGTGTTTTAATTTGATACAGTAACTCTGCCATATTTATTTTATCACATCCTATACACCCTCCCAAAACAGGTTCCTTATTCTTTTTTTTTTTTTTAGGAACATGGGGATAATTTTTTAATTGTCATATGTTGCACGTGGATTATTTCCTTCTATATTCCCAAATACACAATTTCTTGCCTCATCTCCATGCATATATACCTATGCTCAGTGCTATTTTTCTAGAAAAAGAGGTGCCGGAACTCTCCTTGAATACCTCCCTTGTTCTCTTAAAACTGCAATTCCTGTGAGTTCCCCCTGAAAAAAAGCCTTGTCTTTGCTGAAAATGGTAATTTCTGTCAAAAGGTTTTTTTGCGGGGAGGGATCCACTTGAGCAGTAATATTCCAGGAGGAGAAGTATTATTAACCAACTCCAAAGCACATGTCATCATACACTGCTATAACGTTTGTATGTTGTTCACCCTCACAACAATTTTACGAACTAGAAGTAACCTACTGGTGTTTGTCGTCGTATGGGTGGGAAATTGAGACTTACGGCGCTTCCATACTGTTGCTATTTTGTGATGGAATCCAATCACATACCAGCAAATTCAGGTCACACAATTAGAGTTGATGGGAGTTATTGCACTACAAAGCCACTTCCCAAAATACTGGACTTTTTGCTATAATGAAAGTGACATGAAATGCATGGGAAAGTTTGGGGTAACACTTGCTTGATGCACTGTTGCATAATCTTTCTGTAACAAATCTGACTGAATGTTCAATAAGCAGGTTGGAAAGTCCTCTTCAGAGGATCCATGCCAAAGATCCATGTCAGAACACTGCAGTGACCTGTGGCTTTGACACAGATAAACAAAGACTTATGAATGGTTTGGCTACTCCAACAGGAAGATCTGCTCACAAGTCAATGCTAGTCCTGCTCAGAGTAGACCCACTGAAATTAATAAATATAACTGACTTATGTTCATAAACTTCAATGGGTCTACTCTGAGTAAGACTTCATTGAATACAACCCATTGTCCAGAAGTGGCCTCCGGATTCCGAGGCTACATCCTGGAAATTTCCCACCCCTCAGTTTCTTGCTTTTACTATTTAATTTTTAAAATTTGAAAAAAGTTTATAGTATAGTTTCATACAGTTGCTAGTCATTTTGCCCTTGAGGAAGTGAAGTGGAGCAGAGTCCCTAATACGGTTGGATGGCACCTTGTCCATTTGTCTCGAGAGACAATGGAGTGTGCCTCTGGGGGTGAAGTCAAACTGCTGTGATAGCAGGAACTAAGTGACCACTGGGCACAAGCCTGGTCAGTGTGTATGGAGGTTGCCCATACAACAAGACCCACCTCTTGGCCTTGCTGATGTGGTCCAAAGGAAAGCAGAGCAACACCTTTGGCACCAGCTTGGGTGCAGGAGTTGCTGGAAAGCGGTTACAAGGTGTGCCATTCAAGCATCTTTGGGACTCCACTCTGGATTTGTGTAGGCTTTACTCCTTGGCCTTTTCTTCTCCCAAAGATATGCCACAATGCATCAGAGTTTTACTTTTCCTAGATGGGCTACCTCCGTATAGTTAAAGCTATGGTTTTCCGAGTAGTGATGTATGGAAGTGAGAGCTGGACCATAAAGAAGGCTGATCGCCGAAGAATTGATGCTTTTGAATTATGGTGCTGGAGGAGACTCTTGAGAGTCCTGTGGACTGCAAGAATATCAAACCTCTCCATTAAGGAAATCAGCCCTGAGTGCTCACTAGGACAGATCCTGAAGCTGAGACTCCAATACTTTGGCCACCTCATGAGAAGAGAAGACTGCCTGGAAAAGACCCTGATGTTGGAAAAGATTGAGGGCACAAGGAGAAGGGGACGACAGAGGATGAGATGGTTGGACAGTGTTCTCAAAGCTACCAGCATGAGTTTGACCAAACTGCGGGAGGCAGTGGAAGACAGGAGTGCCTGGCCTGCTCTGGTCCATGGGGTCACGAAGAGTCGGACACGACTAAACAACTAAACAACAACAACAGATGGGCTACCTTCCCAGGTTAATGGGCCCCATCTGCCCCTCACTTCCTTCTACAGCATGTGCAGAAAACGCCTACTTGACCTTTGGGCCCCTATTCATCTCGTCTGCTCAATCCGCCAAAGCATGTCTTTGCATGCAGGGGAAGTCCCTGAGAATGTGAGATCCATCAGCTACCCTCTCCTGGTTTAGCTGGCCAGTTGAAGCTGTTCATGGGGTGTGTCACATGCCGACAGCTTCTAGGAGCCACAGGTGAGAGCTGAGTGCAGGGTGGGGACCAAAGGTGGACAAACTATTCCAGACGGAGCATGACATGTCACCCACCAGAGGTACTACCTTTCCCCTAACACCCCATACACCCCAGTTCTTACAATATTCCTAAAATACGGTAACTACCTCCTTGGATGTCATTGTTCATTGTTGTTATCGTCAATATCAAAGAAGCAAAATAAAAGAGTTTAAAAAATAATTTGCCCTTCGCTGTACACACTTGCTGTGTGCCCATACTAATCGCTGGAGACTGGTCAGTGATGTCTTCACCAGATGGAACTTTCTGGTAGATTTCCCTGCCCCCCAAAAATCTGGAAGCAAGGCAGGCTTCTCACATGTACACACTTGGGGTTCAGTGTGACTTGAATAAGAATACAGTGCTTAAGTTGGATTGAAACTAGCTTGGCGAAAACTGCATCAAAACACAGTATTTCACTAGAAACTACAGTATAGCGCTGGGACCCGGGTAGCTGTGTGTGTACACAGATTCAAAAATGAGCAGTGGGAATGCACTGGAACCAGAGTACAGTGGTACCTTGGGTTAAGAACTTAATTTGTTCCGGAGGTCTGTTCTTAACCTGAAACTGTTCTTAACCTGAGGTACCACTTTAGCTAATGGGGCCTCTCGCTGCTGCTGCTGCGCCGTCACCACACGATTTCTGTTCTCATCCTGAAGCAAAGTTCTTAACCTGAGGTACTATTTCTGGGTTAGCGGAGTCTGTAACCTGAAGCGTCTGTAACCCGAGGTACCACTGTAAACAGTAATGTATACGCAGCCATAGCCTAACTTTTCACAAGCTTTGTGCAAGCAAATCAGGGTCAATAATCAGGTCACCTGGAGGAGCCCCTACATAATTCTATCTGCTCTGTCTGACAACAGCACGTCAAGGTCTCATGCGGTGATCCTTTCCCACTCTGCTGAGAGCACTTGTGGGCTCATCCATACTTTTACTTCTTTGCTTTCCAAGCACAGGGCTGAGCAGTTTCTTCATTGGCCAACTCCCTTCCCAGGAAAAACCTGCTCTTTAGCTCAAAATCAGAGTAAACATCAATCCAGAGAAAGCCCAAATTGCCCTTTGCTCCGATTGAGTGCGAAAAGGAAGTTTCCCGGGGGTGGTGGTGGGGAGCAACAGGTCAAGAGGAAGTGTGGATAAGGCCCTCTGAGTGAGCATCCACAAGAGGACAGTTCTGTTACCGTGCCTCACAAGCTCATCAAATTGTGTCTTGACTTTCGCAACAGCCAGCATGACTGTGCCAGCCATCAGCTCTGGCACCGTTAATGGAGCCACCTACACCAGACACGACTAATGCAGAATCTTGGCCTCTTTGAGCATGTGTCTAAAGCTGTGGCCAATTCTGATTTATAAAGAAACATTTGTCCCCATCTACCTTCTCCACTCCACCCCCAATTTCTAGCATGTAGCAGCTGTTACTAGGACTCAAGTTTTGTCTCCACTTTACAGAGCTACTTGGAACATTTGTTACTGCCTGGGAGTAAAATAGGCACAGAGAGCCTGGTTCCAGCAATGTCATATGTGATGGGAGCATATGCATTGTTCTGCAAGAACTCTCTTAATTGAGTTGCTCTCAAGCACTTTCTGAAACAAGGTCAAGCACTACCTCCTCAGGCCAAAATGTGTGTGGCTCAAAGCTCTGAGTCTTTGGGCTCAGCTTTGCAAAGTAAGAAAACCCTACCATTAGCTTGTCTTCTCAGTATTTTATAAATGTTTAGGCAGGGGAAAGATTTCCCTGGGCTTAAAATACAAGAAAGTCCAATTTTTGAGAAGCTGGAGCCTGTTTTTCTACTGTGGGCAGATACCTTATAAGCATGACTCAAGTCTAGAGAAATGGGAACCAAATATTTTTGGATATCACACCCATCTCATCCTAGTTCCCTACTTGGTTTTTAAAAATGCTGTTGCTGCTATCATATTAGCCTCTTTTGTATCTGCAGAATGTTATTCCTCCTTTCCTAGGACAGCTGAAATAGCAAGCAACTGCAGTATGCTAAGGCTATTGCATATATAGCATAGCTGACTGCCCTTATAGCCTTTCTTTTACTGAACACTATACAGGGAATTTCATTCATAAACTCAGTAGCTGGCACTAATCAGCACTCGTCTTCTGCCCTTTCTGAGCCAGACTATAAGATGCTCTCTCTTGGTACTTTAAGATACTGAGTCTATCTTTAGCCATTTTCAGAAGCTTTGCAGTAAAAACTAAGGAGCAATTTGTGCCCCTTCAGTTACTATCTGTGTCAAAACACTTTTGCAGAAGATACTGTAAGACTGCTCTATGGTGCTGTGCAGTTTCTGCTGAAATGGTCTGTGGTTGCCTTTTGGGGAAGAAGCAAAGGGGATAAATAATGTGTTCTCAATCAGGAACGGTGGTTGCCAAGTTAGGAGGATTTATTTCAGTATGTGGACAAAATCCTTTGTATCAAGTATTTAGCATTGCCTATTTATGGGGGAGGAAAGCTGAGCAGAGATGTAAATCATTAGAATGATGCCATGGTAAAACCACAGATATCCCATCTTAGTTGGACATACAAGCTTCTTCACATCAACCTCAGGAGCAAAGGATCTCCAGCACAAATGACTATGTACAGCATAGCCCTGATTAGCTGGTGCTTCTGATATTGTGCTTCCACTTCTCTCTCCCTATCTCTCTGGAGTAGCTTTTTCAGCTTAAAAAAGGAGACTGATAGGGTTTTTGCTGAACAAGTGTTTCGTGAGTAGCAGCACTTTAAAGGGTCTCTAAAAAGCAGACACTCCACCTGAAGCACGGAGGAAGGGCAAAGGGAGAAGAAATTTGCAGTTGATTCAGAGGTGTACAAATGACATTTTAAGAGCATTCATGTCTACGTTTTGTGTTAGAAGCAAATATATATTTTATTTATTTATATGCATACATACATACATACATACATTCCCCGCCCATCTGGCTGGGTTTCCCCAGCCACTCTGGGCGGCTTCCAACAAGAGATTAAAAATACATTTAAACATCAGTCATTAAAAACTTCCCTAAACAGGGCTGCCTTCAGATGTTTTCTAAATGTCAGATACTTGTTTATTTCTCTGACATCTGATGGGAGGGCGTTCCACAGGGCAGGCGCCACTCCCGAGAAGGCCCTCTGCCTGGTTCCCTGTAACTTTGCTTCTCGCAGTGAGGGAACCACCAGAAGGCCCTCGGCGCTGGACCTCAGTGTTTGACAACATTGCCAAAACACAACTCACATGTTATTTGCCCAACCTCAATGATGCTACCTTGTGGTATTGCAAGTCAAGGTCATTTTCTGATCACACAGCAAGATGCTTTTTGAGATGGGCAACAAGAACCATACACAATATGCCATATACAGTCACACCATAAATTTACAACACAGTATTATGATGCTGCCTGTGTTGTTATCACCCTTTCCTGAAAATCCCTCATAACTCCATAGTTACAATTCCCTGCAACCCTTATTTGGGCTGTTGCTCAAATACAGCATTTTCACCTGCTATATCTGTCCTAGGAAGCAGGACTCTAATTTTACAAGGTCTCAGCCAAGAGGAAAAGTTGAGCAGTTCAATCAAGCGTGCTGATGGAAGTAACCGTTGCTGTCTACTGCTCTACTACCCTAGAAGACTAAAAGTTGTTTGTGGATCTGCATCTGGATCTGGAATTGTTACGCAAATTGTCTTGGTCAAATTTAGTTAATATTCTCAGAAGGTTGCTTATTTAAATGTCTAGTTCTCATGGTTGCACCAGACAGCCAACATGCCTCTTCTATAGATGTTCTCTGTCCCTAAGACAGGCATCCCCAAACTCGGCCCTCCAGATGTTTTGGAACTACAATTCCCATCATCCCTGACCACTGGTCCGATTAGCTAGGGATGATGGGCGTTGTAGTCCCAAAACATCTGGAAGGCCGAGTTTGGGGATGCCCAGCCTAAGATTAGGAATAAATGCCCTCCTTTACAGAGTTCAACTATTCCATATATTGACTTCAGCCTCTCAACAGCCTTAAGCACCAGCGAGCTGAAGAGTCAATTAAGGTCAATGCACATCAAATGTGTTTGCATACATATTGATCCAGCCAACAATTGTAGGAAGACCAGCCATGCAGTTATATTGTGGGTCTGCAATTATAGATCCACCAGTGCACCATGAATAGCCCTTTCATAATAATTTAGGAAATGTAGCATGCGACCAAGAGGTTGTAACTTAGCAGCCTTACTAGTCTTGTGTGTGGCATTAACCCATCCTTTCCCAATATGAGCTCAACTAATTACAGGCCAGATACTGGCTAATATGCTATGACAGCTATCCTAAAATATAACTCAATGGATTTTGCCACAGGAGACTTAAAACAATGAATGCCGTGCACATCTTTATCCTCTCCATTTTTGCCTTCATCTTTGCTACAGTCAGCATAGCTTAGAATAAAATGTCCAAGCTGGCAGAAAGCCAGCTCTAAGCTTTATATGACAATACTATGTGTCAGTAAGGCATTGCTTTCTTAAGGTGGATTGGTTAAGGTGGGCTGAAGTTACTAAAATTAAACAGGAACTCTAATATTTAAGGCTGCAATGTGGCTCCAGATGTGATTAGATTTTGCAAGGTGCTGAGAATTATGACCCTTTGGAAATTATTTAGACATTCCAGTCTGCCCCATTCCACACCATAGCAGTACAAAGCTATCCTTGAAAAGGATGACTTCCAATCTTCCAAATGCATAGGGAGATTGAGTGGAATGGTGTATGAGGATGCAATGCCTGAAGGCAATTCTGAACCAATGCAATGCTTCCATGAAGGCAGCCTTCAAGCTGAGCAGCTTATTAAAGACCTATCAAGACAAAAATTAAACAGACCATTAAGCAGCACTCCAGTGGATTAGCATTGGGCTGTCTCCCTTACACTGTAGATTTCAAAAATTCCTTTGAAGTTTAGGCATTAGAAAATCACTTTCCAAACCACATAACTACGAGCCTTAGATGTTGCCTAAAAGCTCTGTGGTTGAGGCATAGCTGAGCTGACTAATCTTTTTGGATTTAATGAGGTTAATGAACGTGCATAATTTTGCATGGGAGCCGTAGGTGGCCTTTTGGTAGGAAACATGAAAACAAGCAACAATACACAGTGTTGAATGGAAGCCAGCCAATCTAGTCAGGCGAAAAGAATGGCTGGCTAGTGTCAGTCACTCTGACTGACTGATTAGTAATGTTCTTCCCTTAAAAGAGTATTTTCAGCAGCTTTATTCAAAACCCCATTAAAACAATTACAAGTCTCTGTGTAACAAGATCACACACTGAAATTCAATGAGTTCATCTTCAAACCCATTCAGCCTCAAAAGGAGGTCACATTTTAGCAAATCATGAACAAGATTAGAGGCCTACACCCAAATATTTGGCTAGGAAATTCCAATCAATACATGAAATTCAGCACGCACCAATGGCAGTGTAAGTCTCTGAGGTCCTAGGCCTACAGCCCCCAACTACCAGGTATCCCCTGGATGTCTGGCATATGAACACAATATAAATGAATCAATAATAACAATAGCAATGATAATGTACCAACAATGTGGAGATCCTCCTGTACCTAGGCTATATACCAAAGATTATTCAGCCCTGTCACGAGTCCCCCTGGAGTTGTCACGGGGGTAGGGTGGGGTTAGGCCCTGAGGAGTTGGAAGAGATTGGGGAATCAGATCTGCAGGACCCTGACCCCCAGGGAGGGCTCCAGCAGGATGGAAGTTGACCTAAGTTTCCTTTTAGATCCCTGCCCTCAGCTTTTCCAACCAAGAAGCTGCATCCAGCACCTTTCCCTTTTACACAGGTGCACACTTGCCTTAGAGGAGGCCGCTGAGAGGAAATCTGATAGTGTGCCAGCATCACCCCACCACCTTTGTTGCCTAGGACATGGAGACATCAGAGCTGGCATGCACAAACATCACCAAGCCAGCCTAATAGAAGGAGTGCTTGCTTGCTTCCTAGTCTCAAGACTAAGTGCTTGCTGGACTGAATGCTATGCCTACCCCACCCTTCAAAAGACAAGTGCAGGTGACTTGTGCCTTGCCCTGTCTTTGGCTTGTCATGTAGCTGCTGATCCTTGCAACCGCTGACTTGCCTTATGTACCATTCTAATCTGAAAATAAAAGTCTTTGGCAAAACCTGAGCTGTGAATTCCAGTTCCTCCATGAAGAGTTTGGATTTAATATCCCGCTTTATCACTTACCCTAAGGAGTCTCAAAGTGGCTAACAATCTCCTTTTCCTTCCTCCCCCACAACAAGCACTCTGTGAGGTGAGTGAGGCTGAGAGACTTCAGAGAAGTGTGACTAGCCCAAGGTCACCCAGCAGCTTCATGTGGAGGAGCAGGGAATCGAACCCAGTTCACCAGATTACGAGTCCACTGCTTTTAACCACTACACCACACTGGCTCTCATGAAAACCCAGGACACTAAGCACAGACCACCAAAACATCATCTCTCTCTCTCTCTCTCTCTCTCTCTCTCTCTCTCTCTCTCTTTCTTTCATACAAATTATTAACAGAAAGGCATATAAACATTGCACAAGTCTATCAGGATGAATGCTCATTGTGTAACTGCCACACAAGCTACCGGGTAATCAGAACAAATGCTCAATAAGATCAGACATAGGGCTTGTTCACACTGGAGTTTACTGTGTATTGACAGTTGTTTGTGCTCCCATTTAATTTGTGTAGTCCACATGATGTCACCCTCAAACAACAACACTCTTCATGCTTTCCCCCTGCAAATTTGGTTTTACCCAATATGAGGATAATCTGATAAACTGGGGAAAATTGAGCTCCAAACCACTCCACTCAGGGCCACAGATTACTCATTTTGGTGTTTGGAGAGGGGAAGATCAATTGCCATTTTCTACTACTTTTCTTTCCATGCCCACTTCCTCAAAACTTTCATTTCCTTTTCAGCTGTGCATATAACTATTTCTGGTGTGCTCCTGAATGGTTCCCTTCTCCTTTTAATCCCTCATATTCACACTAAACCAGAAAACCTCACAAGCAATCCACATTAAAAATGTCTAGACCAGATATATTAGGCTGAAGTCTAAAAAGTGTATGCTTGCTTTTACTTCTTTTCCAGTGTGCTAGTAAGGATACACCAGGAGCTTAGCCTTTTCTCTCTATATATATTTCTTTTGATCCCTCAGATTTGAACAAAACCAGAAAACCGCACAAGCAAATTTACAACTGCCTGTGCGCTTTTGCACATTTCCTGAGCAAAAAATAGTAATAAGGTGCATGCACAGCTATCTGCACTCAGTTTTATAATTTGTATCTTTGAATTGCTGCAGGAGAAACAGAAAGTTAGATTCTTAGCAACTCTAGCTGAGCGTCTGTTTTGTTCTCCCCATAGATATACAACTTCTTTGATTTATGATCACTGCACTTTAGGCTGTCCTTGAGGTGATGGGCCCACATGAAAGGTCCCAATCTATTCTATTGGGCTGACTTTTCAGTGGAGTTCAGAAATGTTGCCTAAGCACTTTCAAGTTCATATAACTTTTTTTCATTATCAGAGTAGATATTAAAAATTCCAAAAGGACACACAGGGTGGGGAGAAAGGGCCATCATCCTTTGAGGTGAATTTATCTGCATCTGCAACACACTTTTTTAAAAAGGGAAATCGTTTGGCTTTTAGAATTTTAAACAAAACCTTGTTGATTTTCCATCGCTGTAATCTGGGGAAGGATTATCATACGAAATCAATCACATACTGTTTTCAAGCACACTGAGAATGAGGCGAAAAAGTACATGGAATATCCGATATCTGATTCACTGCTTCCCATGACTTATTAAAACTTGCATACGCTTCCCAGCAGAATTTTGCCTCAAGGTGGAATGAGACTTACTGATGAACTTGTGATAGCCAGAGGGGGGAAAGCAACTCTATGTTGATCTCTACTTACTCTCCCACAACCCTGCCCCTCTTGCATTTTTCTTGATCTTGGCTCCAGAATTTGGGATATTGGGAAAGATGTCTTCCAATACCCCCACAGCCAATTCTGGAGACTACAGGGAAGAAGGGGGGTGGAAGCCCCATTGCGCAAGCGGAAGTCCTTTTGTGGGAGTTCCACTGATGGGGTTTTTTAGGTGCATCTCGCCCTTAAAAGTCTTTTAAGGCGCTGTCTCTTCATTCATTCTGGAGGAAAGAAAAGAGGGAATCACAATGAGACAGAGCACTTTTAATTCTGGAGCCCATTTAGCTTGACACTGTTAACAAGCTGCTTATTTATTTATTTAAAGCTCCTGTGTGTGTACTTAGACAAGCTCATTAGATACAGGCAAGACATATGGCAATAAATAAATGAATAGCTGTCTATGATAGGCCTAGAAAACAGGCAGTGCTACCTTGTCAGAGAAAAATAATGGCCAGATTGGCTTGCATTCACAAGGGACAGACCAGCATTAGGATCTTGCTTACAACCTGCTTAAGGAAGGCTACAACTGTGTACACAACATGCAGTTAAAAGCACATTTAAAGCACATGAGTTCTCCCAAAGAATCCTGAAAACTGTATTGTGCTGAAGGTGCTGGGAATTGTACCACTGTGAGTGGCACACTACAATCCCCAGGATTCTTGGTGTGTATGCATCCGAAAAGATTGCTGTGCAACTCGTTGAATCTTTAGATGACTGAGGCTCTAGGAAAGAGGCTCTGCAGCAGGAGTTCAGGCACCATGCCAAGCTGACAAAGAGGCAGATAGTGTCAAACACAATCTGATGACCCAAAAACATTTATACAAAACACAGCTGTCTGGAGACAAATGCACTGTCACAAGACAAACTGTTGAAGATCTGTAGGACCATCACATTCACTGCTGTAAATCATTGCATCCTTTCTGTGTGGCTGACGCTGTCATGCAGTTTCCAATTATCCATTCCTCTAACAATAAATTGTAGCTGATTATCATGGTTGCCTCTATGCCTTCAGCTAACAGCCTACGTCCTTTGAAAATGGCATCATTGGGCAATTAATTAGGATTTCCAGTGACCATTCAAGATACAGTATAGTAGTCCTTTGGTTCCATATGAACTGCACACAATGTTAGTTTAAAAAATAATTTATGGTAATAGACCAACGTTAATGTGAAACCACGCTAAATCAGGTTAATGACAAGTATTTTGGTTGGTTATAAATAAAAATCACACATGAAAAATGGGACCACATAACATAAACAGCAAGTGTTCAGTTGTCTGCCAAGTGCTATTGACAGGCTGCAACTATCCTACTTATCTGTACCAAAAACGTGTTACTCAAAATTCTGTGCAGTCTATAAAAAACCTATGCAGTACAATTAATTAAGCTGGTGTTGGAATTCCAATTCTAATGTCCACTAATCCCACCCTTCAGCACACAGTGGCCTAATCCAAGATTGCCCAGGCCCTCTGTGATGTCAGAGTAGTTGATCCAATGGCACCTAAATGAGTCACAACAGCAAATGGCATCAAGAAGTCAGCTGGCAAAGATTGAGAAAGAATGTTTAAGGATGAATTGTTCAAAGGACAAAAAAAGAAGCACAGGAAAAAAGTAAAGGTAAAGGTAAAAGGTCTCCTGCCAACCTAGCAGTTCGAAAGCACGTCAAAGTGCAAGTAGATAAATAGGTACCACTCCAGCGGAAAGGGAAACGGCATTTCCGTGCGCTGCTCTGCCCAGAAGCGGCTTAGTCATGTTGGCCACGTGACCCGGAAGCTGTACGCCAGCTCCCTCAGCCAGTAAAGCGAGATGAGCGCCGCAACCCCAGAGTCGGTCATGACTAGACCTAATGGTCACGGGTCCCTTTACCTTTTTAAAGGTAAAGGTAAAGGACCCCTGGACGGTTAAGTTCAGGCAAAGGCGACTATGGGGTGTGGTGCTCATCTTGCTTCAGGTCGAGAAAGTCTGTGAACTGCTGGCCTTCTGATTGGCAAGTCCAAGAGGCTCAGTGGTTTAGACCACAGCTCCACCTGCATCCCCTACAGGAAAAAGTATATACAGCCTGTCATAATGATGAAGCTGTAAATAGTTGGAAAAAGAAAGAAAACTGGTAAGATGATCAAACATGATTTATCCCCTCATGTATTTAAATCCTTAATCCAATGGTTCCAAAACTCAACCCCTCTGCATGGACCACTTGGAAATTGCTGAGCATCTTGGCAGATCATTTGTTTGTCTGTCATAGCAACTGTAGTATAGTGGGCTTGATGCTGTATGATTTTTAATTTGATATTTATTACTTCATTTATTTCTTATGTATTTTATTTTATTGCATTACACTGTGAATTCCATAGAATTAAAAATGCAATACAGCATTTAAAAACAATGGAACAATAAAAAATACAATTAAAAATCAGTATGAATATTTAATGCAATGGATGTGCCATCTCCTGTTTTCAATCACAAATCCACAGACACTCTGTGGATCACCTGGATGAAGCATGTGGACCACTGGTGGTCTGCAGACCAGTTTGGCAACCCGTAACTCAAACAATGCCGTATATCATAACATAGTATACTTTAGACTTTTTAAAAGCCTCTATAGCCTAGAGCAAGCTTCCCCAACCTGATGTCCTCCAGATGCTTTGGACTACAACACCCATCAGTGGTCCCCACATACTCCCAGTCCTCTAATTTGAAGGTGTCTTCTGCTTGAATACTGTTGGGTCTAACTTGGGTTTAGTAGCACCTGGTCAGCAGACTGAGCAGGCATACAAGTCACCTGTTGCCTTCCCCATTATGGTGAGATGTTTTGTTTATCTATTTAAATCTTAGTAATTATTTCAAAACCTGCACCTACACATATAAATTACCAGTTGTGGATTTTATGCACTCTGGTGTCCTCTTTGTTTGATGCAAAACCTCCTTTTTGCCAGTGGATAACTAGCCACCCCTAGATGGGAAAAGCTGGTCTGTATATCATATCATTGTTCTTGTTTGAATGCCTGGTATAGTACATCCCCAAAACATGTCACCATAACATCTGTATCCATGTATCAGGCTAGCCCAAGGATAGGGAACATTTGGTTCTCCAAATGTTGCTGAACTGTAACACACATCAGCACTAGCAAGCAGTAACATCTGAGGATGGAAGGTTCATTACAACTACGAAAGAGGAAAAGAACAAAGTGTGTCTGGATCCCTCTGTCCACCAGCTTTTGTTTTGTCTTAGGATTGTTGCTGTAATCATACTTACTGGGGTGTAAACTTTCTTGACGTTGCAGTGAACTTCTTTCATGAACAATTATGGAAGCATTCTTCAATGCCTAATGAACTAAATGGGTCTAAGTGTATAAACCTTCACTTAAATAGAGGAATTCTCAATGAACAAAGTATTATTCTTACAATCTGAGTCACAGTCATGTATTGAATGACAGCACAGAAAGAATTAGTGAAAGGAAAAGATGGTCCAAAGACTTCTTAGCAGTCTTTGCTAAATATAGCTCAACGTCAGGCAGCGATGACATAACGAACATAGAGACGGAATGAGAAATGGTATTTGATATTTACTAGGGAAGCTGAAGTCATACACAACAGGCTGACACATAAATTCATTAGGCTGCAATTATGGTGATCAGAACTTTAGGCTGTCCAATTATTTTTTAGCAAGTGCAGATAATTAACTGCAGGTTCATGTCAAACCCTGCATGGTGCCATGAATCAGGTTCCCAGGATCAGTGGGAGAAAGTGATATTTAATCAAAGTATGTAGACACTCGCTTGAGCAGGAGACTTCATAGCAAATTAATGGGAGATCAGAGAATGCTACATCTGTTCTAGAAAAAGAAAGAAAGAAAGAAATGCATCTCTCGCCTTGGAAGTTCCAAAGTAGGAATTAGCAACTTGTTCTGCACAGAAGGTGACATAGGGAGCGGTTTAATCCTGATCTGAGGACCCCATCTATTGTTGTTCATGTTATTAGCAAAACATATTGCCATATGTGAACTCTTGGGGCAACCCAGTGAGATGGGTGGGATACAAATATAATAATGATGATGACGATGGTAAACATATTAACAATTACTGCTACTACTACTATTCTGCATATTTGTACAGATCCTGAAGCTTAAGTGTTACCAGGTTGGCTGGTTATTAAAGTTATTTTGTAGTCTTACATCCTCCCCTTTTATGTAAAACACAAAAAGAGCAAGCTGATTAACAAGGGGATGAGTACAGTGGTACCTCGGGTTAAGTACTTAATTCGTTCCGGAGGTCCATTCTTAACCTGAAACTGTTCCTAACCTGAAGCACCACTTTACCTAATGGGGCCTCCTGCTTCTGCCGCACCTCCGGAGCACAATTTCTGTTCTCATCCTGAAGCAAAGTTCTTAACCTGAAGCACTATTTCTGGGTTAGCGGAGTCTGTAACCTGAAGCGTATGTAACCTGAAGCGTATGTAACCTGAGGTACCACTGTATAAGAAAGCAATAGGATAACAACAGTTTAAGTTCCACCACAGATCCAAGAATTAAAAGCTATGGGGAAATTAAAAATACCTAGTACTAAAAAGACATCAAAGACAGCATCAGGTAAGGTTCCCTAGGGAGAGGATTCTACAAGTTTGGCACCACCACCAAGAAGACACTTAAATATTTGGGGCACTTTGAAGAAGACCTTAGTGTTGGGGTGGAGAGCCAGGTGTGCACTGGGATTTAAAGTTACAAGAAGCCATATGAGAACGGATGTGCAGACTGGATGCTAATTTCTTCAGGGAAGTCAGAAAAGTTATCCATGCACCTCATTTGAAGTAGCTCCCAGTGACCACCCAGATGCCCCCTTAATGTGGAAGAGCTATATTGCTGAAGAGAAGCAGCAATTAGAAGAACTGTGTAAACTCTTATTGAGGATTGCTCTGTGTATACTGAATGCAGAATAAACCAGCCTTTTACGGTTTGCAAGGATGGAAAACGCTGCTGCAGCTATTGTGAAACCTTAAAAGTAAGCATGATGCAGAAATAAGAATATATTTTGCTACTGTGGGTTAAGGGTTCATTGGCAAAGCTACATGGGAAAGAAAAGGAAAGCTGTGTACTTTCTGGAAAGCCCTAATTAAGGATCCCCTCTTGGCTCAGACACGGTAATCACGTAGTGTGTCTGCATATTGGATGCAGGGTGGGCTGGCGCTTAGTAATCTGCAGGGATGCGCAGCTGGAATAAATGGCTGTAATTACTGTAAAATCTTAAAAGCAAAGAAAATGTTTTCTAATTAAACAAGAAGATGGCAACAACAAAAAATGTACAAAGAGCTCATTGAGCAGCGCATGGTGAGAAGGGCTCTCAGCCACAACAGACTCCGTCCTCTACAACCTACTGCTGTGTGATTAGTATTTTAGCAACATTTCAGCTCCATCTCATGAGATGGATTCATGGCAGATATGCATGAGTTTTGTGGATAAAAATGCAGAGCTTATTAGATAGGAATTCCTAATCTAATTAAAAATAAGGGCCTTTCCAGACAACAGCTTCATTGCACAATTTGGATACTCCAAATGCCTCTCCTAAGTTAAGCACTGTGGTGAGACTGCAGTTTTCCACCCCCCCAAAAAAAAATTAGTATTCATACACTGGGGAAATGTGATCTTCCCCCTCAACTCTAGCCCCCACTCCTGTTTAGACTAGATACCCATGGACATGAAACAGGCACACTCCTCCCCAAGGCCTGTGCCTTTTTGAAAAATTATATTCTGAAAGCTATTCTAAATTTATGTTTCTGGCTGTTTTAAAGGTGGAATGGCATCTTGCTCCACCGATTTCAGCAGCAGCCCTTAGTAGAATTTTATAATCAGAAAGGAAGGAAAAATTATGATGAATACCAACTATGTCACTCCATACCCATAACCCCAGGCCATTGTGTGAGAGGTTTTTCCTTTAAAATAAATCCTGGCAAAGACATTTGCCCTTTTTTATTTTTATTTTTAAATTATCCCCATGTGGAGCATGCCTGCAACCTGTACAGAAAGATCACACACCCTTCCATTTCATGAGAACAGGATGTCTCTGTGACATTTTAGTACGAAGGGCCGGGGGGGCGGGAGAGCACAATCCAGCCAAGGCTAGGCACTTTTAAGTCTCATTGATTCAAATGAGAGAGATTTAAGCATATAAATTAAATACATTTAAATGCAAGTGCGTAGTTGTGGCTGGACTACACCCTTGGTTTGTTTGTTTTTCATTACCTAGAAGGCCCTGAAACAAAATGTGTATGTAACGTATACTATATATGCATGGGCGTAGCTCAGGGGGGGGGGCAGGGGCCAGCTGCCCACCCCCAAGAACAAGTAAAACAATAGAAATACTTAACTGACCAATCATATTGGTTCTGCCCCCCCAAAGTCCTGTCTCCCAAACAAAAACCCTGGCTACGCCCATGTATATATGTGTGTGTATATATATATATATGTATAAAGACAATCCTAGACCCAGAACAAGCCTCCTGCCAAGTCTGGCTCTCTGCTATGGGATGTCTGTGAGTTTCTTAAATTTGAAGAGTACATCCATCTTGCTCCCTGCACAAAGAAGTTCCCTGGAGTTCAGAACATGGTCACTGTTCCATTACTGTGTGACAGAAATAAAGTCAGTGTTTCTATCAAGAGAATTTAGAACAGCCAGTGTGATAAGTGGAAAATGTACTGCACAGGTACTTGAATATGAGGCAGATAAAATCAAGGGGTATTTGCAATTGTGCATTTGTTTGCTTCCAACTTTGTACACAGGAGCGAAAATCTGGGGAGTCAACAGTGATAATGAAGGAGCTATTTCCTAATTCTACAGGCACTACAGCATTCCAAGGTGATAAATACAGGACAAATCTGATCTCAGATTTTATACTAGTATATAAAAATGGGGTTGGGACAAAGAAGATGGGTTTTGTTGGGCATGTAATTCTCTTCATCTGTGCTTTTCTTTCAAAGCACCAAGTAGCTTTCCTAAATTTCTCAGGTTACAAAGAAAATATCACAAGTGTGCAGACCCCAAAAAGTTGGTTAATCGGAGAGCCACAAGTTCTTTTGCCTGCTCTCATTAGTGACACTTGAATAAACAGTATGGTACATAAACACAAGATGATCTACCACCCGTTTTCTTGACACCCAACACAAGGCTCACTTTCTCTATGCTTTTTGCATTAGTTTAGTTATATAACTGCCTGATGAGCATCCCCAGACCTTTTATAACTGACAGATGACTCCTGACCCAACATGTGAAAATTACAGATTTTCAAACTTTCTCCCTTCAAGAGGCCTTTTCCATACCAGCCTGCTAAGTCGCACATGGTGGAGGACATGCTCTGGATTGGAATGTGCAACTACAGTGGTACTTCGGGTTAAGAACTTAATTTGTTCTGGAGGTCCGTTCTTAACCTGAAACTGTTCTTAACCTGAGGTATTCAGGTTCTTAACCTGAGGCCTCCCACTGCTGCCGCCGCCGTACGATTTCTGTTCTCATCCTGAAGCAAAGTTCTTAACCCGAGGTACTATTTATGGGTTAGCAGAGTCTGTAACCTGAAGCGTCTGTAACGCGAGGTACCACTGTAGTTCAAACAAGGCACTGGCCAGAGGACTCTTAGGATTTAAAGTAATCCTGAGTGCACATCTTAGAATCCATACAACAATTCCTTATGGTTGCACATTGCAGGGCAAGACCAGCTGTAGTGGGCAAGCTGCCATTTTGGGTGTGTTGCTTTTAGCTGTTTAAGTAGAAACTTACTACAAGATGAATTAATGGTTAACAAACTTTATTTCTGATGATGCCTGGAAGCCTGCACAGAAACATTTCCAGTCCAACCACACCTCTGAGTCAGCTCTCCAGGAGTTGGCCTCCTGGGTCATAGCTGAGAGTGGGTGAGAGGTCAATGTGTGCCCAGAATACTGGACTAAATTCCTGTTCCCTTACAGCTTTGGCAAACTCCTGTTCAGCTTCCTTCCTGTTCCCGCTCTTCTATCTTTGACTTTGAAATCTTTTGCTAATATATGTACTGGAAACTCTGGCAAGTGAGCATCGCTAGCCAGGGATGGTGATCTGAGAAAGCTAAAAGTAAAGCAGCTCCTCTCAGAGCTGATGCTCAAATACATTTTCTAAGTAGCATGATTGCTGCCAATTTGTGGAAGTCTGCATCACTCTGGAAAGCATAGCTGCTTTTCTCCAAGGGGACAGATGCCAGATATTTAGTTGCTGATGCATATATTATGTTGAGAAGCTTATCCACCATTACTGATCTCCCTGAGACACATGTCCATAGAATCCAGATTTCCACAGAACACAGTCTGAAAAACGCTAGTGGAAAAAAGAGAGAGGAAAGATGTATAATAAGTAGTATAACTAAGTGGAGAGAAACTCAGGAATACGGATGGGGGGAGAAATTTGATTCTGCTTGCATTTAAAGCCGAATTTATCAAATTTGCACTTACCTAAACAGTCATCCTTCAAAATTTGCACTTTTCCAAATTTTGTGATGCATTCCCCAACAAATGTTTACAAAAATGTTTTACAAGAATATATTAGTGATGATAACACAAAAATGCATTTTATTAGAGAAACTTATGCAAAAATGTGTACATTTGTCAAAACTGCACATAAAAATGTGTTTATTGGGAGAAATTAACATGTTGAATAATTTTCATGAGGTTTTTAAAAAAATAAATCACAATTGCTGAATGTGAGCTGAATTTGAGATTAGAAAAATGATAAACTGAAAGGACTGAAATTGGCAGATCCTTCCATCCCTTCTCAGTACCTTGAAGGGAAATAGACTGACTGTGCTCTCTTTGCAACTTGCCCAGAGCAGAGCATGTAAGTCCACAGAACTCAATAAAGATCTTAACTCTATTCCGAAGCCTGCAAGTGCTGTGTCTTAAATGAAACAGTGTACATGCATCAATCTGGAGATTTTTTTTTAAGAAGATGAAAGGAACTTCCTGGATTACAGTCTATTCATCCATCACTCTCTGGTTTGCATGGTGTGAATTTGAATACTGCTGTATTTTGTTTGTGCTTGCATCATAAAGCACCTTGGATTTGAAGTGGTGGGTTACAGTTTCAGCTGCACAGAGGCAAGCTCGAGCATCAGTGTGACAATAATAATGTTCATTTGGGGCATCAGGTCTTTAAAAGCATTTGTATCTCTTCGTATGTTTGTCCCCTTTCCCGTTTCATACTAAAATGTTCTCTAGACCCCTCATTTCAGGTTAACAAGGCTGTTCAATTCCGACCAGGTTGTTTAATCCCAACCATTAAATAAGGTTGGCAAAGAGAAGATAATTAATCTCAGGATGGATCAAACTGAGTGATCACTGTGTCTGGGGATAAGTGACTCTTGGTGCAGTCAGCAGCCCAGTGGCCAGGCTCTGCCAGGGCCTATTTGAGTGAGCAGAGATCTGACAGCAAGATAATCAGCAATGGCTACTTAGAACGAGGATCTCCAAAGCCCTCATTTAGCAAAAGGCAAGGGATGTCTGCATTGCATCCTAACTCACTTCTATTTTATGGAATTTTGGTTTGTGGTGCTTACAGCAGCACACATCTATAGTTGACAACAGACACTTTGGGGTATCCCAATATTGGAGGTTTAGCCTCTAAGCACATTGTAGTCACTTGGCTTGGAGTGGCCAGTAGATTTGGCGAGTTTATGCAATGCCTGGAAAGTGTCTTTTCTCCATCCCTTCCCTTCCCTGCCTTCCCAAACATGCGGCAGAGCCAAATATTTTGGAAAGGAGCCACCAGCCTGTTTCCCTCGAACCTGCCAACAACAAGAACATTCTGACTCAGATAATTACCCAAATGTATTGTATTTTCCCTTCCTGCATTCTTGCATGCATGTGCACGGAAAAGAAAAGGTTTTTAAGAAACTTATTTCACATTCCATTACTTGGCATCATAATGCAATGCATCGTAAATTTAAAAGCAAATTGCTTTCTACAGTGATGCAGGCTTTCCCAAATTGGCAGCAATCATACCGCTAGGAAAATGTCTTTGGGCATCAGCTCCGAGAGGAGCTGCTTTACTTTTAGCTTTACTCAGATCACTATCCCTGGCGAGCAATACTCACTTGCCAGGGTTTCCAGTTTGTACTGTAGCAAAAGATTTCAAAGCCAAAAACGGAGTTGCTGGAATAGGAGGGAAGCTGAATAGGAGTTTGCCAAAGCTGTAAGGGAACAGGAATTTAATCCACTATTCTGGGCACACTTTGACCTCTCACTCACCTTCTCTATCAAAAGTTTTTGAGAAGAATATAAAAGCAAGCAGTTGGATTCTTGTCCATAAATCTCAGCTTCTTGTTTCTCATAGCAGCCATATCACATAGAATTATAGAATGCTAGAGTTGGAAGGGACTATGAGGATCAAACCTATCCATTCTGAAGGAAATCAGCCCTGAGTGCTCACTGGAAGGACAGATCCTGAAGCTGAGGCTCCAATACTTTGGCCACCTCATGAGAAGAGAAGACTGCCTGGAAAAGACCCTGATATTGGAAAAGATGGAGGGCACAAGGAGAAGGGGACGACAGAGGACGAGATGGTTGGACAGTGTTCTCGAAGCTACCAGTATGAGTCTGACCAAACTGCGGGAGGCGGTGGAAGACAGGAGTGCCTGGCGTGCTCTGGTCCATGGGGTCACGAAGAGTCGAACACAACTAAAGGACTAAACAACAACAACATGAGGATCCTCTAGTCCAACCACCTGCAATGCAGGAATATGCAGCTCTCCCATATGGGGATCAAATCTGCAACATTGGTGTTATCAGCACCATACTCTAACCAACTGAGCTACCCAGGCTCATTGACTCTGGAAAGCTCACAAGTAATGCATGACAGCAACACTTCTCATTTGTTGTTGTTTCCAAGACATTGTTCCCTGAAGCAAAAGACAAAATGGGACATACCTATTGCACATACAACTTTACCAGACCAAACCTCAGTCTACAGCCTGGTCTCAGTTGTCCATGATCCAATGACCTCCTGCTGAGACTACTGTGATGCACTCTATGTAGGGCTGCCCTTGAAGGCAGTTTGGAGGCTGGCCTCAGTGGAGAATGCAGCTGCGAGGTTGTCAAGTTGGGCAGGCTGATGGGACCCTGTATCACCACTCCTGAAAAGTCTGTGCTGGCTGCAAGTGAGCTACAGAGCCAAGTTAGGGTATTAACACTAGCATTTAAAGCCCTAAATCAGGCTTCCTCAAACTCGGCCCTCCAGATGTTTTTGGCCTACAACTCCCATGATCCCTAGCTAGCAGGACCAGTGGTCAGGGATGATGGGAATTGTAGTTTCAAAACATCTGGAGGCTGAGGTTGAGGAAGCCTGACCTAAATGGCTTAGGACCCAAGTATCTAAAGGAGCAACTTCCCCAACATCAACCATCTCAGGCCTTCTGCAGGAGAGACCCTCTTGATGGTGCTGCCTTTGGTGGTGATTCCCTATTTGTGGAAAGCCCACCCTGGTGAGATGCATCTTCTCCCTCATTATTGTCATTCAGGGTAAATTTAAAAACATTCTTGTTTACCCCAGACATTTATGGCGGATAGAAACTGGCTGTGGCAACCATTAAATTAATAATTGTAGGGGCAAGTAACTGCTTTTACATGTTTGTAAATTGATTTAAATTCATATATATATATATATATATATATATATATATATATATATAATTCATATATATATATATATATATATATATATATATATATATATAGTACAGTTTTGATGTTTGGCATCCTGGGCTTTTTAGGAGGAAGGGCAGGATACACATTTAATAAAATAATTCACTCTAACACTGGAAATGGGACAACACCCTCCACTGCACTTGAGGACACCAGGGAGCACATAGCTGTCAATGTTTTCCTTTTTAAAAGGGAAATTCCCTTATTCTGAATAGGATTCCTCGCAAGAAAAGGGAAAAGTTGACAGCTATGAGGGAGCATAGGGCTGGATGAACAGCAAACATAGCTCTGTAGCCCAACAGAAGAGAAGGGACAGTTGGTTCAAAAGCAATGGCAGTAGGGTGGGGAGAGCTGTCACTGCCTCCCACTGTCCAGCATTTGCTGTCTGAGGCAACTGCCTCACTCTTGCCTAATGGCAGGGCCAGCCCTGCTAGTGACTGGTATTCAGGGTTCTTCCTTTGATTCTGGATTCTATAGCCATTATAACTAACAGCCATTGATAACCATTATAACTAACAGCCATTGATAGACCCAACTTTAATGGATTTATCCAACTCCCTTTTAAACGGGTCTACAGTGGTACCTTGCGTTACAGACACTTCAGGTTACAGATGCTTCAGGTTACAGACTCTGGTAACCCAGAAATAGTACCTCGGGTTAAGAACTTTGCTTCAGGATGAGAACAGAAATTGTGCGGCAGCGGGAGGCCCCATTAGCTAAAGTGGTGCTTCAGGTTAAGAACAGTTCCAGGTTCAGAACAGACCTCCAGAACAAATTAAGTTCTTAACCCGAGGTACCACTGTAATTCCCTTTTGAAGTTATGACCTCATAAGGCACTGTGGCATGCTTCAGTGTCACAGGAAGGGGTGTTAACTTAATGGTAGAACAATTCCTTTGCACACAGGCAGTTGCGAGTTCAATCCCATGCATCTCCAAGTAGGGATGGGAAAGACTCCCTGTCTGAAACCCTAGATAGCCACTAGTAGTCAAAGTAGGCCATGCTGAGCTAGAGTGACCAGTGGTCTGACTCAGTATAAAGTAGCTTTCAGTGTCCTCTATTCAGCTGCCTTATGCCCAGGACCAGAACAATACTAAGGCAAAAGACAAGATGGTGGTTCTCCTCCCTATTTCCATGCGCAGCCTGACTGAACATGCAGTTGAACACTGGTGAAGGGATAGCATCCTCCACCACACCAGAAGGTGGCTTGGAGGATGCAGCACACTGGTTGGTGTGCTGAGACTGTAGGGTTGCAGTCATAGGTGTCTATACACAGCCCTAACGAAACACTCATCATGGGTGGGTATTCTCCAGACAAGACCCTCCTTATGAAGATGAAAGGATGACATGGTGATTGTGATCTTGTATGCTAGGCTAAATCACTAACAAGAGATGCCCTGCCAAGAGAGGAAAACAGGATTAAGAATTCTGCTCTTGCGATGCGGAAGAAATGTACTTTGGGTTTCAAAAAACTTTCCCACAGATATTTTAATCTGATGAATTGCTATTTACATGAGATGAATGAAATGCCCCAAGCTTCACATTGTGCTGCCTGAAAATGCACAAACATCAGACTGAATCTAGCTGTGATATTGCAACAGCTGATTTTTCAGACACCTGTTTCAGGGCTGACAGGTTCCCTGGTGCAGTCTGACTTCTTATTGTCTAACAAGCATTTAAAACGTGTCCCTTTCCACTCTTCTGGATGACCCCAAGGCATCTCCTGTTGTTCCCATCTCCTCAGCTTCCTGGCACTTCTCAGACTTAAATGCATTTATCTGCACAAGTCCCTTCCACAGTACAAACGCAGGGCTATGAGTCCCATGGCATTAAGTCAGAAGAAGCTACGGTGGTGTTCAGATTTTGTCACAGCAGGACTTTGCAGTCAAGAGTACAAGTGCCCTCACACCATCACATACAGGGCAAACAAATAGACTTTACTCTTGTATTGCAATAAACCAGTGGTGGGGAAGTTTTCAGCCTGGGGGTTGCAACCTTCTGAGGGCTACATGCTTGTGGTGGGTGGGTCCAGATGTAATAGTAGTAGGAAAAGTAAAAAGTTAAATTTTAAACTTTTATACAGTAGGCTATTTTCTACATAGGGTCACACACTCTGCTCTAACCTCCATCCAACAAGCAAGAAACAATACAAGAGTTCAATGACACATTCCAGTCAGGCAAAAACACTTGGGGTGCAAGGTACAACCAGTGAGGGGAGAGCCATAAGGTCCAAAAAAAGAGGCTTAGCGCCTTGGTCTGTGGTTCCTCACCCTGCAATAAACCAGCTAGGAGTTTGCATTTTCAGCTTCCAAAACTGCTGATCAGCCATTAGGCTGGGAGAGAGTGAGAGAGCACGCACAGATTTTTAGATTGGATCTGGGCACCTCCTTTCTTTCCTCTTCCTTGATTGGCCTTGTTCCTCTTAGGCAACCCAAAGAGGGGACTGGAATCATCCATTACAGGACACACAGCTTTCACTTGTGCTTGCAGCCCCCAAACTGTGCCTAGGATGTGTTATATATGCTCTTCTGTGTAGTAATTCTGGTGTTTCTTTTAGGCCTTTATGTGTCTGTGTGTACTTTTTCATGATTTTAAGTGTTTTGAGTGCTGTTTTTGATAGGGTTACATATTTAGTTTTTTGTTTTTTAAAAAACATATTCATATTGTTTGCTTTTAGTTGCATTTGTTTTAGTCTGTGCTGTGAGTTGCCTTGGGTCCTTCACTGGGAGAAAGTTGGGATATAAAATAAAGAAATAAATATTTTCCCTATGGACTGCATTGGGCCTGAAAGAATGAAATGCTGTTTTCTATTTTGGCAGATCTGGAAAGGTCCTCTGCCCCCTATTGTATAAATTCAAAATGCCTTCAACTCTACAATGACACACAGACATTTCCTGCTAAACTTCAATAATCCCTTACTTAACTCCTTTGTCATTTTGACTCAGCCTTTTGCCTACTATGAGATGGAACTGAAATGCTTTTGATGGGATTGATGGGATCACCTGACTTATGATGCTACTAGCTGTACCTAAAAAAGCTTTTCACCACTAACAAAGTGCATCATTTTTACTTAGTCTTGAAAAATGGGTGGGGGAATACCCTTTGGAATTCTGCTTGCCAGATGCTGAAATGTTTATTAATAGTATTTCGTTTTATTTTATGCTAGACACCTTCTAGATAAGGCATTCACAGCTCTGTTTTTTAAATGGAGCTGAGATTCATTCGTGTCTAGCATTCCAAGTTCTGTCCACCACTCCTAAATGGACTCTCCCTTTTCCACACCACAGCACATACTCATTTTCTTTGTTTGACAGACTTCTACTTCATATTCCTTATTTGCAAAGAGGGATTAGATGTCTTGGAGGCAAGGACTATGGAAGACCTATTCAAAGCCGAGAATATAAAAAAAGCAGTTCCAATCTAGCTGGGCTGTATGCCGACTGCATCATAACAGGATTGAATATTATTTCTCCTGCACCATTGCTGCTTTGTGATTAAATGCCATAAATATTTATGATTTATTATAGCTTCTTGGGAAGGGCTTTGCTTGTGATGGCTCATAGATCAGGGTAGCACTAAAAGAAAATAAAACTATGTAAAATTCTTTCCCAGCTGCTCATTTATAACCTACTACTACAGTTTATAGAAACCAGAAGGGAGCGACAGAAATGGAGTCATCTTGCTTCTTTTCCTTACCCTGATAAATGATGCTCCACGAAAGATGCACTTAATAGGAATCTTAGCTTCTACACATCAGTTACCACCTCCACTTGGAGTTACCGGAATAGCTCTTATTAAAAGATCCTATAGAATGGTAATCACTTGGGAAGCAATTTCTGTGAGCTCTTCTCATATATTTCAGCAACAATGTATGGGGAAATATTCCATAGGAAAGACACACAAGGGATACCCTGAATGATGATAAACTGAGAAGGCAAAAAGTACATCTATGCAAGATTCCTGCATCTTGAATTACCGGTAATTTTAGCCACAAGAAGTGCCCTGCAGGATCAGTCCAAGGGTCCATCTAGTCCAGGCTTCTGTTCCCACAGTGGTCAACCAGATCCCTATGGGAAGCCCCTGAGCAAGACCTCCGGCCTACAGCACAACTGGTATTCAGAGGAATACTGCCTCTGATACTAAAATTACCACATGGACAGCATGACTAGTAGTCATTCATGGTCTTATCCTCCATAATTATGTCTAAAGCCATTTTTAAAGCCATTCAAATGCATGGCCATATCTAAAACTTGTGGCAGTGAATTATTCAAGAAGAATTTTATTTTGTGTGTCCTGAATCTTCCAGCATTCAGCTTCATCAGATATCCCCAGGTTCTATTATTTATTTATTTATTCGTTAATTCATCATCATCATCATCTCAGTCAGGGTTGTGGATTTGAGTCCCAGCTTGGGCAAAAGATTCCTGCATTGCAGGGAGTTGGAGCAGATGACCTCATGGTCCCTTCCAACTCTACAATTCTATGGCATCCTAATATTATTGTTATCATGTTTATTTGTATTCTGCCTTTTTCCCTGTCAGAGACCCAAGGCAGTTCACAGGTAAGAAAGGAGCAGCTAAAAACAGAGTAAAAAAAAATCATGAAAAAACAATTAAACATTAATAGGATTCAAATAGTATATAATATCTATTAAAACATACTGATAATTACCATAAAAACATCAACAGCCCCTTCCTTTAAAAGGAACAGTATTATGGGAAAGAGAGAAAACCTCTCTAGCCACATTCTCCACATCATGCATAATTTTACACACCTCTATCATGCCACCACTTACTTGCCTTCCTTCCCCAAACCTAACCCCTCAAATGTTGCAACCTTTCCTCATAGAGGAGTTGCTTCAGTTCCTTAATAATTCTGGTTGCCCCTTTCTGATCATCTTCTAACTTTATAATATGCTTTTTGAGGTGCAGTAAGCAGAATTGTACATACTGTCCCAAGTGTGATGACTTCACCACAGATTTTTATAATGGCCTTGTGATACTGGCAGTGTTATTTTCAGTCCCTTTCCTACTGATCCCTATCACGAAATCCGCCTTTTCCCTTCAGATGTTCCAAACCTGCTGTAGATGTTTCCAATGCTGTTCCACCGTAATGGAGAAGCTAGTAGCACCACTGGACATTCAGAAAACTGTTACCCTCTGTAATTTGAAAGGGAAGGTGTCCAAAGCATTACTGAAGGAAAATACAAGGAAAATTGGAGACATAGCACAATAAATCTCAAATACAATCACTCACAAGGGGAGTTGCACAAATACAAACTCTAAATTTCTGGAGAGCCTTGTGTGGGTTTCTTCTCTGCTGGAAGGCTCTGTGAGGCTACGCCAGCCTTGTTCAGGAACACTGAAAGCTAGATTTCATTTTTAAAAGAGATACCCCTGAGCTAGGCAACACTGTCGTTCCAAGAGAACCAACACACTGCTAACTAATGTATCTTGCTGCTGCATAATTCATGCCCTTTTAGCCGTGGATAAAAAACTTTGCAATTGCTAATGTGTGAGTGTTTATGAAGGCAGAGGCAGTCAGAAGAACCTGAGATTTGGTTGGCAAAATCTACTGTGAAAGAGCCAAGTTTTCCTTCTATAAGCAGATTAAAAAGTCTCTTCTCCCTCCACTCTCATATAAGTGGATGCACTTGGCACATCGTAGCTAATAGCCTAGGTTGTTCTCTCAAGGCAGATGTGCTAATTACACATCCTGGAGAATTCAAAGAAAGATGATAGAAGGTGGTGCTGGGGAGGGAAGTGCTGGAAGGTGTCATTTCCCATTCTGGCACAGCAACGCTGCATTTCCCTTGAGAAACTAAAGCTTTGGATTGACATGCCTGTATATCAATAACCAGCAACAACAAAAATTAAGCGAAACCTTGTAAAATTAGATTGTTCATCTGCTAATATTAATGGAAGCAGCGTCTCCCCAGAACGGGATAGTTTCCAGAAGAGAGATGTTAGAAGTCAGTCCTTCTTGGAACACTTGCTCTCTAATCCGAACTGTGTGTGGACTGGAGACAAGGTTGTGCTCGCAACAGTGAATAAAATGTGCCCTGCACATAGTTAGAGGAACTTGCCTTAATTGTTACTTCACATGTTCCCAGATTAAACTGTGGCACAAAAACACAAATCCCAAAGCTCAGTGAATTCCAGACAACCTCGGCACCATCCACATGGGCAGAAAACCAAAGAACACAGGGTCATTTGAGAACTTTGCCGCTTGTCACACAACTTACATTATGCCTTCTACACCACACGTAATTAAGCAATGCATTTAATGTTAATTGTTTTCCTTTTACCTCACATGTCTAGGGTCTTTTAATTTACAGTACCTTTTAGTTAATTCTATTCATGGGTACATGGGTGACGCTGTGGGTTAAATCACAGAGCCTAAGGCTTGCTGATCAGAAGGTCGGCGGTTCGAATCCCCACAACTGGGTGAGCTCCCGTTGTTCGGTCCCTGCTCCTGCCAACCTAGCAGTTCGAAAGCACGTCAAAGTGCAAGTAGATAAATAGGTACCGCTCCGGCGGGAAGGTAAACGGCGTTTCCGTGCACTGCTCTGGTTCACCAGAAGCGGCTTAGTCATGCTGGCCACATGACCCAGAAGCTGTACACCGGCTCCCTTGGACAATAAAGCGAGATGAGCGCCACAAAACCAGAGTCGGCCACGACTGGACCTAACGGTCAGGGGTCCCTTTACCTTTATATCCATGCTATTTAATACACCATTTTCCAGGCAGACCTCACAAAGTAGTTTATGTAAGGTTGTGACAATAGGCATAGGGCACCTGCTCACGCCACAGGATTTCTCATTCCTCTCCACCCCACTGCAGCCCCCTACATGCCTCCCAAATATTCTCTGGAGGGTTGGAGGACTGTTCAAAGTAGATTTGGCGATGCACAATGGGGCGGGGAAGCGAGGGAGAAGAAAACCCCAAAGTTCCATGGCACAATCTGACAGATAGAATTGAATGTCACCCAGATGTTTTTAAACTCTTGCACCCAGTTTATTTCCCCCTAACAGGCTTTGTGCTGGTTTTAAATTGATACTCTTTCCTGCCAAGGAAAATGATCCAGGAAAAGGCTTTCTGCCCTAGATGGTTTTTACTGGTCCGGGAAAGCAGTAAGCAGGAATTAATGAAAGAGTTAATGGGTGACATATAAATGTAATAGGCAGAAATACATTTTTTTTTCTGGTTTGCTTTCTTTGGGCACATCATTCAGTCTTGGCCTAAGTCTGTACAATGGGTATATTAACATCCTATCTGATATGAGTGCCATCAGTATGAATGACCTAAAGTTGGAGCTATCTGATCCTAGACTGGACAGGCTTTGATACCTCCTCTGTAATAGGAAGTAGTGCCCCATGATATACTGCAATACTGTTAAGGTGCTTCTACCCTATTTTCTCAAAACTACTTTGCTCTACACTTGCGCCTTCTCCATGCTGCATTAACCACCTGCTCCTTTTCAGTCTGACTGGAGCAGCACAAATTACCGCAGGACACAGTGGCCCAGTATTCTTTGCAATGCTGCAGGGGATTCTAGAGAGGCATCTCTCAGCATATTCTGGCAAACCAAGCTGGATGATCAGAGTTAAATTAAATTATGTACACTATTGCCATTTTGTTTGTGCAACCATAAACTAAACAGCAGAACCTGTGAATGTCTCATGCAATTAGAACTTGAATAAGCAAGTGGAATCCACTGCAATATGCTACAAATTAATGAATTGGTTCTCAATTAGAATATAGTTATGCTTCCGGCTCGAGAAAATGGACTTTGCCAGAGGGGTGATTAAAACTGCTCTTTACTGCAGCAGTGAATATCAGATGTGCAGAAAGCTATCCTCAAATACAAACTCTACATTTCTGGAGAGCTTTTTGTGGGTTTCTTCCATGCCGGATGACTCTGTGAGGCTATGCTTAACATGAGCCTTAAGATTATTTAACTAACTGTACAATTTAAGGTTGCACCACTAGCCTGATGTTCTGTAATATAACTACGGCAGGGCAACCAGTGCCCTTTTCCTGAGTGCAACCTAGGCAGGGTAATACAGTGGTACCTCGAGTTACAAACGCCTCAGGTTACAAACGCTTCAGGTTACAAACTCCGCTAACCTGGAAGAGTTACCTCGAGTTGAGAACTTTGCCCCAGGATGAGAACCCGAGGTATGACTGTATATACAACCCGAGCCTATGACAGGGGATCACAGCATTAACATGTCAAGTGCTGATTAAATTCTAACACACCCAGCAATTTAGGGGAATCTGTCACCCACCAACCCTGGCACCCACAACTCATAACAATACATCCTACAATGTTTCCTGTTCTGTATGTAGTTTTTCAGTTGCCTTTGAAGGTGGTAAATGAAAAGCCAGGTACTGGTTTGTTCAGAGTCTTAATATGGGCGGCAGGACCAGGCGGAGGGGCAGCACTAGAGCTTCTCATTGACAGAGAGTCAACACAGCAAAGCATGCTGTGAAGAGGTTTTTTTAAAAGGTCAAAACTGGTAGAATTAATCATAAGCTAAAAGGTGTTTTTTTTAAAAAATACCCATGTGTTCATCAACCTACATAATGCTTGAATTACATAACTTCAGCAAATTTTATCAAACAAATTAGTGTTAATAAATGCATATACTGTAATAAGATTTTCACTATCACAAAGGGACTGGACTTCACAACTGGCTAATGGAAGCTAATGCTCGATTACTAATTTCAGCACAAAAATTAGATCCTTGGTTTTATACTAGAGTTACGCAACCTACTTCTGGAAATAGCTGGTTGTGTTTATAATTTTAACTTCTACTTTGCCCTGGGGACTGCAAGTCTGTTTAAGGAATCCTATTGATATTTTAAAATCTGAGAGTTAAAGGGCAGCTTATCCCCAAGAGATATCAAGGAATGCTACCTTGAAAGGTTGAGAAATAAGAACAGACAAAGATTCTTGTACCTGCAGGAAACAGCCCAAACTAGACCTGTTACAGAATTCTAGAACTTTGCTTGGATCATCCATCTGGGACGGGTTCTGATTTACACTTTGGGATAAATCACTTCTATAACAGCTCACAGATCAAGAGTACAAATATTTGACAAATACGGTATTTAACCCAATCTGCATTAAACTTTTCTCAAATGTTTCTGGCCAGGGCAGACCGGATTTTAAAAAATAAACTAATAACCACCTCAGAACAGATAAAAACAACAGTGAAAGGTTTGGGACGGCATGAAACATCATTCCAGGAAGTGGCTTGGCTTTCTTCCTTCTTTCTGGGCCAGTAGCTTTGTGAAATGTGTTGCATCTTTGCAGCTGAGCTAGCAGCCTTCCCCAATGTGTTGTAAAATTAACTAAATGGCCTTCCGAAGCATTAAATAGAAGACAGCTTTTTGCAAATTGCCTGTAGCCCATCAAAGTGTGCGGGGCCTGGAAAAACGGATTTGCCACGCTTGGAACCAGATGTGTGAAAGAAGAATGCTGCATAGAAAACCCCAACACATTATCCAATGCCAAGATATTAAGAGATAATTTTCAAACACACCAAAGTCCCATTAGCTGTTACTTAAAAACTGCAACAGTATTTACCCGAGGGGTATTTTTTCTCATGAAATCTGTGACTCAAGATGGATCAAATTACAGTCACCACAATTCAGCACAATCTAGATCAAGGGTCAGCAAACTTTTTCAGCAGGGGGCCGGTCCACTGTCCCTCAGACCTTGTGGGGGGCCAGACTATATTTGGGGGGAGGGTTAATGAATTCCTATGCTCCACAAATAACCCAGAGATGCATTTTAAATAAAAGCACACATTCTACTCACACACAGATTCCCGGACCGTCTGTGGGCCAGATTTAGAAGGCGATTGGGCCGGATCAGACCCCTGAGCCTTAGTTTGCCTACCCATGGTCTAGATGTATTGATGACATGGATGAGGGTGAATATGCATCCTTTGGCAAAATGGATGCCAGAGTGGGGCATGGTTAATGTTATATTTACAACCCAACCTTCTTCTGTTATGGTACAGAAGGTGACATAGGTGTGGTTCCCAGGTGGTCTCCCATCTGTGAAATCTATATGAGAAATGGAGGATTGTGTGCACTCTTCCTCCACCTTCCACACTTCTCTTGCCACATAAAAAAGCAATGTTTATCACCCAGCTGTGTATCACCCAGCAATGTGTATCACCCAGTTGACCACCAGTTTTATGTTCTAAAATAATAAGAATAAGAATTATTTATTATTTATACCCCGCCACCTCCCTGCAGAGGGGAAGGGTCGCGGAGAAGTCCAGTTGTACCAGGGAGTGATCTGACCACGGCACTTCTTTTGTTTCACTTTTACTTAATGTCAGATTACCAACATCCGTAGAGGTAAACACCAGGTCTAAGGCATGTCCGTGGCTATGAGTTGGGCCAAACTTATTCTGAAGTCAACATCTCCCAAATACATGATCCAACTAAAGGGGCTCACTCCATATCAGGCTTAAGAAAATAATGCCTGACGATACTCAGGGAACAAAAGAACAAAATGATTGTGATGCAAAATAATGCCCATATGTACCACCACGAAAAACAGACCACTTGTGCTTACCCTGCTGACAGTGAGGCTGGTGCCCATTGGACCGTTAGGGTGGAAGGCAGAGAAACCAAAAGTAAGTGGAGCCAGAACCAATGACAGGCAGAACCAACTAATTGTAGTTTTGTCCTCCTCTCTTCTGAATACTACCAGGGCAAAACTGAGACTAAGGAGAAAGCTAACAGGCAGTGCCACCCTCTGTAGGGGTTATAAGAAATAAGGTAGTCAGGTGGGGCTGGCTGCGGGTGGATCAGTGCCTCATTTACCCTAATGGAGAAACCCCCACTGCTGATGCAGTAAGGAATCATTTCCTAAAGCAGTAACTGTCTTCTGCACATTATTGGGAACAGTTTGAATGATTGAATCAAGATAGCATGGCTGAGCAACAGCCTTGCAAGGAATCTACGTGTTGGTTTTATCAGGACGGTCCTGACAAGTGTGATTTAGCACTTAACAATCCCGTTGCTACAGCAACATAGCTCATCCTCTCTGTTTGCTGAGTAACCTGAAGGGCACTGGCTTCTACTGAGTCCAGTATACTCTCTGGAGGGCCCCAGCAGCTGTGAGCTTCCACAGCTGGGGAATTTATACTGCTGCTCCAGAATGCTTCAGCAGGATCACCAACTGAGTGGATTAAGGGGAGGGGGGGAGGCTCTCCTGCAAATCCCTTAAATTAATTGGATAGCTAAACACTTGGCACTAGTAACATTGTGTCATTCTATATACAAATTGTAGCTTAAGTTTAAAAATTTCATCTGCAAATTAAAAAAAACTAATTGAAATGTAGGCTGCTTACAAGATAAATCTTTTTGTACTAATTATCTTAATTATAGGCTTTTAATGGCAAGTCACAGCTGAAATAAAAACATATGTAAATGGCAACTTATAATGATAGCCGCACCTGGTAGTACTTGTGCATAGTTAATAGGAACATTAATGAGTAGATCTGAGAAAATGCATACAAATGTAGGTAGAGTCACATGAGCTGTGATACAGTTGTATGTAGCTTTAATACCAAGTCTAAATATCAGGGTTGCATTTAAACATCATTGCCAAGGTCATAATTAACAATAAACACATTGCCCATCCACCTTCTGCAGTTTTTAAAATAGTTAGTTTCACCAACTATATCTGTTGCACTCAAGTCAATAACAGAACCAGCTTTTCTTTCCATTTTTCAAAAGGTTTTTTCCCCTTAAAGCTGTGAAGAGTTTGGAACTTATGACATACAAAATCTCAATTACAAAATGCTTACCTTATTTTTAAAAAGTGATATCTAAATGCCAAATGACAGAGCTTCTCTGCACCTTTAATAGTTGTGCTATCATACAAACAACACCTGCTATAAAGTCCTCTTCTGCACAACAGGGGCACTGTTCTCTTTTGAATCTAGCCTCATGATTCTGATGCATCTACAAGAGATTTCTGAACACTGAGGTATCTGACTTCTCCTTTAGAACTGTGAAATATACTCAGAGTCGCAAAGTGATTTCATGCTCTTTATTCAGCTCATAGTGGTGAGGAGGAATGAATGAATGTCCCCTCAAAGTATCTGCTTTATATACATTATTTACACAATGGGCTGTACATGATTGGCTAATTCTGGAATTCTACTGTAAGCCAATCAGGTTGTGGATTCACTTCTATTTGGAGCATGATTGGGTGGTTCCTGCCAACCAATCATATTGCTGCATTGTTCTAGAACCAATCAGACTGCTGCATTCTGAATCCTATTGTTCTAGGACCAATCAGACTGCTGCCTTTTGGATCCTATTGTTCTAGGACCAATCAGACTGTTGCAGTTTGGATCCTATTCAATTCAGTACATAACACCCCTCCCCTCTAAGTTCCAGTCCTGCCTGGGAGGTCGCATTCATAGTCCTCAAGGTACGCCGGAGGCCTACGTGTGCGTTGCGGCCTGGGGTGTTCCCTGGTCCGGGGTTCAGGTTCTGGCTCGTGTTCCTAGGATGCTGGCTGTGATGGGGCTGTTTGGTCTGGTGCAACCTGCTCGCTCAGTCGTAGTTCTGGTTCTGGTGTCCTTTCGGCCTCACGGGTCCTCTCTGTATTTACTGATTCTGCCTCTCCTGCTTGCCCCTGCTGCTCTATGGGCCTCACTGCCCCACTGTTCCCTTGGGACTCCCTTGACCTGTCCTCCTCCTCCTGGTTTTCTCCCGGGAATCGTCGCCGTATCTGGTCGCAGTGGCGGTGCCAGCATTGCCCCCCATCTGTTAGCACCTCGTACGACATGGGGCCAGTGACCCTGGTGACTGTGGCGGGTACCCATGCAGGGCCTGCCCCAAAATTCTTTGCGTACACTGGGTCCTGGGCCTCGAAGGTCCGGGGGTTCCTGCCTTCCCCCACCCCTACCTCATCCTGAGCTCTATCGGGGTGAAGGCGGTCCAATCTGATTGCAAGGTGGCGACCCATTAGTAGTTCAGCGGGGCTCCGGCCAGTCGTTGAGCTGGGGGTGCTGTGCTGTGCTAGAAGGAATGTGGCAAGGCGGTACTCCTAATCCTCTTGCGTCATGCGGCGAAGGGTGTCCTTGGTGTTCCGCACCATGCGTTCTGCTTGGCCATTGGTGGCTGGGTGGAATGGCGCCGAATGGATGTGGCGGATGGCGTTCTGCGCTGTGAAGGTTTGGAATTCTCCTGACGTAAATGCAGTCCCGTTGTCTGAGACGAGAGTGTCAGGGAGTCCGTGGGTTGCAAACAGCCGGCGTAGTACCCGGATGGCTGCGGACGTAGAAGTGGACGGTACCAGTGCGACTTCCAGCCATTTGGTGTAGGAGTCCACCACTATGAAGAATGTTTTCCCCTGAATGTTTTCCCACATGCAGGCGTGACCATGGTGCTCGGGCGGACTCCCAGGACTGGACTGGGGCCCTTGGGGGATCTGTGCGGGATTCTTGGCAGGCCTGGCAGTGTTTGACCCAGGCCTCTATCTCTCCGTCGATCCCCGGCCACCACACATAACTCCTGGCAAGGGCTTTCATTCTTACTACCCCTGGGTGTGTCTCGTGTAGGGCTGTGAGGACCCTTTTGTGGAGGGGCTGGGGAACAACGACCCTGCTTCCCCATAACAGGCACCCCTTGTGGGCTGACAGTTCATGTTTGCGGGTTGTGTAGCCGGCGAATTCTGGCCTGGGGCTGCTGCTGGGCCATCCCCTCCACACCCAGTCCAGGACCCGGGAGATGACCCTATATTTCTTGGAATGGTGTGCAACTTCTTGTGCCTGAATGGGGCGGTCGGGAAGCAGCTCCAGGCTCATAACCTCTTGTGCAGGTGCTGGGTCGGGGCCTGTTTCCGGTAGTGGTAGCCTGCTGAGGGCGTCCGCATGGCCCATCGCCTTCCCAGGGCGGTGAATCAGTGCATACTGGTAGCTGGCAAGGAAAATTGACCACCTGAGGACGCGAGGAGACAGCACTTGGGGGGTCTGCTTTTCGGGGGCAAACAAGCCCAGCAACGGCTTGTGGTCAGTCACCACAGTGAAGGGCCGCCCGTACAAGAAATCATGGAATTTTTTTACTCCCTTCACGATTGCCAGACCCTCCTTGTCGATTTGCGAGTAGTTCCGCTCGGTTTCGTTGAGTGTCTGGGAAAAGTATGCCACCGGTACCTCTCTTCCATCCGGGAGTTGGTGTCCCAGGACAGCGCCAATGCCATAGGGTGAGGCGTCGCATGCTAGCACAACTGGCAGCCTCTCGTCGAAGTGTGCCAAGACCGAGTTTGAGACAAGCAAGTCCTTGACTGCCTGGAATGCGGCCTCCTGGCACTGGCCCCACACCCAAGGAGCCCGCTTGTCCAGGAGTCTGTGTAGGGGCTCCGCTACCGCCGCCTTGTGGGGAAGGAAGGAATGGTAAAAGTTCAATAGTCCCAAGAAGGCCTGAAGTTCAGTCTTGTTCTTGGGCGCTGGGACATCACAAATGGCCCGTACCTTGTCCCCAGTTGGGTGGACCCCTTCTGCATCCACCATAAATCCCAGAAAGTCCACCTGAGGCACTCCTAGTAGACATTTTTCCCGCTTCACCTTGAGACCCGCCGTCTGGAAACGGTGCAGAACGGTGCGGAGGCGGTCCTCAAACTCCTTGGGTGTGGGCCCGGCAATCAACACATCATCAAAGAAGGGGGTGACACCAGGAATCCCTTTAAGGAGAGAGTCCATTAGATTCTGGAATATGCCTAGTGCCACGCTGACCCCGAATTGCAGCCGCTTTACCCTGAACGCTCCTCTGTGCGTCACAATCGTCTGTGCCTCTGCTGTAGCCTCATCTACTGGCAGCTGTTGATATGCTTGGGCCAAGTCCAGCTTGCCCAAAAATTTCGACCCAGCCAGGGTGGCAAGGACATGGCTGACCACTGGCACTGGGTATGCATGGGCCGTGAGGGCCTTGTTTATGGTACATTTGTAGTCTGCGCAGATGCGGACCGAACCATTAGGCTTGATGGGTGTGACGATTGGGGTTTCCCAGGGGGCATTAGGCACCGGCTCCAGCACTCCTTGCTCCACGAGTCAGTCCAATTCCTCATCTATATGGGGTTTCAGGGCGAACGGGACCCGGCGGGCCTTGAGCCTGACCGGTCGTACTGCAGGGTCAAGCTGTAGAGCAATGGGGGGGGCCCCGTATACTGTCCCAATTTCCCATCGAAAACCCCCGGAAATTCCTTGCATATGGCGTCCACGTCCACTTGTAAGCTCATGTGGTTCACCCCGGTGATGGCTAGCCCCAGTGGTCCAAACCATGCCAATCCCAGTAAGCTAATGTAGGGGCCCTTGACCACAAGCAAGTCCAGTTGCCGCGTCCGCCCTCTGTATTGCACCCTGAAGGTCCCCACCCCCATTGTGGGGACCTTACGTTTCTGGAAGTCCCGGAGGGTGAATGGGGCCGGCCTGAGTTTGGGACCCCCAGTAGGGCACAGTTTCCTTAAGGTCCTTGCCGAGATTATGGATAGAGTTGAACCCGTGTCAAGTTCCATGCGGCATGGGGCCCCCTCTATCCGTACCTCTACATAAATTTTCTCTACGTTGGGGTGGGGCAACTGGTATACCTGGAAGTCTGTGAGCTCCGTTGAGTTGCCTTGGTGCGTTGGGCCCCGGGACCTGGGGCTCTTGGATTGGTCATCTGATGCCTGGTGTCGGGTGGGCCGAGCCTGACACACCCGGGCGATGTGTCCCAATTTTCTGCACTGCCTGCACTCTGCGTTGCGGAAACGGCAGGTCCTCCTCTCGTGACTTTCTCCACAGCTTGCGCAGTTCCCTCCTTCTCGTTGAGGCAGCTGTGGTATGTGGGCTGCTTGAGTGCGCTGCTGTACTCGGTGCACCTCCTCCCTGTCAGATCCTGAGTTGTTGGTGAGGTCTTCGTGGTGGACCCTCGGTTGGGACGGCTGGCTCGGCCATGCCTCTTGCGTCGACCTCTCGGCAGCTTCCATTGCCAGGGCCTCCTCCAGAGTGACCTGGAACGTTAGGTTCTTCTTAGCGTAGAGGCATCGTTGCAGCTTCTCATCCTTCAGGCCACCGACGAGGCGGTCACGAAGCATGTTTTCCAGCTCTGAGAAGTTGCAGAACCGGGCAGCTTGGCGGAGAGAGGTCACAAACCCAGTTATGGTTTCCCCAGGGGCTTGCCGCTTTGCGTAGAAGGCATTTCGACGAGCCACCACTGAGGGCTGTGGCGAAAAGTGCCCCTTCAGCTGTTCCATTATTGTTTTGTATGGAACAGTAGCGACATCTTCAGGTGCAAGGAGAGCCCGGGCGATTTCAAACGTCTCCTCTCCGCAGACGCTGAAGAATATTGCCCTCTTCTTGGCGTCTTCTTCATCGGTGATCCCTTTGGCTTCTAGGAGGAAGGTGAAACGGGAGGCGTACACTTCCCAGTCTCCAGATGCTGGGTTGAACGGTGAGGAGCTGCTGTCGGTTGCCATTCTGAGTTCCTTGGGTCCCGGAGCTGAAGCCGGTGCGAGGCAGCGGTGCGGCAGGTGGCGGTGCTGCAGTGCTGTGTGTGGCAGTCAGCTCAGCGGGATCCCACCTTCGTCGCCAGTGAAATATACTCAGAGTCGCAAAGTGATTTCATGCTCTTTATTCAGCTCATAGTGGTGAGGAGGAATGAATGAATGTCCCCTCAAAGTATCTGCTTTATATACATTATTTACACAATGGGCTGCACATGATTGGCTAATTCTGGAATTCTACTGTAAGCCAATCAGGTTGTGGATTCACTTCTATCTGGAGCATGATTGGGTGGTTCCTGCCAACCAATCATATTGCTGCATTGTTCTAGGACCAATCAGACTGCTGCATTCTGAATCCTATTGTTCTAGGACCAATCAGACTGTTGCAGTTTGGATCCTATTCAATTCAGTACATAACAAACTGCAAGATGGAGAGGGCTAGTGACACAATAGCCCCTGAGTGCCCTGTCCACTACAGTGGAGCCCAGAATGCTTTTCTGCTAAGTTCCAAATGCTGGAGCAGACCAGATGGCAGCTGAAGCAGAACTTAAGTGAGTACAACTGAATATTGGTAAGAGCATAATTGTACCTACCATGTGGTGACAGTGAAGAAAATATTACTTTGTGACTAGCTGTCAAGGGTGGTGAAGGCCTGAAGGTAATGTCTGCATCCTCAGAAACCTGTTGCGACAAATTTGCAAAGCACTTTGTGGGCAAAATTACCCCTATCTCCTATGACCCCAACACCACATTTTATGCAAATCTGGAGGTGTCCAGAGCACAATTTTGTCCTGGTTTTTGAAATCAAGTATCCGACCTACCATCAGTTCTCTTGATTCTTGCCTGGCATGGCTAAAGAGGTAAAGGGTGGCCTGAATATAATGGGAGGGGGTGTCTCTCTACCCCATTGCCAATGTTGGATCACTTTCTAGTAAAGTTTGGACATTTGGTAGCAGCCCCACCTTGCAGGACTGGGGGACCACCTTGGGGGCTAATTGATTTTCCACCCTGGGGGATTTTCCAGTTGATAGGTAAAGGTAAAGGGACCCCTGACCATTAGGTCCAGTCGCAGACGACTCTGGGGTTGGGGAGCTCATTTCGCTTTATTGGCTGAGGGAGCCAGCGTACAGCTTCTGGGTCATGTGACCACCATGACTAAGCCGCTTCTGGTGAATCAGAGCAGCGCACGGAAATGCCGTTTACCTTCCCGCCAGAGTGGTACCTATTTATCTACTTGCACTTTGACGTGCTTTCAAACTGCTAGGTTGGCAGGAGCAGGAACTGAGCAACGGGAGCTCACCCCATTGCGGGGATTTGAACCGCTGATCTTCTGATCAGCAAGTCCTAAGATCTGTGGTTTAACCCACAGCGCCACCCGCGTCCCATTTCCAGTGGCTAGAGAATGTGATTTTGTCAAAGCCTTGGTCTCACATTTTGGCAGGTGAGATGAGGAGGGCTATCAACATGATTGCTCCTCAAGATCCTCTCAGTGTTGCACAGCTCTCGCTGTTCCTTGCAGACAACGTAGGAGGCTGGGAGATGGCTAGAGTGCAGGTGTCAAGTCACTCTGAAGTTGACTGAACACCTGTTAGGTTACATAACCAAGCATTGGTAAAGATGGAAAATAACTACTTTATGTCTCCACTGCAATCTCAAAGAGCCATTCTGCAGAGCACTTTTGGATGGTCCAGGGGCTGGTCATGGCTGGAGCTGATGCTCCCATGATTTAGTCTGAAACATATGGAGGGCACCAGGTCTTAGGCTTATTGAGCAGATGGAACTAATCCTCATTCTGGTGTTCTAAACAGTAGCAGTCCTACAAATAGGGATAGCTATATAAATGTATGTAGGAATGAAAGAGAAGGACAAGCTCTTGGTCTCACATATTAAATATTTCCAAAAAACACACATTTCTATATTTCACATATATGATGATCTGAAACTTACCCCCCCCCCCCCCGATGCTAAATGGACTTCAATGAGATTTAAATCTAAGTATGTAAGTTTAAGTGTGCCACCTTAATCAAAATTCTAATTTAAGGAGCTATGCTATTTTTCAAGTGATTGTCGCTCCCTTTTGAACTATCATATGGATTTCAGTGATCCAGAACAACTATTCATAGGACGGCAGCATTCTTTCCCCAGTAAGTCGAGGCTTGTTGGTTGAATTCTGGAGCAGAGTTGCCAGGCCTCTGCAGAAGACTGCCTATCCCACTGTCACACCAGCGCTCGGAGAGAGATTCTAGTACAGGCATAGGCAACCTCGGCCCTCCAGATGTTTTTGGCCTACAACTCCCATGATCCCTAGCTAACAGGACCAGTGGTCAGGGATGATGGGAATTGTAGTCCCAAAACATCTGGAGGGCCGATGTTGCCTATGCCTGTTCTAGTAGGATCATTGGTGCTTGTTAGGGTCTGTTACCCACATACCATAATACAAAATATGGCCAATTCCATTCCAGTCACTCCCCTTCTTGCAACAGATCTCTTGAAATCTGGCGGCTCCACCTTTTGTCCTCCATGTACTCTGGACTTGGTGTGTCTTGTATTTCATTCTCTGGTTTAGCTGTCCTTATCTTCACAGTTACTTAACCACAATCTACAGAGAGCTACAGAATTCTGCCATGCTGAAAAACAGTGCTTATTGTAAACACAGCCCTTATCTTTAAGAAAAAAAGATGTACAAAAAGCGCTTGCTTGCTTTGGTCTGTTACTACTGGGTGCCAACAGATGGATACGCAGGCACACGCACACACAGCATCCATCCTTCTTATGAAAGTGTGTGTGGAGCCGAGGGTACGGCCTTGAAATCTCTTTACTGATCTCTCTGCCGGAGCATCTCAAAAGAGGATTGCAATTCTCATGGCAATCTACATCACTCTGGGAGCTGGCGTTCTCTAACTGTGCAACAATTCAAGGCTTATATTGTTTTGTTTTTTGTGGATAAGGAGTCTAAAAATCTAGCAGGCTCTGACAAAGGAGGGTGGCAGGCCAGAAGTAAACAAGCTGGGGAGCAGGATACAGGTATACTGTATATAAAAGAATCATTGGTATGGGAAGGCTAGAAGACTTTTAAGTCAGATAACAATGTGGGACATGAAGCAAAAGGTTGCAGTGGGTAGTCCTTCTGTTTGGGATTCCAGCCAGCCATGCCCCTTTCCAGGATATTCCATTCCACACACATCTGCACCCGCAAAAGCTCAGCCAGCATACCATGCCCACTGGGCATGCTCAATTCTCACTGAACTGTTTTGGGGATTCCTCCCCTTAGCCCCCCCCCAATATGTTTTGTTAACTGTAAATTTTAGGCTTTCCTCTGCTGATAAAGCTCTCGTGTGTGAGGATAAGTATCCACATATGAGTACTAGAATTGAGTGCTAGTATATACAGTGGTACCTCGGGTTAAGTACTTAATTCGTTCCGGAGGTCCGTTCTTAACCTGAAACTGTTCTTAACCTGAAGCACCACTTTAGCTAATGGGGCCTCCCGCTGCCGCAATGCCGCCGGAGCTTAATTTTCTTTTCTCATCCCGAAGCAAAGTTCTTAACCCGAGGTACTATTTCTTGGTTAGCGGAGTCTGTAACCTGAAGCGTATGTAACCTGAAGCGTATGTAACCCGAGGTAAAGGTAAAGGTACCCCTGCCCGTACGGGCCAGTCTTGACAGACTCTGGGGTTGTGCGCCCATCTCACTTAAGAGGCCAGGGGCCAGCGCTGTCCGGAGACACTTCCGGGTCACGTGGCCAGCGTGACATCGCTGCTCTGGCGAGCCAGAACCGCACACGGAAACGCCGTTTACCTTCCCGCTGGTAAGCGGTCCCTATTTATCTACTTGCACCCGGAGGTGCTTTCGAACTGCTAGGTTGGCAGGCGCTGGGACCGAGCAGCGGGAGCGCACCCCGCCGCAGGGATTCGAACCGCCGACCTTTCGATCGGCAAGTCCTAGGCGCTGAGGCTTTAACCCACAGCGCCACCTGCGTCCCTAACCCGAGGTACCACTGTAGTATAATGGACTGCTATGGAGAGAGACCCACAAAGTTTGGTCTGTCGTGAGTCTTCTAACATTCAACTTCAATGGATGGTACCCATCAGTGTTATGAAAGAGGGAGACAAATGATTCATTTTCTCCACACCATGCATTTAATTTTTTTATACCAACAGAAAAGCCTCAGATAATAGATATGCTACATCCACAGCATTCCCATGATCCACCAAGCTTGTAACTCTATCAAAAAAAAAGAAATGAGATTCTTCTGGCATGACTTGTTTTGATGAAGCCATGCTGGGCCTTGGTAATCACAGCACCCTTTTATTCCTGATATCAATGTCAAACTTACCAGTCATTACCTGGGTCTTCTCCCCCACCCCCCCGGCAACAGCATTTCCTCCATCTTCTCCATGCTTGCTCCTTCTTCTTCTTGTTTCGAACATAGCCAAACAAACCTCTTGATTATTTTAAACGTCTCTTGCAAACCTGAGTTCAGTCAGAGCTTGGCCCGCCTCACCTTCTCCTTGCGACTGTTGGCCACTCATTTATAATGAGGAATTTTTTGAACTTTACATTCTTGGCAGATTTTGAGTTCCAACAGATATCAGGGTAGTTGAAGTCCCCTATGACTACTACCTTTTTGAATGTTTGGTAATGTGCTCTAGGCAGTGGTGTAGCATGGGGGGCCATGGGGCTGTGGCCCAGGGCACACATTCTGGGGAGACACCCCCCCACAGAGCCCCACACGCTGCCAGTGGTGGGGGCTGGAGAGCATGGAGGGTGAAGATCACCCTCTTCGTGTCCTGGCCCCGCCTGGCATGCCCAATCCTGACCCAGGGGTGGAGAGCAGCTGTGGCACCCAGTATGCTTAGCTGCAACTCTGGAGAGTGGCTGTGGCACACCTGGCTGAGGCTACTCCTTCCCTGGGTCAAGGCTGACCTGGGGGCAGGATGCAGCTGCGGTGCCCAGTGAGCCCGGCCGAAGTTCCTCCTTCCCTAGGTCAATCCAAGGAAGGAGAGTCAAGGCTCCTCTTTCCCTGGGTCAAGGCTGACCAGGGGTGGAGAGAGGCTGTGGTGTGCAAGGAAGTTCCTGCTTCCTTGCAGTGGGATGGCAGCTCTGGCAATGCTGCCGCCCACTCTCCTGGACTGGGGCATGCATCTGCCCCTGCACTCGTGCCGCAGCAGGCTCCCTCTGTGCCCCACCCCTTTTGGGGTCGTGCCCTGAGCGCCAGATCCAAGCACTATTTAGATATACTCCGCCACTGGCTCTAGGAATGCATCGTCCAAGTCCTGAGTCTGGCTTGGAGATCTGTAGCAGACACGCAGAGTAGGCTCCCTGTTGTTTCTATCTCCTAAAGTTTTTACCCATATACCCTCAATCTGTATTTAGCCTGCAAGTCATGGATCTCTTCACAAATGTACAAATCTTTAATGCTACTCTCCCCCGCCCCTTTCATGTTTGATCTATTCCTTCTGAGCAGGTTGTACTCCTCAATTTCTACATCTCATCACACTAGGTTTCAGTAATGCCGGGTAGTAAATGCTGTAAGCTTTTCTCATAGGATAGTTGCTCCAACCCCTTAATTTTGGTTGTCCTTTCCTTAGCTGTCCCCATCTCAACAATATAATTTTAAAGGTGAGACAGCCAGAACCATACACAGAATACCAGGTGCTGTCTCAACATAGATCTGTACAATGGCATTATGATATTGACAGTGTTATTTTCAGTCATTTCCCTAATGATCCTTAACACAGAATTCACCTTTTTCCACAGTTGTTGCACACTGGGTCAATAGCTTAATCCACCTATCTACTGTGATGGTTAGGTTACTGGTCAGTCACTGCCATTTCAGAACATAGGGAAGGGAAATGCTTCTACACTTGAGATATAGGGTTGAGAGAAGGAAGGGGGAAATAGTGAGAGAACATTGAAGGGGGGGCGGCGGATTTTGTTCCTAAGTAAATTTTACATAGAGAAAATACAATGTCATTGAAAGACCCTATAGTTCCATGTTGATGAAGTTATTATGTCTGCCTACACCATTCGTTCTCTACATTACAAAAGGTGAGAGCCATGTTGGTCAAGACCCATGTTGGTCAAGAAATGGGGCCATGCCTACAGCATGCCTTAACACACACATTATTTAGGAGAGAGCAGACCATCAGTGGATCTTTCCATGTACTCCTCTATGCATCCAGTCTATAAATGTGTAAATGTATCAAGGCTGCAATCCTATGCGCACATACTTGGGAGCAAACTCCACTGAATATGGTGGAATACAAGCATGGTTTAAGTGAACATGGGCAGGATATGGCTGTACAGCTTCCATATGCGACTTATAACCTAGTGTATAACAGACATTTATCACCAAGCCTCTACTTTTGAGAAATGACTCTCACTTGTGTCTATTTATACCAAGAGAATTAGATGCCATAAGGCACAGATTAACTGTGGTGCAGAGGGACCGGCACAGCTTAGGTTGTGGAAATATTGGAGTCAGTTAAAGGGCACGGATGGATGCAAAGTCTGCAAGAAAGAGACCCTCACCCAAGCAAGGATTTGAGAGGGAGTTACTTGACAAGATGTCTCTCTGTGTTTGTGCACCCTCTTCACCCTGCAAATTTTAGCATGCAGCAATTCTGAACCCCACACAGTGAGTTCTCCATTCATCTTCAGGTAACACTGTGGAGATTTCATGGCTACAGATGGCCCATAAAAGGTTTATGCTCCTGTTTCATGCCCATCAATCACAGACAGATTTTCTGGTTGGTAATGGGATTGCCCCAAACCTTTCTGGCACAATCTTGCACTTCAGTTGAAGTAAAAAAATAAAAATAAACCCCAGATATTTATTCTTTGATTACATTCTAAAAGCATCAAGATAGATTTCTTATGATTTCCCTTTGTTCTTCTATTATAAGCAGAACAATGTATTTTAGTAGAACGTAAGAGTAATTCACAAAGAGACTGCAGGCCATTAATATTTCAATGTCTTCTTAAACTAGAAAAAGGACATCAGAATATTTCTATGACTTTTTTTTTTTAATGAGAGTTTTCATATGGTAATGCTGGCTGAGACTTTCCATGAATGGTAGAATTTCTGAATAGCACCCAGAATATTATGAACAACAATATTTCTGGACAGTGGGGTGCTATTAGAAACCTCATATTATTCACTGACATGACCTCCTTATTCCAAAAGCCTCAGGAAGGCATGAGAGCTACAAACTTCATTTTTATTTAAATATCAAAGACTGAAGTTCTCAGACCGCTGAATTCTGCACCACCAACTATATTTCCTACTTCAATAGCTATCATGTGGTCATGTGGCATACGCAAATCTTGAATAAATGCAGACTATCCCATGATAGTGATACAAATACCAGATCTCTCTTCTAACCTTGATCCAAAGGAGTTTTCCCCCTCAAGCAAAGAGCATGACTCCCCATGGCAGCAGGCCTGTTGAAAAACATTTTGGGCTGAGCTCTTTGCCAAAGTGGCCAGCCTATACAGATACACATTCAGTCTTGGTCCAGTATAGATTGTTGCCTCCTCCCTGCAAAAAAATATCTATATACCCTGTGATGTATTGGAGTGTTTCAAGGGATGTTGGAATGCAACTCCAGGAGGCATGCTGCTTCAGTGGAATCTCTCTGCAAAATACTGTAACTGAAAATGATCGTTTGAGTTGCTTTTGTAATTTGGCCAACCTTGTTTCCAGCCCCATACATATCCTCACCTCCTGCTTTAGGCTGTTCCAGCCAGCAGTGATGGCCAATAGCTTAGATGGCTTTAAAAGGAAGTTGGACAAATTTATAGAAGATGTCTATGGCTCAATGGCTACTAGCCATTATGGTTTTATACAACTCCATGATCAGAAATAGCATGTCTCTAAATTCCAGTTGCTGGGGAACAACAGGAGGAGATGCTATTGTCTGCATGTCACATTTGTGGACTTCCTGAGGACATCATCCAGTTGGCCACTGTTTGAACAGAATGCTGGACCGTATGGGACTTTGGGCTGTTCCACCAGGGCTCTTACATTCATTCACTGTATCTGCTTATTCACCTGGAGACCACTATTCCACTATTCTCCTTCCTGCTGCTCTCAGCCCCTTGCCAATACCTGGGCTGGAGAAGTAATGGTACCTTATGAAAGGCTTCAGGAAAGCAGAGCATCATAATTTGACCATTTTAACTAATGTCCTCCTTGCAGCCATTTCCAAATTGCACAAAAGGTAAATTGTTCCAGTCAAGAAAAGATTCGAGTCATCCCCTTCTTGGGAAAAGAATACATTTGTCTGTGCAGAGGAGCCTATAGCAATAGTGCTGATGCAGATTTTGCAGAGCATAAATAAAAGGGTAATTCTTTTATGTTGTATCTTCTTCTCCTTTTTTTTATCCCAGAGAGAGGAAGGTATGAAAAGCTTTGCACACATGCTATCCATTATGTGGGATACACTGGGAACATTCATCTGCATTGAAGCAGCTCTAATGCCAAAAGAATTTCTGATGCAATCCTTTTGAAGATATATTTTAGAACAGTCATATGAACTTGTACTTAAGAATCTGTGTCCCAGGGCATCAATAGCATCTGTTGACACAGGCCATCATTCAAATCCTGGACTGCTAATGCCTTCTTTAAAAAACAACAACACCCCAGCCTGTAACCTGCCCCTCCCCCAAAACTCTGACCAAGTGGGTCTCTTTGGAAAGCAGTCCTAAATCAAAGGTGGTAGGGGAAAAGGGCTTTGAGTGTTTGTGCAGTTAGTGAAAACACAAAGGCTTGCACTTCAACTGGAAGGACTCATTCTAGGTTGGAAGACAGAAACAGCAAAAGAAGGAAAGAGGAAATAGACCATGACATGTGACAAGTGAGCTGAAGGGACAGCAGGAAGGTATTGCACTGGCTCCCAGCAGCATCAATCAACACTGCAACAGCTGGAGAAAAACATGCTGCCTCCATCCCCTTGACAAGTTGTTGTGGAGTAGTTTGTGTCTCCCTTGGCAACTGATTACCTCATTTGAAAGGCCTACGTTTCACATGACTATTCCTCAAATACACATATAGGTAGAATGCATGCAGTCATATTTAAGAGAATCACTGAGCCATATATAGGAGGACAGGAAACAATATATGTATATTCAAAACATTCTCATTCACACTCTCTCCTGAAAACTGCACAGAACTGGGAGAATTGGACCAGTCTGGAGTTCATCTACCTGGGGGTGAGGAAGAATGTTTCTCTAAGAGTTTCCAACACATGGGCATCAACATTTGCTTGTCCTGAGGAATGGCCTTCAGCAGTGAGCCCTGTACTGCCAACACCTTGATTGTGTAGGAGTTGAACAGCAGCACTGTTGTCATTGGAGTCAAAGAAGTGAAGACAACAGATGTTGAAGACTTCTTTGTGCCTGGCCACCAAGAAGCACCCTAAGGAGGTACTCTAAGGACATGCTGTTTACTTCAGGGAAGGGGAAGAACTGATACGGCTTTAGAGACTGGTGGCATATTATTATAAAAACAGAACTGATTTAGAATTCTCAGCATTCAACAAAGCAAATATTACAATTTTGCAAGGCCTCTGCTGCAAATTTTAATTTAGGGTTAGCCCCATGTCCACTGTAGTATCTAAGTTGGATACAATAAAGCTTCCTTAGTGTGTGTGTGTGTGTGTGTGTGTGTGTGTGTGTGTTTGTATGTATGCATACATGCCACAGTGATACATGCCTTAGTTACATCCTGTTTGGATTACTGTAATGTGTTCTATGCGGAGCTAACTTTGAAAAGTGCTCAGAGACTTCAACTGGCTCAAAGAGCTGCAGCCAAATTGGGAGCATATGACTCCCTTATTAGAATAGCCCCACTGGTTGTGGCTATTGGTCTGTTTCTAGGCACAATTCAAAGTACTGGTTATGACCTATAAACCCCTACATGGCTTAGGTCCAAGCTATCTGAAAGATCGTATTCCCTTGCCCAGGTTTTGAGATCTTGGTGGGACCAAGAGAAAGGCCTCCCTGAAGATCTCAAAACCTGGGCAAGTTCATACAAGGGAATACGATCTTTCAGATAGCTTGGGGCCTTATTGGTGGCTGCTCCCAGATTCTGGAACTCCCTCCCTGGAGAAGCTACCCTGGCTCCCTCCTTGTCCTTCTGCAGGCAGGTTCCAACAGGCTTTTGCGAATCAAGTGCTTTTAATTAAATAGCTAGTGCTGTGCTGTTTTTACTTGTATGTTTTAATTAGATTTACTTGTATGTTTTAAATAGATTTTTAAATAGATTTTGTATATGGATATGTACTTTCCCTTACCTATATATGTATATAGTTTAATTCTATTAAAGTTTAATCATTTTTAATGATAGGGTGTGTTTTTTGCTACGTTTTAGTAAATCTAGTTTTTATCTGCAAGCTGCCTTGAGACCCATCAGGGGAAAAGGTGGGGTATCAATCAATCAATCAATCAATCAATCAATCGTACGTATTTAATGTTGCTTGCTAGAATCCATGCAGAATTGCTGTGCATGAAGTCCAGATCACAAGACAAATACTTCAAACCTAGTTAAGCATTCCTGCAGGTCATTTATCAATGTCATGCTGAGGAAAAGAGCATCCCTCCAGCTGCTCAGTCGCTGATGCTGGCAGCCGAATCTTGTGTATGTTGAAGCAACAAGACCTTGGCTCAGATCTGCCTGGAGCTATTAAATATCCAGTTTCCATTGTGTAGTAGTAGATGAGGGTCTGGGCAATTTCAACCGCAGAATCTTAGATATGACTGGGAATCTGGGTGTTATTTGACCTCTTGAAGTTATTAAAGAAGAAAGAGAAGGAGAAGCTTAGTACAGAAATACCTTTTGGTGAATGGAGTACATAAAATATTTCGCAGCTTAGGAAAAAGAAGCCTTCAAGCAAGAGATCTAGAGGCTGTTGTTATAAACAGCTGCACACAGTGATGATCTAATGAATTAACACAAAGGAGCAGGTGACAGGCTGACAGTACCACCAGCCCTGTCACTGTGTGTTCCTACAATAATTGCTGCAAGATCTCAAAGGCCAACATTTCAGAGGTCTCATCCTGAACTTCAAAAATGTTTCTATATGTGCAGTGTCTTGTATCCTGTAGGTACGATTACTACATATTCAACCAAAAAAGACTTCTCTCTTCCATCTTTCTAACCAAATTTAAAGTCATGCTGAAAAATCGACATATGGTCATCCTTGATCCCATAATCAAATGCAATGCACTCCAGATGTTTAGTTGTGATTATCAAGATTTCCAATCCATTATAGTGACAGAAACGTTTTGCATGAGTTGTCCTTACGGGGGCATAGCAAAATTTCTTCTTGCCTATGTTTTCATGGACCGGTGACAAACCTCCCTATCCCCACCCACTCCCCTCTTCTCTTTCTCAAACTACAAGCCCTTGAGTTTGCTGGGTGCTCTCTCTCAGTTCTAGAGGAAAACCTGTGTCAGGACTAGATGACTCTTGGTCTATCTATGATCTCACAAGATCTAGACAGCCCATGCAGATACACCAATAAAGAAAAATAAGTCTGCTTAAACATCCTCTAGCACAAATTATTATTCAGTCTCAACTTTCGTCTTCATGCAACAATAGCCAGGAACTCCCTTGCATACAATAAATTGTACCAATTTTAACTCTCATGCTTGGGAGCCCTGAAACAGAGATGATATTTAAAGAAATAGAATAAAAATAAGTCATGTTCCATGGAAATAACCCAGATTACATGCGCATAAAGGAAATCTGCATTTATTCACTTAGGCTGTGTACACATTCCCATTTATTGTGCATCCAGCACTGGTTTGGGAAGTGGTGTACAAAAGACAGTAGCCACAATCTATACCTATTCTCTTTCTATCCTGTTATTTCTTATGAAACACTACATTTTGATGTTTTCTCCCAAGCCAGCTTTGATCCAAATTGAGAAAAAGAAAGCCCTAGCTGCATTTTAAGTTGGGAATGTGTACTCAAGTCTTATTTTGCTTAAACGATTCTCCTTTCTGCTAACAATTGGGAGAAGCAGATAATGATGAACAGCAACGCAACAAGCTCTACTCCCTCTTGTCTGCTCTAGATTTTAGCAACATATTTTCAAGCCTTATGTATGCTAGGAATTTGTCTCCATTCCCTACTGTCTGAAATCTGAAACACTGAAGGAAGTTCAAGACAACCTGCTCATTCTGATTTGTTTGCAGGGAGATTAGATGACTGCATCATAGCAAGTGTTATCCCACACTTCCCAGTGCATCTTCCCATCACTTTCCATTTTGCAAAAAGTCTGTTCTTTTGGGGAAGTGAGTTTGTTGTGCAAGACCTCCCAGCTATAACGGCACAACCTGAATTTGCTGAAATGCGACTGAATCCCACCCCAAAATAGTCAGTCTGGAAGAACCCTTAGAATGTTGACCTCTGTTCCTAGCACTAAATTCTGTGCTGGTGTGGAGCAATCCTGGATTCTTCCAGATAGTTAAAGTGGGAGGCCATGTCTCATTACCTCACATTTTATGGGGGCTCAGCATGACGCCGCCTGCCTTGCTTTAATCAGCCTGCATTTCCCACGCTACTGTAGAATTTTATCCCTTACCTATTTTGCAATGCATTTCTTTAAAAAGGAAATGGAACAGTAGCACGAAGTCTAGAGGTGTGGGTGTTCTTTATCACTACCCCAACCTCTTTTGACGTCTGTTCCTGCTGGTTTCCACCTTATTAATTACATCCTCTTTTTGCTGCTGCTAATCTGATAGACCCCTTACTTAGAGAGTTCCAGTTGCCCAATGTCTTTGTGTGTGTTCAGCAGTCTTCAGGTTTTATTACTTGAAGAGGGAACCTAAGTAAAACAGGACTGTGCATAAACGACTTTAGCCTCATCCCCTAACACATAGGACCCCCTCCAGCTTCTTTGTGCACTCATAGGGAATTTCTGCAGCAAGTAGGCTTGGGTATTAGTGGAGGCTCTCTATGTGAGTTGGAGTCAATCTGATGGACCTACCACAGTTGCTTGTGCAAGGATTAGCATCAGTACAATGGGATTTCCCCTCACTCCTCCCCCTGCATGCACCCCATACCATCCCCAAATCTGCTCCAGAGGTTTGGGGGAACCTTTAGAACAGGTTTAGAGGGCACACCTTGAGAAGAGAGGGGAAGAACATTCTATCACACAAGCAGAAATCCTTGCACTGAGAGAAGATTTTGTTTAGCACTACAGTAAATACAACCCAATATACTTATTTATTCTTTGGATTTTTTTAAAAAATGGGCGGGGGATGAATAAAACATGGTGACTGGTTATCGCTTCATGGAGAATTGTTATTAAAGCCAGCAAGTCATTAGTACAACAGTCCACCAAATTATCAGCAATCAGCTCTAGCACTTCATTTGGGTGACAAAACAATCTTCTTCCCCAGTAGGATATAACAATGATAATTGGTAGCATGAGCAGGTAGGCAGATTTTGTATCTTAGTATTGAATTAGACCTTTCCAGGCTACCTTATTTATTTGCATTGTGCGTTTTGGAACATGTTCTGAGTAATTAGTTAAGAATGCCAAACGCAGAGCAGATATAGATGGGAAGGTGCTTTTCTTTACTTCAGCACTTCAACTCAAGTACAGTGGTACCTCGGGTTACAGATGCTTCAGGTTACAGACTCTGCTAACCCAGAAATAGTACCTCGGGTTAAGAACTTTGCTTCAGGAGGAGAACAGAAATTGTGCGGCGGCGGCGCAGTGGCAGCAGGAGGCCCCATTAGCTAAAGTGGTGCCTCAGGTTAAGAACAGTTTCAGGATGGAAAAAGTGAGTCTTATAGAGCAAAAAATACGGTAAGTTCTTAACCCGAGGTACCACTGTAATCTTTGGAGATCTTCTTGTAGGGGTGGGGTGAAAAGAGAAACAGTCTCACTATGGATTCCTAAATGAACTAGCACCCAAGAATAAACACCAAAATAGAGTTTCAAGCAAAACGCAGCAGGATAATTATCTACGTAAGTACCTAGTAGTTTGCCTTGCAGTGTTAGGAAAATTTAAAATATACAATGTACACAATGTACAGAGCTCTTGTTTTGGAAAGAAACATGCACACCCTCTTTCACACACATAGACACTCTAGGCTTTCTATAGGTGGTGAGAACAACCTTACAGACACTCCTTTTGCTTAGATTGGCCTGATTCAGATGATAAAGTTGTGGGAGATTGAGGTCAAACATAACTATGCACAACTGCTAGTTAGTGCATGAAGGGGTTAAGGACCATGGAGCTGTATCGCTAGAAAGACTCAATTAGGTTAAGCCCTGTCTTCCTTTCTCCATCATGGAGGACATGTGTAAGCTTGCTCCTGAGCTTACAGCATGTGTTTGGAACTTATACTTGCTGCTGTGTGGAACATGCATGTCTGAAACACTAAATCTGTAAGTAAATCATTTTAAACTTGCTTAACAATATTATAGAATTTTGCTGTAGCCACTTAGTAGAATTATATATCTTTTAGAAAATGCATTTATTCTCTCTATATAAGCTATGTATCAATGAATGGTTTGATTCTTTTATTCCTGTATTTCTATACTCTGTGAACCTCTGAACTGCTAAATTCCTGGTCTATCTCCTTCTGTATACTGCTTGCATAGCTGAAGGGCACAAATGGTTAGGAGGTTTAGGCTACAGGCTGTACCCTCTTTGAGATTCCTCAAGATGTGGGAAGCTATAGGAATGCAAGGTTAAGGTTAATTCTGAAGGTCTGGTTGTCAAAAAAAAAAAGAAGATAAGTGGGTTAAGCATGATAACTGAAGCTCCAGAGTCTGGAGATTCACACACTAAAGGAAGGGAAGAAGATAATGGAGAGGAAGACACTTCTTACTTCTTGACCTGTGCCCTCTCTTGATGTATGCATTCTATGAGATAATGAGCTATTATGATGTATGATGTTTAAAAGACCCTATAAAAGCTTTGTTAAAATGTGCCTTCAAGGCAGTTCTCCTAACTGGTGGTTCATTAAACACCTGGTTTGGGATAGCTGTCACTATTGCTTATCTCTCAATAAATTGGGTCCCTATTGGATGCTGAGCTTGTATATCTCTCTTGGTTGCATTTTTCTTTAAGGTGCTTTACCCTCATTTGAGCATGAATCATTAAGAGGTGGTTTAGAAGTAAATTCTTACCACAACAATGTGTGGTCTGCTCATTGCAAGACGGGCAGAAAGAGGTGAGCTGCTGTGTTCAGCTGAACAGGATAAATAGGTTTAAGGGACCTATATTCCTAGCACTTTACTGCTTTGCTTATTTTTGTGAGTTTAATACTCTGCTGCTGGGGCTCTTTGGGTGCAAGCCCCACATTTTGAATCCAGGCACCCAGCCAGTTCTTCTGTTCTTCACTGCCACACATGGTTCCACTGGAATTCATATATTTTCCTCTCACAAAAGGAACTATGGCTTACCAGGATTGTACAGCCATATGGGGGCTCCCAGAGAGGAGAATACAGCCATTTTGCTACTCCCTTATTTGTTTGTTTTTACTTCTGCCCTGTGCTGAGTGAAGACCAGGTTTGGCTTAGTGTGTTGTCCAATCCTGGGTTCATGGTTAAGCTTTTTCTTTCCTAACAAACCTTGGCTACAGCTCATGGTAGCAAGGAGGGAGTTTAAGCATGAGCCTGGCTTTGGACAATGTGCTCAGCCAAACCTTGGCTTAAAAGGGGTAAAGGGACCCCTGACCATTAGGTCTAGTCGTGACCGACTCTGGGGTTGCGGCGCTCATCTCGCTTTATTGGCCGACGGAGCCGGCGTACAGCTTCCAGGTCATGTGGCCAGCATGACTAAGCCGCTTCTGGAGAACCAGAGCAGCACACGGAAACACCGTTTACCTTCCCGCTGGAGCGGTACCTATTTATCTACTTGCACTTTGAGGTGCTTTCGAACTGCTAGGTTGGCAGGAGCAGGGACCGAGCAACGGGAGCTCACCCCGTCGCGGGGATTCGAACTGCCGACCTTCTGATCGGCAAGCCCTAGGCTCTGTGGTTTAACCCATAGCACCACCCGTGTCCCTTCTAAATCTTGGCTTAAAAGGTAAAGGTACCCCTGCCCGTACGGGCCAGTCGTGTCCGACTCTAGGGTTGTGCGCTCATATCACTTAAGAGGCCGGGAGCCAGCGCTGTCCGAAGACACTGCCGGGTCACGTGGCCAGCGTGATGAAGCTGCTCTGGCGAGCCAGCACCAGCGCAGCACACAGAAACACCGATTACCTTCCCACTATAAAGCGGTACCTATTTAGCTACTTGCACTTAGGGGTGCTTTCGAACTGCTAGGTGGGCAGGACCTGGGACTGAAAGACGGGAGCTCACCCCGCCGCGGGGATTCGAACCGCCGACCATACGATTGGCAATTCCTAGGCACTGAGGTTTTACCCATAGCGCCACCCGCGTCCCATAAACCTTGGCTTAGCTTGTAGCAAAATAAATCTCTGGGCTGAAAGGAAAAACTCTAGCAGCATTGAGGAATAACAAAAGGGTGTTTATTGCTAGCAATAAAGGCTCAGTGGGATCACTCTCCAAAAGCTGAGCAAAGCCCAAAAGGGTGGGGCCTGCTTAATATACATAGCTGTTATCTGTTAAAGCAATACATATGCATAAACTTCCTCCAATCTAAAGTTACAAGATAATACTGCATGCACACTCATTATGGGTTCTCCCACGGGGGCGGAGGAAGGTCTGCACCTCTATCACTAATTACATGTGCAAAATAGAAACCAGAACACCAAAAAGAAAAAAAAGGAAAAGAACAAATAACCCATGACCACCAAGCATATGAACTCCAGGCTCCTCCTTTCCTTTTTCCAAACTTAAAGGTGCAATACTGAAGGGAGAAGGAAGGGTTACTCGCAATATTATCTGCACATAGTGAGTTTCTGCACCAAGCTTACTTCTGCAATTGTGGTTAAGCAGCTAGCCGGACCCACAGTTGCTTGCTAAATTTGACCAGGCAGGCTAGAGGCCGTTTCCTGCCTTGTGCTTCCTGCTCCAGTAACGCAAGAGAAGAAAGACATGTATAAGAAAAGACACGTATAGGGGAGAGGGGAGGGGGTGCTTAGCTAGCCATATAGCTGTATGCCATAAAAGGGAATAAGGTGCAAACTTGCCAGCTGATTGGGCTGCTTGGGGGGAGGCAAATGTGTGTTTTTAGGTATAAGAATGCTTGCTGGACACAGAATTTTTGCAGTCAGGCTTTAGAAGTGATTCTCCTGACTGTCTCTGCGCAGATTATAAATAAACTCTTTTCTCCGAAAGAGGAACTTTCTCTGGTGCATTTTTGTTCTCTCCTCGGCCCAGGGCCGCGGGCAAACGATTCCCTGGTAAGGTAAAATAAGCCTTCATTTTTGGTGCATTGGCCAGGAAATCTGCCCCACCCTGAAGGTCCGGGGAGGGCCAGGCTCAACCACGGTGAAGAGCTCGGCAGCGTTTGCAGGCTCCCGTGCGCACCCCGCCTGTTTCGTGGGGGGAACTGGCCACACTGTCCTGGAGTGGAGACATCCTGGTTGAGGGAGAAAAGAGGACGGCGCCGAGGGGACAGGTCTGCAGCGGAGAAAGGTAAGCCCGAGGGAAAGGGCAGGAGGCTTGATCAACCTCCCCTGGTTGTGGCAGTAGAGTGTCACAGGTAGTAGAGTGCCACCAGGAATAAGGGACTGGTTGTGGCAGTAGAGTGCCGCCAGGAATAAGAGGCTGGTCATGGAAGTAGAGTGCCGCCAGTAGAAGAGGGAGGGATATATATATATATATATATTGTGATTTTTGGTGTGTTCTGTGTGGTGTGTGTGTACCAGATACTCCAGTGTTTGTTTTGGTGTATGAAGGTCGGGGCTTAGCGTTCCCCTTGGCCAAGCGATTGCAGGGTGTGCAGATCACAATCTGTAGTGCGTGAAGTGTGAGAGGACTTTTATTGTGAATAGGAGCAGAGTATCTGGAAGAAATGGGTTCTGGTCAGAGTAAAAGTAATCCATTATATCAGAACATTTTGAATGTCCATCCTGATCAAATCCCCTATATCTCCACATGGAAGACCAATGTGGAAAAGAACCCCCCCTGGCTGAAGTCATGTTGCCAAGAAGTCTCAGATAGCCGTATCTGTTCAGTCAGGAAGACAGGAGGACAACCCCCAGTCCTCCAGGATTCAGAGAGGGAAGAAGATAAAGTTTTGATGCCCCCACCACCTTATGCCCCGGCAGCGGCCCTGGCACCACCCCCGCCGCAGGGAGCAGATGGCCCAGCCCCCAATCCCGTGGACAATGCATTGTTAGACCCGGATAAAGATGAAAAAAGGGAGGAAAGAGAAGAGGATGATGAGGATGAAGAATTTGTAAAAAGATTAGTTAAGCTGACAGATGATAATAAGACATGGACAGAGGAACAGGCAGAACGTTTGAGGAAGTATGTGGAACCTTATGCAGAAGAAGTGGACGTCAGCCCCCATTTGTTAAAAGCGGCGAGATGTACAGGGCAACAGAGAAGAAAGTGGCAGAGAGAGTGGGGAAGGGCAGCAAAAAGAGTGGCCCTCCATAGGGCACATAAAGCACAGAAGAAGGGCGCGGCCAGAGTGATGCCTCTACGTAGAGTGTACGACCCTCCGGCCCCTGCGGGACCTGATGGGGTGGTGCCTAATAGAACTTATACAGTTCAGCATGTCCCCTTCCCTAGTGCAGATGTTTGTAATTGGAGGAACCAAAACTCTTCATTTGAAGAAAACCCAGCAAAAATAATTAAGCTGTTTGAGGGAATTTTCAAAACCTATAATCCCATTTTTGATGATGTGCAATATTTGATGGATGCCTGCTAACTACAGAGGAGGCTAGGCGGATTCATATTGAGGCCCGTGCACACCTCAGAGCACATGGGGTACCTGAGGCAAATATGGCAGGACAGTATCCACCAGCTACCCCAGATTGGGATTATCAGACTACTGGGGGAAGAAATAGCCTCATTACTTATCGCCATGCATGAGAGCAGTTGTGGCAGTGGCCACCCTACTCACCAAGGCAGACAAATTCACATTCGGACAGGATACTACCTGTATAACCCCACATGCAATCCCAGCCTTGCTTGACATGAAGGGCACCTATTTCCTCTCCCAGGCTAAAATGAGGAAATGTCAGATGTTACTACTACATCCCCGCTTGAAATTCCAAGTCACCACAGCCCTTAACCCAGCTACCCTATTGCCGGTAGGAGAAGGTGAGAAGCCCACGCATGACTGCATTGAAGTAATGGATGAGGTGTACTCTAGCAGACCTGACCTCAAAGATGAAGCAGACCCCCAATGGCCGTCATGGTTTGTGGATGGAAGCAGCTTTATTGAGGCTGGACACCGGAAGGCAGGTTATGCAGTGGTAGCCCTGGAAGATCAGGTGGTGGAGGCAAAGTCACTCCCACCTGGAACATCAGCACAATTGGCAGAGTTAACTGCGCTCACCAGAGCCTTATGCTTGGCAAAGGGGCAGAAGATTAACATTTATACCAATTCCAAATATGCATTCCTGACTTTACATGCCCATGGAGCCCTATGGAAAGAGAGGGGCTTATTCACTTCTAGAGGAAGCCAGGTGGCACATCCACAAGCCCTGCTGGACCTTCTAGACGCGGTATGGGAACCTGAAGCTGTAGCAGTTGTTCATTGCTATGGGCATAAAACTGGACCAGGTGAAGTAGCAAGGGGAAATCGACTGGCAGATAAAGTGGTCAAGGAGGCAGCCCGGGAACCAGTTCCTGCCTCGATCATCGGAGCATTGGTCCCAGAAGAAATCCTGGGCTCTACTGATAAGCCAACTTACACCAAACAGGAAAGAGACACCGCAGTCGCCCAAAAGTTGGTATTGTCTGATGAAGGATGGTACCTTACCCCGGATGACAGGATATGGGTTCCAGAGTCCCTATCCCGGCAAGTAGTCCAGAGATACCACGAGTCCACCCATGTGGGACCAGACGCCACAACAAAGCACCTGGAAAAGTGGTTTTTATATAGCTAATCTTTATCAACTAGCGTCTCAAACCTCCAGGAAATGTCTACTGTGCCAAAAGAACAACCCTAGAGCCGGACCATTGGCTCCCCCGGGGATCCAGCATAGTGACACCGCACCCATGGAGGACCTTGTTATGGATTTCACTGAATTGCCCTGTTGTAGATTGTATCGCTATCTTTTGGTGGCAGTCTGTACTTATACAAGGATGGGTTGAGGCTTGGCCCACTAAGACTGAGAAGGCAACTGAAGTAACCAGATGCCTGCTGCGAGAGATCATCCCTCGCTATGGTCTGCCTCGCTCAATAGGGTCTGACAATGGACCAGCCTTTGTTCACTCAGTGTTGCAGGAGTTGGCTAAGGCACTACAAATCAACTGGAAGTTGCATACAGCATACAGACCCCAGAGTTAGGAAAAGTTGAAAGAATGAACCGAACTCTAAAGAATCAGCTGTCCAAGCTAACACAGGAAACTGGATCTAATTGGGTGACAATGTTACCTCTGGCATTACTCAGGGTCCGCAGCCTCCCATTAAGGCAGACCCATCTGTCACCCTTTGAAATTGTGTTTGGGAGACTGGTCCCATATGTCAGAATGTTGTCTCCGCATGCTGGTCAGGATATGCAATTGAATAATTATGTCTAGTCATTCTCCCGAGTTCTCTTTTGTCTCAACAGGTGGACCCAGGCTCGCACCCCCTGGGTGTTGACTGCATCAGTTCGAGCCAGGTGATGAAGTGTGGGTAAAAGATTGGGCACGGACGCCGCTGCAACCGTGCTGGAAGGGACCGTACACTGTCCTGCTCTCCACACCCACCGCCGTGAAAGTCACCGGCATCACCCCTTGGGTCCACCACACCAGAGTGAAAAGAGCTGCTACAGATTGGACTGTGCAACTAAATCCTGATCAACCCCTTCGGCTGACCATCTCTAGACCCTCCGCTGACGACCGCTCTGCTGGTACCACATCGGAAGCTGGTACCTCTACGCACAGCTGAAGAATTGGATGGGAGGGCCGCCCGCTGGCAGCGTCCCCAACATTCCGGTTGTAGAGACTCTCCCCCCAGAAAATATCCTCCCAGAGTTTAGGAACAGAGCACACATTGCTATACTTTGGGAAGAGAACCGTCCTCTCAGCTACCTGACCCCACACGACACTAGAGTCTTAGCAGCCAGTATCGAAAAGGTAGCACATGTCCCCGTGCAGACTTGGAATGGGTGGGACATGTCCTGGCTGGATGGCATCTTCCCTGGAGGATGGATGGGGCGCATTGTTATGTTGCTAATAGGGCCTCTAATGCTTTTATTATTGCTTCTCTGCCTCTGTATACCCTGCTTGATGCAATGCTTGCAAAATATGATGCAAAAAATGATGTCCCGCATGATGGGTCCGCGTGTGATTGCTTTTATGAGAGAGTATAAGCCCTTACCCCAGAACGAATCTAAGTAATAGATTGTTCAAAAGAAGAGGAGGGAGTGAAGGGAGAAGGAAGGGTTACTCGCAATATTATCTGCACATAGTGAGTTTCTGCACCAAGCTTACTTCTGCAATTGTGGTTAAGCAGCTAGCCGGACCCACAGTTGCTTGCTAAATTTGACCAGGCAGGCTAGAGGCCGTTTCCTGCCTTGTGCTTCCTGCTCCAGTAACGCAAGAGAAGAAAGACACGTATAAGAAAAGACACGTATAGGGGAGAGGGGAGGGGGTGCTTAGCTAGCCATATAGCTGTATGCCATAAAAGGGAATAAGGTGCAAACTTGCCAGCTAATTGGGCTGCTTGGGGGGAGGCAAATGTGTGTTTTTAGGTATAAGAATGCTTGCTGGACACAGAATTTTTGCAGTCAGGCTTTAGAAGTGATTCTCCTGACTGTCTCTGTGCAGATTATAAATAAACTCTTTTCTCCGAAAGAGGAACTTTCTCTGGTGCATTTTTGTTCTCTCCTCGGCCCAGGGCCGCGGGCAAACGATTCCCTGGTAAGGTAAAATAAGCCTTCAATACATCAGGATCACACAAATTCAACCAGGTTGACACATATTCCTAACTGCTGCACCAGTATAGTTCAAGCTCAAATCACATGATCAGCATAGGCCATAGATGACTATGCCCTTTTTTATGTAGAAGTCCTACCAAGGTGTTATTTACATGGCTTAGCCACAAGGTTGCACTGGACTTAATTGTATCTGGGTGGAGTCAGAAGCTGTTCTGTTCTTGTTTGAGAGTTATTTTCTGTATATCTGACTGGTGTGTTCTGAACTTTTCCATCATACAACTAAACCCCTAATAGCTGCACTTAGCATGTGATCGTCCTCACTTCCAGACAATCTCTTTATTGAGCAATAATTTTGATTTGTTGGCACAAATTATGCAAGAAGGTTATTCAATGTCCTCTGCTTATTTAGGATTCATTATGATTTGTTTGCAGAGGGCATATGATGCTGCTTCTAGCAATTTTTATTGCACTGCTTCCCCCCATCACTTTCTGTAACAAGTGTGATATTTTTGCAAGAGGGTTTGTTGGGCAAAAGTGCCATAGCCACTTTAATTGTGCAACCCAACTTGCCAGTATGTGTTTCAATCCCATCTCCCAAACCATGACAGTCTGGAAGTGCCTTTTGAGTATGTCCAGACTAGAGATTTAAACTTGTCTAATAGCCATTTCCTCTAGAATCTTGGGAATTGTAGTTCTGCAAGGGAGAAGCCTAGAGATCTCTTACATAATTTTCAAAACCTGTGTTTTCAAAACCTACAGTCCCCTGGATTCTTTGGGGGAAGCCATGATGGTGAAAGTGGTATAAAATCAATATACAAGTTTGGAGTTTAGATATGCTGGCATAAATTACTTTGTTTTGTACATCACTAAGTACTTCATTCAGTGAAGAAACTAAAATAAAGGTCTTGAGTTTATGAAATCAATGTTTTTGGTAGCCTGCTGTTCTCCCACACCCTGGGAGATGCACTTAACTGGGGAAATGACAGGCACTTCTCTAGTATCTGTAATGAACTAAGCAAAGAATTGTTCTATTGCTCTGAGAAGAAAATATTGAACTGCATTTAAGAAACAAAAGGAATCAATGAAGCAGTAATAGGAAGGTGGCTACCGAATACCATCCACTGAACACTCTGAAAAGTGTGGCTTCAATTGTATCAACATGGGCATTAAAATTAGATATATTTCTAAACGAGTGGTGGCTAAACTGTGACCCTCTGGAAGAGGGGTCAGCAACCTTTTTCAGCCGTGGGCCGGTTCACCATCCCTCAGACCATGTGGTGGGCCAGACTATATAATTTGGGGGGTGAGGTGAACGAAATCCTATGTCCCACAAATAACCCAGAGATGCATTTTAAATACAATGGCACCTCAGGTTACATACGCTTCAAGTTACATACGCTTCAGGTTACAGACTCCGCTAACCCAGAAATAGTACCTCAGATTAAGAACTTTGCTTCAGGGTGAGAACAGAAATCGTGGTCCGGCGGCACGGCAGCAGCAGGAGGCCCCATTAGCTAAAGTGGTGCTTCAGGTTAAGAACAGTTTCAGGTTAAGTACGGACCTCAGGAACAAATTCAGAACTTAACCCAAGGCATCACTGTAAAAGGACACATTCTACTCATGTAAAAACACGCTGCTTCCCAGACCATCTGCGGGCCAGATTTAGAAGGCAATTGGACGGCATCCAGCCCACGGGCCTTAGGTTGCCTACCCCTGCTCTGGAAGGCTGTGACTACAATTCCCACAGTCCCTGCCCATTGGCCATGCAATCTACAGCTGATGAGGGTTGTAATTCAGCAACATGTTTTTAGGTGTTTACATGTTTTAGATGTTTCATTGTTTGTGAATTTCCTGCCATGAGTAACTGGATAAAATGAATAACATCTGGAGGGCCACAGAGTAGCCACCCCTGTTCTAAAGCATGAAAACTATTCAAAGTAAGAGGAAAGGCTTTGTGATAATGCCTGCTTCTGGGTGTTTCAGCTGCAGCTCATTCATTAGCCAGGCTCTTCTTCACCAATCCAGAGCCCTTATTTACTAAGGCTTATTAGAACTAGCCTTCACTAGAACATTAGCTTCTACTTGCAACAAAGGTTCTCCATTTTAAATGACCTTTTAAGGTTCTTGCAGGAAAACAAAATCTTGAACATTGTAATAAAAGCCTAATAATTTCCAATAAAACCCAAATCCTTGCAGAGGAAATTCAACATTTCCATATTCATCTGACATAAAGCAGAATGGCCCACACTGATCAGGCTGCACCTCCTCAGCTGGAGCTTTGGTAATAAATATCAAACAGCTTATGTTTCCCATTGGAATACAAAGAACTCCGCTTTGCTAAGGTCCTCAGCTGAGCTATTATTGTAGCTGGCTGTGAAGAACAGAAGAGATAGAGGATATGTACACATGGAGCTTATGCAGAGAGGCAGGCTAGTCATTAGAGACCCAACAAGCGCAGAAAAGGTTTCCAGCAAAGTGTGGAGTATGAAAGTGAAAGCATAAAACAGAGAAGGAGCGCTATGAATGATTCAGCAAAAAGGATAGACTCCAACTTACCTGTTCCATCCATGCAAGGATTTCTGCTTGTGCAGAAACTTCCCCTCTCATTTTCCCCTCATACTCCCCTGACCCTCCCAAAATGTTCTCCAGAGGGTTGGGAAAACATTCAGAACTGATTTAGCAGGTGCACAGCGGGAGAAGATTGGGGGGGGGGGATTCCATTGCACAAGTGGAAAGCCTTGCATAGATGGGTACATTTGATATACAGTGGTACCTCGGGTTAAGTACTTAATTCATTCTGGAGGTGTGTTCTTAACCTGAAACTGTTCTTAATCTGAAGCACTACTTTAGCTAATGGGGCTTCCTGCTGCCGCCGCGCCGCCGGAGCACAATTTCTGTTCTCATCCTGAAGCAAAGTTCTTAACCCGAGGTAATATTTCTGGGTTAGCGGAGTCTGTAACCTGAAGTGTATGTAACCTGAAGAGTATGTAACCCAAGGTACCACTGTAAATAAAAATGTTTCTAATTAAGGGGTGCTGCTTACTGTTAGACCAGAAGTCTATCCCTCCTTTCAGATATTGCTGGCCTACAACTCCCATCATCCCTAGCCATCAGCCATGTTGGCTTTGGCTGGTGGAAGTTGTAGTTCAGTAGCACCTGGAGAATCACATTCAGTCACTCCTGCTCTATATGCTCTCTCTCTCTCTCTCTCTCTCTCTCTCTCTCTCTCTCTCATGCACACGTTTATTACACCATCAGCATCATAAGTGCTGCTTTCTCATAATGTGATCCAGTGCCTGTGGGTAGTGTAAATAAAGCCATCACATGGGCAGAGTCCAGGCTAATTTACATGAATCTTTCTCACCTAATAGCTACTCTCCCAGGGAAGCAGTGATTGGGTGGGAAAGGCTCACATGATCGACAGCACCTGTACAGTTGCATTATTTTCATGGCATTCTGTCTGCATTCGAAGAGGCCCTAATTTCATAGGGATCCTTCATTTATTTATTTTGGATATGTGTGTGTTACCCTTCAGTTAAAAACTCTCAGGGCAGAACACATCAAAGCAATACTAATGCAATGATAAATATTAAAACCACAGGAGCAACGAGGCGCAATAGAAGATGAAATCCAGCAAACTCACAAAATGGTCATTGGGACTTACTCCCAGGTAAGTGTATATAGGACTGCAGTTTCCTACAGAAACTACAGATATATGCACTTCCATCTAAAGCTTCTGGAATCTGGGTGAGGTAGGAATCTGGGTGTTCTATTGCATTGTTGTGCTTATGAGAACAGAGAATGTCACACATGGGTGTACAAGGTAGGCGGAAGGTAAGGCAAATCAAATCGGAGAACTCTTTCCCATGCTGCTGCTTTGCTTATCTCCATTTTTACTAATGTTTAAACTAGAAACAGCAACCTTCAATGTTCCATTGAATTCTGAAGTAGGGATATTGTTAATAAAAGCCCAACTCTTTCTACCATTAATTTTAAAAAGAGGAGCACATGACTGGAAGCTGAGAAAGAGAAAAGCACATTATTTGCCCTCAAGGCTCTGAACCAAAAGCAGAAGAGAAAAAAGAAGCGTGTGTATATAGAGTGGGTGGGGGTGGAAAAGCTGCTCTTGGTGGTTTCCCCCCCTTCAAAATGAGCATTTGTGACCTGCCAACACCATCATTCTGTCCATGCCTGTCTTGTCTCCTGCTGAAGCAAAAGCTTCTCATATAGAGTTCAACCTTTTGAAGATACGCAGCTGCCTGGATTACTATCAGAGCATCAGTAGGGCTCTCAGCAGGCTTCTCTACACCTAGATAGACTTATCTGATCTCTGTTGCTGCAGCAATCCAAGCATCTCACAATTCTGATGCATTTTTAATACCTCAATCCCTTTTTCATGGGCAGGCAAGTTATGATCTCTTCTGCACAGGCAGAAACTACAGCAGAGAGAGAGAAATAATCAATGGGAGTGTAGGACTCTCCTTTTCACACTTCCTCAATGTGGCAGGGAGTTCCATACCCATTCATTCAGATTTTATGGATTGCCAAATCCTGTATTTACACTGCAATCCTATGTATGTTTACTCAGAATATTACTCCTCAGTTCAGTGGAAGATTTACTTGCTAATAAGTGGGCATAGGATTGCAGCCTTAATTTCTTAATTAATTGCTTAAATGAGAAGATACCCTCCAGCCAGGTAGCTTATATACATCATAAATCCAGATGAAGGGGAAAACAGGCTGAGGAAATGACATCCTGCACACAGCTGGAACTATTCCAACCTTTATTGCTAATTTTTGTGTTTTGGATTTGAGCCCCTGTATAGAAAACAAATTCAGGGATTAAGCTATGAATTTAATCGTATCCTTGTGGGTACAGGAGTCTTTCCCTAGTTTCTTAGTCTCTGCTAATCCAAAGTGTCCTCTTATTTGGAAAATATGGCTTAATATGGCACGTAAACATTTACTTATTCATATACTACCCTTCATCAAAAGATTTCAGGGAGGTTCACAGAATAGACCATCCACAAAATTTCCCCCAGAAGGAAGAGCTGCTGTGTTCTGAAAACACAGCAGCTCTGAGGTTCTTGGGATAGTTGGAACCAATTTCTGTTCTGGCTGTGCGAAAATCAGGTCCTTGTCAGGATAAGGGAGTTTGTCTTCAAAATAGCATCATGTGGGCGTATAGCACGTTTAATGCCCAATGCTATAAACTGCTCAGGCAGATTAAGCCATCCCACTCACTGACCAGAATATAATCAGAGATCTAGAGTTACTCTTCCTGGCACAGACATATTGTTGGCATTCAAAAAGATGAGAGATATGGGAGCACAGGGTAAAAAAAAATTATGCTGAGAAGAGGAAGAATAATGGGCAAAAGTGCCCTTACCACCTCTAATCCCACAAAATAAAATCCACCCAGAAGTAATCAAAAACCATATTGAGCAGTTTACATGAAAACAGCATTAGCGGAGAAGAGCAGTGGATTCTATCCATCTATCTTAATATTGCAGCTCTGAGGACAGATTCAACATCATGTGTTTTTAAGGTGCATGCCTCAAACATTTCATACCTGCGCCTTAAAAAGGTAGCATGCATGTAAACAAAGTTATTTTGAATATTATAGTTCTGCCACCCTCTGAATTTATTCCTCTGGTATCACAAAATGGGCTTTTGAAGGTGTGGGCTCTCCCCTTAAGAATTGACCCGGACCCTGTGATCATAATCTGAGGCCCTTCTTTGTGGGCCTCCTCTATTAGAGGTTCAGAGGGTGGCAGTGGTTCCCCATTTGTGAAATGCTCTCCCCAGGGAGACTTGCCTGGCACCTTTATTACATATCTTTAAGCACCAGGTGAAAACATTTCTCTGCAACCAGACGTTCAGCTGATTAACATTCTATGGCTTTTTAAATGTGTTTGTGGGACAGTTTGTGCCATTACCTACCTGGCAGGTGCTGTCTCTATTTTCGATGCCTATTGAAGAGCTTCCTTTTTCAACAACCCTTTAAGGCAGAGATTGTTTTTATTCTTGCCTGTATCTGTAGTTGATTAGAAATTGTTTTTATATAATCAATATAATAAAACATTTTTATCTATGAAATTATTCTATATACAGTTTTATTGTTGATGTTTTTCTTGTTAACACCTCTTTGAGATGTTGAGTGGGAAGTCATCCATTGATGAAATAAAATAAACAAATGAATGCTGCATAAAACCACTGTTTTAAAAGCCTGCTAAGGATACTGCAGTCATATTTTATAGGCCAGTTATTTTTAAACTGTGTTCTGGGGAAGTATCTAATTCCTCAGAAGCTTACTGGGGTTGCTTGGTGAGAAGACCAGTAATGTCAGACAAGCTTCTTTTTGAAAAGAAAAAGCTAGGGGCATTTTCTGAATGCTGTTTTTTCCAAAGGTAGGATTCCAAAATATACTGTACCAGGTTGTGTCATTATAGTTGCTTGGGAGGTCTTGTGCAAGAATCGGCTTCTCTAGAAGGTCAGTGTTTTTGCAGTAAGAAAAGTGAGGAGGAAATGCAGTGAAAAGTGTGGCAGAACCCTTCATTTAACATACCATCATCTAACCTCCATACTAACAATTTGGACTGACTGTTCCTTAAATAGTCAATGTCATCTACTCTCCCTGCAAACAAATCATGAAAGACCCCTAGTCCACCATTACTAACTTTTCCTTGCAGTTACAGATATCTGTGTGTATCTGAAGAAGTGTGCATGCACATGAAAGCTCATACCAAGAACTGACTTAGTTGGTCTTTAAGGTGCTACTGGAAGGAATTTTTTTTGTTTTTCCTTGCAGTGTGTAACTACAGGGATGTTTACTATGTGTCACGATACACCAGCTTTCCTGGGTCCTGTGTGGCAATGGGGAGGGAGATCCAGCCACAAAAGTGTGCGCTCCTCTGCTTGCCCACGCTCTCCATTTAAGAACTTGGTGCTACTAAGTGGAAATTTTTTGTTTCCCTGCACCCCGCCTCCCACCAAACAGCACAGAAGCTTTGTGACTTGGCTTCAAATATGGGTGGTGTACAATTGGAGACCACAAGCATTTTAATGAAATGAAGATAAAAGTGTACTGAATTCTTTTTATAAACAAAAAAGGTTCTTCAAAAGACACAGGAAGGTTACTAGTATACAAGCAATTTTTGCATGGAGCAAAACATCAGTCAAAACAAACTTAGCAATAAACACAATCTACTTCCCCTACCTTTAGTCACAACCCTATAAGGATGTTCCCTTTGTATCCTAAGATCATACCTTGATCTGTTTATCCTTTGTTTGAAATCCTTCCCTGATTTGGAAGCCAAAGCAAGTTACTGAGCAGATATAACCTCTGGCCAGGTGACATCACAATCCCCAAATTAGGGAGGTAAATATCAGCTACAAACATATACATCAGGTGTATATTCCTTGCTAATACAAAACAGTATATTATGATACCGGACAATGCATTTCTTTCACACTATGTATTTAAGCTTAGCTCACACAGGAAAACAGTAAGGCTCTATAGGGCTGGACAGCACCCCAAAGGAATCTGCACCCGGGACCTTTCTCCATCCTTAAAGTATTCTTGAATGGCCACAGCCCTCTAAACCAGTGGTCAGCAAACGTTTTCAACAGGGGGCTGGTCCACTGTCCCTCAGACCTTGTGGGGGGCAGGATTATATTGGGGGGGGAATGAACAAATTCATGTGCCCCACAAATAACCCAGAGATGCATTTTAAATAAAAGGACACATTCTACTCATGTAAAAACACGCTGATTCCCAGACAGTCTGCAGGCTGGATTTAGAAGGCGATTGGGCCGGATCCAGCCCCCAGGCCTTAGTTTACCTACCGATGTTCTAATCTAGACAGACACTTAACATGGAATGTGTTTCCTGACAATCTATTGGTGGTATTCATCTAACTTCTACTCAGAGAAGACCTATTGAAATCAATAGGCCTAACTTAGTCAAGTTCTTTCATTTCAATGGATCTATTCTTAGTAAAAATCTATGAAGCAGAACACTGTTGGTATAAGCCAGTGGTTTTCAACTAGTGTGCCGTGGCACCCTGGGGTGCCTTGAATGATGGTCAGGTGTGCCGCGGGCAACACTGGCCTCTGTCCCTCTTTCCTTCCTTCCCTCCTCTGATACCCTCTTGTGTCTCTGCCTCCCAAAGGCTTGCACAGCTGTTTGTTGCAGCAGCCGTGGCTACAAGATCACCACGCAAATGGTACCTCTGGGGCTGGCCAGGGGTTGCTTCCCAGGCTCCTGTAGGGTAGTTTGAGGTGGCACCTTTCTTTGGGGTGGGGGGGAGGCAGCTCAGAGACCAGGGGTGGCAGCTACAGCTACCCAGACGACTCCCAAAGAGAGGGGAGAGAAGAGGAGGTTGAGGGAACATTCCACAAGGGAGGGTGTTCGAAAAGGTGTGAGGGGCTGCTGGCTCTGCAGGCAAGGGGTGATATAACTGGGCTCCTGAGCCCCACGGTGTGCCGCAGAAAGAATGTAGTTGGCCAAGCGAGCCGTGGACCCAAAAAGGTTGAAAACCTTTGGTATAAGCAGTTAAATTTGGATAGTTTGTGTTCTGTTGACTTTGGCCAACTGCTACCCTACCCCAAGGTGAAAACGTTTAGGCTGCTGGATATCACAGTTGCTAGGGAGCAAGAGTGGGAAAGGGCCACAGCCCTTCAACCATGCTTTTTGGCTTAAAAGTTGTGTTTTCATCTTGCTTTATATTACACAGATTTTGAATAGGCTGCCAAATGCAGCCGTTGGTAAAAATGCAGGGCATAATCTATCAAAAATAAAAGTAATATTACTTACTACATATTACTGGTACCACTCAATATGAAAGGGTTCTCCCTGCTGTAAATGTTGCAGAATGTGTGACAGAATGTGTTCCAGGCTGACAGGAAGAAGGATTATGAATGCTGGGCATTTCATTTGTCATCAGCACCCTGGGCAGTTAACCCCCTCATAAGAAGAAAAAGTTAGTTCAAGCCTCTCCCAAGCCATTTCCGGCTTAATGAAATTTCACACAGAAATGGATATAACATCTTTTTTTCTTTTCTTTTTTTCCCCAGTGTCCAGAGTATTACTCTTTTCCCCTTTTTTGCTGCTTTGACAGCCTGCCTTCTGCATTTAAGAAGAGGTTCTATAGAATATTTAATAGCAGAACAAGGCAGCCGCTTCAAACATGTGCTACTATATGCTCCTTTCTTATCTCATCAAAGGCTTTTCATTCCTCTCCTCTGGAAGCTACTGAGACCTCAGAAGATTTGGGATTTGAGGAGTTTGCCTGAAAAACAAACACAAACCAAACAACCCCCCTGTGACTTACTGTTTTATTTTAACAAAGAGGGCTTTTTCCTCTATTCTTTTTTTTGCCCTTTCTTCCTTTAGGTGCTCTGCGAGATTCATTTCCCTGACCAGCCCCCCTTCCTCTGCGGGGGGGGGGGGGCAGAGAGGCAGGAGCTTAAACGTCACCACAACTTCCCAAGCCTCCTGAGCCAGATTCACGATGAAAAGGAAATAAAGAGCCTACGTTATTTCAAATTCTTCCTTTAATCTTATTTTCTGTACAGCTATCTCCCTATCCAATTACTTGTCTTACAAGTGACATCACAATATTAAATTTCTGAGAGCTAAGGCGCTTTGAAAAAAATTAATATAACCTACATTGAAGCAGACATGGTTTAGACAAGATTTTATTTACTCTCACTGGTGCCTGGCAGTATCAAAGTCACTGATGTGGTATCAGTGACTTCATGCTTAAATGAAGGCTCTTCAAATATGCACACAATTTAGCTGTTGTAAGACAGCATTGTAAAAGAAAAGAATCCTAACTTGCTGTTAAACTTGCATGCATTGAAGTTGAAAGGCTGAATGAAGCACATTGCTGCTGAACATTCTGGGGAATGGTTCTGATGTAACAACAAACCGTGGTTAGACATTACATGCCTAAGTCTTAAGCTTGCACACTCTCCACTTTGTCTGCCCTCTAGCAATCCCCTCCCTCCTTTTCTGTTTTGAATCTAGCCACAATTTGTCATTTAATCTAGCTGGCAAACTGGTTTGCACCGGCCCTGTAAACCAAGGTTTGATCATGGTTTGTGAATAATATTTTGCCAGCTCAGATGATATGGTAAATTGTGGTCTCCCTCAAACTAGGAAAGGAAAGAAGAGGACAACTGACACACATGAAGGAGAGGCAGCCTGGCAATCTGCCAGGCTGATCTGCATAGCACCAAAATATGGTTTGGCATTATACCTGTGCCATCACATTGTGGGGAAAGTGTGTGCTTTTTATAAATCATGGATGACCACCTCCCTTCCAGGCAGCCTCAAGCACTGCCTCCTTTTATTTTAGAAATTAAGCACTGCCTTTGTGAAGCTGGGAAAATGGAGATGAAAGCAATGCTGGCAAAGTCTGCAAGGATGAAGACTGCTTTCTTGCTGCCCTGAAATGTCAAGAAATTGCCTTCCCTGGAGCAGCTGAAGTCAGAATGCTGCATTGCATTATGACTTTTCTGTAATGGAGTGGCTGCTGGCAACTAACCCCTGACGACTGCCTCGCCCCGTCAGTTCCTTGGAGTCAGAAGCCATTCTATACTGTTGCCATTCACGCTGAACCTTTAAAGGTCATCCTTCCGTGGGGGAAGCTGGCTAGTTTCATCCTCATTCAGAAAGCTGCTCTGCTCTGTCATGTGATTGCTCTGAAGAGTTGCAAGGGTCTGCTTATTCTTGTTCACAGTTGCTGGAGAAAAGCACTGTTTTATTATGGGTTGGCCTTGTGCATTTCACACTACAGCGGCTCCTCTACAAGCCTGCCTGTTATTTTAATTCCCAGGAGCTAGTAAGACAGAACTGTAACCAGTACTGACTTTTAAAAAAATCTGCAGCTAAGGCGACCTCTCCAACAGTGTGAACTAGTGGGAGAAAGCTTATTGAATTGTAAAAACTTGTAAAAACAACAAACCCCAGTAATAAAAAGTCCAAGTCCAGAGATATCAGCTCAATTAGTGAGCCAACATTCACTGCATTATAATTCCTTAGTTACCATGGGCAGATGGATGTGGCTGTCAGAGTGGATGAGGGCGCTGGCTGAGGGTGAGGTATAAGGAGGGGTGGAGCAATGAGTCCTGTTGTGATGTCACCTGGCAGACAAAATGGCTGGCAAGGGTGTAGGGTGGATTGCTAAGGAGAGGGACTGGACTGGGCCAAAAGGGCTGAGTTGCGTGGGCTATTGGCCTACACAGCACCCCAATTGGCTCAGGTGTGCCTGAGTGTGTCGGGGAAGGAGTCTTCCCCTTTCCTCGTATGCATACATGGGTAGGCAAACTAAGGCCCAGGGGCTGGATCTGGCCCAATCGCCTTCTAAATCTGGCCCACGGACAGTCCAGGAATCAGCATGTTTTTGCATGAGTAGAATGGGTCATTTTAAAATGCATCTCTGGGTTATTTGTGGGGCATAGTAATTCATTCATCCCCCCCCAAAAAAAATATAGTCCGGCCCCCCACAAGTTCTGAGGGACAGTGGACCGGCCCCCTGCTGAAAAAGTTTGCTGAGTGTTACACAAGATTCCAGTCTGCAGCAACTGTGCTCTGGGACCCGTTGGGTCTGGATGTTTCCAACTGCTGTGGCTAAGTAGTTAGGGAACAACTCTGCGGAGCTTGCAGTGTAGGCCTGAATCCTAGGAGCATCCTCTCTTTTGTCCCTGAGAATTCATTTTCCCCAGGTATGCAAAAGGTAGGTGGGCACATGTTGGCTGCTTCCCTTGGTGACGTTTGAACTCCTTTTGCCCATTTCCCAATTCTGTGCTCTGTGGAGTGGGCACACTCTAGTATTGTGTCTGTAGTGATGTTGGGAGCTTGCCTTAATCATCATACGTTCATGGGTTTGCTGCTGTGGCTACATGAAATGTGGGTATAATTGCCTACACATTCCTTGACTGGCAAGCTTTGTCAGTGTTGCTAGGGAAGCTGCTGGTGTGCGTGCCATTTTTCTGCCATTTTGTTATCCTATTTTAAAATATCCCCACCCGAGGCTGAGGATCGTTTCCACTGGTATCTCCAGCAGCATCTCTCCAGACTGGTATTAAGTAAATATAAGTATGCCTTAGCCCGTTAACTCATTTGGAGTATGTGCAGTGCTAAGCAGAGTGACATTTGGTGTTGCTAATAGCTTTCTTCATTACAGGGACATTAAGAGAAAAAGGGATACACTAACCAAACACAAAGTCAATTAAGAATCTAAATTGATATTTGCTTTTATATAAAGCCAGACAGCCATCCAGCCAAGCTGAGGGAACCTCCCATTATATTTCAAAAGGTCACTTTCATTTTAGTCAAGTCCTCTAGCACTTCACTCCTACCGTCTTCGAAACATTTACACAATAATCTTGTTTCTCCACCCCACTGGGCTTGCTTTAAAATAACTAAGCGCCAGGGCCCATTGTCTAATTTGCCTCTCCCTGCTAATGAAAAATAAGTTAATATGCAGCTTCTTGAAAAGGATGAAACAAAGAAACACGGAGACATTACTTAGAAGTAATAGGACGTAATTACAGCTAGTAGCATCCTGTGCAGAGGGAAAGAATTCATTTCTGACTTAATAAAATGAGAAGTCAAAGATTTATACGTCATCCATTTATTTATCTATATACCCATAATCAGGCTACATTATGGTCCATGCTTAATCAGCTGCAGCAACCTAAGGGATGCCAGGCCAGCAAAACAGTATTAATGCAATAAATTGCATCTTATAAAGTGTCATTCATAAAAAAAGCAGCAGCAGCCAAACAGCAGTGTTGACATCAGAAACTGTGCACAGCTGAGCCAAAAGAGGGGAAGCGAAAAGGAATAAGTAAGACAAACATCTGAAAGAACCAATAACTGCTCCAGCGTAATGGTATTTTTTTATTCCGAAGAAAAGCCCCATTTCATTTCAGCAAAGAAAGAGATATTCCATCTTGAAAACGCCAAACATAAATGATAGATGAACTCATGTTAAGTACTACTGTGGGAAACACAGGGAATATAAGTCCACATATTCGTAGACCTACCCAACCCTCCACTCTGAACTGCTGCGTTTTTCCGTCACTGATAAAGCAATTGTGCTCAGTAAGCAAAGTTCAGCGACCTCTCAGAGGAAAAACAGGCACCTTTGAGGAAAGGAAGTCTCAAAGGCCTGAGGGACATGAGACAACAGGAAAAGAACTTCATTCTACAAAATAAAAGGCGTAGCAGCAATAGGTAGCATTGCATGATAAGAAATGGCCTTCTAAGGAACATTTGATACATTACACCACAGCAAACTTGGATTTTCACTGACAAGAGGACACAGCTAATCTTGGCTCCTTGGCAAATATACCCATGCAACATTTAAATTTGCAAACACTCAAGGCCAAACGAGACATGAAGTGGCAGCCATTTTTGCTATTCAAGTGTCTCCCCTGTATATCATCATCATCATTTATTAAATATCTGTACCAGGCGGACGCAGGTGGCGCTGTGGGTTAAAGCCTCAGCGCCTAGGACTTGCCAATCGAAAGGTCGGCGGTTCGAATCCCTGCGGCGGGGTGCGCTCCCGTTGCTTGGTCCCAGCGCCTGCCAACCTAGCAGTTCGAAAGCACCTCCGGGTGCAAGTAGATAAATAGGGACCGCTTACCAGCGGGAAGGTAAACGGCGTTTCCGTGTGCGGCTCTGGCTCGCCAGAGCAGCGATGTCACGCTGGCCACGTGACCCGGAAGTGTCTCCGGACAGCGCTGGCCCCTGGCCTCTTAAGTGAGATGGGCGCACAACCCCAGAGTCTGTCAAGACTGGCCCGTACGGGCAGGGGTACCTTTACCTTTACCTTTTTTACCAGGCGGTTTACAATATACATGCATGCATGTATAATAGGGGTGGGAACAAAAGGGAATAATTCAAATAGACCAGAGATCCATCTACTATTAATTCCATGGTTGTAGAACAAAATTAATGATGACAACAAGGATGTACTGCATGGGTTTTTTTTGGGGGGGGTTGCTATTTCTTTTTCACTGTTGTAATTTTTAAAAATAAAAATAATGATTAACCACTCATTTCCTCACCTCATCTCACTGCACTCTATTGCCAAAACTCTGTTTCTCCTTCAGCCCAGCCCCAAAGCCAGAAGTTAGCCAGGGTGGTTGAGGGTGTTAAACAGATCCTCCCTCCATTCCATTCCATACTTAAATGGGGCAGACAAATGCAGCCCCTGCTGTCACTTCTAGTCTGGCTCTCTGTTGTGTCATATGTACAGGGGGTGGAAACTGGTGAAGCTTTTATTATTTACTATTATTTAGGGATGTGGATATGATACTATCCATATATGAATAGATTGAACTGTCAAGAAAAAGACTACCTGGATATGTACTTGCATATTGAATCTATGCATGTTTATTGTAAGATGCGCTGATTTCCTTGGGTGACATCAAACAATCGCAGTCTGTTCATGCAATGGACTTCCACTTATGGAAATGGGGCTGGAGTAGGAGGAGAGGAAGGGATGTCGCAGTGCGTTCTCTGGTACAATGCTGGACACTGCCCTTGAGGATTTACTTCAGAAGCAAGCATGCACAGGATTACAGCCTTAAGATGAGACAAGCAATATACCACTACTATGAATTAGCTCAATCTGGTACCATAAAAAGAGAAGTGTCAGGGGGATGAGATATTGCTTGAAATTACTTGACCAAGAGCTGTGAGAGAAACACCCCAGCATACTTTGGGAAATGATGACAGCAAACTACATTCCCAGGAGAAGTGCGTTCCAACACTTCTCCTGGGAATGAAATCAAAGATCCCCAAGAGATGTTTGAACATGGAAATGAGTTACAAAGTGTTGCTCTGGTTTATTTTCAGAGGTACAGTTAAATACACTTACTAAAGCCTCCACTTACGATGGCTAGTCTTTTCCATCACAGATGGAGCAATTATACTCGGTAAGTAAAGTTCAAAGACCTCTCCAAGGAGAAACATGCTTCTTTGGGGAAGGAAAGTCCCAAGGGACTGAGAGTGAATCATTTAGTCAAATGAGGCACAATAATTCCCAGGTGATCACCTGTGCAGCTGTGACTCATTTGGCTGCACCTGCTGATGCCAAATGGATTTTCTCCTTTCAAAAAGGCTATTTCTACCGTTTCCTCTAGATGACAGGGCTGATCCTTCAGAAAGTTTATGGAGGTAAATATTGAAGTTCTCAGGAGAGGAAGATCTTTTTACCCTCGGCAACTCCTTTTTCAGAGTTCCACAACGTGCAGATTATTATTATTTCTTTAGAAAGTTTTAATAGTTAGTAAATTCTATTACTTTGGTATCTGTTCTCCTGGATGTTGCCACCTTTTTACTGGCCCTGCTCCTGTGCTTTTATCAGTATTCTGACAAAAATACACATTTAGCAACTGAAACTTTTCCTGACACTTTCCTCTTTACTACAGTAGGTAATGTCTGTGTTTTCAGTGTGCTTTGAAATGGTCCAGGGTCTATACAAAAGCTGGCAATTTCTGCCATCGTAACAACTGTCATGCCTCTGTGAAGTACCATTTCTCCATAGTGCCAGGAGTTTAAGGCCATTTATGTTTCTCAGATATTATGGTTCTATTTCCTTTTCAGCTAGGCTGTCTTTTCATACCTTTGTTCCATGCTATTGATGCAAAAAGCAGAAGCAAAGGACAGAAAATTTAAAATGTATGCATTTCTGCAGGTTAAGCTGTTCACAAAAGATGACCGTGGAAGCCCTGGTACTGTGCAGTGAATCAGAATTCACATAATATGTGTTCCTGGAATTCCTCAGGATTTGTCCTGAGCAAACAGAACAAGCTCTATATAGCAGTGATCTGAACAACTCCCAGGCTTCCAAGACTGACTGGGACCAATGAGTGGAGAAACTCTGCACCCCCTCCATTTATTCAACTTTTGAACACTTTATTCCTATCTCCCTTCATTACTATGATATACCATGATTTATTTACATGATTTATCCCATGATGATATATTTACACACATGAATGATTCGATCACAATTGCTCATGTTGCAGCATTTGTTGAATGGCACCTGATGTACATTTTCCCTGCAAAAACACCCACCAACTCAATATTAATGCAGTGCTTGTGATGCAGGTTAGTATTGTGAGATTTGCAGGAGAAGATTAACTCTTTGTACTAACTATGGGTGTAGGGCCATAAGAAACCCCCCCAAATGGCCTTTCTGAGAAAGGAGAAGTCCGTCAGGAGAACAAGGTGGGCATTGATGGAACAGTCTCAAATGTTTATTATTCAAGGTTGTAAAGAGATAAGCAGATTCAAGAATGCACACTGCCGTGGCGTGGTGGGGCTGGTGGGGCCATTGCAGTAAGGAGGGAGGGGCAAGCCCATGTAAGGACATAGGAAGTTGCTATAACTTTCAATTTCCCAGAAATCAGGTGGTTTTACAAGAAATCAGGTGGTATTGTATTCTCCAAATATATAAAAAGTGGGCGCACCCTGACTGGGGTGTGTAGATTGCGAGTTTATGTGCCTTTGTCCTGCATATGCATTTCAAATAAATCCTGTTGAATCCTGCAAGGCTGGTTGCCACTTCGTGTGAATCTGTGCTCCGGGGACCCAATAGCAGATATGGAAAATGTCCAACATGGGGAAGACTGAAGCTTAGTGATAGGGCATCTGCATTGCATGCAGAAGGTCCTAGGTTCAATCTCTAGTATCTCCAGAGCTGCTGTCAGAGTAGACAATAATGAGCTAGATGAATAAATGGTTACTGACTCAAAATAAGGCTGCTTCCTATGTACTATTTGTTTCAGCTGTTGAGCCGGCAGCCTGTGAGAAGGGACTCCCAGTTTGCTACAAAAGGCATTTGCTTTGGCTGCATGCCTCTAAATCCAGCCCTGGCCATCTAGTATGTTATAACACAAGTGATCCAGCTTTTGGAATTTAAATCCTGCCTGGGGACTGGAGAGCACTTTTGCAATGTACAAAATATGTTGCAATCTATCCTAATATTACATCCAAAGAACATCATACCACAGCACAGCCCGAAACAAACAGTCCCTATGCATTTTTAGCTCACATGAGTGATGGAGCAGAATGCTCTTCCTTTCCAGCAAGGTCCTGAGATGACATTAATGTTGAGCAGGGAAGGGCAGAATGACCTGTGCATTGCATAAACAGCCTCATTAGAAAGAGGTGTGAAAGCTCAGGCACAACATAGACATCAAACTATAATGTTTTTACTGGTGCGAACCAGAAAAGCATATCAAACCAGCAAGGCAGAGCCTGGTGGCCCAGTATACATTTCTGCCTGGGCTCATTCCTAATTGGATATTACTGCTCTAGCTTAAATGGGTAGGCATTAACTTTAACTTGCGAACCAAGGTGCAATTAGTTGGGCATAAAGGCACACTGAAGGGATACTAATTACCTTCTAAAAGATGAATAGAATTGAGTCAGGGAAGCAGAAAATTACCTTTGTGGGAAATCTGCTTAATAGTTTAAACTGGAGCTGCTGCCGCTGAGCTCTCACTTCCTTCCTATAAGCTACAATCTTACTCGGATGCAGCAGGCAGGACCTGAGCTTGAGCCACAGCTAGAACTCAATTTCCATCTTGCAGGTGTCTCAGGCTGCAGCTGTCTGCATCATGGCAGTGCTTATTACCAGCACATACTGGCTGTGAAAAGTGACTAGTGGAGCTAGAGAGATCCCTTAAGTGTGCTGCCTGCTTTTGTCAGAGTCCAGATTTCCCAGCCTACCAGAATGTGGGCTGAAACCGATGAGGGAAGGGATTGCACCAGAGGGGCACATACACATTAAAAGATAACCTTGAAACTACACATCCGTGATTGTTAATAATGGCAACTGTATGGGGCTCCAACTCCCTAGATGCAATAAAAAAAACAATGGGAGGATGACATAGGCTATGAGATTAACCCCAGAATGTGGTCTAAACCCCCCTTTAAATCCATATCAATGAAAATAAAAGAACTCACTCTGAAACTCACCTACAGGTGATACCTAACACCAAGAAAACTAGCGCTAATATGCCCAGGAACCTCATCAAAATGCTAGAAAGGGTGCACCTCCACAGGCACATACCTCCACATGTGGTGGGAGTATCCCAAAATCCAACTATTCTGGACAACAGCCATACGAGAAATATGTAAGATAACTAAGCAAGTATTAGAAATCACCCCAGAATTGGCCCTACTAAACATCTTCCAAGACAATAACGCCCATTTACACCACAAAGAACTCATAACCCACCTGCTTTCAGCAGCCAGAAACATCATAACCAGACATTGGAGAGACCTGTCAGGAGTAAGCATGGACCAATGGTACCAAATAGTATGGGAAACAGCCTTACTAGAAAAATTAACCAATAAACTGAAACTGACATGGGGACAAATAGAAGAAGATGCCTTCACCCCGGTATGGCTCCCCTTTATCACATACACAGCCCAACAAGACAATGACAAAAATCCACCAACAACATACAAATCAATATGGATAACCTGATCTAAAACACCCACCCACTCCACTCACACATGAAAACAAAGATCAGCACAGCCGATCACAAACAGACAACCACACCCTTGGCCAACCCCAACCTCTCTCACCACCAAAGAAACACAACTGAATAGCAGAGAACCTGCACAAGCAACACTGACACAAAACCCCACATATATTAAGTAAAATCGAAAAATCGTCACCCGTCCCCACCCTCACTCACCTTTTCCCCCTCCACCTCTTTCCCCCTTTTCTTCCTAATGTTTCAACAAATGAAACTGATCTGTAAAAAATGTTACTTGGGGAAAAAAGAGAGAGAGACATTGCACATACTTTTGTAAACCAAGAAAATATTTAATAAATAATAATAATAACAAAACAACAACAACAACAACAACTGTATGGGGCTCCTATAGTGGCTGCCCTGCACCATACATTTAAAGCACATGGCTTCCCCAAAGAATCCTGTGAACTGGATGTGACCTGTCACAGACCTTAACAAGCTAAGCTTTAAATATATCATATGAATGCAGCCAACATTTTAAAATGCATTTCTAGTAAAAATATATATGTTAGGGTTGGATTTCTCTTAGTGGCAGCATATATGGTTATAGCCACATTCTGGAAGGTCATAAAAGGTGTGATCTTAAACAGTTGGTATAAAAGAGTATGGCGTATTGCCCCTATGGAAAAGTTGCTGCACATATTGGGACTGGCAAGAGGAACAAGTTATTGTCATTGCTCTCTAATGGATGGTTAGGTGAAACAGTGAATGCCACTTATAAGATAAGTTGAATATTGCTGACTTTGGCTTTTGATACCCATCCAAGAAAGCACTCCTATTGACTTGAATTTCCATTGATCTCAAAGGGACTTATGCCCTTGACACTAGAAAATAGGGACACCAGTTTCATATTAATGCCGCACACATGCTTAGGAGCAGCTCCACTAAACTCAGCTTGATTCACTTACAGCAAACATGCATAAGATTGGTGATATGGCATGTGAACAAAAGTTTTGTAACAAGCATATTTACCAGAAAATACATACTTGGCTCTTAGCGGGATTTGTTCCCCTATAAAATTGTTTTAAGGTTGGGCTGCTGGCCTTCAGATCAATAGCAAATAGTTAGGGACATAAACTAATCACCAACATCCATGATATTCAAAGTTACTTGGGGTAAAGCCATAACACATAAAACACATTCAAACATTACAAAAATGTGGAGCATAGGGAAAGCCGATATCTAAAACTCACTTAATTTTTTATTTGAGCTCCAAGAAGAAGAAGAAGAAGAAGAGTTTGGATTTGATATCCCACCTTTCACTCCCCTTCAGGAGTCTCAAAGCGGCTAACACTCTCCTTTCCCTTCCTCCCCCACAACAAACACTCTGTGAGGTGAGTGGGGCTGAGAGACTTCAAAGAAGTGTGACTTGCCCAAGGTCACCCAGCAGCTGCATGTGGAGGAGCGGAGATGCGAACCCGGTTCCCCGGATTACGAGACTACTGCTCTTAACCACTACACCACACTGACTCTCTAAAAGATACAGGGTACCATTGCAAGCAGAGTCACAGGCATTCAACTGATGTCAGCCCATAAATGATTTTGGCATTGACCTGGGATATGAGCAGACTTGTCCTGTCCCCCAAACATGCAATATTAGCCATTCTTCTTGGCTCTCTTCTTGCAAAAATAGCCCTTTGCTGCTGGAAATTAAATGGCTCAGCTGGCTGAAAAGCAAAACCAATATTGACATTTTGATGGAACAGATAGAAAATGAGCTGGTTTCAGAAGCTGTCAACAATTGGGAATAGGCTGTGCTGGGCAAAGCTCAGGGCACAGATGAGAAACTGAAGCTCTAATCCCACCTCTGCTACAGTAGCTTTGGGGAATGAATAGAACTAACTGTAATTTCTCAGTTTAACCACAACAAGAAGAGAGTAGCACACATTTTAATACAGTGCCACGAAATACAGATAGGGATGAGGAATAAATTTGATTCAGTTTGCATTTAAAGACAAATGTAAGTAATTCAAAACAGTAGGACATAGCCAGCCTTTGAAATTCGCAGTTCTTTGAATATTGCAAGTAATGTGTACCAAAATGCATACACTGCGGTGCAGTGTGCATAAAAAGGTTCATATAGTTGTGACAATGACATTCAAAAATCTTCAGAACTCTGCTTTGCAAATGTGTGTATGTTAGGCAAAATTGCACAGAAGCTTTGCATGTTGGAAGGAAATGCTAATGAATTTTCAGAAGCACTTTAAAAAAAGGCAAACGGAAACTGATGTGGAAATGTGGAGAATTGATCTAATGAATGGAAAAATGAAAAACAGAGAGAAACTGAAATTGCCTCTTGCCCAAGGTGACTTCCTCATTTTGCTTAATGGTTTTTGCCAGCTCTGCAAAACCAAACCATCTGTTAATCTAGTTGAAGGTTATAGAGCCAGTATCAGAACTTCTTCTTCTTCTATATTCAGATGACTATATATTTTATTAAGCCTATGGGCCATTCAGTCACTAGGCCACCAACCTTGAGCATAAGGGCTCTTTAACCTTCATTCAATGTCTGGGAGGAAATCACGCTATCAGTTTTGGGGGTGTATTTTCTGCCCTCATGAGATTTCCAATGTATGGTTGGGTATTCTTACCTAAAATAAAATTTGTGCATGTGGTGTCAGATGACATGTGCATGACAATACCTAAACACCCAAAGCCAGAAAACACACAGAGGAAGCAGATTTTCTTCTGTGCAATAGACATTTGTCCCTGCATATTGAGTCAACAAACACTTACAAACAACAGAAACTATCTTTTAAAGTGGAAATGTGATAAAATATACTGTAAATTGTCTAGAAAAACAACAACTTTGCTATGACTGAGAATTAAAATTAACTAATGTTAACAGATTTGTGGAGTGTTTTTCTTTTTCTTTTTAAAGATGTGTTTACTGAGTTTTCAAAACAACTTGGAAACAAGACACACAATAAAGAAACAAAGAACAGTGACTATGTGCAGCACATTACTGCAGTTAGAATAAAACAAACAGAAGGTTCAGTGCTCCCTTGCAGACATCATAATATAATAGGTTCCACAAAGAAACATTTTGGAAGGAAGAGTAACATAGCAATAATATGGCCTTGCCACATAGAGCCATGTGTTCTTGGGGACCTATGAAGTGTTATTTTTATTTATGAAGCGTATACCCTATTTTTCCATGTATAAGATGAGGTTTCTTTCCTAAAAAATAATGTCAAAAACTAGAGGGCATCTTATACACAGGGCCATCTCCCCCCATTTTCTTACATCTGAGTCCCCCAAAATAGGGGGCATCTTATACATGGGGGTGTCTTACAGATGTAAAAATACGGAAAAAGACACCATACAACATCAAAATGGTCTCATTTCATAACCCTTCTTAAAACCCTCCTATGATGGGTTAAATGTTCAGAAAAGGCAATGTCACACACCCTTTCAAACCAGCTATCCCTAGAGCAACTCAAAGCAGAGCTCCAATGTTTGGTGATTTCAAGTCTGACTGCAGTCAAAAGCAAAGCTAGCAGTTCCTTGTCAGTAAGGGTGGAGTTTTAGTCACTTTCAGCAGTCAGGAGAGCTAATACTGGGTCTGCGATTAGACAAGGGTTTGTTATTGCTGAAAGATCTGTGAATATAGCTTGCCAATAAGCTGTTACTTTTTCACACTCCCACCACATATGAAGGAAGGTGCACTTGCGACCAGAGGCTCTGCAGCATAGCTGTGATGCATTTTTAAGAATATGTGACAGCCTAATGAATCAAATACCAGTGTAGTAAAAGCTTGAGGGAGGTTTCCTATATTTTGGTAGAAACTGTCTTAATGGAATATTTTTCTAACTTCACTAATAAACCTGACCTTAGTTATAGAAATGTCTCCAAACTGTTAGGATATTTCCGTTCCACCTTAAAAGGGAGCAGGCTTTGTGAGTCACAGAGTCTGCGTATTTCCTGTTCGCAGGATGTTTCTGTTGTGTCTATGCTTTCGTTTCTCTCTCTGTGCCTGAACATGCAAACAGGCAGTCATGTTTTTTTCTTTGTTCTGACCAACGCTGAATAAACTTCTAAATAATGCTCTCCTGCGTGCATCTTTCACTGTGCGAATTCTGCTGATAGAGCGTGCATCAGGTCTGGAATGTGGCAAGCTATTTTCTGGAGCTCGTGTCACTAATTGCTAATACTGTATCTACGGGAGATCGATGGATCGTCCGGAGGCGACGTGGGGGCCATGATGGGCTTTATCTCCCTGGCAGTATCCCAACACAAACAACAATATATAGTCAACCTATTGATAGCCCAATACTTTTTTTTAACCTTTCCCTGATTTATGGAAAAGGTTTGGGTATTTTACTATCCCAGTCAGCTAACACTGGCTGCATTCAATGCATTTCTGGTTAAGTTTGTTTTGTTTTGTTTTCAGAAGGAAAACTTAAGTGGATGAAAATTGGGGGTGTTTTTCAGGTGACAATGTCCGCAAACAACTACCCCGTAGTTGCAGCTGTGTGTGAATTACGTAACAAAAAGTGCATCAAGGATACATTTCTTGCCCCACACAATTAGATCAGTTTGGGGATTACAGTAGCCATATGTCCTGCTTTACAGATGGCAAGGGGTGTGCAGTTTAAAGAGAAAAAACCATAAGCAGGGAGAGAGCAGGGGCCCTGTAGTCACCCATCAACAGCAAGCAGCAGATTAGTTGACTGAGCAGTCGCACAAGTCACCTGGTCTCGGTCTTCCCCACTACACTGAGATGCACTGTGTTTCTATTTAAATTATGCTAAATATTTTTATATTTGCATCAATACATATAAATTAGTGTATGCATAGCTTATGTGAACTTCTTTTGGGGTGATGGATTTCCTCTTTTCTCAGGAATGTGTAAGTGACTGTTTGGGATAGTGTCAAGTTAAGGAGTGCAGTTGTAGACTCTTGACTTAATCCCAGGAAAAAGAAATGTTTTAGCATATAAATAAAGGTATATGCTCTCTATACACTCCTCTCTGGTTCTGGAGTTAATAGACAAGATTAAGGCCCATTTATCCTTATCTACGGGGTTTTTTTTAAGAAGCCAGGTTCCATCTATATGTAAAGTTCTCTCTGTAAAGCTTTCTCAGAGAAAGCTGCAACTTGCAGGATTGTCTTTCCCACATACTGCTTTGCACCAAGCAAGGACCAAATAAATAGTTTCTCTTGGCTTTGAAGTAGAAATATATTTTCTGACTCCTTTCTATTTGCATGTCTCCCCTCATCTATAATTCAGGCAAAAGATAGGAACAAACATCTCTCCCCACATCCCGACTCCTTTATGGCCAACAGAAGGTCCAACTTTGCACATAACTCAGGGGGATACCTGAGCAAACATTAAGTACAACATGCAATGTTTCCAGTTAGAGAAGGGTATAATGGTGTGTTTGGGGATTTTGTTGTGCCCCCCAGCCTTTGAAATGAATGGACTGCTCCTAACCCTGCATAGGATTGGACTGCAAAGGTCTCCACGCTTATCACTTTAAAAAACAAAAAAAAACCCCACCTTTCCTTTAATAAGCTCGTTATTAATCAGCTAAAAACTAATTAAAACAAAAATATCAGCTTTGCTAAATTACTAAAAGAAAAGGCAGAGTTTGAAATAAGAGAGAAGCAAGCATTAAAATAAATTATAAATTTTGTTGATAAAACAACTCAGCAGGGCACAGCACACAAATGGAGCAGGGGGCTTAAATTCGTCCTCAACCTGAAAGTCTTCCTAAGCAATTCTTTTGACCATCTCTTGGAAGGCCATTAAAAAAGGGAGCAAGACAGACTTCCCTCAGGATGGAGGTTCAGAGAGTGGGCTCGGCTCCTGAAAAGGCCCTCTTTTCCTGGTTTCAACTTAGCACAGACATCAAGAAACACTATGTGGGGGCTCAGATGAAACTCTTAGCGGGCTAGCAGGCTCATGTTGGAGTAGGGGGTGGCTCTAGAGATTCCTGGCACGCAGTACACATAGGAATATAGGAAGCTGCCTTGCAGTGAGTTCAACCATTGGCCCATCTGCCTCAGTGTTGCCTATGCCAATTGGCAGTGGCTCTCCTGGGTTCCAAGCAGGGTTCTCTCCCAGCCTGCTGTTGCTCTATCACTGAGCTATAGCCCTTTGGCTTTGGAATGGAAAAGTCCTTCAAGCAATCAGGACAACAGGTTTATAGACAAAATATATCCCACTGGGTTACTAGTAAAGGTGGACTTGGACACAAATACATCCTTAAATGGCTCACATTAGCAGGTGAATCCCTGGAACCAATTTTAAAAACATTATGTACCTAGATTTATAACATACAAACATTTCATATCCTACTACACTGATAATTCTGAGGTCAGAGCTGGTAATTTTCCAGATTAATTAATTCAGAGGATGTGAGCAGACCGATAGCAGTTGGAAGAAGGAATCTCCTTAGCCCATGTCCCCTTCTGAATACAACAGCACAGAGGAAAATCGGAGAATGCCATATTTGATGTTATGGACAGAAGGCTCTTTTAATTAGCTGTGTCATTAGCTGTACACTAGCTAGTATTTTAATGTGATTTTCCCTAGAGTGTTTGCCAGGCGACTAGAAACCAAAGCTAAACCCCACTCAGATTGGCATTTCATCCTTTAATGTACTCAGTGTTTGGATCTATAAAGCCATCAGGCCTTTCACTTTGAAGTGTCTACTGGCTAACTTCCAGCTGGTGGCTGAGAACAAGTATTTGTAAATTTCCCCCCTCTTTAGATCTTTGGTTTTCATACCAGGATGATTCCTTAAAGTATCTTAAGTATCTTAGTACTCTGCCTGGCAGTGCCAGGGTATCTACAGAACCATAAAATTCACATTTTGCTTAGCCTGGTGACCCCGTCCCTCTTTCCATATTACCTTTTCCATAATACTAGTAGAATTTCAGAGAAAACTACCTTGGAGGACCTGTTTTCAACAACCTACCTAGCAATGTAAACTTTGCTTCCAGGACCTCACAACTGCATTTCCCCAAGTCTTTGATATGGACTTGCACCACAACCACTGACTCTTCCCCAGCAGTATCTACCAAGCTATTTGGATGACGGACAACACCCACAACCTTTGTGCCAGGCAGGTAATTCACCCTGCAGTCTGCATGCCCAGTACACACCCAACTATCTGTGTTCCTAGTGATCAAATCACTCATCACCAGAATGCCTTCACCCCCACCCTGCAGAGATGTATTCTTGGCACAAGTGGATAGCTGCTCATCCCAAGGAATGGTAAAGGTAAAGGATAAAGGGACCCCTGACCATTAGGTCCAGTCGTGACCAACTCTGGGGTTGTGGCGCTCATCTCGCTTTATTGGCCGAGGGAGCTGGCGTACAGCTTCCGGGTCATGTGGCCAGCATGACTAAGCCACTTCTGGCGAACCAGAGCAGCGCACAGAAACGCGGTTTACCTTCCCGCCGGAGTGGTACCTATTTATCTACTTGCACTTTGACGTGCTTACGAACTGCTAGGTTGGCAGGAGCAATGGGAGCTCACCCCGTCACGGGGATTCGAACCGCCGACCTTCTGATCGGCAAGTCCTAGGCTCTGTGGTTTAACCCACAGCGCCACCCGCGTCTCTAATCCCAAGGAATGAGTCCCTTCTAAATGATCATTTCCCACTTCTTCAGAGTGAAGACTTCTGTCCCCAGGAACCTCATTCTCCCTGACAGTAGGAGGGCTATCATCTTGGGAGTGGGGCACATATATAATGTCCCCAGAGGCATCATCCATCAACCTCTCTGTCTCTCTCAGCTTTTCCAGATCAACCCCCTTGGCCTCAAGGGAACAAACTTTCCTGGAAAGCCAAGAGCTCACTGCATACCCAGAACTTCTATCCAACAGGTATATGGAACAAGCAGTGCAAAACGCTGGAAAGCCCCCATACCCCTGCTGGCTTTCTACCCGCATAACTGTTTTTGTAGTTTATTTACTTTATTAGTAAATAATTTACTTTAAAATTGAGGGGGGGAGAGAAAAAAAGAAAAAAAGCTGAAAAAATACCGATTCCTCACTACTCCTGGCTACATACTTGGGGGGTGTTGCTGGCAGCCTTTCCCCTTCCTTGCTCTCTTCCTTCCCAGCCTTGGGGGAGAGGACAGGGGACTATGCATGGGGTGGCCACCACTTTGCCGTGCTCCTGGCTGCATACCACAAGGTTGTGAATATAAGCCAGACTTTAACTTTTCATGGTTGGAATTTGGGGGGAAAGTGAGGTTTATATTTAGGCCAATGCAGTATAAATAGTGCTGGTGTGTTGATGACATACTCATATACTGAGAACATATACTGGTAAACCATACCAGTGTCAGGGTATGTCCAGGGACAGGGGTATAATTCCAGGGACAGTCCCAGAATTACAGAAACATCCCAGTTTCTGATTTGATCCCGGAATATCCTGGTTGTCCTTTTTTCTCCCCTCCAGGTCTTAGAGAACAATTAAAAGTGGGGGGGGGTAGGTGCAAAATTGGAGTCCTGTTTATACTGAAAATAAAATACCTGCATCAAATGAAGGAAATGGTCTCATTATTAACCCCACCTGGCATGACAGATTCTGATAACCTAGATAGGCTTTACAGTGTCTCAGAACTACTGAAATGCACCTGTGTTCATGAGAATCCTTAGGCCAAGAGCTTTCCAAACTGCGTGTCATATATTAGTGTGTTGGCTGCAGCATGTGTGTCGCGTGAACGCTCTTTGCACTCCTCCCGGGGCTGGAAAGGGGTTAGTTTAACCTCTGGTTTGCTAATAAAACTGAATTCCTGTGTCGCAAAATGCTGCATGTCTAAAAATTGTGTCACCAGCATGAAAAGTTTGGAAAGCTCTGCCTTAGGCGATGAGATGCTGGAGACATTACTTGTCTAGTGTTCTAATAAAAAGAGGGATTATATAGGCCTCAGACTACAGCTTGGTGTGGGATTTGATCTTAAAGGGTCCCTTTGGCTACACTGCACAGCAAAGGCACTGATGAGTTTTGCAAACTGGTACTTTTATCAGTGGCATAAGCACTTTATTGCAGAGCTGGGCCACTATGACAACAGCTTGACAAGGTAGCTGCCTTTTGTAGCTAGCAGAGGAGAAACACCCAGGTTTTTTGGACACTTGTGGAATTAACTTCTATTTTTATATTTAAGTTAGGCCTATCTCCAGATGGGTTGATGCTTATCTCCTGAAATGGAATTGAATGCCATACAGAAGTCATTGTCCCAGGCAGACTGGGGATTGTTACTTAGCTAAGTTAGCTTTTTGGGGCAGTGGCGGGTGTGTGTCTGTGTGGAGAGACAAATTATATCCCTCCACATGGAAACTACATTGCGTTAAACTTGTAAAGAAAAGACTTGAAGGGAGGGAGAGGAAATTTGAAATGATTTTATAAGGAAGTCCTACAAGCATCCTTATGGCAACCAACTCATATTTAAGTAATTGTGTGTGTGTGTTCATAGAACTTTGCATTTTAACCCCAGGAGCGGAATTCTTCTTGCTTTTTCAACAGTTTGCAAATTGCTTGAGTGTCCCCTTTGGAATATTCATGGAATCCTTCCAGGATTCTAATCGCCCCTAAGCATTTGGTACCCATTTAGCAATATACAAGGTTACCAACATGCTATTTTCACATCATCCCAGCTAGCTTCCTGGTATTAGCTCTTAGCACCTTCCTGATTGATAATTGCTTGCAGTAAGGCAGCTAATTAATCACAGGCAGAAATCCTGTGATTAAGGGCCATTCAGAGAAGGCAATAGCTAACTGAAGAGAGAAGCCAGCAGCAAGTATCTCAGAAAAGCAGCATCTTGTGACTTACTGATATAAAAGATCAGGATGAGGAACATTTTCAGCCCAAGGGTCACATAATCTTCTGGTCAATCATCTTTGCACCACATGCAAGCGGCTGTGTGGCAGCTGGTTACACTTTGACTTGATAGGGCTGCAATTTTTAGCTTTGCTGTTTTCATCACAGTAGGACTTGTACAGAACTTATTGAAGAAAAGGTGCCATTATGCATGTGCAGAGTGCCATTGTCTCCCCTCTCTCTTAAAAAAGCATCAGTAATTTTCTGCTCATTTATGGAAAGGGGCAGAGCAGAGCTTCCACGTAAGTGGAAGCGTGATTTTCAGACGAGATTGATTCTATACTTCTTATTTAGAAATTGAGCCATACCTCCATACACAAGTTATTGAATTCATGTACTGCTTAGACCTAAACATCCTTTGCCAAAAAAAATTAAACACACAAAAACTTTTAAAACATGAAAAAGCAAGTTGCTCACTCAGAGCTATCTGTGGTTCTGTAACTCCTGAATGGCCTGCCTGCCTGCCTGCCTTTGCAGTAGGCTCTGGCATCAGACCAGAACGGACATGGGTAAAAACAAGTTACATTGGCATTTTATAGCACCAAATCACTGCATATAGAAATACTTTGATGCCTGACTGCCTTCTATGTGTTTCAAATGTTTTCTACTGGACATTTTCTGTTACACAGAAGTCCTACAGAATGAAACCATGTTCTTCATAACAATGTAGTTCCACTGGGAAAATGTATGTACGTAGAATCATATAACTGTAGAGTTGGAAAGGACCACAAAGGTAATCTAATCTAACCCCCTGCAATGCAGGAATCTTTTGCCCAGTGTGGGGCCCAAACCCACAACATTAAAATTAAGTCTCATGCTCTACCAACTGAGCTATCCCACCAAACGTTTTCTTAGACTGCAATCCTAGACCAACCTATTTGTGAATAAGCCAATTAAACTCACTGAGACTTACTTCTAAGTAAGCATGTAGCATAGGATTGCACTGTTTATGTAACAATTATTGGTTGCGATATACCAGGACAGACAAAGTCTCAAGCTGAGAGAAGGTTCATCAAGGTCAAGGAGAAGGTTCATCAAAGGAGCATGTCAATACTAACACAAAATGGCAGCTACAAGATTATCACTCCATATTTCTTATGAGGAAAGGCTAGCGCATTTGGGGCTTTATAGTTTAGGGGGGAAATAACAAAGTGGGAGATAATATAGATCATAAAATTATGCATATGAAGTAAGTGGGTGAAGCACATTTCTTCCACCCTTTCCTATAATAGTAGAACACAGTGAAACTGACTGGAATTTAGTTCAGCACAGATAAAATGTGTATTCACATAACCCATAATATAGACTGTCATTTTGATGCCACCAGCATTGTGTGAATGCTGCAAAAATATGTGAATGCAAGAAGAGCACTCATTCCACAACAAACACCCATCTGAAATGACCTAGATGCTATGCTGCCTCTCTAGCCACAATATTTTCTAAATGATACATAAGCAGAGGCTGATTCCTTCTCCTCTAGACTATGGAACAGGAAATCAACCTGGTGTCTTATTTTTCTGGCACTCTTCTGCTCAGATAGACACAGTTGGAGCTGCCAGTGCTGCTAGAACCCATGCTGCTTGGAAAATAGAATACCTGACCTGCTGGAAATTCTGAGATTTCAACAGTTCTTTTCATCCTGACATGAGGAGAGAGAGAAAAGAAAGTCACAAGAACCTGAGAACTGCCAGACTATGTCATGTCATATGGATGGTCCTTTTTGCCAATGTCTTGTCCATAATAATAGCCAGCAACTGATGCTTCAGGGAAAATATTATTCACGTTAAAAATATCCCCAAGAAATCGACCGTCTCAAATAAATGTGCTTGGAAAACACTAAAAGGGGAGAAATAGTCGTTGTGCATAGATCTAATGCATATATGCTTGGCTATGAAATCTACAGGTTTTGCATTCTGCTTTATTGTTTTAAGCTATGGGTTTGTTTGAATTTTAAATTTATTTGGTTAAGTTTATTTTTTGGTTTAATGTTGCATTTTTCTATATCACTGAATTTTATCTACCCTTTCATAAACTATCCTGCAATCTTTAGATGAAATGTGGTTAAGAAGTATTTTGAATGAATAAATAAATAAATACATCAACATGAGTGTGAATTTCACTTGCCATTTTTTTCCTAACCAGAAGAAGAAGAGTTTGGATTTGATATCCCGCTTTATCACTACCCTAAGGAGTCTCAAAGAGGCTAACAATCTCCTTTCCCTTCCTTCCCCACAACAAACACTCTGTGAGGTGAGTGAGGCTGAGACACTTCAGAGAAGTGTGACTAGATTTGCACTGCTCTGTATCCCCATGAATGCAGAGAGGGGTTTTTTATCCTTACAAAGTGGCCAAGATTTTTAAAGGTCCTGCATTAATAATGGGGAAAGGTCTGGTACATCACTAGGATGGAATTTACTCTTTGCTCCTCTGTGGACAAGCCCAAAGTAGCCACTAGCTGCTTTCACCTAGGTAGTCAACTGTACAAATGGCACAACCATTATTAAACTTAACTTGGGTAAGGAATGTAGCTCAGTAGTAGAGCAACTGCTTTGCATGAAGAAGGTCCCAAGTCCAGTCCCTGGCACATCTGGAAAGACTACTGTTTTCTGAAACTCTTGAGAGCTGTTGTCAGTCACAGTAGACAGTAGTGAGCTAGGTAGACCAGTAGCCTGCCTGATTCAATATGAAGTTGCTTCCTATGTTCCTGTTTGATGTTTCACCTGGAAATGTGGCAGCCCCATCTAGAAAGGAAGGATGGCTTTAGCCTTGCTTCCTAGGCTACTGACAGACTTTTCTCTTCACAAGTGTCACTCTGAATGATGGATTTATCCAGCTCTGAAGTTCTCTGAAACAGACACCAAAGTGCATCTGTAAGCAGCTGGTTTATGCAAAACCAAACTTGGGCATATCAGAATGACAGCATCACTGCAGTGAAAGTTCCTGTATGTACCATAGTGAGATTCAAGTAATGGTGATGAACTATATATGGCAATAGAAACCTTATAATTTGAATATCCAGGCTGAAAACACACCTCCTGATATGAAGTCTACCTCTGGAGAAAAGCACCTGGAAGCTGGAGTATGTCATCAATAGCAAGGGACCAGGCAACTCTGAAGATTGATGGAGGAGACTGATTTTTTGTGTTGGCATCCATTATCAGCCAGCACCACACTCCACACTCCATCTGCAGCTCCTTCTGCCCCTTCCCTTTTCATGGAAGAGCCTGGAACTATGGCATCAACTGTCAGGGATCAGATGAGATGATGTCATGGAGAGTTTAGAGGTCACCACATCAAGAAGATAGATGTGAACTTTCTTGTCTCTCTCCAAGAGGAGCATTTGCTGTAGTGTTATAACTATTTGTCAAGTATATGGCAATTTACCTGTGATGTACAGTTTAAAATATTAAACACCACACACTACACCAGCATGGTGTAGTGGTTAAGAGTGGTGGACTCTTAATCTGGTGAACCGGGTTCACTTCCCTGCTCCTCCACTTGCAGCTGCTGGGTGACCTTGGGCTAGTCACACTTCTCTGAAGTCTCTCAGCCCCACTCACCTCACAGAGTGTTTGTTGTGGGGGAGGAAGGGAAAGGAGATTGTCAGCCGCTTTGAGACTCCTTAGGGATATCAAATCTAAACTCCTCCTCTTCTTCTTCTACTTTGACTAATGGTTTGTTTTATTGAATGTTATTGGAAACTGTTTTGTAAGCGCAGTGGTGTAAAGCAGTATACAAATGCTGGAAAAGAATAATATACGGATTATGACCAATTTTAACTTTGAAATCATTCCCCACCCTTCCTATTTCAATGCCCGAAATCTCTCTGCCTTCTTTCAGGACACTGCTAATACAATTATGGCATTGAGAAGAGTGCGTTTACTTGTATGAGATTGTGAAAGGCTTTAGCTCCATCCTCCCCTCTACTTAAAACCAAGGGTTCTCTAGAAGTCTGGCTTTGGAACCAGTCTGTCATGCTGTGCCATTGCATTAGCCAGCGACAGAACAACCAAGATTTAATTCAAGCTGCTGCTACTCTGAGCTTATTACAACATTTGACAGCACCATTTCCCAGGAAAGCATAATGTTTCAGTCATATGGCACAGTTTCCTGGGATTTACGAGGGTAATTAACAATCTGCTCTGTTTGAATTGCCTATAAAAAGCTGCTAGGGTCAGATGAATGGGGTTTAGGGCAAGGTTTGTGCCAGGACCATTTCAATACCTGGCTAGAAGCATCTGCTTGATAAAGGGACTGAGTAGGGAACACAAGGCTGAGTGTGAGGTTGGTCTCTTCCTCCAGCCTTTCCATGCAGAGACTTGGCTCTAACTGGGGTTCTGACTCCAAGTACCAGCCTGGAAAAGAAATGACTGCTTCTAAATTTGGTCTAATTAGTCTAATAATCCTGCATCCAGGTGGGTTTCTTTCTTTTTAATGAAAATAGTGTCTCAGGACATTTTCAGATATTCATTTATAGGAATAGTATGTCATTCTTTAAAAGAGTTTTACCCCCTTGGAGTGGCTAATGTAACATCATAAAAACAACTGTTGATATCCAACTGAACAGTTCCCCAAGTGCAAGGTCTTTTAGCTTTGCAATGCAACTTCCTCCCCACCCTCCTTCTCTCCTTGACTTATTAAAGATTGCTGAGGGGTTATGACCAGGACATGGTCAATACATCCTTTCGGAAGAGAGTGATCCTGGGCACCTTGAAAGAGATGATGATCCAACCACAGCTGAAAAAGCCCACCATGAACCATTGCAAATACTATAGGATGAAATTGAAACCAATTATCTTGACCCAATCCCAGTTCAGGTCTGGTTATGGAAATGAATCAGCCTTAGTTATCCTGATGGATGACCTTTATTGGCAGAAGGACACTTTTTACATGATCTTTCAGCCAGCTTTGGATACCATTGACCATAGTTTCCTCCTGAACTGATTGCTCTGAGGTGGACATTTCGGGGGGGGGACACTGTTTTACAATGGTTTGGGTCCTATCTCTGGGCTTTTGCCAGCTTTGGCTGGTAAGACAGCTACAGCCTGACCATTGTTGTCCACAACTTCCAGGCTGGATTACTGCAATGTATTGCAGATGGGACTACCTTTGATGTTGACCCGAAAGCTGCAGCTAGTACAGAATGAAGCAGTTTGACTGCTCACTGGACCAGAATATCAGCATCATATTATGCCTCTGTGAAAAAACTGCACTGGTTGCCAATTAGCTCTAGGGCTTGAGCTTGTGTACAAAGCTCTGTACAACATGGGGTAAGGATACCTAAAAAATAATCTCATCCCTTCTATACCCAACTGATCACTGTGCTGCTGAGATGGTATCCTGCAGATACCATCTTATAAGGAGGTCTATTCCACAATCTTGGAACTGGGTCTTTAGTGTGGTGACACCTCAACTTTGGAATTCCCTCCCATTAGATATCATACAGGCACCATCTATATTGTCTTTTTGCCATCTATAGAAGGGTTTCCTTTTTCACTGTGCTGACTAGGGAGAATAGGAGTTGTAGTCCAAAACATCTGGAGGGCACCAGCTTGGTCAAAACTGCTATAGCGTATGCTCTTCTCTGTTTGTATACAGAAAATATTGATGCCTTTAAAAAAAACACACCACTACCACTCAAATTTGTATTCAAAATGCTAAGAAACTTTGCTGCAGGACCTAAATACAAAAAAGGCAATTTCCCCTTGAAGGCAATCTCGAGGGTAATCATCTATCCACCAGTGCTTATCTGGCTGCAGAAGAAGCCATGCAGTTATGAGTTTAGTGAAGAGAGAGCTCACATATACATGGGCATCTTTATTTATGAGATGCATTATTTAACACTTTGACATGCAGCTAATTTAAAAATAAGATTTATCAGCAAAGAACACTACTCTCCTGCTGCCACACTGGAAAGCGACACACTCAGTCGAGGCACTCCTGCCACAATACCAGTGCTGACTGAGCACACTGAAAACCACAACTTTGTCTTTCAGGTTTCCTGCCAGGATAAATATAGATCCAAGCTACGGTAAGTGTGGCTGCTCAGGGAAGCCAATCGGCTCCCCCACCCCTGGCTTGGCCTTCACTTTGTGTGCATGCATTTTATTTTTTTAATGAGGGGACTATTTGGTACATCATAGCTTGCATGCAGCAATTTCTATTCGGTTGTGAAGCTCCTTTGCCAGAGGCAATAATGCTTCTGAATGCCAGTTGCTGGAAGCTGCTGTTGCACTCAGGTCCTGCTTGCAGGCTTCCCAAAGGCATCTGCTTGGCCAGTGGGAGAAAAAGATGCTGGACTAGATGGGTCCCTGGCCAGATCCACCAGGCTCTTTTTATATTCTTATGTTCCCTTGGTGTCCATGGACTTTGCTGTATCTCAGCTTATCCTACCTCCTTGTGAGGTGTGTCCTTAGAGGAAGAGTAGAGTATAGCTATGCAAACAAGTCATAAATAATGCCTTATAATTAGGTTAACTCTGCTACTAGACAGACAAAAATATTTAAGGTCTTGAGGCAAGCTGCAACCAGATGGTTACGCTGGAAGTGCTGTCAAGTATGGAAATTTGCCATTCTCTTACTGCTGGTCTTCCAAGTCCAACAAAGTGGACTGAAATGTCTAGAAACACAGATAGCTGCTTCATACTGAGTCAGACCAATACACTGATTGGCAGCGGCCCTCCGGATTTTCCAAGAGGGAGTGTTTTCCAGCCTCATATGTAGATCTCAGGGACTGAACCTGGGACCTTCTGCATGCCCACCCATGCATTGGGGGTGAAGCAGCTGTCTTGGGCAGTGGAAGCCAAAGACCCCACCCACCCTGTTACTTCTGCCACCAGTGGAGAAGCAGTGTTGGCAGTAGGGAAGGTGGGGCACTGCATCTTTGGCTTCCCAGGTAAGAGTGGCAGTACGTTCCTGTTTTGCCTCAGGTGGTGAAATAGGACACACAGCAGCTTCATGCAAAGCAGATACTCTACCACCCAAGCAAGCTTGACCACAATTCAAGGACATGTTCCAGCCAGGCAAACACACCCAAGGAGAGTGCGGGTTGTGGTGAGAAGGGATGTGACTGGGGAAAGTCCTGAGGGTCAGATGGAGGAGTCTGGAGGGCCACTTTCAGTGTTTCATGTAGGGCTGAGAATGTCCCATGTCTGAAACGCTGGAGAGCTCCTGCCCATTAGCACTGACCAGGGTTTCCCAAACTTGGATCTCCAGCTGGGAGAGAGAGCTGGTGAGGAGGGGGGAATAGGTATTTGGAGACTTTATGCAATTTCATTTATGTGAGAGGGGGCCTGCATAACTGGAGGGGGATGCCTGTATTAGTAGACATCCCACGTACCACTGTTGGGCCAAGCTGCTCTTGTTGTGGGAAAGGAATGCAGCTCATTGGTAGAGCATTTGCTTTGCATGCAGAAGTTATCCTTGGTTCAGTCCTTGGCATCTCAATGTAGGGCTTGGAGAGACCCCTGTCTGAAACACGGAAGAGCCACTGTCGGTCAGTACATACCAGTCTTTCTCAACTTTCTCATCCCTGACCACTGTTCCTGCTAGCTAGGGATGATGGGAGTTATAGTCCAACAACACCTGGGGACCCAATGTTGAGAAAGGCTGGTGTAGACAATACTGACCTAGATGGACCAATGGTCTGACTGAGTACAGGGCAGCTTCCTATGGACTTCTGCCAAGAGATTTTAAAATTACACGGCAGGCAGCCAAAGTCTGCTGGTAAAACTGTGCATTTTGGTCACTGAATAAAGCAGAGGGAAACATCGTTTATTAAGAGGTACCCAAATCCATTCAGTTAATTTTCCTGTGCCCCCTCCTGCTCTCTACACAGCTCCCTTCTCATGAATCCTTAAGCGTTCCTATCTTTCTGGCTCAGGAATAAGAACTCCATCTCATCAGACTGGAGCAGTAGCAGCCTTTGCTACTGTCATTTCTCTATCCTTTCTGCCCCTGAAGATTTGTCAAACATGTTTCATTTTATGATGCCATCTGGTACAGACCAGGAAGATGTACTTAATACTCAAGAAAGAAAAATGAAGTGGGCAAATGGGGGCAGAAGCCCCCACGAACATCTGGCACCTGATAATCTCCAAGCCTTTATTTAAAAAATCAATACTGATTATGTGCCACAAATGGGAAAGTGGCAAAGCGAAAGGCCCCAATCCGGCTAAATAAATAAATGGAACACAGATTAGCTGGATTTGTGTGTTAAGAAATGCCTTCATCCTTGCTCGTCTCTCTGCAAAAGAAAGGCCATTTCACATGGTCTTCTTACAATGTGCAATGAATGTGTGAAATGAGACATTCAAACAGAAGGAGGATTAAAGCAGCAGCAACAACACACACACACCCCGTTCCAGATTCATAAATGACTGCTTCTGCTAGAGTGGGTTCTAAGACTAGAAGGCAGTAATTTCCCTGCCTGAGGACACCCTTGTGATTATCCATACCAGAGGAAACAAAGAAAGGCAAACTGCATATCCCGCTCTGTGGAATTTCTTGCTCTGCACTGGTCCTAAAAGATCTACAGTGGCTCCCAATACTTTTCCAAACACAATTCAAAGTGTTGGTGCTGACCCTTAAAGCCCTAAACAACCTTGGCCCTGTACACCTGAAGAAGAGTCCACCTGCATCATTCACCCTGGGCACTGAGGTCCAGTTCTGAGGGCCTTCTGGAGGTTCCCTCATTGTGAGACGTCAGGTTGCAGGGAACCAGGCAGAAGGCATTCTGGGCAGTGGTGCCTTCCACCACATCTCATCAGATGTCAAAGAGATAACCAATTACATGACTTTCTGAAGACATCTGAAGGCAGCCCTGTATCGGGAAGTTTTTAATGCTTGATGTTTAGTTGCGTTTTTATATTATGTTGGAAGCTGCCCAGAGTGGCTGGGGCAACCCAGTCAGATGGGTGGAGTATAAGTAAATAAGTACGTAAATAAGTTATTATTATTATTATCGTTATTATTATTATTATTATTCCAAGCACCTCCTTAATTCAGGAGCAGGTATGTATTGATGAAGAGATGAGCCCCCTCCAACATCTTAACACTTCAAGGAGGGATTCAGGGTATGCAAATTAGGACTACATCCTCCAAGAAATAAATTATTATTTAAGATGCCAGACTTAGCCCTGCCTGGGATCAAACTTGCACTGACGTTATGATGTTATGTAATAGTATACTTGCTTGGACATAAAGTGGAGGAGTAGTGGCAGGCAGCCATCTAGGTTAGGCAATAGGCTGACATCAGATTAGCTTTGTTTTGTTTGGGCAAGTGTTAAAAGTGATCTCAGAGAAATGCTGAGAATGACAGCATGTTAGGTTACCTAGGGACATGCAACAGAAACACCTCCCCTCCAACTATAGCCTTTATAAAATAAATTGAGCAATGAACTGAAGCATATTGTGTCCTCAATTATCCCTGATGAAACAGGTAATCCAGATCAGGGGAAATAAATATCCTCTTTACATCCATGTATTTTAAATGGCATTGGTGCAAAAATATCTGGGATCAAGGGCAGGTATCTTAGTTAGCAAACTAACTTTCTTGCTTGGTCATTTCTTATATCCCTATTTATTTAGTTCTAAACTGTTTCATAGCTGACAGTGTGAAACATAGATTAGTGGAGTAGGGATTGCTTACCCTCTAATCTCACCTTTCATTACTTCTTCGCAGAGCACATAGTTAAACTATGAATCTCACTCCCACAAGAGGAAGTGATGGCCAGCAACGCAGATGGCTTTAAAAGAGCATTAGACAAAGCTATCCGTGAGGCTTTGTCTAAGGCTACTAGGCATGATGTCTATGTTCTAGCTCCACTGTCAGAAGCATCATGCCTCTGAATACCAGCTGTTGGGAATTGCAGGTGGGGAGAGTGCTATTGTCCAGCTCGCAGGCTTCCTGCAGGCATCTGGTCAGCCTTAGGAAGAACAGGATACTGGAGCATATTGGCCACTGGCCCATAGATGTCAATGCTTCCCTTTTTTAAAGGGAAATTCCCTTATTCTGAATAGGATTCCTCACAAGAAAAGGGAAAAGTTGACAGCTATGCACTGGCCTCATCCAGGAGGCTCATTTATGTTCTTCGTAATCCCCTCCCTCCACTTTCATATTAGCCGCAAAGTTAGTATGTCAAATTTGGCAGAATGCAGACACATTTTTATGCCTGCCCTTGCTGTCTTATTGTATAAAGTGAAAGACTTCTCACCAGAAAATGGAGCAAGAGGCAATTGATGCAGCAACAGTTAACTATATAGCCCTCTTCAGGCAAATGTATTCTATCAGTGTGTTAGCAGGGCGGTGCTGGTGAGCCCTGCCCCCAGATGCTAGGCACTCTAAATAACCTTCACTTCTAATGTCTGTGTGTACAGTATACACATTGCCGGTGGGGGAACCCGGCTGTATGCACATCCCAGCAGATGTCTGTGCTGTGTGCACAAATGTCAGGGGGCTGGGCTAACTGGAGTGTGTGACATCAGGGGAGGAGCTAATGAGCATGGCCCCACTTCCTATTCGCATGCTGAAATAACACCCAAGTAGTTTCACCTAAACTGGACTTTATAGACCACACTGTTGTATTTGATAACTGTTGCTGATAACGTAAGTTGTCTTTGTCAGCTATACATATTCCTCCAACTCCTGTTCTAGTTTCTGAGCTGCAGGCTGGTGGACTCCTGTATGAGAGCAAAATCTGAGCCAGACAATTAATTTCTATTACTTTCCTGGCTGAAGGAAGCCTGTGTCATCATATCCAAAAACCATATAACTTGAGGAGGCTGCATGATTCAGACTCTCAAGGTCACTCAGATGCCACTAATTTTGTTGAATCAAACTGCAGATTCAATTGCCAAGTCCAATTGAAACTATTAGCCTGTGATTCTCTTGGCCAGCCCATCTATCTCAGCATCCAAAAAGACAACTCAGCATCATTATTTCCTTCCAGATGTAAGAGACTACTCTCTGCAAACGTAGCCACGGAAACAATTGCTTGTAAGTGAGGTTGCCAAATGCAGCTGCCTACTATGGATTCTCTTGCCTTTAAAAAGACAAGTATGTAAGTCATTTGTTTGCCAATGTTATGTAGACCACCCCTATCTAGGAGTGCCTTGCAATACTTAACTTGTGCGTTCAATGGGCTGATGAAGACAAAGCACACTTCAAGAGGCCATGGAAAGTACAACTTATCTGTCAGAGACCACAATCTAATATACTGCAAATAGGAAAGAAAAAGAATTCTGCATTCCAGAAAGCTAGATTTAACAAGCCCATTCTAAAAACAATTTTATAAATGCTATTTGATCTACTAACATCCTTAACCAAAAGCTGCATGAGATACTAGGTTAAGTAAAGGTAAAGGCTTTAACCCACAGCGCCACCTGCGTCCCTGATACTAGGTTAGATGACATCAAATTTACAATGCCAGGATTTGGGACAATCCCTGCTGCGTCAAGAAAACAATGAATTGCAATCACATTTGGAAACTTTAAAAGGCATTTAGATTCACAGATGCATTTTATGAAGGTAGACGCATTTCATTAAAGCAACTGCAAGACAAGTAACAGAGCAACAGGGACAAATGGTATTACAGTACAAACTTTTATACATGCAGCATTTTGCAAACATCAAATACTACTAAAAATACTATGCAGTGATGCATATGGACACGTGGACATGAACAAAAGTATTTTTAAGTCAGACACCATCTCCAAAGAAATACTGTATTAAAACACTCTTAGCTATTTGCTCAGAATTACATTTCAGGAAAGCAGAAAATTGAAAGGTTCATGAGAGCCCCTGCTTTTCACATAGCACCTGGAGCACACATTTTCTCTTAAAGCCACATACCAAATTGCTCTTGTAAATGGCCTGCATGCTGTTAGGATTGGATAGTACATTTAAAGAAAGGAGAGTAGCAAGGTTGGTTAAAATCTCATTGAACCTGTAACTGTAACAACAACCGCCAACCAACCATCGCATTAGTACTGCAAAGGGGCAAATTTAACAGGTGTGGAAGAAGTGTTGGATCCTTTTCTCCATCTTCTGCTGTTCTTTGTGTGCGTGTAGGATACAAAGCACAAAGTAAGCTATATTTTTTCTCCAGCATTCTAGAGTCTCCATCGATTCTTTTATAATTGGAGGCAGTGTGAGGGTTACATGATTCATGATTCCAGAGCCTCTTCGTCACCAGCTGGAAATTTCACAGAACGCTGATCAGGAGCGTAAAATATATAATGTGACTGATTTCTTCTTTTTAAAAAAAAAACTAGTTAGCATGCTAATATGTTTTTAGTCTGGAAAAGAAGTGGCAGGCAAACAAGGAGAGACAGCAATGAGGTAGATTGATGAGCCTGCGCAAGGCCAGGGCATCAGCTTGCAGCAAATAAAAGCGTTTGCTAAAGGCAGGAAGAGCTTTTAAAAAGCAGACAAATGTCCAGCTTGGCAAGAGGGAGAGAATGATCCAATGGCTAGACTTCTAGGAGGAATTAGGAACAGCTAAGGTAAAAGTCCTTCTTGGTCACAAAAACCCCAGACATAATCATTTGAGCCTCGTAGTACCATATGGAATGGGTGTGTGTGAGAGGGAGAGATAGATAAGAATGCTGGTGATAAATCTTCAAGCGTGCAGAATCTTGGGTGCTGCAAGTCCCAGTAGTAAAGCTAAGGATGTTAGTGGGGATGGGAGCTTGTCGTAGCAGCAGGAGGACACCCTGGCTTCTTCACCAGCCTGACTCATCTCTGCCTCTTGGCCTCCCTCCTCTCTCGCTTCAGTTTCTGCTTCTGGACTTCCACAGACTCTCCTTGCTCACTAAACCCTGTTACCTCCTCAGCTTCCAACACTCTTTCCTCTCAGCCTTCTCCCTCTTCTCCCTCTGTCCACCCATTATTGTCCCACCACCAATCCCCAGCCTCTGAGCCTTCTTCTCCTAGGGTTCTCCAGCTGGTGCCTCCCACCATTCCTCTGCATCCAGCCAGTCCATGACAGACGAGTGCAACAGCACTCTCCCCACTTGTTATTCCAGCAACTTGTATCTGGAGGCATACTGCCTCCGATTACTCACCACTGAATAAATGGTTGATGAGGGTGTGATAACAATATCCTGCCAAGGTATGTCAGCATTTGCATTCATGCTAAGATTCAGGTGCTCAAGACAGTGTATCCAATCATGAACCTCACCTTTTAATGCTGCTTCTAGGCTATCCTGCTTGCTATTGATCTCATGTAACCCACTGCGGGAGCCCTTTTATTTACAGAAGGATAAAAATGTTTAAATTGTATATAATATCTTTTTGCTACTGTTGGCAAATTGATCATACAATCCTGTAAGATTACGGCTGCAATGCTACGCACACTGATGTACCAGTCCTATACACATTTAATCAGAAGTGAGCCGCATTGTGTTCAGTGAGGTTTACTCCTACAAACATGTATAGGATTACAGCCTTAAAGGAGTAATCTCAGCTGGTCACAGTGGGGTTTCCAAATAAAAATGCCAAAGACTAGCTCACAAATAATCTCTCCCTTATTCTCATTCTATGTGCCAAGGCTTTAACATTGATAGCAATGTGCAGATTGTACCAGGCTCTACTAATCTCACTTCTTCTCATTCTCTGTTCCTAGGAAAACAATTCAAACATCACCCTCTGAACTCCTTCAGGTTTAGTACTTCTGCCTGTGTTCCCCCATATGAGGAAAAGAAACTAACAGCTCCCTTGCAGCTCATCAGATTTTTATATCTTACCTAGTACATCTAGAATTTCACTGGCCTTGTGGGGCACATATGGATCATAAACACACACGAGAGGGGTTCTTTCATCTGTTTCTTGAAACTTCCTCAAATTTACAAAGCAAAATTGGAAATATACAGTTTCCTTGCTGAAGTAGCTGATGCCTCGCTGGTTGGGACAGAAAACCACTGAGAGTTTTTCTCCTGGCATTTCAATCTTTTTTTCCTGCTTCTACAGTGGTGACAGGAGGCTATTTATCAGTCAGAGAAACATCAACACCACAGCAACCAAGGAGAATCTCACTTTCCTTTATGAAAAGGCCTGACTTAACAGTGACAACAATGGACATATATGATGTGCGTACATGCAAACTGTTAAGATTTCCAACCTTTTAAAAAGACAATAAATACTTCAAAATTCTTTCTAATGTGAACTGTGACAAGAACAGCATTTTGATAATCTATTCAAATGCTGTTTGCATCTGTTTTCTCTGCATGTGTCTATTGTAACATGCTCATATACTTAGTGAAATGGGATCAAGAAGTACCACTTATGTTTACTTCAATGATGTGCTGCTGACACAAATCACTATAGTTCATCATTGTTGTAAGTGGTGCTTTGTGATCCTCTTTCACTGGGCATATGAGCCCTTTTCACACATTACAATGGGTACACAAAGGGTGGTTTGGGGGATAAAGGTTCCTTACAGCTACCTGGTTTTTGGGAGAAAAGTTCCACACAGAGATGGCTGAAAAGTGAGATTCACATTTTTTTTTAATAGCAGTAACCTTTGCTGCCTATTGTGGTATTAATTTCCTGGAAAATTTTTTGACAGAACACAACAGCTCCTGTTTCATTTTCATCACTGTCATGGAATGGCTGGTGAAATCAGAAACAAATTCCGAAGTGGTGTGTGATCAGTTGATGGGAGAACGTGTTCTGGTGTGCTTTCTTTGGACTTGGAGGGCAATGTTCCCGGGTCTATAAAAGCCCATCTGCACTATACATTTAAAGCAGTATCGTACCACCTTTTAAATTATTTTTCCTACAGGAGATAAACATAAGAAACCATAACCCTCTTCCCCTCCCTCCACCTGCAGAAGAACAGACATTGAAGCAATAAAAACAAAATCACTGAAAATTGTCATTATATCACTTTAAGTAATCATGGCTTTCCTCAAAGAATCCTATAACTACAGTTTGTTAAAGATGCACAAAGTTGCTAGGAGACCTCATATTCCCCTTACAGAGCTACAATTCCTGGAGTTTCCTGAGAAGGGGGATTGATTGCTAAACTATTTTGGAAACTGACTCTGAGGGAAATATGCGTATCCTAACAACTCTCAGCACCCTGCATTTCCCAGGATTCTCTGGGGGATGCCATGGCTGTTTAAACTGGTATGATACTACTTCAAATGCATAGTAAGATGGAGTCTTAGATGTCTTTGAAAAATTATTAGAAAATTTCATAGTAGCATATCATATCATATCATATCATATCATATCATATCATATCATATCATATCATATCATATCATATCATATCAAAATGGCTGTTAGTCACAACAGCTAAGTGGAACCTCCAAGTGCAAAGATAGTATACCAGGTGTGGTAGCAGACAAGGGCTGGGAATGGAGGAGAACCCACCCACCTAAGCTGCTTCCTTTCCAAGCCATTTCCTGAATTTTGAGCATTGGGGTCTAGACACAGATCTCGAATTCCATTACTGTCAGAGTGAAAAACAAACAGGTGGTGATCCCAGACAGCACTTCCCAAAGCACATGTTAAGAGCCAAAGCACATGTTACAGTTAAAGGTAAAGGTACCCCTGACCATTAGGTCCTGTCACAGATGACTCTTGGGTTGTGGCGCTCATCTCGCTTTATTGGCCAAGGGAGTCGGCGTACAGCTTCCGGGTCATGTGCCAGCATGATTAAGCTGCTTCTGGCAAACCAGAGCAGCACACGGAAATGCCGTTTACCTTCCCACTGGAGTGGTACCTATTTATCTACTTGCACTTTGATGTGCTTTCAAACTGCTAGGTTGGCAGGAGCAGGGACCGAGCAACGGGAGCTCACCCCGTCGTGGGGATTCGAACCGCCGACCTTCTGATCAGCAAGTCCTAAGTGGTTTAACCCACAGCTCCACCCGCATCCCCCACATGTTACAGTTAGACAGTTCTAAAAGCTGCCATGGACATTCAAGGCACATTATACACTGATCATCAAAGGAATTCTGGGCACCGTGGCTTGTTAAGGGTTGCTGGGAATTGTAACTTTGTAAGAGGTAAAAAATAATAGTAGTGTATGGGCACTGCAGTTTAAGGTGCTTCAAACATGCTTTAAAGATATGGTGTGTGCATAGCATTTGTTTTCCTTGCATGCAGTTGCCCTGATCTAAATCTCCACTAAAGCACAGTACAGACACAGTAGGGATTTCTTTGGGATCTCTCACAAGTACTGTATACTTCGAGCATGGGTCATGTACGTACATGAGCACATTTCTCCTGACACACAGCATTGATGTGCATATGGCAGAATGCCTTCATTGTGTGGCTTTCAACGACTAAACCAAAGGGGTCCTCTGAGACATCCTGCCTGCTGACATTGATCATCAGGAGAGACCTTCCCTCCCCTGGCCCTTCGCAGCATCCCCATATCAAGCATTTACAGCAGAGTTCAGCCAGATAGGGAGAGGAAAACCTGCACTGGCTCCTTTCTTCCTCTGCTGACAGGCTGGGCATGCACTTTCTGGAGATTTGAGTTGACAGTAACACTAAACAACAACATTAAGAAAATAATAATAATGGCAGAAGCAGCTGTCAAAAATGTCATGTTCTGTAACTAGCAGAGGGGGGGGGGCGGAATCAAGGCTGTCAGGCTTAGGTAGTAAAGTGAACATAGAAGGAAAGGAAGGCTCACTGGTGGGGAGAAGAGTGAAATTACAGGGACTTCATGGAGACTGAGCAAATTTAAGGTTCCTGCTGCCTCAATCCTTGAAGAAAGAATTAGGAGCAAACAAGTCTCATATGTTATAGCCTGAATGTACATTTTGGGCTACAGCTTCTGAATGTACATATTGGGCTATGCTTCCCTGATTATTATTTCAGACTTAAGAGGTAAAAGTCACTGAATTCAATAGACCTTATTCCCAGGTAAGTGTGTAGATCAGGGGTAAGGAATCTGTGGCTCTCCAGATGTTGGTGGACTCCGACTCCCATCAGCCCCGGCCATCATGAGCAACTGGTTGGGGAGTATGGGAGTTCTCTTCCATATAGAATGCAAAAAGGAGAAATCTTTTCTCAAAAGTGCCGCCTGTTAAGAACATCTATTGTAGCTCAGCATGTTTCAGAGCCGATGTTCTTTCTTTATGAGAAATCTATAGATTATTAAAAGTCAACTGCTGAGAGTTATGAACAATGTGCTATAAATATGGTTTTAAATTGCCCACCCTGTACTGAAATCTCCCTCGCACAAGTTATGTGATGTGCAGTGCAACCAGACACATACCCCATGCTGTTTCCATTAAAAGAGGTTCTGTTGAATCAAATGGGTCCCCCTTTTTTTTTTGCAAATTACAGATATGTGTACATAGGGAGGAGGTAGGCAGTCCTATTAGAAATGCAGACTGCTGGAACTGGTGTATGGCGTACTCAATCGGCTTTAAGTTCCTACAGGCAAAGTTCTGTCTTTTTGTTTTCAGTCTTTCCATTATCTTTTTACTCCATCCCAGAGAACAGTGCTTCTCAAACTGTGGCTCAGATTCCACAGACAGGTCCCAATGTGTTCTTGGGTGGGTTCACCACAGACCACACACAACCCCCCCCTCCCAATTTCCATAAGCCTCTTTTCTTTCTGCAGACCAACACCACACCGTGACTACGAGATGGCCCCTTTAAGATACAAGCTTCCCTATTCCCTGTGCATCAGATGGAGAACATGGGGTCTCCTGCCTTGTGCAGAAGACGGGATTTTGGCAGACACAGCTTGTCATCCCCAGACACTCTGGAAACACATACACATACAAACAGGCGCAAGAAAAGGAACATGTAACCATTAAAGTTACAGGAGCCCTATTCTTCATTGCAACCTGTCAGCCAGGCTGTGCCAGAGAGCAATATATCAGTTTTAAAGCTATAATCAAGCCTGTGATAAAGCAAATCAAGACGCAAGAAAAGGAGACTGTGGTAAGTTAATATGAGGAGCTGGCATGGGACTTCTCTAGTGGCCAATTCAGCAGGCCATGAATGGCATGCCATTACAGACATCTGCCTGCTGTTCTTTTGGATACATTTGGCACGTTCCTACAGTACAGATGGCTGGCAGGCTTGTGTGAGTCAGCTAGGAATTGTTCTCTATGTGTAGCTCCAATACTTAAACCTCATGAACATATTCAATGCTTCGTTTCCCTTGGGGAGTGGCAATGGTGGTATCAACTCTCTTGAAGTGTGCCTATGGCCAAGCATTTTTTGCAGCAGTACTAAATGGAGTCATCAATACACCTGGAGCCAGCCTCCTTCTATATCCCTGCTCCTTTCATGGAAAACCTTTGGGTATAGACGGCTGTTCTTTATTCTGAAATCTCTTCTGGGTTGCCAGCTGACCAGAAAACAGCTACAAAATCTTGCCTGTTCTGCTTGTGCCTTAATAAGCAAGCTGAAGAAATTAGCAGCTGATGAACTATTCACACAGCAACAACAAACAGAAATATAGTATTAATCTCACCAATAAATTAATACATGTAATATTACCTTTTTTCTAATAATCTCAATTTTTGTGGCTTTTTTGTGGGTTTTTAAGCAAGGCAAAGTCTAGAGGTGTGAACAAAATAATATTTTTTTCCATTGAATGCTTTGACTCATCCCTAATGAATCTTGTGAAGAGCTCAGCAAGCAGTAGAATTGAAAAGGGGGTGTGGAGAATAAAGTAAGGAGAATTACACACACTTTTGAGTTCTAAATCACCCACAGCTTCTCACCAGAAGAGGCCAGAATGTTACTACAGACAGCTTGATAAAGACACCATCTCAATGTGCAAAGAGCCACAGGAGCAAAAGGAAGCGTGGGAAATGTTTTTTAGCAAAGGAGCCAAGCAGCCTTACCTGAAATTCATTTCTCAAAGCAGATTAAGAAGAGAAAGTGCCGTGAAGTACTTAGCGTGGAACTTGATGAAGAACAATACTGTGAAAATGTGACAGTGCTCTTCTTCCAACATTTCAGCATTAAGAAGGGACACTTCCAGAAGCCTATATACTAGTAGGGGAAGTAAAGAGCAGTAGGAAATATTCTTAAAACATCCACACCATACATTTAAAGTATTCCTACACCACTTTAACAGTCATCATGGCTTCCTCTGAAGAATCCTGAGAATTGTTAGGGGTGATGGGAATTGTAGCCCTGAGGCATATCACCTAAGAACTCTCACCACCCTTAATATATGTGTTCCTAGGATTCTTTGGGGGGAAGCCATGGCTGCTAAAGTAGTATCAACAGGCCCATGCAGAGGGAGCGGGCAGTTGGGTACACCTGCCCTAGGCCTCGGAGGGTTCAGCCAGCAGCAGGGGGCCCGCTAGGCTCTGGATGTGCCTGGGAATATTTTAAATGCATGGTGTGGGTGTGTGATTTACAGTGGTGCCTCGCAAGACGAAATTAATTCGTTCCGTGAGTTGCTTCGTCTTGCGATTTTTTCGTCTTGCGGAGCGCGGATTCCCCAGGTATTAACGGCTTTAAGAAAAAGGAAGCAAACCAGCAAGACGTTTTCATCTTGTGAAGCAAGCCCATAGGGAAATTCGTCTTGCGAAACACCTCGAGAAACGGAAAACCCTTTCGTCTAGCGAGTTTTTCGTCTTGCGAGGCAATCGTCTTGTGGGGCACCACTGTATCTCATGGAGTTCTTCTCCATTAATGCACAAACTGGGGTTTGTTAAGGAGGAGTCCTGGTGGTCATGAAAGCATAACAATCCAAAGCCCCACTGCACGTGACTGGAAGGGATTTGTGTGTGTTAGAGAGATACCCAACTAAGCTGGCTCCCCACCAGCAACCACAGAGTGATCCAAGCATAACTTTCTCAGTATCGCACTTCCATCTTCTGCTCACTGAATGTGTGGGTGACTGAGAATGCCATCAGCAGGATGCTGGACACTGGTAGCCAGCAGAAGGCCCTGGAATGGGTTATTCTGGAAAGTGGGGCTCAGTCAGCCTAGGATTCATGGGCTCCCAAGCCACTCACTGCTGGTGCATGGGGTGGGGGTTGAATTGCACCCTAAAGTTAGCCTACGCGGTGAGACCAAGCTAGGAGAACAGAAGGCCTTGTGATTAAAAAGTGAGTGGACTGAATCCCAGAAGTCAGCAGCAATGCTAGTTTGTACCACCTCAAAGGAATGTAGGGTGCTGCTTTATATTAGTCAGCCCATTGATCCATCCTGGTCAGTCTTGTCTATACCAGAGTTCACCAACAAAGTGATCATGGGTGCAAATGTACCTACAAAAACCTACCCTGACATCCACAGGGTTTCCTTACTTAAATCAGGCTTCAGAGAAGCATCCTATTGTAGCCAGTAGAATAGGTTGGGTTGGGTTGGGTTGGGGTGTGGGTGTGGGTATGGCACCCACAAGAGTTTCTTCTGCTTGCAAATGTGCCCACAGGCCCCCCCCAAAGGTTGGAGACTCCTGGTCTATATCAACTGGCAGTGGTTTTCCAGGGGTTAGGGCCTCTCCCATGACCTTCCTGGAGATGCCAGGACCTTCTATATGCAAAGTAGATGCTCTGGCACTGAGCTATGGCCCTTCCCCTCCCCTTGTTTCAATGCATTCAGAACAGGACACCAAAATATTGAAGTGAAGATCCAAGGATCCTCCCACACTCCACTGGGAAACAGAGGCCTGAAAGTGATCCTTGAACTCCTATTTCAATTGTAGGAGATGGTAGTGTTCTTCAGTAAGGAAGGGAGTGCTTCTGCCAGTTAGAAATGGCCAGCCAAGCCTGGCAGAATATTTGCCCCTATAATATCACTTGATCTATAAGTGTTTGTAAATTCCCTATCCATCATTAGAACTTTTTTCAATCATCTCGTTATTTTATTTTATTCAGGAGTTTTTCTCTCTCTCTGAAACTTTTAAAATCACACTAATAACGCTACTTGGGAGAAGCCCATTATGCATAATCAAGCCTGAGAGCTCTTATCGTCCAAAGGAAATGGATCTGCCTTACCCTCTTGCACTGGAATGCAGATTAGATAACAGACAGCAGCTGCACAAAGCACTACATGCAACTGGGCAGGCAGGATCTTATTAAGATCTGATTGTGTTCCAATATTTATAATTAAGAAAAAATAAAGGCAATTCTCTGGGGCCCCAACAAGGAGAGATTTTTTTGAAGGATATATTGGTTTGCAGTTTTATTAGCTGCTTTTCCAGTGGTAGAGAGACCAGATTCTGAGCCCTTGGAGACGATATCCAACCTAAGGTTATGAAATTCTGCTTGATTTGAAATTAGGAAGCCCCTATTATACGTGTTCCTAGCAGAAATGCAACCATTCTAGCAATTAATTGGATCTTTTTACTCAGAGCACTGGGGGTGGGGGCTAGCAGGGATTCTTGCACTGAGTGAAGCATACGTGTTCAAAAACAGGTGAGAGGCTGCCAGCTCTGCAGGCAAGGGGTGACATAACTGGGCTCCTGAGCCCCACAGGTGTGCCACAGAAAGAATGTAGTTGGTCAATGGAAGCCATAGACTCAAAAAGGTTGAAAACCTCTGATGTAGACTGAACTGCTGACAGGATAATTTTTCTGCCTAGCTGCCCTGCACTCTTCTTATACCCTAGCAGGCATCATTCCAACACCTTCTTTTTCTTTCAAGGGTACAGATAAGAAAACTAGGACTCACTTCCATAGCTCGCTGGTCATATAGTCTAAAGTGCTCAGTGCAAGAGTCGTCCAAATAAAATGTTTATGCATGTTGAACTTGGATATTTACTACCCATGTATGGTTGCATTGCAGCCTGTCACCTCTGATTACCCTACACCGTGTTGAATTTGACATGAGTCACTCCATCACCTCAACATGAGTTATGTAACTTGATAAACATTTCACGAGTCTCTAGATTGTTCGTTCCCAGTTGGTGAGACCTGCTCAGTGAGCAATGATGTCACTAGCGGCTTGAGCAAAGCTACCATAGAGGCTAGAGTTACACTCCCCTTTCCAGGGAAAACAAAAGGTAAAAAGGTAAAGGACCCCTGAGCGTTTAAGTTCCAGTCAGACTTGACTATGGGGTGCGGCACTCATCTTCTGCCAACTCAAACAGGGTGGAGACTGGATTCAATGCCTTAAAGGGAGAGGAGAGATGGATTGAAAAGCACAAAAATGCAGAAATGCTAGTTCTCACAAGAGACAGAGAAACTAGAGAAGAAGAAAGAATGACCACATCATTTAAAAATTCATTTTATCTGTTTAAATCAATTTACTCCACATTTTGCCAGAGTGCAAATGCGCATGCATATATATATAATTTTATTACTCAAAAATGGAATGCTCAGATTGATTTCAAGCTTTACGATGCCAACTTTTTGTGATCATGCAACTTATTCATTCTGTGTTGCCGTAAAGCTATGTACTAATAGTCTACATTGCAAATAGTCACATTTCCTTGGTCTTGGCAGACCTAAGCCCCAAGAGAGGAAATGATTGGGAGTTTTGCAATTGCTTCTGCATTAGCATGCAAGGGAGTGTAGCCTTGCAGCAGCATTATTACTGTGGCTGACAACCTTGTGTCCCTATGGAACCCTCCAGCCAACTAACAGCAGAAGCGGCAAGAGTTTTTACACCTGGCAGTCGGGAATCCAAAATAGACTTAATATTGCATGCCTGGAGGCGTATATAACCACACACAAACATGAAAGCAGCTTGCTCCTTGTAAAAACAAACATCCTTTATGTCTCCTGGAAAGCATCACCACAAACCAGGTCCATTTTTCTTCTAGGAGTCTCAGCATGAAGTATAAAGGAGGAGGGAAAAAACCCTCTACCCCTTTTGTGGCAGTGAAAGGCATCTAAAGCATCTTTCCAGGATTTCATAAAATGAATTTAGGAGGACATTTTACGATTAGCAGAAAAGAAGTCAGGTGGGCTTGCAGCATAGGCCAGAGGGAATGTGTTTCTCTGAGTTAATACACAGAGTTGATTAGATCCACTGCTATTTTTCTAGAAAAAGAGGTGCCAGAGCTCACTATGAACTTCTCCCTCTTAGAATGGCAATGGCACCCACCTCAGAGGTGCTGGAGATGAGCTTCAGTGAGCTCTAGCTGAAAAAAAGCTCTGGTTAGTTAGACCAATATCTGATGAGGTTTCTATGCCATCTCCAGACCCAAAAATGAATTCAGAAACGACTCCCCTCTATATGTAGCTTGCGAAGGGCGCTGAGGAGACCCCTATTTCCCTCACTGAGCTACAGTTCCCAAAGCTCCCTGGAAAAAGGACTTCATTGTTAAACTACCCTGAGAATCGTAGCTATTTGAGTGGGAAAGGGTTTCCTAATGACTTAACAAACTACTGTTCCCAGATTTTTTGAGGGAAGCCATTGCTGTTTAAAGTGGTATGGCACATCTTTAGATGTAGAGTGAAGATGTGGCCAGAGTGGAAAATTCCAGGCAGGAATTCCTGCTGAAGAGCATTATCCGCCGCAAGCCCAGTTCAGTCATTACTAGGGGAAAATTATACAGGGGATAGCATATGGGGAAAGTGGGTTTGCTAGTTTCTAGTGTACTATAGTAGCTACTATAGTACTATAGTTTCTAGTCTACTATAGTAGCTAGTTTGCTACTATTTTGTTCCTGTTAAAATCCAGTTGTTTCTTCTCCAGTGCAGGTAGAGAAAAGCTATAAGCCGGTTGAAAAGGTATTTGCATATTTGGCTTCCCGCCTCAAAGTAGGTAGATATTTATTTTTTTGGTTTTGTTTTATATCCCACATTTTCTTCAAGGACCACATAGTGACATACATGGATCTTACCCCTCTCCATTTTATCTTCTTGTGTGGCAGGTTAGACTGAGTCAGTGCCTAGCCCAAGGTCACCTCCAAGAACATAAGAAAAGTCTGCTCAATCAGGCCAATATCCCATCTAGTCCAGCATCCTGTTCTCACAGTTGCCAACCAGAGGCCTATAGGAAGCTCACAAACAGGTAAAGGTAAAGGGATCCCGTTAAGTCCAGTCATGGCCGACTCTGGGGTTGCGGCACTCATCTCGCTTTATTGGCCGAGGGAGCCAGCGTACAGCTTCCGGGTCATGTGGCCAGTATGAATAAGCCGCTTCTGGCGAACCAGAGCAGCGCAAGGAAATGCCTTTACCTTCCCACCAGAGCGGTACCTATTTATCTACTTGCACTTTGACGTGCTTTCGAACTGCTAGGTTGGCAGAAGCAGGGACTGAGCAACGGGAGCTCACCCCGTTGCGGGGATTCGAACCGCCAACCTTCTGATCAGCAAGTCCTAAGCTCTGTAGTTTAACTCACAGCACCACCCACGTCCTAATAGCAAAAACCCTTCCCTCCCACTTGCGGTTTTCAGCAGCTGGTATTTGAAAGCATACTGCCTCCAACCCAAGGAGCTTCATGGCTAAGTGGGGTTCTGAACTCTAGTCTCCCAGTCCAACACTTGTTCAACACTGGCTTCGAGCCCAGAAAAATAGCATTAATGAAACAGAAGTTCTCACCTATCTTTACCATAAAGTTGCTGCTTTCTGATGGCTCCTATTGCATTTCACTGCATAATGGTTTCATTTTTAATGCTGATTTTTCTTTTTTTTTAAAGGGGGGTGCAACTATTATGCAGTGACAACTATTACATGTTGAAATACAGTAAATGCATAGCTTAGCCTAGGTCTCTAACCCTGCCCCATACCCCACTCAGAGAAGCAGGCGGCCCGCTGCAGATGCCCTCCTGCCTCAGGCGCGAGCCCCTCTGCCCCTTGCTCCCCAACGTAAGCTGTTACTGGCCACTGGGCACATCCATGGGCCCCACCTTGCCGCCACTGCATTTCTCCTCCATTGCCGGCTTTTGAGCCAGGCCTCCTCAGTTTCCACCGCCTTTGTTCCCCGCACAGGGCCGCCTCATCCTCCACAGGCTGAGAGCCGACTCAGCCAACAGGCAAGTCCCACAGACAGGCCTGGGAAGAGGCTGGGAAACAGCTGCACCAAGAGCCATTTCATTTACAAAAGTGGGGAAATGCTACTGAGCAAAACAAAACGCTTCAGAGCAAAACAAAATGCCCCACTGGCAAGGCATTTTCACCCCTGTGACTATTATGCAGGGAATGCTGTGGGGACCGATTTAAGGGTCTGAAAAAGGGATGTGTGACTATTACGCAGTGGCAACCATTATGAAGTGAAATACAGTCTATATCAGGAAACTCCCTAAATAAGGCAGTTTCTTTTTAAAGACAAGCCCTTGATCCTGGTGCCTGGGCAGTGCCTGTGTTTTTTGTCTGCTAAGGCAGCAATGTTACCTTCTGGTTGTAGGGCTGTTCTTGTTTTGCTTTGCTTTAAAGTCCTGGCTCAGTAGTGGATTATGAGTGGTTTCAACTATTGCATACTTATATTAAAACTGAATAATGCACATTACAAACTATAGCATTTATCCCCATGAGAGTTTGTAATCCTGAATGCCACTGTGCTTGAATCCAAGCCCTATTTAGCACTCAAACACAAGTGCAGTGGTACCTCAGGTTACAGACGCTTCAGGTTAACAGACTCTGCTAACCCAGAAATAATACCTCGGGTTAAGAACTTTGCTTCAGGATGAGAACAGAAATCAAGCAGCGGTGGTGTGGTGACATTGGGAGGCCCCGTTAGCTAAAGTGGTGCTTCAGGTTAAGAACAGTTTCAGGTTAAGAACGGACCTCCAGAAAGAATTAAGTTCTTAACCAGAGGTACCACTTGAGCTCTTTCTGCCGTTCCAAAAGGGCTCCCAAAGAATAAAGAGGATGGGAAAGCTCTATATTGACTGTGACTTCACCCCAAGTCTGAAAATACTCTTTTAAACCAGTAGCGGTTTGTAGCCATTGCAACTGGTAGGGTAGACAGCAGGAAGCCTTTCAGTAGGTGGCACCAGAGCCGTCTTTCCTATAGGGCTTAGTGGTGCATCGCGCCAGGGCACCCCAGCAAGTGGGGGAGCTGCGCGGCTTTGCCTGCGGCCTCCCTTTTCCCTGCACACCTGCCAGCTGTGCCCCATCAACCATAAGGCTGGGGGCCTGCAGCTTCCCTCCCAAGCCTCCTCGGGAGGAGAGTGATCCCCCAGAGGCTTAGTATGGAAGCTGCACCCCGCCAACCATATGCCTGATGGGTACGCAGCTTCCCTCCCAAGCCTCTGCAGGGATTGCTCTCCTCTCGAGGAGGCTTGGAAGAGAAGCTGCACTCTCCTCCCACGGAGGATTGGGAGGGGCGCAACTTCACTCCCAAGCCTCTGCGAGGATTGCTCTCCTGCAGTGGCATAGGGGAGAGTTGCCCCCCCCCCCCCGGATGGCTGGCAGTGTGCAGCTACGGCCACCCCAACACTATCCATGGTAATTTGGGGGCGCTGGGTGGATATTTGCACCCTGGCGCCGCATCTGCTAAAGACGGCCCTGGGTGGAGCCAGAGCCAATGGCAGGCAGAGGCAATTAATTCTAGTTTTCATAGGATCATAAAGTTGGAAGGGACCAAGAGGATCAACTAGTGCAACCCCCTGCAATGCAGGAATCTTTTGACCAACGTGGGACTTGAACCCGTAACCCAACTTTAAGAGTCTGATGCTCTACCGACTGAGCTGGTCTCCATTTTCCCAATTAGTTCATCCTCCCTACTTAGTTCTACAAAGGCAAAACTGAGGCAGAAGGTGACAGCAAGTGCCACTCCACCCAGGACCAGTTGTAAGTAAGAAGGCAGGCAGATGGAGGTCTGGTTGAGGGGACACTGAGGTTGGGAGGGCAGTGCCTCATTCTCCCTAATGGACTAGCCTCCCCTGTTTCAAACAGAATGTACGGGTTAATGGTTCAGGTATCTTCTGAGACAAACAAACAGGTCTTTATTTCTAAAATATCCTTTTTAATTTAAATGCAAATGGAGGTGTGTGCTGAGTTATCAGCAGGTCATTCGTGCCAACAAAGCATATAATTGGAGAGGGTGTTGCAACTGGGCTTCTACTTCCCAGGCATTCTTTTTAAATTAATTAAAACTTTATAACGGAGGGACCTGGCTTGCTTCGCTCTCCCTTTAGCCTTCTTTTCCAACCTCCAGCACACCTTCCTTCAGTACTTCTCAGTTAAAAGCAAATTTCTTTAAGGAACTGATGCAGCATTGTCGATCATTCCCTTGTGTTCAGTATACGTTTGGGGCCCTGCACTGTTCTGAGCCAGGCATTACGGACAATGAATCTCAGCAGGATTCAGAGTGATTTCTCTCTCTCTAAATACCAGGATGAATTACATTTACGCCTCCGAAAGAGACATTAACCAGAATGTGAAGCCGCTCCTTAAAACTGATGAACAAGCCAGTTTAGCAGCTTAGACTGCACGCAAGTGATAGTCAAGTTAATGAAATGTCTTTTGTTCAGATCCCCATTGTTAAATATAAGAAAAATACCTTGCACCATGGAATGACAAGTTGGAATGGGTTTGTCCTTTAGAAATGTAGTAGGGCTGTTAGCCACCCAAATGACACCTTAACTCTTTCTTGCTTTGTGCCTTCACTACTGCAGTGTTCATCCTACTTTAGGATGAAAGGCAGGGTAAAACTCAAAGGACTGAATCAGTGAGAGGGGGCTTAGAAAAGAAGCCAGTTTCCGAATCTTCTCCGATGAGAGGGGAATTACACATTCTCCAGAAACTCTCATTTATGAGTCCATAAATATGAGTTTTGCTGACATCTCCACTGCTGTCCACTGTGATATGTTTCAAGAGCGAGGTTAAACTAGGAAGAATAGAGTGATTCCAGATGGGGTGTAGAATCAGTGTTGCTCATGCACATATATTTTTCACATGGTCCACATCATCATCATCATCATCAAAATGGAAGCCCTTACTTTTCCATTTAATCCAAATGTCCCCTTACCACAGAAAATCCAATACACTAAGTATAAATAACACATAATGCATGCAGTTTATTAGCCCACAGGGGGTAGTTTGTCACATGTATGGTGTTTTATTTCCAGCAGATGTTCTCTTTTACCACACCTCTACTTTCATTTCTCTCTCACCTGAGCACAACTAGCCATTTTGTTTTCAGCAATCCAGGATGATAGAAGCAGGTCTTATTTGCACCAATTTTCCCATGCTGAAAGCAAATCAGAAATCCAGCAATCTGGTTTGGAGGTGTTGTTGTCACAAGATGTTCACACAGATTTTGAAAACATTAGTGGGGAAGCCAGAAGATGGAGAAAATATGCTTTCCTCCATTATCCCATAAATATAAAGGGCTGCAAATTCCAGATAAAAGTTGTAATTCACAAGAAACAATTGTTCCTTCCCCCTCTTTTGGAAAAAAAAATTGTGTTATCCATTTTCCCATCACTGAATACTATAATAATAGAATAATAGAGGAAACAATGCTTCTCCCCTCTCATCAGGCTTTCACCCCTACTCATTCTCCTATTTTGAAAGAGCCTGCTTTGATTCTGCCTTGTCTTTCTAGTTATCATCCTATATTTCTCTCTTTCCTTTTGCTTTTAAGCTTCTTGAATGTCTAATGCTGACAAATTGTCTTTTATTTCTTTTTCTGATTGTTTGCTTGATTCCTATCAGTCTGGTGTGGATTCATTTCATTCTGTCACTAGCTAACCATTCCTTCTAATAGCAAAGTGGGTGGCCCTGTGCCGATCAGTAAGACAGAAATACTGGGCCAGCCACAAACAAGAGGGAACTTTCTGCCTACCCAGGGGGATCCCGTCCAGAAACTTTTGACCTGTCGGAGGGTCTGGCGCCTCTGCAGCATAAATGAGACTTTGGAGGAGGGGGATTAATTAGGATTGGAGGGAAATTGCTTACTCTGATTCCTATTAATCCTCAAAGGACAACTGAAATTGTAAAAGAGGCAGACCCCCTATGAGCTTAAAGGATTCTGGAGGAGGAAAATTCGGGTCAAGGTATATGGCCACATATCCCTCAACCCATATTTCAAGTAAGAACTGATACAACACACTGGGAGGGAGAGGGAGACCCTGTCAGGTTTACAATAAGCTTCTCACCCACCCCTGAACTTAAGCAGTTTAGCACCAATGCACAATATTACAGGCGTTCCCCCCTCCACTTACACGCATTTGACTCATGCATGATCATGTATATGCAAGGTGCCAGGAAATAATTAAATCAGTTTAAACTGCAAATAGGTGTGATAAGGGCAAAAACAGCCCCCAAGAGCGGGAAAACTTCAAAAATGGCACAAAAAGATCAGGAAAATGGCTAGCAATCCCAGGAGCCTTTGCACTGACCTTTGAGGCCTTTGGAGAGTTGGAGTTTGAGAAAAGAGACTTGGAGAGAGTGACTTTGTTGGAGTTTGGCGGATTAGAGGGACTTTACAGGCTTTTTAGATGTTGTTCCCCACAATATACAATTTCACTTATACACACATTACCTAGGAACTTACATAAGTGGGGAGACACGTGTAAAGGAGCATTTCCACACCTCCATTCCCTCACAAATCTCTGGCTCCTAACCCCACATACCCCACATACTTGAGGTCTTCTATTAGCTATGTTTTGTGTTTACATTTCTGTCCTTTTATTTGATTATTCATTGCCAGTAATTTCATTTATTCCCATGTATTTCAGTGGTTTAAGTGTTCGTAAGTATGTCATTCCTAGATTTCAGTCTTAAATCTCTTATTCTGCCAAACTTTCTTACTGTCTCTTGGCTGTTACATCCTGGATGTTTCCTCACTGTTTAAAACTTATTATTTCTAATAATGAGTTAGTCAAAATCAAAGCAGATCCACTAAAATCAATGGTCCATTGGTTTCAATGTGTTTACTCTTAACCTGACTAGCATTGGAACTCACCCTATATTTTGGTGCCCCATTCCCCATTCCCACCACAAGTCTTCTTTATTTCTGGTTTCTTTTCTTTGTCCCTCAACAAAATTCTTATTTCTTCTTTTCCCATGGTTTATAACTTGGGGCTTGTGTTTTACTATTTTCTTCATTCATTTCAGTATTGCTGATTTCAGCGCCTTCTTGCTCTTTTAAAAATTGATCATTTCTTTACATCAATGCAGCTAAAATACTGGCTCTCTCCCTTTTCTCTACCTGATCCCTGTAATGCTGTTCTTACTGGCTTGCTCATTTCTCATATTTTTCCCTGTTTTGAATTCTGCTGTCCATCTTGTGTTTCTGCTTGTTGCTTTTCCTCACAACTATGTATTGCTATTTTTCCTCCACTGGCTTCCCTTCTTGCCCTCATTTCAAACCTTCATTTTGTTTCCAAATCCTTACACCAGAACTTTCCAAACTGTGTGTTGCAACACGTTAATGTGTCAGCTGCAGTGTGTAGGTATGTCACGTGAATGCTCCTCCTGGGGCTGGAAAGGTGATAGAGAGCCAGTGTGGTGTAGTGGTTAAGAGTGGTAGACATGTAATCTGGTGAACCAGGTTCGCTTCCCTGCTCCTCCACATGCAGCTGCTGGGTGACCTTGGGCCAGTCACACTTCTCTGAAGTCTCTCAGCCCCACTCACCTCACAGAGTATTTGTTGTGGGGGAGGAAGGGAAAGGAGATTGTTAGCCGCTTTGAGACTCCTTCGGGTAGTGATAAAGCAGGATATCAAATCCAAACTCTTCTTCTTCTTTTTTTTTTTTTAACATTTTTTATTGCTTTTTTAAAAGTACAGAAATACAGAAAAAGGAATAAAGAGTGGTTATAAGAAAAAGAGATATAAATAACAAATTTCCATATTCTTTTTCCATCTAACCTATAGGACTTCCCCACATCCTCCGAACCCTGCGTTCTCTGTCTTATAAAGCATCAGCAATTTATTAACTTATTTCAAAACTTATTGTAACTTCCATTTTATCATGTTCCCTATTTTCAATTTTACTATCGCTCAATTCTTATATGTTTTATATTAAACACAATAAAGTTATTTCATTATTTTACCTCTGAATTCTTGTGTCTTAATTTTCATTCCATTAACTTACATTTGCTGAAGCTAGAATTTCCTGAAAGGTGCATTTTTTTTAACATTCATACAGCTTATAGTGTTTTTTCAAATAGTCCTTAAACTTTTCCCAGTCCTCCTCAGTTGTTTCTTCTCCCGCGTCTCGGATTCTGCCAGTCATTTCAGCCAGTTCCATATAGTCCATCAACTGCGATTGCCATTCCTCCAGCGTGGGTAAATCTTGTGTCTTCCAGTATTTTGCAGTCAGGATCCTTGCTGCTGTGGTAGCATACATGAAAAAGGTTCTGTCCTTCTTAAGCACTCTCTGGTCCACCATGCCCAGAAGGAAGGCCTCTGGTTTTTTAGGTAAGGTAAATCTCAATACCTTTTTTAGTTCATTATGGATCATTTCCCAGAAGGCCTTCACTTTCGGGCAGGTCCACCAGAGATGAAAGAATGTCCCTTCCGCCTCTCCACATTTCCAACATTTGTTGTCAGACAGATGATATATCTTGGCTAACTTGACTGGGGTCATGTACCACCGGTATACCATTTTCATAATATTTTCCTTCAAGGCAGTGCATGCCGTGAATTTCAAACCGGTGTTCCATAACCTTTCCCAGTCTGCAAACATAATGTTATGCCCCACATCCTGAGCCCATTTTATCATAGCGGATTTGACTGTCTCATCCTGTGTATTCCACTTAAGCAGCAAGTTATACATTCTCGAAAGTAGTTTACTTTTTGGCTCTAACAATTCAGTCTCTAGTTTCGATTTTTCCACCTGGAATCCAACTTTTTTATCTATTTTAAATACCTCTTGAATTTGCGCATAGTGCAACCAATCTCGTACCTTAGTTTTCAATTTCTCCAAACTTAGCAACCTCCAATTGTCTCCAGTTTTTTCAATTATTTCCCAATATTTAGGCCCCAAACTCTTCTTCTTAACCACTGGTTTGCTAGTAAAACTGAATTACTGTGTCGTGAAATGATGCATGTCTCAAAAGGGTGTCAGCAACATGAAAAGTTTGAAAAGCTCTGCCTTACACGCTCTTGCACCAGACAGCCTCTCCACCTCCCCCCATTTCTTCTGCACACCTTTTGTTTCTTTGCTTCAGTCACTAAAACTAAACTTTAGTCATATGCTTTTTTTCTTAACTTCCTACCACAAGTCTCACATCTCTATCCTTATTTTCTGAGGACCACCTAGAGATTAGAATACAGCATGGTTCTAAGCAAATTAACTTGGAAGTCAGTGTGCTGGAGTTTTGTAAATAAATTGCAGCAGTGTGCAGAAAGAAACAGTCTGACTGGTTGAAGGGATAAAGGGTTTATTACTCATGGCAAACAAAGCCATTCTGAGTACAAGCTTTACATGTGGGCAATTTGGAGGCATGAGCTGACTGAGCTTGGAGAAGGAGGAGAAAGGAAGTAGAGCCTGGAAAGAAATGCCAACAAATAGTTAACTAAAAGAGATGGAATCAGCAAAGAGGGAAAGAAGGTTGCCTTTCTGTCCATCACCCCCAACCCTGGTTCAGGTAACAAATTGCAAGCATTGTTGCTTTACTCCCAACAAATAAAGCATCAATTAAATGGCTGAGCAATCAAGACAAAAACAATCTTGTTGCAGCTTAAAGACTAGGCAGAGCAATCCAAAGCCCCTTTGGGCAGAGATGTCCCTCCCACTGGATCCTGAACTGGTCCCACTGCCATCACATGACAGCAACGGATGTGACTGCTGCACCAGCTTCAAGCTGGTACAGTGATTTACCTGTCACCACCTTCCATGCTGGCCACTGTGCATGGCAGGGTTGTGAATGCAGTGGTAGTCATGTTGTTGTTGTTTAGTCGTTTAGTCGTGTCCGACTCTTCGTGACCCCATGGACCAGAGCAGGCCAGGCACTTCTGTCTTCCAGTGGTAGTCATAGTGTGCCTTAAAGTGGTAGTCATAGTGCACCTTAAAGCCCTGCTGGGCTGGCAAGGGAAAGTTAGGATGCCTTCTTAAGAAATACAGGATGGCGTAGTGCAGCTTTCATGGACTGCAGTCCAGATTTGCATTTGACAAACATATATCAACATTCTCAAACAGGTGATATCAAAAGCAAAAATAAAACTGCCAATTAATTTGAATCCACATTGCCACAGGACCTGCTACTGAACAGAGTAAAGTTAAAAATGGCTATTCAGGCTCAAAGCAAGGTTCCTTATACCGTATAGAGGAAAAATTAATCATCCCAATGCTACTGTATCTGCATCCTCAGGCTCTGCTGGGGACCTAGAATCTCTCATTTTACAGATCAAATGCTAAGGGCAAGGGGAGGGAGTTGCTTGCAGCCTCCTTAGGGAAGGCTGCTTCATACTTAGCATATTTACAGAACAGTTGGCAGAGAGCTGACTCATCAGCTAGCCTTTGCTTACAGTTCTTGAGCCTTTTGCCAGAGATTGCATTAGTGCTGCAATATGAACTGAGCTCCAAAGGACATTATGGTAATTTCACTTCACCTGTGCTACTGTCAGGGGCTATTGCTGATGGGGCAATGCAACTGAACAATTAACCTGATGGTAGAGAGAGCACGCTGCCTTGATTCTGCTCTGGAGCATGCTTCTTCAGCCAAATCATCACTGTGTTCCCAGTGCTTCTGTGACCTCAGAGCTGGAAGGAGTATATTTGGGTCTCATTCATAAAGCAGACAGCTGTAATATACACATTGATGGATGGGGCCTTGAAATGCTCTTGAAGTATAAAAGGACAGCTTGAAATATCCACCTTTTCTTTTCCTGAAAGTGAGCCAGCACTCATACATTTTAGAAGGGGAGACGTCCTATTTAAGGGGGATTTAAGGGACAGGAAGCTGTTTTATACTGAGTCAGTGGCGTAGCGTAGGGGGTGCAGGGGGGGCCGGCCGCACCGGGTGCAACATCTGGGGGTTAGGGTTAGGGGGCGCAAATCCACAGGTTAGGAGGCACAAATTACTTGCCTTGCCCCGGGTGCTGACAACCCACGCTACGACACTGTACTGAGTAACACAATTGGTCTATCTAATTCTGTCTTGTCTACACCGACTGGCTGTGGGTGTCTGGGGATTCAGACAGGGGGCATTCCCACCTGAAAATGCTTGGAACTGAACCTGGGCCCTTTTGCATGCAAAGAATGGACTCAACTACTGAGCCATGTTTGGTCTTCCTCCTCAAACTGATATAAGGTTGAATTTATTTGGAAAGGGAAGCGTTAAAGTGATAGAACTGATTCATAGAGGAGAGGCATACCGCTGAGAAAGAAATGGCTAGAGCAATCTATACAAGCCATAACTAATGAAACAACCCACTAACAGTTGTGTGATGGGTCATTTACACTTGGAGAAATTGTGCAGCTGTTCTATGGTGCTTTTTTTTTTAAAAAAAAAGGATTTTGTGAGCTGGGAGGAAACAAAGAAACATTAGGAGTAATATGTTTTCATCACAACATCCTGCAGATATCTGAAAATGTGAGTGACAAGAACTATTCCACATAAATGCCCAGTGTGGAAGCAGCATGAATAGATTACAAACAGAAACTTTAAGAAAAAGGTGTGACAAGCAAGAATTAGCTGTGTGGGGTTATAGTGACAGTATGGACAGAAGCCCTTAACAGCTTCTGCAAAAAGCAGCCAGTACAGCCATTCCTGTAATTACAGGCACAGGGAACAATATAAAAGCTGCCCTACTTCACAAGGAAAGACTGCCTAGGTGACAAAAGAACTCATTCTCAGTGTTTTATGTTTATATTACAGAGTGCCTTGTGCAACCAAATACTGAAGTCCATTGTTATTTTCCTGAGGCCATACATTAATTAAGAAATGTATATTCTTAGAAAACTGTAAGCACTGCAAATTCCTTCCTGCAACCCAAGTCCCAACATTATTATCTCTTGGGACTGCCTCCAGTCCTTCTCTCACTGATATAGATGGTAGGGTCAAGGGCGAAGAGCTACGAAAAGCTTGGGCTGTCATTCAACATCCAAAAAAACAAAGTGCTGCACCAATAAGCACAAAAAACACCTCTGTAGTACCACAGGGACGCAGGTGGCGCTGTGGGTTAAAGCCTCAGCGCCTAGGACTTGCCGATCGAAAGGTCGGCGGTTCGAATCCCTGCGGCGGGGTGCGCTCCCGCTGCTCGGTCCCAGCGCCTGCCAACCTAGCAGTTCGAAAGCACCTCCGGGTGCAAGTAGATAAATAGGGACCGCTTTCTAGCGGGAAGGTAAACGGCGTTTCCGTGTGCAGCTCTGGCTTGCCAGAGCAGCGATGTCATGCTGGCCACATCACCCGGAAGTGTCTCTGGACAGCGCTGGCCCCTGGCCTCTTGAGTGAGATGGGCGCACAACCCCAGAGTCTGTCAAGACTGGCCCGTACGGGCAGGGGTACCTTTACCTTTACCTTTTTTACCACAAATCCAACTCAGTGGTATAACATTGGAAAGTGTTGATCACTTCTCCTTGCTGAGCAGTTCTCTTTCCACAAGGGCCGACGCTGATGCCAAAATCCAGCATTGCCTGAGCTTGGTGAGTGCAGCTTTCTCCTAACTGAAGGGCAGAGTGTATGAGGACCGGGACATTCGCATGGAAACCAAAATGCTTGTTTACAAAGCTATTGTATTACCAACCTTACTGTATGCTTGTGAAACTTGGACCACTTATAAACGCCATCTCCAGCTCCTCAAAAAATTCCATCAACGGTGTCTCCATAAAAGTTTACATATCACTTGGGAAGACAAGCGAACTAATGCCAGTGTACTGCAAGAAGCAAGATCACAAGTTTCGAAGCAATGATTCTTCAACATAAACTTTGTTTGACTGGTCATGTTGTTCGGATGCCTGATTATCATCTTTCAAAGCAACTACTGTACAGTGGTACCTCTGGTTAAGAACTTAATTCGTTCTGGAGGTCCATTCTTAACCTGAAACTGTTCTTAACCTGAGGTACCACTTTAGCTAATGGGGCCTCCGGCTGCCGCCGTGCCACCACCGTGCTATTTCTGTTCTCATCCTGAAGCAAAGTTCTTAACCCGAGGTACTATTTCTGGGTTAGCAGAGTCTGTAACCTGAAGTGTCTGTACTCCACACTTTAAAATAGAAAGTGTAATACTGGTGATCAACAAAAGAGGTTTAAAGACTCTCTCAAGGCAAATCTTAAAAAATATAGTATAAACACTGACAACTGGGAAACATTGGCCTACGAGTGCTCCGATTGGAGAACAGCCTTTACCAAAGGTGTGTTCATGGAAGACAATCTTACTCAGCTATGAGTGATTGCCAAAGAAAAAGAATATAGAACAGGTTGTGTTTCTTTTGGCAGCAGCTAGAAGTTGAAAAATGCTAGAAGTCTGCGAGTGGGCCCTCTAATGAGGGATGGATGAGTGCTTTGGATTGCCAATGGTTATCACCCTCATGACTTGCTTGTGGGCTTCCCAAAAGTTAATTAGCCACTGTGAGCAACAGGATGCTGAACTATATAGGCCTTTTGGTCTGATCATCTAGGCAAGCTTTTATATTCTTATACAATTTATTTCTCACATTACATTCAAGTCACAGCAGCATGCCCTGGCACATGACTTCAAAATCACCGCCTTAAACCAAGGGTTGCTCTAAATCTCAAAACTGTCTCTAAGGAAGTAAAAGAGCATCAGAGCAACATGCTAAGCTTTTGATAAAATAAGCAGAAATTTAAGAGACCTGCTGAGCAAATACCTTCTCACTGTCTATAGTCCTCACTGTGAGATAGCCAGATAGATAAACACACACACACACACACACACACACACACACACACACACATTTTGGGTTTTGAAATGACAACTAATATTCCCAAGTCTTTCCTGCAATAATATATGTTATTATATTACTGCAGACCAGACTTAGGAATATCAGTTGTCACTTCAAAACCAAAAGTAAACTCTCTAGTGCTCCTGGGTTTTGGAGAAAACCTTGACAGCATGAAAAATGGAATATAACCTCAAGGCTCAAGAGACCTACCTGGCTCAAGAGAGATAATAAATGAAACCCAGCAAAATGGCCACACATTATTAGGTCTTTAAAACTACTCATGGCTTGAAGGGGGGAATACTTGTAGTTGGAGCTATCCCAGTCCTTAGGGTGTTCAGTGCTGAAAACAGTTTCATCAGCATTTTTATTTCCCCCTGGCAGGGGTGCTGGACCTTTTAACAGAAGCCATCCTGAAATTATGTCACACTTTTTAAAGTAGTTAAGTGCCCACCCCAGCACACACTGTACCAATTTAGACAGTACTAAGCTCTCCTCTATAATAACCTCATTTATTGATGATCTGACAAAGTGAGCTGACATTATTCAGCCAGTGAAACTTCCCCAGCAGCCCTTCAGTTTGCTGAATTTCACGTGCAATTGTTTCTGGCATAGAAACACCCCGCCCCCAAAATAAGAGGGGAAAGGCTAAGGTAGAAGCAACAAGATGGACACTCTGAGGTTCTGTACAACCTGGGAGGGTTTGGGTCACAACAGACAAGACACACAGATGCTAGGTAGATGGGCTGCCGAGAAACACATGACAAAATGTCGACTGGGATCTTTTGTTGGAACTATGGGCAGTAGATGATCAGCAAGGATTTCTGACTCCCAGTAGTTTAGCAACAGCAAACGAAAAATGTTCTGTGCCATGGCTGGCCTTATGCTTTTGGCTCCTTTTGCTTCACTAAGGAAATTTATGAGGACGATGCTGCAATCTTACACAGTCTCACTGAACTCAGTGTGGTTTACCTCTGTGTAGACATGCATAGGATGGTGCAATTGAATTGGTAGCTTGAGCAAGTCTTTGTATAGTTCTGCTGGCCAGTTTTCAAAGTTTTTGGTTATACTACACATTATGTACAGTAATTTAGATGTAGATTGAGGTGTACCACTTATATATTGCCAATTATAAGATAATGAATTATCAAAGAAAAGGAAGGAAAGAGGATACAAATTTGCATTAGAATGTGCATGTGACATTCTATATGTATAAATTATTAACTGTAATTTAAACAGAAATCTATTTAAATAGATTAAATAGGCATCTCACCATAGCAGGAAAGACTGTGACCAGGTAAACTGCTTTTTCCTCAGTCTGCTGCCCAGATAACTAGCTCTTGTTAACTTCAAGGTTTTGAGGAGGGATGAAAATTCAGAGCAAGGTTTAAATACAAGCTTGTGCATATATTAAATATTAAATTGCCAAGATACCATGCATTTCAAAAGAATTTGATGGAAATACTTTTTAATACTTCAGAATAACCAGAGATAAAGGAAAAAGCTTTGATAGCAGTGCAGTGCTGAGCCATATTTTAAAATATATGTGATATTGTTGATGCTTTGGAGTTGGAACAGCCTTTTGAAAAACGAAGTGAGGAGCTACTCCTGCCACTGCCCTCTAAATGTATTTGTGCTAAAATACAGAAGCCCACTCTGAATGGCGCCTGGGGCTCCCAGTGTAAGTCAGTTGCCTTGTAGCTGACCTTTTGGCACTAAAAAATTGGACTCAATACACTTGAAGTGGATGCAGTGCAAATGAGGATATACAGGGCTGAATTAGGATATGGTTAGGCATACAGTCTGCTTGCCCCATATGCTACTTTTGCATGTGCTTACCCATAGGTGGCTGTCATAAGGTTCTCTGTTTAAAGGGGAGCAGGTTAGCAAAAAAGAGAGTTCTATTAAAGAACTATGTGCAACATGTTTTCTCTCCTTTAGCTATTTTCTCACTAGCTTCTAGCCCTGTCTCCTGCTTGGACCTAACCTCCTAAACTAAATATGGAAGATGCCTTTTAAAGCTATAGGCACATTTTACCTAAATCTAGTGGGGAGGGCAGAAAACACGGCTGTTGAACCTTACCAGGTTTCTCCAAGCACAGATATTGTGCCCACAGTATGAGTGAATTACGCCCATTGCAATATGTTGGCAAATACACACAAATTGAGTCCCATGTTGAGTCATCTTGGGATACATTGGCAGCTGGCTGCCTTTTTAAAAAAAGCCCTGGCTCTGTTTATTTTCAGGAGCCTGTTATTTTTGCTTGTTTAATTAAAAGGTAGCTTTGCCTACATGAAAGTAATTGCTACAAAAAAAAAAAAAGTTTTCATGCCAGGTGCTCTTTTACCCATCTCAGATTATTAAGCCTGATGCCAGGATGTCGTGCATAGCTAGGGGTGGTGGAATAAATTGCTGTAGAGACTGCTTCAGCCCAACAGCTGTGGTGATCCTCTCCAGGCAAAGGAGGAGGCAGGAAGAAAAACTTCTGCAGTGCTGACTGCTCTTGGCTCTCACCCATGTTGGCTATGCCTACAAAATTCTAGCATTCCTCCTACATGCTCCGCCTCTACATGAATGTTGGCTGTGTGGAGCCTATGGCACAGAGGAGACAAATACTCAGGCACACTAATGAATAAGGCTATCTGAAAGCTCTTCTCGTTTGGATATAGAGGGATCCACCAGCACAATAGCTTCCATATGGGAAAAGCAAGCAGAGCCCGTGGTTCTGACCCTGCTGTGCATATCATCAGAGGGATTGCATCCCCCCCCCCTTTCCCTCTCCCCAATGCAGGACAAAGTGGCTGTCAGCCAGTGAGATAAAGCGCAGTGTGAAATGTTATTGGCAGAGAGGAGGAACAGCCTTCCAGCAGCTGTGATTCGGGATCCCTGTGGTAGCGAGAGCATGGTGGGGAATGGAGATGAGCACGAGCGCAGAGTTGCCTGCACTGCCCTTTAACAGCACCCATCAATATACATTTATGGTTTAATCAACATATGTCCCTTTAACGGAGCAAATCAATAGCGACTCGTCAGAAAGAAAATGAGATAAACAGCAGCTCTAATAGCATTGCCTTTCCCCCCATGGTTACAAATTCCAGAATTGGAGCAGAGCAACAGGGCCGCCGGGATGGATGCAGTGAAACATGCTATAATTTCAGGAACTCAGGCCTCCGACATTTGCCTGGTTTTTATAAAAAGAACGTTCTTTATATAATCACCATTGATCTTAATGAGTCGAGGGACAGGGATAAAAAGTTTAGATAGCTGAGTTGTTCAGTGCTAGAAAATGGGTGAAGTAGAGTATCTGCTACAAAATGTCACATGCTTAGTCAAGAGGAGAACAGCTGAAGGATGAAACCAAAGATTTTGTGGGGAAAGTGGGCTTTCAGGAGAGAGTTTGTGTTTTTTGGTGTGTACGGTTCGTAATTACACTTTTCTGTTCAGTTCAATGATACGTATTACTCTAAACTACTGTTATAATGACTTTAGAGACAAGCAGCAAGTTTGCTTAGCTGAAAACACACACACACACACACACAGAGGTCTGTTGCTGGGCTATACCATTCTAGACTGCAGGTGGGGAATCAAATGTTTAAATCCCCACTACCCCAAATCAAATAAATAAAATTTGCTGAACATCGCAAACATTGCACACCAGAGAAAAGGCAAGAACTGCAGTGGCAGAGACTGGGAAAAGATGCAGTTAAAATGAATTTTGTAAAAATGAGTTTCAGAGAAGGATGGGTCGATACCATTCAGCAAACTGCGTTAATGATATTAGCCTAATGAGGCCTGCCCTATCCTCTGAATTTTCAGCCTACCCTTTCAGATTTCAGCGAGTCTCTAATAGTCTAATTCAAAGCAGAGGCATGCTACACTCTTTTTCAACCCATATTTGTATATGAGTAGAGAAAGTGTGTAGCATGGGCGGGGCTGTGTCAAACAATTTTTGAGATAAAAACAAAGGATATGGTAGAATCACAAGATGGCCATATATCATATAACGATTGAGAGGAAATGTTACCTTGAGGAGATTCTGTCACCTGAAATATGGTCATAGAAATGGGTTTATACTTCTTCATCCACCAAGGAGTCAGAAATTGTATTTGCTGCGGTTTCAACTGACAGGCTTTTTAAAAGTTCCCTCATCCAGGATGCTGCCAAAGTTATGGATGCACGTTGTTGTTTAGTCGTTTAGTCGTGTCCGACTCTTTGTGACCCCATGGACCAGAGCATGCCAGGCACTCCTGTCTTCCACTGCCTCCCGCAGTTTGGTCAAACTCAAGCTGGGAGCTTTGAGAACACTGTCCAACCATCTCATCCTCTGCCGTCCCCTTCTCCTTGTGCCATCAATCTTTCCCAACATCAGGGTCTTTCCCAGGGAGTCTTCTCTTCTCATGAGGTGGCCAAAGTATTGGAGCCTCAGCTTCATGATCTGTCCTTCCAGTGAGCACTCAGGGGTGATTTCCTTAAGAATGGATAGGTTTGATCTTCTTGCAGTCCATGGGACTCTCAAGAGTCTCCTCCAGCACCATAATTCAAAAGCATCAATTCTTCGGCTGGTGGATGCACAAGCCAGCCTATATCAGTCACATGAGTCTTCTGGCCTATAGGATAGGATGGTTGTACTCTCCCTCTTTTTTAAAGTATAAAGTTTAGGTTCAGTTTCATCAAAATCTCTGTTGCCTTTTTAGGAAATGTGCTTAAAAACTGATATTTTTCCAAAGCTTCACATTTTCAAGCTGTTTTCATCCAGATTGGTAGCAAGCTCTACTTCTGGGTGGGTGAAAAGAGGCTGCTGAAAAGTTATATATATATACATTTTCATTTTTGATCTGAGCCAAAAGAACAGCATTGGTTGCGAAAAGTCAGGCACTGCAAAAATGCCTGACTGCAAAAATGCCAAAAATGCGAAAAGTCAGGCACTGACAAAACCAAACCAGGCACTTCTCTGGTGTATAGTTAGTGGCACATGGCAGAATGAGGCCGTCTGCTTAGGAGAGGCAATGGGGAATGATGGTGAAGCACAGTCAACAAAGTTCCATGTGCCACATAACCTGCCCAGCACTCCCTAAGTTAGCTTGTTGCCCTCAGGAGTGGCAGAGGATGATTTCCTGTCAGCAGTACTGAAGTAAGAGTCAAATGCAAGAGTCCAGTCAGCTTTTGTATGTGGAATGGGGTGAGGGTGGGGTCACCATTTCGTCTTTCTCCTCAGGCAGCAAAATATATTGGCCCAGGCCTGGTTAGTAGACTTCCCTGAGGAGCTGAAGGTGGCATTTGTAGTTCCTTCCCGCAATGACCCAATGACATAGGGTAGCCTGAGAGACAGAAAGCTGGTCTGCACAACACAGTAAGCCAGACTCTGGTTTAGTGCCACTGTGAGAATTTGCAGGCTCCCATGAAGGAACTTGCAGCTGCCTTGATTACAGCTTCATGCCTAGTGAGGAGCCCTGTTTAGGGAAGTTTTTAATGTTTGAAGTTTTATCCTGTTTTTAGTCCTCTGTGGGGAGCCACCCAGAGTTGCTGGGGAGGCCTAGCCAGATGGGTGGGGAAAGCTAATAATATTATCATCATCATTATCATTATTATTATTAGCAGCTTAACCATGAGTCTCACTTTAGAAGGCACACTAAGCCAAACCTTGGTTCAGCCCAGCAGTAAAAAGTACTAAGCAGGAGCAAAGTTGTTGCCAGCTCCTCTCTGGGAGCTAGGTCATAGTCTCACTAAACCATAGCTTGATTTACTATGATTTGTGAACCAGTGTCCTGGTCTACCTGGTGACAAGTCAGTAAGTCAAGTCCTAAGTTTAAAATTGAGGGGACAATCCATGCAAGCAAAGTCCAAAATCCAAAGTCAAAAGGTCAGGAAACACAGCCCAGGGTCAGTGCAAGTAAGCCAAACCTGAAGTCCAGCAGTCAGGATACAGTCCAGAGTCAAGCCCAAAGCACAGTCCCATGGAGGTTCAGGAGAATCCAAGCCAAGGTGCATCAACAAGGGCAGTTGAGCAGACCCAGCACCTCAGCTCTGCTTCCCTTTGTGTACTTTGCATGCTGATTGCAGCATCTGGGCTTGATGAGACAGGTCACCCTCACCTGTTCCAAGCCTACTCCACTTGAGGAATCACACCCCTCCTCACAGAACTAGCGAGCCCCACCTGGCCAGCTAGGGAGCTGGGCTGTGGGCCCTTGCCTGTCTTAGCCTCCTGGAGTACCCCACCCACTGTTCCCTACAACACAGAGCCCACCATGTTCATGGAGACAGGGCCCCCTCTATCTCTGGTGATGGGTCCTGTTGTTCTGGTTCCTTGCACTGAACCCCATCCCCTGTCACCCTGTGAGTACTTCCTTCCTCATCCCCTGTCCTCCTCTCTGTCATCCTGCCAGTTCATGACAACCAGCTCAGAGTTCAGAGCCTGGTATAAGCTTCGTGGCTGAGTGAGAATTAGGACCCAAGCAAAGCAGTGCTTCGTTAAGAATCATCTGGTGGGTTTGTTCTCTCTTTTTTATTTCTTGTTTCTGATATGGGATTTCCTCATTATCTCTTTGTTGTGGGCAAAGAGCTTTGAAGAGGGTGGCTGGAAGTCCAAAACACTCACAAACCCATAGTTTTAATTGGACTGTGCTGCAGGGAAAGAATGAGGAAGAGGTTGGGGAAGTAAATGAAAATGAAAATTATATATATATATATATATATATATATATATATATATATATATATATATTTGCTTTCGTAGATTTTCACGGGTACAGGAATGCAGGTTTTGGTGTCCTCGGGTGTCTTCCCGTGTAAAAGTTGGGGTGTCTAGGCGACGTTTCGACGAGGTCTCACTCGTCATCTTCAGGCTGGTGCTTTCGGCTTCTTGTTACTGGAACAGAGCGGGATCTCAATGTTTGAGTTCCTATAAATACTGTAGAGGGGGTGTGGTGTCTAGCCTCCAATGTTCTGGGCAGAGAGGAAGTTCCCAGCCACAAAACCACAGCTCGCCCCTATACACGAAGCCAAGCCAAAGCACAACTAAGTGCAATACAGCCATCTTCTCAGGAAAACTCTTCACAAAGTTCAAGAGGTCAAGACACAAAGACTTTAGCAACTAATCCACACCTAATGACCCACCTAAGTGGTACTCAGGATATCACTCAAGAAATCACTCAAGGTATCTCTCAAGTAATTAAGGAACAAAAGAAGAAAAGGCACACTAGCCTGGGAACTTCCTCTCTGCCCAGAACATTGGAGGCTAGACACCACACCCCCTCTACAGTATTTATAGGAACTCAAACATTGAGATCCCGCTCTGTTCCAGTAACAAGAAGCCGAAAGCACCAGCCTGAAGATGACGAGTGAGACCTCGTCGAAACGTCGCCTAGACACCCCAACTTTTACACGGGAAGACACCCGAGGACACCAAAACCTGCATATATATATATATATATATACGAAAGCATATATATATATATATATACACACACACACACACACATACATACATACATACATACATACATACCTAAGTATATATGTACATAGCTTAAGTTAACTGGTTTACAAGTATGTACCAAGGTGAATTAAGAATAAACTTGAAACACATTTTGGGGATTATTTTATAAAAGAAAATTGTTGGAAAATGCAAACTAAAATAATGAATCCTTTGAATTTCAGCTACACAGCTTTGTACAAGCCTCATCTATTCTGACTTACAGATGGCCCTAAGGGGTTGACTGTGGCTTATTCACATTGTGATAAATGGAACTACAGCACAATGCAATGATGAGAGTTGCATCTCTCAGCACCAGCTCTTCTGTCTTCCAAATAGGTTTTCTTCAATAGGGAGAAAGAGTGCCTAAAAGTAGCACTGACTTCCATTCATAAAGTGAGGCTTGGATGATGCTTTCAAAATTGATTCTGGGTTTGGGGAACAAGGACTAGGGCAGGGTGAGCAACTCACCAACTGCTCTTCAGCTGAGAGTGGGGAAAGGGCTTTGATGTTGTGCAAAGTGTGCACATTGTGGCACCTTACTCTGCAAAAAAGATCTGCTGCCAAAAAAAAAAGAAAGAAAGAAAGAAAAAGGGGGGAAATTTTCAGCAGACTTCTGTTCCTTGGAAACATGCAAGAAGTTGTAAACTTCTGCAACTGCATGTATGCAATTTCCAGAAGGCAACTGCATTATAGTTCCTGCCTTTGTTTGAATAGCTGTAACTCAGGACTTGTTCAGTTGTGCACCGACCTCACTGGCATTCTTCTGCTGGGATTGCCAAGTCTCTTTGCCTTTTGTAGGGTCAAAACTTGGAGGACGCTGCCTTATACTGAGTTACACTGCCTGTCAATCTCTATATTGTCTACATGGACTAGCAGTGGCTCATCCCAGTCCTGCCTGTAGATGTTTGGGATTAAACCTAGAACTTTTTGCAGGCAAAACGTGCTCTACCCTTGACCTATGTCCCTTTCCCAAAGAGAAAGTACCCTATACATAAAGGGCACTGGTGAGCTTCTTCTTCTTAAAAACAAAAATACTTTTCTGAATGAAAACATGTGCATCTGTTTCTTTGGGAAATAGCTTTGTGGGTCTTACTATTTGATGATTTGGCTTTGCCAACTTCTGAAACTCAACCCTCAACAGCACTGGAGTAAAGTGGCCATCGATCTGTTAAAGGTTCTCCACCTGCGGGCTAGAAAGTTGCAGGGTAAAGAGCAAACTGAGGAAAGGAAGTGGATTCGTCCTTTTGTACAACACATTGACTTCACAGCAACGGTGTTAAGTACCGGCTGTCTTAGTGTAGCATAGTGTTAAGATGACAGGATTGTTTTATAATGACAGATCACAATTAAGAGCCCAGAGGTCACCTGTTCAGTGCCCTAACTCAGGGCACCCTAGTATTGCACAATCAAGTAAGAACTGAACGAAAACAACCAAGGTGGTGGTAGAGGTGCCTGAAACGCTTTACTAAATTTACCCTAGAAATACTACTAATCCTTGCTCTGGATTTGTGATGCAATGTAATTCGGGTAGTATGGATTTATATAGGTAGGCCAGCCTTCTCAACTTGGTGTACTTGAGCTGTTTTGCACTACAGATCCCACCAGCTTCTCTGGTGGCTTCCCCACCGAATTCAATCTGGCCTTACCCAGCTCTGGCTGCCTGCCCTACATCCAATCCAGGGAGTGACATTGGCTGCTGGCTTCCTCTTCCATAGTCTAATATTGGCACTATAAAATTCAGGAGGGAGGAAGTTAGGGGCAAATTAGTTGGTTCCACCTGCCATTGGTTCTGGTTCCACCTACAGTTGGCCTCTCTGCCATCTGCTCTACTAGTTTCCACAGGCAACCACCACTACTGGTTCTAAGGACAAGAAAATAATAGTTGCCTACTTTTGTATTTTCAAAAGGGACACACACATAGACTCAAGGTTCATAAAAGAGGAGAAAACAGCTGATGGGGAGAGGGCTGGAGGTAGCCTTTTTGTAGAGATGAGCCTAATTTGCTGCAAATAATTATTGTCAAGACCCTTATTTGTATTTTAATGGCAAAGATTCTCTGTGGATGTTTTTTTCTTTTGATATGGAGCATTTTGACATCAATGGTTTTCAACTGCAGTTCATTTTAATAGTACATGATGAACAATTTGAAATAGGATTTAGGAAGTTCTCTATTTGTTCCAGTCATTTGTTTAAATCACCTTAGATGAATGCCTTTCCTGTCTGAATTATTGGATTAAGTTTTGATTCTCAGAACGCAGGTTTTGGAACAGTCCAAAAACTTCATTTTAGCTCTACTACTTCAACAGGTTTCTGAAAACATCTATATAACTGCATAATATCAAAGTGTTCTACTTTTATAACAACCTCAGCTACACCACACACTTTTTTAAAGGCCACACAATAGTTGGGAGAGAATAGGTTAGAGAATGTGTGTGATGCTTGTCTCTGGCTGTATCCAATAGGTGCCTGAGCCAGAAATAAATTTCTCATGGCATTATATCGCACCAATTGCATTTGGCTGGCAACCACAATCTCTTTCCAACAGATGTACTGCCTTAAGGGCAAGATATCTAGGTCCCCCTGCAAGAGTAACTGCATACTTACTATACAAAAAAAGCCATTGATTGAAAAGCCTTGCAGACCTAAGGAAAGATGAAAGTGCTAAATTTTTCAGATAGGTGATATTTATACTCATTATCTCAGGGGTGGCTAACATGTGGCCTTCCAGGTGTTGCTGGACTCCAGCCCCCATCTGCCCCAGCCAGCAAGGCCAATTCCAGCAACATTGGCGTGAGCACAGGACAGTCACTCTTGAATTAGCTGAATCGGGTCAATTAAACCAGCCCTACGCTTACTGCGTGGGACGCGGGTGGCGCTGTGGGTTAAAGCCTCAGCACCTAGGACTTGCCGATCGAAAGGTCGACGGTTCGAATCCCCGCAGTGGGGTGCGCTCCCGTTGCTCGGTCCCAGCGCCTGCCAACCTAGCAGTTCGAAAGCACCCCGGGTGCAAGTAGATAAATAGGGACCGCTTACTAGCGGGAAGGTAAATGGCGTTCCGTGTGCTGCACTGGCTTGCCAGATGCAGCTTGTCACGCTGGCCACATGACCCGGAAGTGTCTGCGGACAGCGCTGGCCCCCCGGCCTATAGAGTGAGATGGGCGCACAACCCTAGAGTCTGTCAAGACTGGCCCGTACGGGCAGGGGTACCTTTTACGCTTACTGCACAGACACTCAAGTGAGTTGCAGACTGTTGCAGACTCAAAGTGAGTAATGGTGACCTAAACCAAGGTTTCGTCACCACTGGCAATCATCCCTATCCTCTGGAAGTGGCCTACTGGGTGTTAAATGTGTTTTTGTTCTCCTGTTGTTTTACCACCACGCTGCACTTGCCAAAGATGGATGCAAGCTGTTACATAAGTACACCCATCAGAATACTTCCAGCCCTTTGACAGTGATATCCACGGTGCTAGTGTGCCATCTAGGGGCTACACTGCACACATAACCTTCAGCAGGAAGGGGTATTCTCCAAGACCTTTACAATTTGGTTTTTACAATCAACTCCCCCAAGAGGAGAAAAAGGAGCCTGTTGCTGGAAGACAAACCCCTCTCCACCTGTAGAGGCTCATGGCTCATTAATACTTGAGCCTCGCCGTTCAGTGAGGTTTGCACAGAGGCCACACACTGTTTAGGGAGACAACATTAAACTCCAGAAGCCAGAAATTAAGGACGAGAAAAATGGCTCTAATGCAGCATCCAATTATCTTTAAGCCACCAAAGGATTAAGACAAGAATCAGATAAACACAAAACTACTAGAATAAGGAATGTTATTAAGGAAACCCCAGGGAGGAAGCGATTGTTTTCCATTGCACTCTCTCCCCCCTCTCCAAAGGCCCAGATCTTTAATCTTGGCTGCACCAGCCTGCAGAGTTAATTTTTAAATATGCTTGGTGAACTGAGGCTATTAAATATTCATGGTTTTATCTTCAATAAGTTTGGGTTCTTCCCCCTCACCAAAACTAGTTTAGCTGTATATTTTATTTGTGATTACAAGCTGTCTGCTCTACTTAAAAGCGGAAGGAGCTGATTACATAATTCCTATTCACACATGATTTTGGACCCCCGCTCCCTAGTTCCCATGTAGCATGAATGCCTGTATTTTTGTAATCGCCCCATGCTAATTATTTATTATTATTTATTAATTAAATTTGTATACTGCCCTATACCTGCAGGTCTCAGGTTTACAGGATACTGTATTAATAAAGGATACTAATGAAGTCAGAATGGCAGATTTCATGCTGGTACTGCCAAAAGTTGCTTTTGCCAGGACATATTTGCAGGTAGAACGGATGGATTTTAATTTTATTCTGCTTTCATAGGAAAGCAGGTATTTCTAACAACAACCCCAGGTGGTCTTGTTGCAAGATTCTGTAATCATTAGTTTATAATTAAGACATTTTGGTTTGCATCTGATGTTGCACCAGTGGGGTTTCAGTCATACAACAGGACTTGTTTTCCTCTCCTCCCCACATGCACCCCCTAAATCTGCTCCAGAGGGCCCCCCAACCTTCTGGAGCCAATATTGAGGGTGCATATGGGGCAGGAAAGGAAAAGGAAGCTCTGTCGCATGCATGGCAGTCCATTATGTCAGCAGAGCTGCAGCACTGGATACGGCCCGTTGATTTTCAGTTTCAAAATACTGATTTAAAACCCCAGCATGGATCTTTGTTCAGTGGGATTCAGCTATACTGGCAAGTATGGTTCTGATTCACAAACAAATAGCAGTTTGGAACTAAGCTCCTTGCCTGGACAAGACACACTCAGATTGCAAGGATGCCTGTGAAAAAGGCAAACACTACCCCCCCCCCCCTTCTGGCAAAAGCTCTGAGTAAGCAGGGCTGCAGCCAACTCTTAGTGAACAGAGGCTGTTTCGACAGCTGGCAGCAAAGCTGGAGCCTGTGCCCTTCTGGAAAGGAACAGTTCTGGCCAAGGCAGTCTGAAATTTGCTGCAGCTGAGAAACTGTCCTGTGGGTGACGGTATTTAGCTCTGCAGCAGCAGGAATAGCTAAGAGAAAAGTAGGGCAAAAGTTTTCCCTCCTACTAGAAGTGGCATCAGGCCAAGTGCGTGACTTGAATATCAAACATGAGTTAACCATCACTCCCTGCAGCTGGGGTGCCCAGTGCACGTTTTTCCAGGGCTCATACAGGTGTAGCCTGCTGGTTTAGCAGGTAGCAAAGATAGGATTTTACTACCAAGAAAGGGCAGAAAAGGGTGGAGCAAGTCAAAGGCTTGGAGCATCAAGCAAGCAACACGGCAAAGGAGAATGGGAAGCCAGGATTTGTTTTTTGGGGGGGAAGGCTTTATGTTAGGGGGGCAGAACTGAGTTATCCACAATGTAATTGGGTCAGTTAGTTATGTATTTTATTTATATACTTGATGGGGGGGCAGCTGCCCTCCCTGCATCCATCCTGGCTATGCCCACAATGGAAGCACAAACATCGTCATCAGAAAAAAAAGACTACCATAATGAATTCTAAACCAGTGCATTCCTGCAAGCTAGTAGAAAATGGTAGATATGTACTGGAAACTGTATTTAATACTAATATAGTGGTGCCTTGGTTCCCGAACATCTTGGCTCCCAATCAAATCGGCTCCCGAATGTCACAAACCCGGAGGTGTTCCGGTTTGCAACTGTTTTTTGGAAGCCGAATGTCCCTTTCGGCTATCGGCATTGTTTCAAGGTCCAATCAGCCAACCAGAAGCCATGCCTTGGTTTGCAAACGTTTTGGAAGTTGAACGGAGTTCCAGAATGGATTGTGTTTGGGAACCAAGGTACCACTGTAGTTGGCATTTCATAAAGTGTTTAAAAGTGCATTGTATTCAGCCTTAATTCTGAAAGGAAAGTCACCCTCCGTATTGCAGAAGGGAACCTGAGAGTGAGAGAACAGCAGCATATGCAATGTCCCCTCAACAATATGGTTGAGATGAAATCTGAACCAAGAATTCTCTGAGTCACAAAACCACACACCCTTAGCCACTAAACCGCTTTGATATGTCACCTTAAAATGCAATTTTAAAAGCATTTGTGTCCCTTGACTTTGGCATTTGTACATTTATACATTTGGTTTACAAAAGCTCAGGACATTATCTTATTAAAAGCACATGTAATATCTGCAGAAGTTAGCATTTTGATATTTGCTTTTTAAAAACAGTCTTGCCAGAACTCATCGCATGTTTGAATGTGGATTGTTTTATTTCTTCTCTGCCCTTCGCCGTAAGGTCCCTGTGCAAAAGCGCAGTATTAACATTAGCTAAAACAATTTACAATCAAATTAGTAAGGTGGATTCTTAAAACATAGCAAAGGCCATGGTAAAGATGTGCATCCTCAAATTATGACAAAAACTACACAGTGCAGGTGCCAGATACACTTCTGTGGGGGGGGGGACCACATCTTGGCTCCCCCACCCCCCTTCTAAAGGTGCTAGGACTGCCAAGGTCGCCTCTCTGCTGATATTAAAACTTGAGTGTCTGTATGAGAGGTGGCAATCGCATAATCTAGAATGAGGTATGGTGGATGATCTCTGAACAATTAACAAAACACAAGTTTTGACACATATAATTGAATGTATCTATGGTTCTTTCTTTTATCAACCAACACCACCGAGACTGGTAGTATGCTAAGTCTAATAGATTAACCCTCTTGAAAGTTACCAAAATGGCCCTGGGCCAGTACAATGGGGGTTACAATCTGGAAGTAATCTTCCGTCTAGATTGAAGGGATCTCTGAAGTGGTTGTTGGAACTAGAATTCCCTAAATTGGTACTTGAAGCTCAGCCAAAGGAGCAGGTGGACAGGTCTGTCACATATTTCATTCACAGTTGCCTCAGAAAGCTCTGCTCAAAAGTATCTTTTACTCAGGGGATTGAGTAATGGTTAAGCCATGAAAGCCATAGCTGTGTGCCCTACATTTGTTAGCCTAGGGACTTTTAACTCCCTGTGCAGATAAATGCATTTGGTGTCAGCTAAAGAGGCACAAAACATTATCTTTCCCTTGGCATACACACATTCAGGAACTAAGTGACGCAAAAGGTGTATAGCTTGAATTCAACAGAAAATAATTTGCTGTTCAGCTGGAAAGCAGAATACTGGAACAAAGCCGTGATAGATAACACAGTACTTAATTACAAAATTGTGAATGGCTTGCACGGCACATGCAAGCAGTTAAGTGCCAATTCTCAGATATGGGATGGCCAGTTTTGAAACATCCAAATGCCAGCTGGCAGTCTTTTTAAAATTTAGGTTTTATTGAATTCTCTTTTATGAGATTGGTTCCCCCATGTGCAGCTCTGATACTGAGAATGATGGAAGGAAGGAAGGCTGTTAAAGACTATGCAATGTTTTGCACTTCAACTCCCATCAGCCCCAGCCAGCACAGCTGGTTGGCCCAGGTTGATGACAGCCATAGTCCAAAGTATCTGAAAAACACCAAATTGGGGAAGGCTGTATGTAATACACTCTTCTGAAATCCTTTTTCAACCACTTCAGACCTCTCACAGAGAATATTCAGATTCAGTATTTTGCTTTCCTCAGATAACAGTGACTTAATTTAATACATTTTTAAGATTAATATGGTGGGGAAATTAGTGAATTCACACAATCCCGCTTCCAGACCAGCATTCTGATATAAGTTAAAACATGTAACCCATGTAAACGTGGAAAATGTATTTCTTTAAATGAGATCTTTGATACCAGATGTCAAAGTGAACACAGAGCAAAGTCTGTTAGCGAAGCACAACTCAACCCACACTAAAGGCCAATTTTAGTTACATGCTGAACTGCTTCTCCCTCCACATATATTTCAAATTGAATGGCTAATTCTGCATACAAGGCTACCTTGACCAATTAAATCTATAGTGTGAGTTGCTTTCTTGATCCAAGCTGAAGGTGAGGAGCTGCACAGCTTCATAGCATCCAAGTATCTGGGTGTTAGGACTCTCATTTGTTGGGGTCCACATGCCAACATTACAGCAAATAGAAACTTTGGTATACACTTTCACTGATACTCAGATGTTGGGTGCATATTGAAGTTTCATGCCTGCCTCCTTTCTTTATTATGCTTATGAGAAGCCCTGAAAGTAATTATGGGGTAGCAACTTATTTATAGCAGCACTGACAGCCTAGTACTCATAGCCTTGCAATATGTTCATATCATTTGCAGACAATTCTTTTCAACATATGCCAGTGGCTTTAACAGATAAGTGAAACACCCATGTCTTCCCAACGTAATTTCAAGGCTGTAGCATCTACCTAAAGTCTCTTTTTTCATGGTGGTAGCTTATTATCATGTCATTGGAAATCAAGGCTCAGGAGTGGATAAAAATCAGGTTCAGACTCACTCTAGTTATTCAGCATGCTCAGGACAGCCACTTACAAGTTACCAGTATTCCAAGGAACAGAAATAACATTCAACAGGAACTCCTTCCTTCAGTAGAAGTGTAAAATATATTCATACTGGACACAAGAAATGGACTACGCACTTAGTCCTTTCTAAGACTTTCCTCTTCCTCTATATTTACCATGAAAAACCAAGGAGTTCACTGTCTCTCTTTATTGGATGAAGTTATATTACAATAGACAAACATATTACACATGCTATACAAAATATACATTCTGATAAGTGAGAAAAATATAAATAGATACAAGGAAATGACAGCTGCAAGCAAGGAGGCATTGGTTTGTGCTGCCTTAGAAATGTCCAGCTACAATTACTTTGGCATTGGCAAAAATTGAAGTATTAGTCAGTGGAAAGAACTTTCCTCCCATCAATTTAAACACAGAGAAGAGATGGGTGAAGCATGTTTCAAAATTAAGTGCCCTTGCTTCAGTCCCAAACAATATCCCTTACAGTGCCTCTTATTTTAGAATGAGAGAAAAAATTCACCCAAGGAGTCCCCCCGCCCCCCACAATTTATACCACACAAAGAATGAGGCACTTCACAATTCTTAATTCTTTCCTCTACGTGCAAGAATATTCTCAGCTCAGCTCAAAGATCCAGCTCTGCTGCTAAATCCCATCACTCCTCTAAACCTGCGTGAATTACCATATTTTTTGCTCTATAAGACTCACTTTTTCCCTCCTAAAAAGTAAGGGGAAATGTGTGTGCATCTTATGGAGTGAATGCAGGCTGCACAGCTATCCCAGAAGCCAGAACAGCAAGAGGGATTGCTGCTTTCACTGTGCAGCGATCCCTCTTGCTGTTCTGGCTTCTGAGAGTCAGAATTTTTTTTTCTTGTTTTCCTCTTCCAAAAACTAGGTGCGTCTTGTGGTCTGGTGCGTCTTATAGAGCAAAAAATACGGTACTTTACACAACAATCTTGCCACAATGGTAAAGCACTGAAGTTGAGTGACTGACGAAAAGGCTTGGGCTGGTAAATTTCTCTCTGTATTTATGCTTTTAAGTTTCTAGCGTGAACACTCAGCACCATTTATGCCATGGTTCATTTGAATCCTGGCATATCTCACTCCAGTAATGCATGTTGATACAGGATGAGACCTTGTCACTGTACACTTTGCCAGCCTCTTTCCTAAAACCTGAATAAGGCATACCAGATTTTCTATGGGAAAGTCAAGCTGTCCTAACTTTTTCGGGGTGGGATGAGAGCTGCAAGTGCTCATTTACTGGAACAGCTTTATATCAGGCAGGAGAGGAATGCTTTAACTGGAGGCATGTGCTGCTGTACATGCAGAATCAGCAACATGAGATACCACTGCAGTACAGCCTTCCATTAATGAATGATTTTAACCACAGTGTGACATCATGACACACTTTTGACTTGGATTACAAAAGAGCAATTCATGCCAGTTGCCCTTTCTTCAAAAGATGTGAAGCAGACCAGATCAGCTTTAGCTACTGCATTACTCTTACCCTTAAAAGCACGTAGTACTTCACAAGGGGCTGTCTAAATAAAAGACACTTCTCTTGCACAACTCTTGGCCTAAGACCAAATCCCCTGACATCTGAGACTAAAGTGCCTTTGTTCTGTGAATGATGGAATGGCTCTCCTCCTCCCTCTCCCCACCCAAATATTGCATATCCAGTATTTTCACTTTTGCTTCTATAGATCAGATATGGGCTATCACAGACAATAAGGCATCAAGCAGTGAAGGAGGCGGCAGTTAGCAGTGATACTCTAATGCTGATCATATACATTCAGTACTGTGAAGCAAACACCTGGCAGAGACAAAGATAGATGGCTACATCTCTCTGCTCCGAGAAAGAGCGGATTTAGGCTTCTTGTGGACCACAAGCTGACTTGGCTTTAGATGTTTAAGACACTTTTGAAGGCCCCTGCTTTAGAACCCTGTAAGACCTTTGGGCGTAATATAAAGCAGGAATAAGCAGCATGAGAGTTGGCACTATCCACTACTGCCAATAAAATAAAGGCAAGGAACTGCCATGAAATGAGTTTGCACTTGTATAGCTTAGGTGCCTGGCTGGGCTCTTGCTGTAACTGGGACAAGCCCTCTGGGGATTCTTAAGTACAAAGGAAGAAGAAAGTACAGTTGTTCTCAGCTAGAACTCTGGCTTCATGTAAGAGGATACACAGCCATAAGAGAATCCCAGAATTCTAACTACTAAAAGGAAGCCTGCAATCAACCTGGCCCAGTCTGATTCATAATGAGCTGTATGCAAATAAGTTAACTTAACTAGGATCTCGATTGTCCTGGCAGGACTTTCTTACCCACATCATCTTAATATAAAATGACACCCAAACAGTCCAGGTAACACCTTTTACTGGGCTGTATGGAAAGATTGCTGCACAGAACAGGAGTTGTGGCTAATCTGCACATATAGTTTTTCATGTGTTTTGTTCTGACTTAAGAACATGCCAGGCCATAGATAATATAATTATATCTAATTCCATGTTTACAGCTTGCAGGATGTCTTCAAGCTGCACTCTAGAACCCCAAAATGTCACAGCATGTTAAGATTAGCAAGAACTAATAGTTTGACCTTCTTTACCCTGAGTTAACATTTCTTTGCTTGCAATTTCTCCCCAAATCCCCTTACTTTTGATCATGTGCTATAGGAGACAATTTGGAGTACAACAGCATGTTTGAAGGGTGAGAAATTCATTTCCATTTGTGCTGTGACAGCTGGAATAACCAATATTTCCTCTATGGCTAGCTACAGGTGTTCGCCTCATTAAATCTGAAGACCCATATATGTCCAACACTTGATTTCTCTCAGATCTCACCGGAAAGCATTTTTTGAGATATAAAAGTTCTACCTAACCTTTGACGGCTAATCTCTAGGACACAGTGCTGCCATGGTGTTAATCTTTCACAGCAGTCGTGAATTTTAGAAAATGACCCAACTTAACAGCTCATTTACCTGAGACTTTCAACAGTAACTGACACAGGAAAACATTTGAGCTAAGTTTGGTGCCCAAATTACATATATCTAACCTTGTTTCTGCTCCTCTGCAAGGCCAGTCCCACCATTAGGTAGAATGAGATGGCTGCCTCAGGCAGAAGCTGGGGAAAGGGTAGCAGCAGTGCAGTGTTGGAATACACACATTTGAGTGCCCCCATGGCTTACCCTGCACTTCTTAGCTAGTCTGTTGCCCTCAGATGTGACAGGGATGCTGCCCACTGCCAGTGCTCAACCATCAATCCATTTGGCTTCTGTACAGAAAAGGGGCAGGGGCACCATGTTTTCCTTCCACCTCAGGTAGCACAATGACTTGGGCTTGCCCTGGTATGGATCAGTTCACATGAAAGCCCCATGCAAGACAGCTACTACCCACACCTAAGACAAAAAAATGTGTGAAGAGCCATCACATAAATGAAAACTTCTACGAACCAAGTATCATATGGTAATTATAACCATCGTGTGCAAAACATGATTGTATAAACTGGCCCTCAAGCCTTCAATCCTAGGAAACAAGCCATTTATAGTATCTGGTCAGCAAATGTCCAAATGACAGGACAATATGTAGTTTTTGGCATAGTGTTTTTTAACATTTCAGCCTGAATGTGTTTAGTAGTGTATACAAAATATTTATATTATGCAAATGTATTTACAACTGAAGTATTTATTCACAGAAAGGGTAGAGTAAGTTTGTGATTGGGCACAATGATATGAGTCCCTGCTAGTCATCAGGAGGAGAATATAAGTCAATGAAGTGCTTCATGCTTACGATTACTGAGGGATCTTGAAAATGGGCTCTTACAAGTTTATTTCTTCAGCAGGAAACAACATCTGTGAAGCTTTCAGGGGATTGCCCCCAGGCAAACAAAAACCTCTCATTTATCATGTCCATTGCTGTGTATCCTTTATTCTTTTCTGCCCACCATTCAGTTCATTAGACTGTTGAGCCTTGTGCACATCTTATGCAGAACAGAAGGAAAGGACTCTGTCATTTCTTTCTCCCTCTTTACTTGTAGCTTGTAGTCACTGATTTTGTCCACTGATGCTGCAATGCTACACACATACACCTGGGAGTAGGGCCCATTTAACTTGAAAGAGACTTACTTCTGGGTAGAGATGCCTAAGGTTGTTCTGTAAGCCTCTGTTGCAAGCATGGAACATCTTTGACCAGGAGGCCAAACCTGAGGTAGTAAAGATACTGTTAACTCCAAGCCTGCTGCTAAGGCTTCTTACTTTTGATGCATTTTATGTAGCTTCATGATGTTCCTGTATGTTCCGAGTCCTGTTAAAGTCAAAGTTATGTTCATGTAACCTGTGGCAAGGTTTGGGGGAAATAGCTTGCTCACGTTCAGTCTCTGTGATGCATTCACTTTGCAGAACTCGAGGCACCTCATGGGTCTTTGGTTGAGTTGAGAAGTGAGGATGCAATGATCCCATATCTTTATTGATGCCCCATAAAGGCAGCTGAAAAGGATCTGTGGAAGGAAAATGAAAAAAAAAGAAAGACTGAATTTATGAAGAAAGCTCCCAGCACAACGGTTCTCCATTGTCTTTGAAATTCTGGCAGTGAGAGTCACATTATTAAGTCAAACTGGTTTTGCTCTTCCTAATATTGCAAAATTATTGCTAGAACCAACAAACACAAGCCTAAGAAACAAGAGGCTCCCTACAAAAACACAACCACAAGAATATTCTTTTGAACCTGCAAAAACCAGAACAGATTTCTAAGTGAGCTGAAGCAAGTGTTAAGAATATACGCATTAAGGAATACTTGTATCATATCACATACCATATCATATCATATTGAAAGCAGAATGTTTGATTTTATTTTGTAATGCAGCCACTTAGTACTTTAACTATCTGTTCTGTGACAGACTGCCTTGCTCTTATTCAGCTGAAAATGGAATAATTTTAAAATCAAGATACAATAGCATCAAAATACACCACTTACCACTACTGCATGGTTGAGAGCATGGCTTCCTCTCATGTAGTCTGTCTTGATTGTTAAGGAAAACAGACATGTCTCTGTCACCTGAAAGACTATCCAGAGTGATGGCTTCATGCTGGGGGCAGACTGGATAGGGCTCTTTAGACATCTGCACCATTAGGCTGGAAAGTGTTTGATCAAGTGGGTCATCTTCGGTGATGTACGTGTAAGGACAATATTCTCTGGTTCTGGAGTAGATGTTGGCATTGTCATAGCAATCTGAGCAGATTACCAACGGCCCTGTGCCACCTAGTTGAAGCAGAATAGTGGGTAGTTAGCAGAATATTCTGGCATGGGTCATCACTATAGACCCTTACAAGGTGGCAGAAGCATAAAGTCTAGCTTCAGAAATGGCAGTCCTTTGGGCCAACTGGCTGGAATTAGCAGCTGTGCATATAGTAAATTATGTGCATATTAGGAAACAACTTTGAAAGCATAGAAGAGTCCTATCAGCAAGTGTCACAGCCCCAAGAAGAAAGCTTCAAAATAAAAGTCAAAGAGTGAGGCACTTATACACATTTGCCGAAAGGGAAAGGACTCTTTCCCCCATCACAGTTAACATAGTAGCACTTAAGGGGTTTTTTTTGTTTTTTTAAAAGAAGCACAGGAACACAAAAAAAAAACACCAGAGAGCGTGGGTGTGTGTTGATTCCAGTATTTGACAATTTGCCTACACAGGATAGAAGCTGTGAGCATGTATTTGGTACAAGTACCTGGGTATTTGAAAAGATATCTGCTCCCTTGAGGCTAACTGTGATAAGCCAACAGAAGGAGAAAGGAAGGAAGAGGGGACTTTCAGCAGTGTAGCAAGTGAAGTCTCATGCTGGGATCACTTAACACATAAGTTATGCTTTGAGCATGCACTCTTGCTTAAGAATGCAAAAAGTGTTTTGCTCAATCACATCAAGCACCACAGAGTCCAGCATTCTTTGCAATAACGTCAGCAACTAGCAGGCACTTGGTGAGCCACTAGAAACTGGCCAGTGGACCATGATCTATTTTCTGTCCACCTTTGATCAAGAGAATCAGGGCTTACCATCTGTGCCTTTGTGCACATATCCGTTGGAGGGAGGCATAAGTTGCTGGTTGCTTCCTGCTTCAGAATTACTATAGCCTTCCTGTGGTTCTGACAGAGTCCCTTGGGAGGATAAGTAACTGGGAATGTCAGTAGGTAAATTTACCTCCTCTGAAAGAGAAAAAAAACAATAGCAATATGATACTGCATTTTTGCTATGGCAACAAAATCATCCAGCAGATGTCTGTAAAAATGATGGTGCTCACATAGACCTCACAGTATACAAGTAAATAAAGATCACCTTGTGGGGATAGAATGCAGTTCCTAGGAATATTTTCCTTTTATTCCTTTCTAATGCTGATTTATGGCAATCTTTCACAACTGTAAAAATGAAATTTCCCCACTGCGATACAACACCCCTTTGTCAAAGCATAATGAACCAATATTCTGAACATTTGCCATTTATAATGGCAATTTCTCTCTCAAATTCTGTGGCTTTGTTGAAAAGCTACAAGATCATCACAAACAGCCAGACTAAATCCTGTCTATGCTCATTTACTGGTTTGAAATATTCTCCTATCCAACCCCTACTTCGTCCCTTTGCTCATTTGACTGTTACATGGTATCAGAGACTGTCCATACCTATGTGCATATAATATCCATTATATACCCTCTCCATCAGATGTCAGGCTGTTTTCCAAATGAAGAACCACCCTGGCAAAGGGACCACATACCAAAACTCCTAACCATAACACAGGATTTTCTTCTGGTCATGCTGAGCTGAATGACTCCAATCCCTTATCAAAGCACACATACTTATGCCGAGTGCTCCTCACCTGTGCTAGTGATGCTGTAGTCTTCACTCTTCCTTCTCATATGGTAGATAACAATAACCCATATCAAGGAGGTGCCCACAACGCAGCAGACTACAACAATTATCACAATGCCAACTGTCGTCCAACCATCCTCTTCCATGCCACTTTGAGAAGTTTGGGAAGAGTCGCAGTTTGGTGAGGATATGACATTCAGGTAAATATGGCCACGCACTGTGCCAAGTGTATTGGACATTATGCAAGTGTATTTTCCAGCATCCTCTAATCCAGCATCTACAATGATGAGGAGTTGATTGGCGGCAGCAAAAAAATGTCGTTCTGTTACTGTGAGAGGCCCATCATCTTTGGTCCAGTTAAGGCGAGGGGCAGGACTGCCACTAGCAATGCACTGCAACACTGCTGTTTCACCTTGGGCCACAGTCCTGTCTTCCAGGGGCCTGACAAACGAAGGTGTTTCTGAACACAAAAAAGGAGCAGATTAAATTTAATGCTACAGAATTACAATGACAACTTCATGAAACCAAAGATACACTGCTACATATATACAGATTGTGATTTTGAAGACTGATCTGACAGCAATGTTGCTCATGGACAAAACAAAAGGGGAATGTGTGTGTTTTAGGCTATACTCTCTCTGACAGAGAAAGAAGCCTGGTGTGGCTAACCTGTGGCCTTCAAATTGTTGTGGAATTACAACTCCAGTCAGCCACTGGTTAACTACCTCTGCTGAAAGTGTCTAGGGGTGTTCTGCTTAATTACAGACTTTGTCCAGTTCATGAGCCAAAGCTCATGGGAGTATGAGAACAGCCACCTTTAAAAGAGTTCTTGGTTTTCTAAAGACGAAGTAGTTTTAGGGGGACGTATCATTTGTTTAATTAAATTCTTACTGCACATGCATGCCCTATACAGAGTCTGTCTCTAAAAACTTAGCACAGGAGAGTATAGCAGTGACAGCATATTAAACCAGATCTCTTTCAAATTATCCAAAATTAAGTGGGTCAGCAGCAGGCAACCATACTAAAAACAGATGCTCTTGAATTATTTGTGTTAGGAAATTTTTTTTATGGGAAATACCAGACCAGCTTCTTCCCAGATTGTAAATCAAACAAAAAAGGAATGCTGCAATTGCATCCACTGGAATGAGCTCAAAACTACTTTTGAAAAGTACCACAGAACTTTAGCAAATCCAAACCAGTAGGCGAAGCTGATTCAATTAACTTATCTCCCAAGTTTGTTCCTACCCCCCCAAATAAGGTGATACTTAGAGCAGTTCTCAGACTTGTAGGCTTCCTCCTCCTCCTTGTATGCTTCCTTCATTTGCCTGTGGGATAGCTCAGTCGGTAGAGCATGAGACTCTTAATCTCAGGATCATGGGTTTGAGTCTTATATTGGGCAAAAAGATACAGTGGTACCTTGGGTTAAGTACTTAATTCGTTCTGGAGGTCTGTTCGTAACCTGAAACTGTTCTTAACCTGAAGCACCACTTTAGCTAATGGGGCCTCCTGCTGCCGCCGTGCCACTGGAGCACGATTTCTGTTCTCATCCTAAAGCAAAGTTCTTAACCCAAGGTACTATTTCTGGGTTAGCGGAGTCTGTAACCTGAAGAATATGCAACTCGAGGTACCACTGTATCTGCATCGCAAGGGGTTGGACTAGATAACCCTCACGGTCCCTTCCAGCTCTACAATTCTCCGATTCAATTATCTTTTCATCAGAAAAGGAAAAATCTAAACTATGAGATCCTGTACTTATCTGAACATCTGGCCTACTATAATCCCAAATATTGAAACTATCCTTTAGTAATTTGAGTACCTTGGCTACTAAAGTAATGCCATGTTCAGATAAGAATGGGCTTTCAAGATTGGGTGTTACCTTCTCCACATGGTGAACGGAGATGAGGATGAAGTGCGTGAACTTTACTCCTCCTGCAGCCAGAACATTCAGGCAGCCCACAAATGCCACCAATTACAAGTATGAAAATATACAGTAATCAAATAACCCATGCAGGCTTCAATAATTTGCTTACCTAACACTGTCAATGTGGCATTTGCCGACAGACTCCCAGCCACATTTTGTGCCATGCAGCTGTAGATGCCCATATCTTCTATTTTCACATTTGCTATGAAAAAGACATCGTCTTCTGGCATCACATGCATGCGCCTTTCACGAGCTGCAGGGAAGTCTGTGCCTCCATCTTTCTGCCAGGAAATCTGAGGTGGTGGATGGCCTTCTGCAGCACATTCCAATTTAGCTACAGCTCTGGTCCGGATTGTTAGATCCATTGGAGTTTTCACAAAAGAAGGCAGCTCTGAATGAAGACACACATTAAAATAACTAAGTAAGGTTTCCTAATACTAGTCACAGCATCCCTAACTTTCACTTTGTTAAGAATGGCATAACCCTTGTTAAGTTTTTCAAGCTCTTTAATTTAGAGCTGTAAGAATTCTAGCATACTGCTCTTAAAAACCACCCTAAACAGCAATTCAGATCTCACGAGAAAGGAGGATGTTACACCTAACCTTTCTTTAAAAGAAATAAATAAACTGGCACACAGCAAGCTTGTGAGTCCTCATCATGTTTGAGCTCTTTTCTTGAATGAGGTTGCTTGCAGAAGTTTTAACAATTTTTCACAGGACAAATAATTTTTTGTCTTTTTCGAATATGCCACCCCTCGAGAGCTCTCTTTCTGTCCCTCTTACACCCATTAATACTGATTACAGCGGATGTGAGTTATTTTAATTCAGCCAAAGGTAAGTAAAAACCTGCCCTGGCAAAGACAACCCCATTAGGCTGCTTTCATTTACTAAAGGGTAATACACAAGGGAATAATTTGAAACTGGCTGCACCTTTAGCAAGGCAAGAGAGAATCTTTATTTGCCTAGCATAATAAGCAGCTGAGGCTGCTTCTTAGACATGGACTAGTTCTAAAGAGGCAGTCTTGGATTGATGAATCTGTGCACAAAGAGATTACAGCTGGTACAAACACTGCTCATTTCCAAACTAGAAAATGCTTGGGGGAAATGCTGCTGTTTGGGCAGCTCTCTATGTCTGGTTAGAAGGAGTCTCTGGGGACTTGTGCAATCCAAGCTTTTTACATCCAAAACTATTCCAATGTCTTCAGCTTCCCTACTGTATGGGTAGGCAAACTAAGGCCTGGGGGCCGGATCAGGCCCAATCGCCTTCTAAATCTGGCCCACGGATGGTCTGGGAATCAGCATGTTTTTACATGAGTAGAATGTGTCCTTTTGTTTAAAATGCATCTCTGGGTTATTTGTGGGGCCTGCCTGCTGTATTTACATGAGTAGAACGTGTGCTTTTATTTATAATGCATCTCTGGGTTATTCGTGGGGCATAGGAATTCGTTCATTATTATTTTTTTCAAAATATAGTCTGTCCCCCCACAAGGTCTGAGGGATGGTGGACTGGCCCCCTGCTGAAAAAGTTTGCTGACTCCTGCTCTAGTGGATTAACAAAACAGAAGACCTCTGGGGGTGCCTTTCCTTTAGGCCTCTGAGTGAACTATCCAAAGTTTCCAAACCGTTTTAGTGATTTTTGAGTGTGTGTGTAGAAAGGAAAAACAAAAACTACTGCATACCATTGACAGTCAACTTGGCCTTGTTGGAATAATTAGATCCAAAGTGATTGGAGATGATACACTGGTATTTTCCTTCGTCAGTGAAGTTCACATTGAAAAGGTGAAGGAGAGTAGTGTACTCCAGTACTTCGCCATCTTGCTGCTGGTACCTGACAAAATTCTCAATGTCTGCATCATACAGTATTTCACTGTCCTTTCTCCAGGTGGTGGACATAGGCGAATCACTGCTGCTCACCGCCTTGCAAGTCAGGGTGACGTTGGTGCCTCTTAGTGCAATGGCAGTCTCAGGATGCACTCTGATCTGTGGCTTGGGGAAGTTATCTGTGAAACACAGATCACGTTTCTTCAGCATGTAATTAAACTAACAAATACTGGTGCAGACTGGAACAGTTGAGCTTGTGCTAGAGGTGACACTTGCCCTTAATTCCTCAAACTAAGAGATTTCTATTATCTATGTATTCACACTAGAACTGGCTATGTGGGTTTGAAGCAGGATGTCAGTGTTACGAGTATAAGAAAGAGGTACCCTGCAAGATGAAGGGATTTTGTCATGAGTCCTCAGAACTCACCATTAAGGAATATGAACATGAATAAATCTGCAGAACGACAGTTGCAAGGTCTCTTAAAACCCAGTTGTATACCTCAATTGGAGGGGGAAAGAACCACTTTATGCATTCACCACAAGTGATATTACCACTTCCTTGTCACAATGTTTGCTAACTAACAATCTGAATGCTACCTACTTTCAGGAATTAAGCCATACTGCACTGGGCAATATTAATTTCCTTCCCTAATTACAATTTAGTTGTTAACACACAGTCATCATTTTCCTGAGTATTTTGGCAATGCATACGTATTGTGTGCAGCCAATTGTTGCTGGAAGGAAGAGAGATAAAAGCCCTGATACTCAAGCGCTCAGATTCTGCCTACCTAAAGGACTTCAAGAAGATCCAGACTACAATGTTAATATCTACAATTGCTTTTTTAAAAAGCCCAGTTTAAAGTCTTTGCAGTTAGGTGCAAAAATTCAACAGTAGTACTAAACAGCAATACTGCAGCCTCTTCTTAATAGATTTTTGGATTAAGGGGTAGTCAACATGCATATGTCAAGGTCTTTCCTGGTAGCCCTGAGGGGACCCTCCTCTCCCTGCTGCAACTGAAAAAAATGTCATTTATTGTGGCTAATTACAGCTTGGGCTGAATTTGGGTGTGGACACCACTGTGACACCCGTCCACCTCCACCTGTCAATTAGCCTTGAAAGAAATTTTCTTTTGGCTACAGTCTCTAGAACAGAGGACGGAAAATTTCAGGACTGCCACAGCTGGGGAAAGGAAGAGTTAACCCCAGAAAATGTAGCCCACTCTGCATTTAGATTTGAAAATTAGATTCTTGCCAGCCTAACTGTGGCAATGTCTTTAGGCTTGAAACAAAACAAACAATCAAACAAAGAATTATTTTTTTGCAAGTCTAATTGCTGGGGTTGGGGCTATAGTGTGGGGTGGGTTGTCCCCTCAATAGTTTCTTATGTTCTGAGATGTGCCCATGGGTCAAATGAAGGTTGGCACCCCCTGGCTTAGATCCTGGGAGAGGAAGAGCTTTTACGTTTCAGCATGACATAATTTCACTCGCTTCAAAACAAAGGCTTCTTTCACACTCTCTGCCCCTAACTCTCTCCCTCCACAACAGATTTCCCATAGGCCCTTCAGTTATTGCTAGACTATGACTCCCATAATCCCCACACTCTGTCATGCTGGCTGGGGCTGATGAGAGATCAAAGTCCAACAACTTCTAGAGGCCCACAAGTTCTCCACCCCTGATTTCCAGTGACTTCCTATAATGGTTCCACTGTGGGAAAACTCCTACAGATGATGATCTAGAAGTATCTTTAAGTGAACCAGTGTTCCTGTTAATCTTTGGAATCTGGATACAAGAGTGCACAATATACATAAACAGGAAACATAAATGTTGTCTTGTAACACCACAATCCATGAAAATCCAATTCAGGTTGCAATCCAAAACACACTTACAGAAAGTAAGCCACACAAAACTCAATGGGGCTTATGTCTGACTAGACATGCATAGGATTGTAATATATCCACTGAACAAGTCAGCGAAGCCATTTCCCCTCTCCCCAACTCTCACACATGATTATTTTCCAAGGCAGATGTCATAAGGGCAATGTGCCCTGGGAAGCTATGATACAAATGCTGTAAATAAATGAAGCCATTAAGAGCACAAACCACAGATGAAGTCTTCAGGGTTCACACTGAGGATGCTCTGGCCAGACAGCCATTCGGGGTGGGCACAAATGACACCGACAGCATCCTGCAAATGGTTGTGGTTAAGCCACTGGGGCAGCCATTTCAACTGGCAGTCACACAGTAAGCTGCTAGTGTTCAATACCCTGAAAATGTAAAGGCAAAAGGAAAATGTCTAAGTTTTTGTAAGTAAGCAAATGACACTTCATCTGCAGTCACCAAGCAGATCTCCCCCCCCCCCCATACATCTGTTAAAGTATTTGTAACACTATATACGTGAACTGCCTGGTAATGAGTCCTAACTGTATTTTGAGTAGCTTCAGCGTCTCTCGTTGCTGTAAACAAATTCACATTTCTCCATCTTCACATATAATGTGTTATTCTAAATGAGAGGCTGTTCCACAAAAAGGTCACCTTCCTACAAAACACTTTTTTAAAGCATCCTTCACAGGACAGTAGCAGTACAATCACGTAAAGGACAAGTAAGAAGAAACACCGCCCCCCACACATTATGCACCAAGTCAAGAGGGTAAAAAAAGACATTAAGAGATGCTCTTTATGTTTTAGACAGCAATAGGGAACATCTGGCCCTATAGGTGATGTTGAACTCCTAACTCCAATGGCCCCACATGGCCATAAATTGTGGGAGTTGAAGGTCACTGGCTTCCAGGGGACCACAGGTTTCCTATCTCTGTTTTAGACAGTTCAGGGGATCGCAGCCCTTTAATATAAAATATACTGTAGTGTAAATATGTGGCAAAAGAATATAAATCCCAATCCATACCCTTAAAAACTATATCCACACCCACAATCATGCCTCAAGGATAAACCTAAGATTTCCATCAAAACAATGAGCAGTCTATGAGAAATAAAACATGACACTGTAATTTGACTGTTTAGATGATGCTGAGCAGAGTACCGTATTTTTCGCCCCATAGGACGCACTTTTCCCCCTCCAAAAATGAAGGGGAAATGTGTGTGCATCCTATGGGGCGAATGCAGGCTTTCGCTGAAGCCTGGAGAGCGAGAGGCATCAGTGCGCACTGACCCCTCTCGCTCTCCAGGCTTCAGGAAGCTATCCGCAAGCCTTGCAAGCCCGGCGGGAGTTCCCGCGGGCTCACAAGGCTTGCGGGCAGCAGCCTGCAGCCCCGGCGAGTGTCCGCAAGTCTTGTGCGCCCGACGGAAGGTCCCACCGAGCGCGCGTGACTTGGGGCGGCAGCCTGTTGCCTGAAGCATGGGGAGCCCTCCGGAGGGCTCCCTGTGCTTCGGGCGAGTGTCTGCAAGCCTTGCGCGCCCGGAGGGAGGTCCCGCCGGGCGCGCGAGGCTTGGGGCGGCAGCCTGCAGCCTGAAGCACGCGGAGCCCTTTGGAGGGTGCCCTGTGCTTCGGGCAGGTGTGTGCAAGGCTTGGGGCGACAGCCGCGGCTGGGGGGGGGGAATAATTTTTTTATTCATTCCCCCCGCAAAAAAAACCCTGAGGTGCGTCCTATGGGCCGGTGCGCCCTATAGGACGAAAAATACGGTACCTCTGGGACTAAATCAATTTTTAGCATTGCATTATACACATGTATCTTATTGGTTATATAACTGATTTCATAATAATGCCTTTCACAAACACTGTAATTCTGAAAATGCCTCCTATTCTTGACAGCAGGTATGAAAGTAACTGGTGAAAACCCAGAGTAATGTATCAGTCCATTTGAGAATTCTTTTCCTGAACACATACAGGAAATGGTCCTAAATTGCTCAAGTGCAGAGCCAATTTTGACCTTTATACCCTGTGCAGGGAAGAACCTTCAGCAAGACTGCATTTTACAGTCCATCTGGTAAGAATTAGCTGAGAAGCAGTTTTAACAAACAGTCTTCATATTCTTCATTTTAGACAGTGCTTATTTGATATTGCTTGTAAAGGAAAGAGCAAGGTTCTGAAAAAACAAGCCTGATGCTTAGAGGACAACAGCTACTCGCAAGGCAGAGAAAAATACTAATTTCCACAAGAAAATAATGTGGAACAGCATTCTCCATCTTTTTCCAATTACAGAGAAAGCACTGTGACCTTGGCTCTTTCAAAGTACACAAAGCTGTCTCATTACCTTGCAAGGCTAGATGTTTTCTTATTTTTCTCTCCTAAGCCTCACTGTCCATTTTCTCATCAGTATTACTTTCAGGTACTCATTTCATGCCAATTTTTGGAGCTCAGTCCTGTGAATGGTGTACCAGATACCTGACTAGCCAACCACCACATGCTCCACGCCACCAAAAAATATGACTTGCTGGGCATGTCGTGAATCTGTTTGCGTATCTGCGTTTCATGCAGAGCTTCAATAGATGGTTGCTGCCTGAAAATTACCTTGTGTGGAACTAAGTTGTGTGACTCTAGCACCTTGAGAGGGGGGACTGTTCTGTTTTCTGATGTCAAACCATATTAACATTTTGCTTCAGACATCAGGCTTACTGTATATTTCTTTTGTAAGAAAACAGTTGGTATTCCATATTCATTCTTAAAAGAGTCATCTAACCACTGGCCTCTCAGATGAAACACCACAAATATTTTCAGGACTGCCTTTACCAGCCCCTCCCCCCATCTTGAACTTCTATTATCAGCTTAAATGTTTCTGTATGACTTAAGGCTGTTTTTAGAGTATTGCATATACTCTACAGCAAAAATGAACTCGTATACAGATTGTGGTGTACTTCAGACCATTACTATGTCATTAACTGAAACTGTCAGGAAATTTCTAAAGCCATTTATATTGTTAGCCCAGTTTGCAGGTTATATTAAGCCATAGTCTAAAACAAACTATGGTTCAATGTGAACAAGCAGTATGCTGGTGCACCCTGCTCAAGGGCATTCATTCCCAACGCCTGCCATGCTGCAGATGAAACAAGAGTCTGTCTTGTCATGTCATCCAAACCCTGAAATAAGTGGTTTGCTTCTCTCAGACCATGAGGAGTAAGCCAAGAACAAGCCAAGGAAACTACGCTAATAAGCGTAGGATCAGACAGGACAAGTAAGACTTTGGCTTGTTTTATCTATGGTGCAACAGCAGGAACAAGGGAGGAGAACCAATGGAGCATTTGAGAATGTATTACTAAAGACCATGAAGAAATGAAACTGAGTTCCAATATACTTTTATTGATCACAAGTGCCTTGCAAGTAAAATATTTATACCAGTTGTAACATTTCTATTGAAGTAAAATATGTAGGACTAGATACTTACAGTTCTTTAAGAAGAGGCTGGGAAAAAGCACTTTCTTGAATAGACATTATTGCATTGTTGTTCAAATCTCTGCAAAATTAAGTAAGAATCATGCCTGCATGAGTGAATTGTGTTCTGCACCTCTGAAAACTGGGGTGCATGCAAATTTGAAGAGAAAACTTGGTTGACAGAGAAAGGGTTACAACATATACTTACAGATATTCAAGAGCCTGAAGGCTAGAAAATGCTCTCTTTGTGATTGACTTAATCTGGTTTCCTTGCAGAATCCTAAAATATAGCCCAAAGGAAAATCTTAAGTAATCTTAAGTAAATTAAGCAACATTTGTTACGACATCAGAATCGGGGAGCCTGGTAAATAAGTGTTTAGGACCACCACCCCTGCCAACTCTGATGCAGAATGTGTTGCTACTATAATGGCTTCAAGCGCCCCTCCTACTTCTCTGGCCTTAAGATTGTAAAAGAGGAGGAAGAGGAGAGTATACACATTTCCAAAGCACAGAATTAAGGGTCAGAAAATAACCAGCAGGAGGGAAAGGCAACTTGCAGAGACAGGCAGTCAAGTGGTAGGCACGTCGCAAATTGCATGGGCAAAATTGGGAAAAGATATAAAGATTACAGGTTAGGGGTCCCTGACAGTGGCTAGAAGTTTCCCCATAGCTATTTGTTTTCTAATAAACATACAAGAGGTGAAAAGTAATTTGTGTCCCACCACATGGTGGTGCAGGGGCTTTTCCTTCATAAATTGTGAGGGTAAGAAACCTTTAGTGTGATCAGTGGAAGGGAGAGGAAGAACACAAGCAGAACTGTGCTATCTACAAGGCTACAAAAGCCCTTGGGCCCTGAAATCAAAAGGTTAAAAATTACCCCTTTCCTGACTTCCCTTCCATATGGGATGAAAATGGGCATGACTTTGAACCATGTCTGTAAGAATATACGGTAAGAGACAAATTACCTGAAAAGTCCTAGCTCAAATTTGGAATGTCCAAGTTAATTTTTTCCTTGATGTACTAGTGATCATAAAGTAAAGGTAAAGGGGCCCCTGACCATTAGGTCTAGTCGTGGCTGACTCTGGGGTTGCGGCACTCATCTCACTTTATTGGCTGAGGGAGCCGGCATACAGCTTCCGGGCCATGTGGCCAGCATGACTAAGCCGCTTCTGCCGAACCAGAACACCGTTTTACCTTCCCGCTGAAGCAGTACCTATTTATCTACTTGCACTCTGACGTGCTTTCGAACTGCTAGGTTGGCAGGAGCAGGGACCAAGCAATGGGAGCTCACCCCATGGCGGAGATTCGAACTGCCGACCTTCTGATCCGCAAGTCCTAGGCTCTTTTTAACCCACAGCGCCACCCGCGTCCCTTGATCATAAGTGTTACTAAATAGATTTTTCAATTCAGAGTAAAACTCTTCAGGTGATCATTTGTATGAGTGTAATCAAAGCTCTAAATTGTGTAGCAGGGAGCTTCTAATAATAGAAGAGGCTCCCCAGTTCAAAAGAATGCCTTAATTCATGGTGGTTGTAAAGATGGATAGGGTAACCGGGGGGGGGGGGGGGGAGGCTTTCCAGCACAATCACATGCCTGAGTGGGGCTACTGTTGCATAAGTTTTTGAAGTTTTTACTAAATACTTCACTTCCATTCTGGAAGGTATGTCAATTCTATAACGAGTAAGACTTACAATTTACTGAGCCTGTCAAGTCCAACAAATGCTTCATTCGAGTCTTCTATGGCCCAGGAGATCTCATTATTTCGCAAGTCTCTAAAGAAACAAATGCACCAAAGAACAACACATGAGAACTTTAGCCACAACTCCAACACCAGCTCCCCTCCGTTCCCTTTGCTGGCTTGTGATTTTTGAAACGTAAGATCTCATCTATGCAAAGAGATTGGCCGCCTGTTTTACTAGACTGGGACTATAAATCCTCATAATGAGAAATCTGCTGGCTTCAAAACGGCAGCACTCTTTGCAGAGACAGTAATATTAGTGCATAGTACATACCCTACCCTAACCCATTATGATCAGACATCTTTGCATGAAAGCAATTTTGGGCACTTTTAATATATGAAAATGTCCCTATGGAACCAATACAAAGTGAAAGACAACTGCTCGGTCAACTAAAGTTACCGGCATGCTTGGGACTCACATGCCCTGCAGCACTGTTTCCTCAGCAGAGTAACATCTGTTAATCTAGTAAACACAATATGCCATTGACCATGAACTGGGGGAGCCTTCATAAGAGACTTATGAATTGAATTAATGCTGCCTGTACATTGCTTAATCTTCTGGAGTGAGAAGCTTATAATAACGTTAGCATATTAAGAGATTATATACAGGTCAGGTGAAGAACGGCTAGGCATAAAAGAGTAGAGTTTCAGAGAGAAGTGTGGGTGGTTCTGCTCACAAATCCTGTTACAGGCTAATGGGATTTCTGTCTGACCCTTACACTGCACTTCTACCCCCAGCACAGAAGAGAAGGCTCTTGTTTAAAACCAATTCAGCAAGGTCCTCTTGGGCAGGGGAAGATGCTTCATTAAGGTCTAATAGATTCAGCAGTGCATTTCCTTTACAAGGCAGGTCATAAATATATCACAGCAACAATTCTCATTTTGTTTACAGCTCAGTGAACAGAGGAATTTAGAGTTTAGCCAGCAGTTTATCAGTGACAAGGCATATAAGACGCAATCAATACTGCATTTTTAAATAGGGGGATTCTGCTGTTTGATACAATCTATTGGTATATATCACAACATTAAATATGTTGTTTCATTAGTTTCATTAATATTATAAAATGAGAATACACTTAAGAAGATCTGCAATGCTTTATACATAACTGCATAAACGTCTGTAGTCCAATGCCATGCCTACTGGCTGGTTCCATAACTAGAAAGATTTCTCTCAATGGCTGTGTTCACGGGTCACACTAAAATTAAGCGGCTAAACCATAGCTTAGCAAAATACGTATAGGCCAAAAGAAGCAAGCTATGGGCTGATGCATAATAGCTCTTCTTTTTCTGTGTGGTTTCTGCTTCCCTGTGGTTTTTTGTTCTGTCCAAATCATCAAATTGTAGTGAGGCTGTGGTTAACACTAGTGTGTTTGAAACAAGCCAAGTTAAATCACAGTTTGTTGGTTCAGAAGCTTCAGAAAGCCTCTTGCTGACCTTGTGGGAAGAGGAGATGGGAGGGGGGATCATGTGAATCTGAGGCTCACTATGGCTGATTCTAGTTACTGAAATTGTGCTTAACCAGGGATAGCCAATGTGGTACTTTCAGCCAGCATGACCAATGGGGTTGCAGTCCACAACATCTAGAGGGCACCAAATTGGCTGTCTCTGACCTAAGCTGCTTTAGAGTGATGTATTACACAGCCAATAGGTCCGCTAGCATTAACTTACACCTTACAAATGCAAAGAGAAGCTTGTACAGTGGTACCTCTGGATGCGAATGGTATCCGTTCCGGAGCCCTGTTCGCATCCTGAAGCAAACGTAACACACGACTGTGCATGTTGCGCTTTGCTGCTTCCGCACATGCCCGTGACGTCATTTTGAGTGTCTGCGCATGCGCAAGTGATGAAACCAGGAAGTAACGCGTTCCATTACTTCCAGGTCGCCACAGAGTGCAACCCGAAAATGCTCAACCTGAAGCGTATTCATCCCGAGGTATGACTGTAATGCATAACAAATCTTCTATGGCCCACTTTTCTGCCTGGAACTAGGTCCTTGAAGTGGTAAAGTAATAAAAATAGAATATATTCAATTCTATGAGAATTTTCCTGGCTGTTAAAATTCCCACATTTCCATCCCACTTTGAAGCATGGCAAGTTCTTTTGAAGAACCTAAGAAACTCAAAGCAGGCCCTTATTGTGTGGGCCAGCTGAGTTTGCTGTTCATGCCTGGTTAGGCATGAATGCTTGGAGCCCTGTTAAACATTTTCACCCCATTGTCTAAAGAGCCAGCGACCCTGAACCAAAAAGCCTGTGGGTCAGCTGCCTGACACCTCCTCAGATTCTAACAAAATCCACTAATTAAACTGCTGCTCTTTTTCATGCTATTGTAAGTCTAAAAGATTAGTTTTAACTGGATCATTTAAAGTTTGTATTAAGATTAAGAGACTATAACTGCTTACATAAGCTTTTCTGAAGACTGTGACTATTAAGGCATGTGCTAAATGAAGCAACATTTAACATCTGCATTCATTTTTTAATTTAAAATCTGCTACTTTTCATTGGGTTTTTACTTATCACAGTAAATAGCTATACTCTTCATAATAAATGTCTACTTTATTTATCTCTTTTACGCACTTACAAAGACTGCAGATTTGAAAGTCCTTTAAAGACACCATCCGCGATATGACTGACTCTGTTGTCACTCAGATTTAATCTCTCCAATAAACTCAGTCCAACAAAAGCAGATTCATCTAGGCGGGTCAGCTGGTTGTAAGATAGATCGCTGAAATGTAACACAATGGAGAGAGAAATTTAAATAGATAAAAAAGTAGAAGTGCAATGACATCATGAAACTATTTAAGAAGAATGAGACCTTTTTGTTCGAGAAATTAAGCAACTTTCCCTGCAGAAACTAAAGGAAGATCATTTTTGTTACTGATTTTACTCCAGTTAACATCAGAAAAAAGCCCCAAGGAATCAAATCATAGTTCTTACAGTTCAGAAAGCCTTTGGCAGAACTCCCACGCATCAGGACTGATCCTGTTAATGGCATTCTGGCTGATATAGAGCTGCTGTAATGCCTTCAAACCATACAGCCAACCCTTGTTTATGTCTGTCAGGTTATTCTGTTCCAGTTCTCTGTAGAAGCAAAAGCAAATGTTATATGTGAGCACTATACTTTTCTACCACTTTACTGGGGACACATGCAGAGTGATTTACAAATACTAAGCTTCATAATAGTTCTCAACACACAAGTAAAAATCAGAGTTCGCAGTGAAATAAAATGGTTAACTAGGAAGCAAGAGACATGGGGAAAGTGGCCTAGTGAGGCAGGAACAGGGTTAGCTGATGAATTCAGTAACTCAATTCCGTTTACGATTCTATTATTTGGGAGAACATGACCTGCCACCATTCTATGGAAACCTAGAAGTTACACAATAGGGAACAAACTGTTAAATGTGATGATTACACTCTCTACCAAAACCAGTTAGCCAGCTTGGTCCAAACTACTCAACCCTGGGACTGTTCAAATCTCTAGAGGCATCCACTTATCGTTCTGCTTTGCTTCTTCTAAAGTTAAAAAAGTGGTGATCACTTTAACACTACGAAGACATTGTAACAATGTGTTTTGTCCTATGAAGGAACATAATTGAGAAGTAATCAACTCAATCAGAAGACATGCCAGTAATTCAGCATAGTGCTCAGGAGATGGCTTGTCTGATGGAATGATCTTCCTTCTCTGTGCCCTCCCAGTTCTGGAAGTTCTCACACCCATTCATCCTAAAACAATGAGGAGGAAGGAGAGTGGGGAAGAGACCCATTGTGCGAGTGGATGTCCTTGCATGGGCTTCTGCTAGCAGGACTGGTTAATTAAATCCAGTCCTAGGTTTGTTGATAATCAAGTACAATCCTCCAGGCCTTCTTATGAAGAGACCATAACAATGTGTACTTACAATTCTTCCATGTTATCCAGTCCAAAGAAGGCACCATCCATTAGCTTGTTAATTCCATTCCGTTGCATTTTTAATGATTTTAAGGAGTCCAAGCCTTGGAAGGTAAGGCTCTCTATTGTTTTAATTCGGTTTCTTTTAAGTTCCCTAAATAATAGCATTATAAATGTTAGTTGGTTGAAATCAAAGTATAATCTTTATTTGCTCTATACTTCTATTCTCAAAAAAACACTAGTAGTACTATTAAGATTCTGATCTATGCGGGTGTCGTTTAGCCATTCAAAAGGGAAGTAGCACAACTGCAAAAAAATCAAATGCAAGTGAGCAAGAACTTAGTTGCAAAACATGGATTCACTGATTATCAATATGAATTTCCCTACCAATTCTCTGCAGTTTTGGAGGACCAATACACATCCAGACCACAGCACGGAAGGAATTGCTTGAACTTGCCCTCCCCACCTCCTGCAGTGATGATTATCTCACTGGAGGCTACTTTCATTCTTTAAAAAATGTGCACATAAAATGCAAATATATATTTAATCTCACATCTTTTTGATAGTGATTAGCAGTACCAAATGAGGAGGGTGGCGTGGTAGCAGTGCCCTCCCAGCCAGTTGGCAGGGTGGGGCAGAATGAATTGTCCCCATCCGGCCAACTCTGCAGCAGTGGCAATCCTTCAGATGCACCTGCACCTGCAGGGTGGACACTATTGGTGACCTAGCGCTCCTCCTGACCCTGTTCCAGACAGTGAGTGAAGCACAGCTGCACCCATACCCTAGGTCCTGTTGCTAACAGAGTTTGGCATATTCAGCATGAAGGTTCAGAACCCATAGGGTATAATCACTTACAATAACTGTACATGAGGCAACCTGAAGGTCTTCAGTGGAATCATGCTTATTCTGTTTCTGTTTAGTTTCAAAACGATTAAGAAGCTGGTTAAGTTATCAAAACAGCCTGCTTCCAGAGTAGTGATTCTGTTGTTGCTCAGATTCCTGTTAAAGCACAGTCAAAAGGAACACACAGCTTTATATCATTGAATCCTGCTTGACAAACTACACAATAATTTCAAAGGTGCTGCTATTCCTTCCCTCGAGGAAGCCCAGTTTCAAAAAGGAAAAAGTTTATTGTAGGTTATTTCACTGATCCTGAGTGGCTACAGCCAAGAGCTAATCAAGGACAATTATGTACATAAGAATATAAGAGCAGCCTGCTGGATCAAGCCAAGGGCCCATCTATTCTAGCATCCTGTTATCACAGTAGCCAACTTAATTCCTGTAAGAAACCAGTGAGCAGATGAGCACTCTCCCCTCCCTTGGTTTCCAGCAACTGGTATCTGGGAACACTGCTGCCTCCACCTGTGGAGGTAGCCACTGATAGCCCTTTTCTCCATGAATGTGTCTAATGCTATTTTAAGGCCATTCAAGTTGGTGGCCATCAATGCCTCCTGGGGACAACTAATTTCCACTTCTTTATGTCTGTTTGAATCTAGTGTGGGGTTACCAACCCAGGACCTGTGGGTGTCATGCCACCCGTGAAAGCTTCCAGTGGTGCCCCTGAGCAGATGCCTCAGCTTTCATTTAAAAAAAAAGAAGTAAGTCTCCAGTCCTCCTATAAAGTAGTTTTGGTGCAAAATGTACAGGCGCCTTACAAGTGATTTCCCTGAAACTGGAGTGGTATGGCTACACTGTATATTTTCCCTGGTGCTGTGGAATGTTCCCTGTTGTTATTAGGCAGAAATAGCATCTGTGTTTGTGTGTGATCTCCATAATCAGCACCAGCAGGACATAGCTGACTTCCCAGGGTAAGAATGAGGTTATTGAGGTTGGTCGTCTCTAATTTTGTGTCATGCCACACTCCATGCAGCAGCCATTTTGTGTTATGCCATGCTGCCTCCATGGCAGCCATTTTGTAACTGGTGCCCTCTCTCAAAATTCAAAATGAGCCCACTCATCAGAAAACATTGGCAACCCCTGATCAAGTGTAAATCAATTTCAGTTGAGTAATCCACACCATGAACAATTATATAAACATTTATCATGTTCATCCTCCTTGCCCCCTCCAACAAACAGAACTGCATGTTCCTGCAATCCAGAGGGACTCGGTTACAAGACCTTGAATTATGAAACTATAGCATTTCCTGACCACATTAGTAATCAGAACAGATTTATAACTTTGTTTCAGAAATCATTCTGCTGTTGAGAAGTTGTGTGAAGATGAAACATAAAAGAATTCTGTTGCACAGCATTCCATGCTAGTTCTTGAATCCTTTGGGAAAGGTGTTGAAGATGGATATACAGATGTTAAAGTATGTGCTTTCAACATAGCATGTTAGCAACCTCCTCCTACTTACAGATACTTCAGCTGCATCCGTGGGAATGAAGAGGCTTTGATTTCAGAGATTAGGTTAGAGCTGAGGTCAAGGTTCTCCAAGGAAATGTAATGCTGTAGCTGATCAGGGACAATCTCTGAGATTGTATTATGCACTCTAAAAATAGAAAGAAAAGTGCTAGACCATTTCTGAAGTTCAGCAGCAAAATTTAAAATATTTTAGGCTAATGCAATGTGTCTCTAATGCGACACACGGAAGTTATTCTGATGCCTGTAGGAATCTGGTTTAAACAGCCAGTTGAAAGCTAAACCTCATTCTCTTAGTATGAGTGTAAGGTTGAGTTTACAGCAAAGCATCAAGGGATAGAACATTTCTCTTTGGGAATTATGATTCCAGAATAACTTAACTCAACAGCCCACTGTCCAGGGACACAATGTAACAAAAGTCAGAGTAATCAGATGGGCAAGTTAGAAATATTATGGACACTATTCTGCTATTAACTGGTGTTTTGTAATGTAAAGACATACAATACTTCATACATAGATTTACACTGAATAATAATAATAATAATAATAATAATAATAATAATACCCTGCCCATACCCAGCCACTCTGGGCAGCTTACAGTATATATAAAAACATGAACAAAACAGCAAACATTAAAAAAACCTCAAGTGCATGCTTCAATTTCCTTTAACAATGTTCCCACCAGTCAATGTTTGTGCACTGCTCATGCTCAACTGCAGCTTTAAAAAACCCATAAATATTTACTTACAGCGAGAGTTGCGTGATATTAGAAGTCAATTCACCAAAGTACGGAATGTCAGTTAGCTCATTGTAATTCATTTTTCTGAAAGAGAGATTCCTTTACTGGCACTTCGAATATATAGATGGTCAATAAAGACAAAGGGTAAGCTAAACACTGTATGTATTTAAATATCATCACAACTCTTTCACGCTGGTTTGACACCTGCAAAACACAAAGCTAGCATATTCCTCAACTATGAACATAATTAAAAGTCTGGAAAGCTAAGCAATTCAGAGCACATAAGTGTTTTACTTAAATTAGCAAAACCAAGAATTTCAATCATCATGGCTGGGCGAAGAATTCAGCTAGCAAGATTAGTAGTAGTACTATAAAACTGACCCTGATATACCTTATCAATGAAAAGTAAAGGTATGACGTTCATATAAAAGATTCTGAAGATTAAAATATGACTATTTGAATTTAGATTATAGATTTGCCTTCCCTGATGGGCATCCCAGGAGCTGTTGACACCTAAAATCTCCTGGTGTTCATAAATATAGTATCTCTACTGTTTTCTGAAGACGCTTGAGCATGCAAATATTTGGGAGTCGAAATTATTGCTAAATCTTGAAGTCAAAATTACAAAATTCCCAACAACACAGCACTACTATTTCTATTTTAATAATCAGAAATTAAGCAATGGAAGTGCAACAAAAAGCGCACACTCCCAACTAACTGTAGTTTGCCAAGGTCTCAGAAGCAAGTCACAACATTTAGGATTAAAGATTAAAAAAATTCACCACAGCACTCCAAAGCTACAAATCTACATATGCTGACCTGGAAGTAAACCCACTGAAGACAATGGAACTTGCTTATGAAAAAATATATGTAATGTTGTGTCGAAATCAACACTATTCACCTTCAATCTAAAGCATTTATAATGACTAGAGGGATACAGCCAAAGATTATGTTGGTCGATTAATATCAGTATTCAAATGACAACCTTCTATAGTTCCTGCCACATTTACATCTTCTAAACAGCTTCCCTTCCTGGGACCCTCCCTCTGGGTTGTTCCCTGAGCCAACCCTACTGTCAAAAATACAAGCAACTGGTGCCCTCAATATATTGTCAGGACTACAACACTCATCGGCACTGACCACTGGACATACTGGCTGGGGCTGATGGGAGGTGGGAGTCTAGAAACAACTGAGGGCACCGGGCTGGCCATCCCTCTCTGCTTAGCCCATTTTTTCTATTTCTCCTTTCTTAAACCTCTGCCTGTTCTGTCCCCCTGTAATATTACGGCAGCTCAGCTGTTTGCTGATGGAAATTACATTACTATGCCTACCACCAAAACAAACCCATGGCGTATTACAATATAGCTAGAAGAACTTACACTTCTTGTAGTGTTTGACCCGATGAATCAATGCTCCAGTTAGAAGATAATAAATGACTCAAATCTCTGAGGATGGAAAAAGAAAATTGCAAGATTATAAATAGTTCAGACAGTATAAAACTAAATTTATAAAACTTCAATGATGGTAGAGGTACAGTAGTACCTCGGGTTAAGAACTTAATTCGTTCCGGAGGTCCATTCTTAACCTGAAACTGTTCTTAACCTGAGGTACCACTTTAGCTAATGGGGCCTCCCACTGGCGCCGCACTGCCACCGCACAATTTCTGTTCTTATCCTGAAGCAAAGTTCTTAACCCAAGGTACTATTTCTGGGTTAGTGGAGTCTGTAACCTGAAGCATCTGTAACCGGAAGCATCTGAACCCGAGATACCACTGTATTTGCAACTTGATTACATACTATCTAACGTTACATCAAAGAGACAGAGACTCTTCTAGTCTCACATCTGCAGCTTTTAATTAATTAATTAATTCATTCATTCATTCATTGAAAAATTCACCCAAGTTTTCTAGTCCTGAGCAACTACCACATGCCAATCTGTACTTCAAACTAGTAGTGCAAAGTCCTAATACACTGGAAATGCTCATTAAAAGGGGGACAGGGGGCAGAATGTGTTTTAAATACTCTAAAAGTACAATAGTTTGGTTGAAAGATATCAAATTGGGCAAACTAATCTACACTGATAACATGGATCATGGGACTCTTGGTTCTTTTATACAACTGACTGAATAGACTGCTTAGATAGAACATGGTTTTCCCCTAGTATGTTTTAGATGTTCTAGATGTTTTAGAAACAAACCCAGATTGCTTGTGATATCCCAATTGGACAGGTGCCACCTGGATAAATTACCAATTACTGAATAGAAAACCAATGTTTGCTATTAGTTTGAACAATAATCTATTGCACTCCCTATGTCAGCTTTAAAATGGACTGAAGAAATTAAATGTAAAATGTATTTGAGACAAATGCCAGCTCCAAATCACCTGCAAAAATGTTGAGATAAATACAAAATAAGCCAAAATATATCAACTTTTGCTTGACAGAATAATTAAACAAACCTATTGAGAAAAAGCCTCAATTTGTGAAGATTTGCCAAGATAACACATGTATTACTTAGAAAAGGTTTAAATTAGCAATATTATATTATTAAATACTATTAAGCAGTCAACATACTGGAAATTCTGAGTTAACTAAGACCTTTTAACATACTGCAAGACATAAGTGTAGGAGGAATGTAAAGAATATAGTCTCAGTTATATACAATGTTTTAAAAAATAAGTCACCTGACCTACAGTAGAATCAGGATTTACAACAAAATATTTCAGATTTGACTATAGGGATATAACCTCTCACATTTTTCAATATGAGCTTCTATGAAAGAAGCAATAAAATAAAATATTATTATAGTATAACTGAAGTGAACACAGGTAGAAATTTTTAAGTAGAGAAACACATTTGATGGAGCTGTCATTAGAAGATCACAGGGCAGTTCACAAGATAAAAATACAATGCAAAGGCACAAATAAATAGTTAAAACAAAAACAACAAAATAATAACCCCTCCCACGAACACATTTAAAAGGCAGTAGAATATCAGTCTGTCAAAGACCTGGTTAAATAAGAACCTGAGATAAATCAGAAATACTACTTATAATTATGATATTACTCCAGAATGTATTGCTTGAACAAGAGGTGAATGGGCTCAACAATAGAAAGTGACTAATCAAAGTTTAGGAAATAGCAGGAATTGACAAACTGACTGATACTGTGTATCAAAATTAGTAAGCTACATCTTCAAGTTACCTACTCTGAACAATAGCCTCAACTGATTATTTAAATATTTGTGGGCAGAAACTGTTGAAGGCACACTTGATTCGTAGACTATTTTTTATTTAATTAACAAAATATAAATTAAAATAACCCAATACCATAGTCAATTCAAACATGCAGTTCCTTACACAATAAAGTTCTTGTGGGCCTGTACTCTGATACTTCATATGGCTGGCCATTTGTTTTATATCACACCACATGTCAAAAGATTATATCAGATATATAAATTATTTCTGACGTGTACTTTTTCTATGAGACATAAATTTTGTAGGATTACCAGCCTCATACAAACAACATGCTTAAGTCTAAGTAACACATGAACTTACCAAACGTGTGGTCTTTTTCTATGCTAGGGGAAGTGGGAAACTTTGGAAGGAACTTGGAAGGGCATGTTTTAAAGGTCAAACAGCCTCTATTTCCACACTTTATTTTGCTGCGTATTTTATGATTTTAAATCTCTGCTGGGGTTCTTTCACCAAAACATACTTGCCCCCAAACTGGATCTTAGAATCCAGGGAATTCTCCTTTCTATATATATCCCACCACCACTCTGGCAAACCATTTTGAGGTAGGTAAAGCTTTATGCAAGGAATCATCTGTTAAGAAATCAAGAGGAACTTAAACATCCAAACCATACCAGAGTTGACAGGTGGGGCACCATACATATCCAGTCAAAATATTCAACACTGACATGGTGACTTCATTAAAGCAAGGTTTATAATCTAACTGAAAACTTTCAGAAAACATGCACACCTTTCTACTAAATCTTATGTAGCCAATATTATTTGAGTGTTACAGCAAGTGTCTAAAAATCCGGTGAATGTTTACATTTGCACATGAATGCCAACCACGCCAAGATGAATTTTTAACTGTTAAAAAATTGTTAATGTTTTATTCAATTTACGTTATAAATGCTGAGTGTCATGATTAGGTAGATGCATGTAAGTTTTGGACATTTACAAGATTTGCCTGGAATTTACAATATTCACAAAAGACAGAACTGTAACATGGAATATTATGGTAAATACATATATAGCCAAGGTGGTGCCCCTGCTAGTATGGCCAATGGTCAGGGACTATGGGAACTGAAGTCCAGTAAATGTTTGGTGGACTCCGTGTTAACTGTCCCTGTGATAATATACTGTATTTGGGAAACCTATTGGCTGTGAGTCCTAGGAGACCTGCTCCCTTCCTTGCAGGCCTTTTCCCACCTGGCCTAGGAGGGCAAGACCCTGACTGACTCCAGCTACAAAAGCTGAGACTGCTGAAGTGGACAGATACCATCTTGGTGCAGACCCAAGTCATTAAGCCTCAGCTGCCACCTGCCATGGCAGGTTTAGCAGTAACAGCAGCAGATATGCTCAATGGTTATGATAATATTTTATTCTCTTGTTAATTATGTTGTTTTAAATGTGCATTTTCTAACTGACTTCCTTTAAGTAATGTTTTCTTTTGATTTTTCTTTTGTTAACTTTGCTGTTTAGATAGTATTTTCGTTTCCTGCTAATATGTTGCTCTGAATGTAATTTTATATTTTACTTTCTTCATTAATGTTTTATTTGATGTTTTAATGTGTTGCAAACCACTCAAGATTTTGTTCTTTAAAATATAAAGCAGTATAGAACTGAAATTAATAATAATAATGCTCTGAAAGTTGAATAAAAAAGAAACTTATTCTGTCAACATCAGCATGATTGTATGCATTTTATGGAAGGTTCTAACCTGAACTTTCAAAGGGGCACTAGGTTGCTGTTTCTTATTGCAAGAACAATTTCCCTGCTGATTCTTAAGAGTGAGACCTTGGGCCTAAAACTGGCGCTCCTAAAACAACTACAAACATACAATAATCAAAGCAGACTTCTATTTTTACCTTGTTAATGCATTTTGGCTCTCTTCCAGAAAGGAGATGAGACCCAGGTTGCTTGTGCTGACAGCTCAAGCACAGTATGTGAGAGAGCAGGGTTGGCACCCAGAGCAAGTTTATGAAACAGTCCAGATAACAAAGATGGCAAGCAGTTTATCTTGTCAGAATGAGCGAACTGTTGACAGACGCTGGCATGTTTGAACAATATCTCCATTAAAACAGAAAGTTCCGGCCCAGCTAGTCAGCCATACCTATCTATCGATGAAGTAGTAGCTATTTCTCCCCTGATTTTTCTAAAAGCTTTGTCCCCTAGCTAATAACAGAACCTGCTACTTACATTTTATAGCAGCTCTCTTTTTAAGATGCAATATTATTATTGCTATAATGGAAGTGCTACACCAAAACAGGAGACAGAAGATCAAAAATAAATTCTCATCAATTGTGGTTTTTTTTTATAAAAAAAATCTGGTTTGAGCAGACTCAAGAGGATACAAATTTGCTGCTTTGAACTTTCAACCTTTGAGTTATGTCAAATTATGTCATACTTGGAGTAGACCAATTGAAATAATGGACTTAAGTTAGTCATGAGTCATAAGTTTCACACTACTCTTAAATATGGCTTAGTTAGTCTGACACATCCCTTTACTACAAAGCAACTCAGTGGACAATTAGGAGCCAATTCACACACCACTATCAGGTTAGTAATGAAACATGAGGAACATTTCCTCAAAATAATTTACCCTGTTATTCTTTCTCCCAAATGTTGCAATGACCAGCTTCATATTTTGAATTATACTGTAATCCAATAACCTGCCACACCATCATGCCGTTGCAATATTTAGCTAGTACTGTTTTAAACGGACTGAAGTAGCAACAAACAGGTTTTCCAAAGGCAGCTCTGCTGCTTGTGTTGCAAAAGCAACATGCATATTAGGCAAAAATAACTGCACCTTGTTATATGAAGCAATCAATAACTGGTTAGGAACAAAGTGATAATCATTTCCCCCTCCCCTTTCCAAACATGTCAGAGCATACAAAAGTCATGCTAAGGCAAGTAAGAAATTCATAATAACCTTAAATGGAAACAAAAAGCTGACTCGAGTTTTGCTGCTTAACTGTTCTACCTCTACTGGGTATCTGAAGAAGGTATCTGAAGAAGTGTGCATGCACAGGAAAGCTTATACCCAGAACAAACTTAGCTGGTCTCTAAGGTGCTACTGGACAATTTTTGTAATTGCATTGACTGTGTCAGACCAACACGGCTACCTACCTGAATCTGATCTACCTCTACTGTTAGAGGCAGAGTGCTTCTGAATGCCAGGTGCTGGGAATCGCAAGTGAGGAGAGAGTTGTTACTTTGGAGCATCCGGTTGGCCACTCTGAGACTAGGATGCCAGATGTGCCATTTTTCTAATGCAGCAGGCTGTTCTAGTGTCCTTAATCAAGCAATCTATTTTGTCATTAGGTCACAACCACTTATAACTTTATAACATGAATCTGGCAAATAAGTCAGATTCATCGCTACACGGCTGGTTGTTTATCTTGTAGGTTTCTGTTTTTGCTTTGGCAAGGACATTAGCTGGTGGACTTTGAAGGGCTGACTACAAGTTCAAGAAGATATATATTTGCTAAAATAAGTATAACTTAAACCTGTATAGGAGGGTACAGCTGCCTTAATAAAATCTAGTTACACCTGTCTACAATAGGGATTTCATGGAGAGTTGCAAAACAAACAAACAAAAGGCAATTAAGAAATCTCTAAAGAGAAAGCCTTCCCCTGTCACAAAGTTTAACTGTATAGAAAACAAACCACAGAAGTGAAACAATTTTTGTTACTGTATAATGGAAATGGAAAATTGCTCATGTCAGGTTTTTTAAGTCATTAAAGTACTTCACACCAGGGTGGATTTGATTTAAATCCAATCAATTTTAATCATGATTTTAATCACTAGTCAGTAAGACTTGATTTAAATCATTTTTTTACAGAAAGACTTATTCTTCCTGGTATCATCTTAATATTTACAACCACAGAAAGGTTTCATTTTAGGAATAATAAATCTTCAGAGAAGTTTTTATAGTTAAATAAAAAATTACTGATTTGTTTATACTATTAGAAATACATAGACAGATAATTATGAAATTATTGTGAGGTTTAATAGGTTAACTGTTTATATTTGGACAACTTTTCTGCTGTACTTTATTGGAAGGAGAAAAATAATCATTTCCTTATTAACAATTTAAACAATTTATTTAACTAAAACAATAACATTATAGCATATGTATCCATGCTTGTTAACTGATGTGATTAAACAATATTATTTTTAAGAGACTGAGTTTTAGCACACATTAAAAACTTAAAATTAATCCTTATTTCCTGATGAATAGCCTTTGGACTATAATGTAACTTAAATAGAAAACTATCTTTATAAAGTTTTTTCCTCCAAAAGCATTTTATTTTAAAAACCCAATTTTTAAAAAAACCAATTTTAAAAATCTGAATTTTTTTAATCATTGATTTTTATCCATTCTTTTTAATTTGTATGCTTTACATACAAAAAGGTAATATAGTATCTTTAAGGTTCTGGAAATGCTTAGATCCAGCCTAGCTGGTTTCTAATATCTAGCATTCCAATATAGAGCCTGAATCCTACGGTATCGTATTTTTCGCCCCATAGGACGCACTTTTCCCCCTCCAAAAATGAAGGGGAAATTTGTGTGCGTCCTATGGGGCAAATGCAGGCTTTCGCTGAAGCCTGGAGAGTGAGAGGGGTTGGTGCGCACCGATGCCTCTAGCTCTCCAGGCTTCAGGAAGCTATCCGCAAGCCTTCCGCAAGCCGGGTGTCCGCAAGGTCCCGCCGGGTGCGCGAGGCTTGGGGCTGCAGCCCGAAGCACGGGGAGCCCTCCGGAGGTGTGCACAAGGCTTGGGGCTGGGGGGGGAAATAATTTTTTTTATTCATTCCCCCCTCCCCAATAAATGAGGTGCGTCCTATGGGCTGGTGCGCCCTATAGGACGAAAAATACGGTAAGTAAACATAAGGAAATTTACATCAGTAAACTTTCCTGTTCTCTCATTTGTCTTCTAAAAAGCCTCTGTAGGAGGTAGAGAATAGAGGGCTCTCATGGACAATAGGGGATGGGTTGCTGCTGGGATGAGAATCATCCAATACCCTCCTATCAAACATTGTTCATTGTTCTTGTTGAAATAAATAAGAGGCTGGAGGGGGGAAGAAGAAGATAGGATACTAGCATTAAATTTTATGGATAAAGCCCATTAAAACGGTCTTCTCTTCAGTTTTTCAATACTATACATACTATGAGACTATCAACAGGAAAAATACACTAACGCTGGTCTCAGCAGGGAAAGCGGTTTGTATTTTACTGCTGTTATAAACCAAGCATCTACATATTCTAGTCTACAGGGATTCAGCTGTAGTAAGCAATGAATTATTAAAATACCAGTATCATGTAGTCAGAGGTGCTGTTAATGTAGCTGTTCGGTACCATGAAGCTGTAAATAATTCAAGGAAGGTATGAAGAATCACAGCACATTTTTGAAGCAGTTAGGTCTGAATTTTACAAAGTAGCAGAGAAGTGTGGATGATCTTTCCTTCCTCAGCAATCAAAACAAGGGCAGCAGGGTTTTTTGGTTTTTTTATAAAAAAAAACATTACTCTTCAAATATTAGCTTGGAACACTTAGAACACCAATTACACATTAATGGTGCTATTACAGACTTTGGCAAAGACATCTACAAAACTGTGCTGCAATCTGTAACTGTGCTATATTTGTAAACTGCAAGTGGGGCCTTTATTTTTGTATTTCTTCCACAGTATGAAATTGCCAGAGAAACTGTACCTTCCTTCAGGCTCATGCTTCACAGTAGGAAAAAAGAGCATTGCTGACTAGGGACTTGTTCACACTAGAATGGGTCCCTGAGGCAATGAATGAGGGAAGAACATCAGCTCCTTGGTGATGTTAGTGAAAATGCAGATGTTTCAGAGGGAAGCAGCAAATAAGAGACTCACACAAATACTCACAGTGACTTTATAGACACAGCTTCGCAACATTAAGACCTAGAACAGACTCCAGCAGACTTGAGGCACCCTCACAGAAGCTAATCACATCTTTGTCCCACCATCATCACTTATGGTAAAAAGAAAAAGGTTTTAGCAACCTTTCATGCTTAATCAGTGCCCATCCAAAAACCACAACCTATACCAGGGCAAAAAGGGATCAGGGATTGTCTTAGCTGCACAGAAATTCAAACTGTATTGCCAATTTCCTTTTGTCTGCAGCTTCTAGACCCAGATTAATGGTACAGCTGCCTGATGTCAAAAGTCTCCTCTTTCAAGAAGGTCAGACTGACACCATAGGTTTCTAACATTAAGTCAGTGTCAGCAAAGTATCCTGCTTGATGTATGGTATTAGATCATCATTTCCAGAGTCAACAGAAATGACTTTCTAATAATACTGCTCCAAGTGAGCAGTTGCTATAGTTATTAGTTAACTGCAAAAAGGGTAGACCTTTCAGATAATGTTATTAAGCAGCAGTTTGCACTATGTACAGGGTGAGAAAGTCTGTTACACAGCATTCATTATCATGCCCATATCATTTAGAAGATGCTTGCATAAAATTCTTCCTCTGGCTAGGTGTGCTTTCTTGGGCTTGTGAAAGGGATGAGTGGCAACCTTGGAACTTGGAGTTGTATCATTTTCATCCACCTAGGAATATGCATATGACTGCAGAAATGCACCTAGCCATGTATGCTTTATGGAAAACTCCTCAGAATCACTACCAGCCATGCATCTAGCACCACTCAATTACCATTAATTTTTTTTAAATTATTATTCCTATGACGTTTTAGAGGTTTGCTATGTTAAACATTTCTAGACATTTGTTCTACACTGAGCACATTTCTATTTTGACACTGCAAGGCTTCACTTGGCACTTGTAAGCAACACTCTAAAGGGTGACAAATTGGTTAGAAATGGAAGAGAAAATAGTAATCACTTTGATTATATTGAATACCCCACCACAGAGCTTGTTTGACTGCATCAGCTATTAGCACAAAGCTACCCCCATGGGGGTATCCAACTTGCTATTTTCCTTTGCCATGAATGATTCATAATTCAGCCCTAGAAAAACAGCCTATGGTATCTTTCACCACTATGCCAACAGAAACTGCCAACAAAATCCCCTGAGGTTCTGTTCTGCAAGTTATGAACTAATGGGCAGATGTGCCAAGGGCAAACAAAGCCCTCGTGCCCTACATCACAATAAAGTATGACATCTGGCAACTGATTTTTGTCTTTGAAAACCTATTATAGACAATTCAAGTGAAAAGTAATAATTTTCCACACTATTAACTTGCTATTTGTCAAAATACTCCACAATTACAATGAATGTACCCATGCTGTTATTTACAGTACTTCGAAGATTGCATAACATGAGAACCCCACCTTCTCACTGTATTTGCTGCTAAGCTGTTCTGTATACACAATCCTTTGCCTGCTTGGACATAAGGGGTTTTTTTTTTTGGAAAGCTAAAAACCTGCTCTCATTACAAATGTCAAGGAAAGATTTTCTTTTGTTTTCCTAATGAAACACCTCACTTATTCTTGATGAGGAAACCATTTTTCTTGGCAAAGGCTTACATGTAACCTGGAAGAGACTTGAAAAGCTTGTTAAATGTAATAAATTCCTAAATGGTGGAACATTATTAGTGCACTTAAGTAATATTAAGCTCAACTTCACAGGTACCACAGGCAGAGCATTTCCTAGTTAGCATGTTTTGAGTGAGGGAAAAAAGGATTAACTTTTAAAGTTACAATTTACATGAAAATTCTCACATTTTGGCAGTGTGGATGGTTCTGAATGATCAAATGTCTAGTAGTTGATGCAAAATAGTTTTTCAGCTTCTTAGAAATGAATGATGATAGAAACCCATGTCAGTGTCAGAGAACTGTTTGTGAATATACCACAATTGTATACTGATGATTGTGTTGATGATAAGCAGTTACAACACAAATAAGATGATTTCAGTACTGGGACTGGTCTACCCAGTCAGCTTTGTAGAGTTAAAGCAAGAGTATCTTGTTTAATAAAGCCTACTGTTTCACTTGAATTCAACCAGGAACTACTTATTTTCTGAATTATCATGAAGTGTTAATGAACCAAAATGTAACTCTGGCCTATTTGTACCACTTTAGAATGAAAGCAAGGTTCTCACATGATTCAATGCGCCACATGGAAAACAACCCTTCCTCAATTCAGCCTCCATACCCATACTGGAAACAGCCAATGCAATACCATTTTTAAAAAAAGGAATCGGGGGGGGGGGGCTTTCCTGCAAATTACAGGCCACATAGCTTAATGTCTGACAAAATGCACTGTTAAAGACAAAATCACCAAATATACAGAAGAATAAGCCTTGCTGAAGCACAGCCAGCATGGCTTCCACAAGGGTAAGCCCTGTCTCACTAACCTATTAGAGTTGTTTTACAGTATCAACAAGCATAATAGGAAGAAGTGATCTACTTGATATTATGAATGTGGACTTTTAAAAAAGCTTTCAACAGACCCCCCAAGTAAGTTTTTTGTTGTTGTTTAGTCATTTAGTTGTGTCCGACTCTTTGTGACCCCATGGAAAATAGTAATCACTTTGATTATATTGAATACCCCACCACAGAGCTTGTTTGACTGCATCAGCTATTAGCACAAAGCTACCCCCATGGGGGTATCCAACTTGCTATTTTCCTTTGCCATGAATGATTCATAATTCAGCCCTAGAAAAACAGCCTATGGTATCTTTCACCACTATGCCAACAGAAACTGCCAACAAAATCCCCTGAGGTTCTGTTCTGCAAGTTATGAACTAATGGGCAGATGTGCCAAGGGCAAACAAAGCCCTCGTGCCCTACATCACAATAAAGTATGACATCTGGCAACTGATTTTTGTCTTTGAAAACCTATTATAGACAATTCAAGTGAAAAGTAATAATTTTCCACACTATTAACTTGCTATTTGTCAAAATACTCCACAATTACAATGAATGTACCCATGCTGTTATTTACAGTACTTCGAAGATTGCATAACATGAGAACCCCACCTTCTCACTGTATTTGCTGCTAAGCTGTTCTGTATACACAATCCTTTGCCTGCTTGGACATAAGGGGTTTTTTTTTTTGGAAAGCTAAAAACCTGCTCTCATTACAAATGTCAAGGAAAGATTTTCTTTTGTTTTCCTAATGAAACACCTCACTTATTCTTGATGAGGAAACCATTTTTCTTGGCAAAGGCTTACATGTAACCTGGAAGAGACTTGAAAAGCTTGTTAAATGTAATAAATTCCTAAATGGTGGAACATTATTAGTGCACTTAAGTAATATTAAGCTCAACTTCACAGGTACCACAGGCAGAGCATTTCCTAGTTAGCATGTTTTGAGTGAGGGAAAAAAGGATTAACTTTTAAAGTTACAATTTACATGAAAATTCTCACATTTTGGCAGTGTGGATGGTTCTGAATGATCAAATGTCTAGTAGTTGATGCAAAATAGTTTTTCAGCTTCTTAGAAATGAATGATGATAGAAACCCATGTCAGTGTCAGAGAACTGTTTGTGAATATACCACAATTGTATACTGATGATTGTGTTGATGATAAGCAGTTACAACACAAATAAGATGATTTCAGTACTGGGACTGGTCTACCCAGTCAGCTTTGTAGAGTTAAAGCAAGAGTATCTTGTTTAATAAAGCCTACTGTTTCACTTGAATTCAACCAGGAACTACTTATTTTCTGAATTATCATGAAGTGTTAATGAACCAAAATGTAACTCTGGCCTATTTGTACCACTTTAGAATGAAAGCAAGGTTCTCACATGATTCAATGCGCCACATGGAAAACAACCCTTCCTCAATTCAGCCTCCATACCCATACTGGAAACAGCCAATGCAATACCATTTTTAAAAAAAGGAATCGGGGGGGGGGGGGCTTTCCTGCAAATTACAGGCCACATAGCTTAATGTCTGACAAAATGCACTGTTAAAGACAAAATCACCAAATATACAGAAGAATAAGCCTTGCTGAAGCACAGCCAGCATGGCTTCCACAAGGGTAAGCCCTGTCTCACTAACCTATTAGAGTTGTTTTACAGTATCAACAAGCATAATAGGAAGAAGTGATCTACTTGATATTATGAATGTGGACTTTTAAAAAAGCTTTCAACAGACCCCCCAAGTAAGTTTTTTGTTGTTGTTTAGTCATTTAGTTGTGTCCGACTCTTTGTGACCCCATGGAACAGAGCATGCCAGGCACTCCTGCCTTCCCCTGCCCCCCGCAGTTTGGTCAAACTCACGCTGGTAGCTTTGAGAACACTGTCCAACCATCTCGTCCTCTGTCATCCCCTTCTCCTTGTGCCCTCAATCTTTCCCAACATCAGGGTCTTTTCGAGGGAGTCTTCTCTTCTCATGAGGTGGCCCAAGTATTGGAGCCTCAGCTTCACGATCTGTCCTTCCAGTGAGCACTCAGGGCTGATTTCCTTCAGAATGGAGAGATTTCATCTTCTTGCAGTCCATGGGACTCTCAAGAATCTCCTCCAGCACCATAATTCAAAAGCATCAATTCATAAACCATCTGGGGTTAAGAGGTGAGCAGCGAGATGGCCAAGATGCTAATGATACTAAGTTATTCAGAGTTGTTAAAACAAAAAGAGATTGCAAAGAGTGGAGTTGGATGATCAAGGGAATGGAGAAACTCCCCTATGAGGAAAGGATGTCAAATTTGTAGCCTTTTAGTTTAGATAAAAGGTGAGTAAGAGGAGAAGTGACAGAAATGCAGAAAATTATGCATGGCATGGAGAAAGTTGATAGAGGAAAAGCTTTTCTCCCTATCCCATAATGCTAAAACTCATGACCATCCAATGAGGCTGAACATCGGAGAAGTCAGGACTGACAAAATAACTCTTCACACAGTGATGGCCACCAACTTTGAAAGAGAATTAAACAAATTAATGTGTGTAAAGGCAATCAATGGCTACTAGAGAGAACAGGATGCTAGATGAGATGGGCCACTGGCCTGATCCAGCAGGCTCTTCATATGTTCTTAAGAATGGCCACGATACAATTGCCAAAACAAGTACTTTTTAAATTACAGACTTTATAGTTTTAAAAGAGATAAATCATTGTTTTGTTTCATTCACTGCACATTATAGTAATGGGGAAATGCTGTTGCTCAGTGGCAGAGCACACACTTTGCACGCAGAAGGTCCTTGGTTCAATTCCTGGCATCTCCAGAGGTGGGAAAGACCCTGTTTGAGACCCTGGGGAGCTGTCACCAGACTCCACAACACTGAGTTAGATGGCTCAGCAGCCTTGAGCTAATTTTTTTATAATGTAACAAGCAAGAAAGGGAGAAAGTGTGTTGTAGCTCCTCCACTTTTCTCCACAGATATACTAGACCAGTGTTTCCCAACCGGTGTTCCGCGGCATACTAGTGTGCCGCGAGACTTTGCCTGGTGTGCCGTGGGAGGGAGGCGGGCTCCATGTGCTTAGAGCAACAGGCTGCCGCCCCAAGCCTCGCGCGCCCGACAGGAGCTCCTGCCGGGTGCGCAAGGCTTGCAGACACTCGCCCGAAGCACGGGGCACCCTCCGGAGGGCTCCGCGTGCTTCGGGCAACAGGCTGCCGCCCCAAGCCTCGCGCGCCCAGCGGGAGCTCCTGCCGGGCGCGCAGGGTTGCAGACACTCGCCCGAAGCACGGGGCACCCTCCGTAGGGCTCCCTGTGCTTCGGGCAACAGGCTGCCGCCCCAAGCCTTGCGCGCCGGGCAGGAGCTCCTGCCCGGCGCGCAAGGCTTGCAGACACTCGCCCGAAGCACGGGGAGCCCTCCGTAGGGCTCCCTGTGCTTCGGGCAACAGGCTGCCGCCCCAAGCCTTGCGCGCCTGGCAGGAGCTCCTGCAGGGCGCGCAGGGTTGCAGACACTCGCCCGAAGCACGGGCAGCCCTCCGTAGGGCTCCCTGTGCTTCGGGCAACAGGCTGCCGCCCCAAGCCTTGCGCACCTGGCAGGAGCTCCTGCCGGGCGCGCAAGGCTTGCAGACACTCGCCCGAAGCACGGGGAGCCCTCCGTAGGGCTCCCTGTGCTTCGGGCAACAGGCTGCCGCCCCAAGCCTTGCCGCCTGGCAGGAGCTCCTGCCGGGCGCGCAGGGTTGCAGACACTCGCCCGAAGCACGGGCAGCCCTCCGTAGGGCTCCCTGTGCTTCGGGCAACAGGCTGCCGCCCCAAGCCTTGCGCGCCTGGCAGGAGCTCCTGCCGGGCGCGCAGGGTTGCAGACACTCGCCCGAAGCACAGGGAGCCCTCCATAGGGCTCCCTGTGCTTCGGGCAACAGGCTGCCGCCCCAAGCGGCATATAGTCAATATAGGCACAGAGTTAATTTTTTAAACATTTTCTAATGGTGGTGTGCCTCGAGATTTTTTTCATGAAACAAGTGTGCCTTTGCCCAAAAAAGGTTGGGAAACACTGTACTAGACCTTCCCCCTACTTTTTGTTGGAAACCAAATACTGAGTTAAAAGGGGGGGATAGGGAGGGGACACAGAAGAGAACTTCCTTTGTTTCAGATTAAGTAATTGTAAAATCATAAACTGTCTTGGCTAGGACTGGCATTAAGAACATTTAAAATTTAATTAAGATAAATACTTGGCTATATTACAAGAACTATTTGTTTTCAAGGTGTGAACTGATTTAATGCCAAATGGCTTATATGTTGTGAGTTCTTGCTCATCTCCACCCCTTCAATTTAGTGAATTTGAGGAAATTAACACATATGCATTCCAAATCTTACATGTTTACTTTGAAGTACGTATCATTGTGCTCAAAGACGTTCAACATTTATTTTATTTCAAGGTGCCTCTAAGGGCATGCAGAAGATCCTAGGCGCAGTCCCTAGTATCTCCAGGTAGGGATGAGAGATACTCTGCCTGAAACCTTGGAGAACTGTTGCCTGTCAGCATAGACAATACTGAGCTATGGTTTGATTTGGTATATGGGTGCTTTCAATGTTCCTAATAATACTTCATCACCACAAGGACGCCTTATGGAGCAATTGAATGATCCCCACTTTCCTCCCCCGCACCTCCTGATTCTGTCCCCAACCCTCCAGAGCAGATTTGAAGGCACACACAAGGGGAAGAGAGACAGGAAAGCACACTGCACTAGCACAAAAAACCACCCATACTTTTTGTTATCAGAAAACTCAAAGCAACTAAACTTCTGTACAAGACTCAGGATTTGAGTGCTTTGCAATAATCCAATGAACACTACACCTACAATCCAGAGAGCGAGCGAATACACAGAATCACAGAATTGTAGAGTTGGAAGGGACCCTGAGGGTCATCTAGTCCAACCCCCTGCAATGCAGGAATCTCAACTAGATCATGCATGACAGGTATGTATAGCTCATCATAGGGTACATCTTCTAATTTATGGGCTTTAATTGAGTACTTGACACACTCTGCAAGTTGAGTACTTGAGTACTCTGCAAATTTGAGTACTTGAGTACTCTGCAAATTTGAATACTTGAGTACTCTGCAAATGCTTTTTTGGGGGTGGGGAATATGATGCTCAGACATTGTTTGTTTATGAAGAATCCTTTCCCAGAAAGACACCTGAGCTACAGATACAGATCACAGTTAAAGCAGTCACAGTTAAAGCAGTCAACCCATAAGACAATACCATCATCCATTCTCCACAGGGACACCATCTTAAATTGCATGGATTGGAAGTTCAAATGGAGATTTTGAATGGAAAAAATATGTTTATTTAAAAGACAGAGAGGCAAGGAGGAAAAGAATGGATGAACCAATGATGTGCCTTCAACATCGTGAGTGAAATAATACAAGATGAAATCTTATATATAGCAAGTCAGCCAAAAAAAGGTTAGAAAAAAGTAACATATCCTTACATACTTTGGAAAGAGAACAGCAGCCCTGATGAGCAAGATCAAAGGCCTATCCAGACCAGCAATACATTTCAGGGAATGGCCAGGGCACTAAAGCAAAATGCTCTCCCATAGTTTGTCATCAGCACTGAATACTGTAAATTATATAATGCCTCTGAACCTGGAGGTTTTATTTAACTACCAGTTTGACAGATTGTGAATGGATCTATCACTTTTGCCCTGCTTAGGGTGGTGCACCAACTGCAACTAGACTTAATTTTTGCAATGCACTCTACATGGGACTTCCTTTGAAGAGCATACAGAAACGTCAGTTGATCCAGAATGTATCAGCAACAAAACTAGTTGATGTTTGTCTACATGAGCATATTATACCTGTTTTACAACAGCTGCACTAGTTGCCTATTCACAATTCAAACTGTTGGTGATTATCATTGAACTCATAAACAGCATGTGCTCAGGATCCCTGAGGGTTTGTCTCCTCCCGTATCAACTTGCCTCCACCCTAAGATCCATTAGGGAAGCTCTTCTTCATGTTTTGATTGTGAACAAGGCACAGCTGGTTAGATCACAGAAGTGAGCCTAGATTGTGGAACTCCCTATCTTGGGTGCCAGTTTGGCCTTCTCTCTCCTTGCTTTTTGCCACTTTAAGATGTTTTAGTATTAGTCCAACAGGCATTTGACATGCTGAGTTCTTCAGGATACTTTTGCAATCTTATTTTAAAGACTGGTTGCATCTTCTGCACTTGCCTTTTTTCTGATGTTGGACTCTTGAATTTCATTGTTATTTAAAATGTTAGGTCCCTGAGCACTAACAATTCTGTAGAAGGGTGGGCTAGAAATATTTTTAATATCACCATAGTCTGTGGACTCCATTAGCTGCTGTACAGCATGCACAGGGTCAACAACTCTTGGCCAGTATTGACTGCAAGTGAAGGTTTGTCATCATGAACCAGCTGCCCCAACTTGGGAGAGGGGGATGTTCTTGTGTCTATCACCATGCTAAGCTAAAATTACTGATTTCTTTTTTAAGTTGACTGCTATTGCAAAAGAAAATGGTGATCATCCTCTGGCTATCAAGTGATAAAGTAAAAACAGAATTAACTGAAAGAAAAATGTTTAGTTTAACAGTAACTATTAAACTGCGGGAGGCAGTGGAAGACAGGAGTGCCTGGCATGCTGTGGTCCATGGTGTCACGAAGAGTCGGACACGACTAAACGACTGAACAACAACAACATTCAACAGTTTTTAAAAGGGAACAAGGATTAGAAATCATAAAGCATTCATGTAAAAAATAAAAAGCAAGTTCAATGATGTATTCAAAATTAGATCAAACAAAATTCTAGATGCATACATTTTGCAGGATGAGTGTCAGGAACACTGCTTTAAGGTGCTTCTGGTCTTACTTGCAAGGCTGGTTCCAGAGAGCAATGTGGCAGGCATGTTCTTGACCCACCTGGCATTTGCATTATGAGGTGCCACCAGGCACTATTTTGTCCTCGGTGCTATTAAATGTCCATGTGAAGACATAAGGAGCAATCACTTCAGGATTTGGAGCAAAGTGTCATCAGTATGCTCTTGGAGCTTGATGAAGACTTTTTAAAATTACAGAAGATATTTTAAATAATTGTTTCTGATTTTACAGTAAACTTTAAACCATTTTATTCCCACTATATCCCTTTTGTACACCACTTAGAAACTATAGTGTTAAGCAGTATATAAGTAGTTGAAGAAATGAATAAAAGATTTTCCTGCAGCTTGGATTAAGCACTAGAGAGGACTCAGCATGCTCAGTGAAAATGGGATGCTGACTAACTGTTGAGGTTTGGAGGGGCGGAATGGAATGAAGAGACTGGAACCCTGAACAAAGGATTTTCACACTGTAATGTTTTGTTTTAGGGCTCCATGTGTTACCATCTATATGCTGTTTGGTATAAGTCTTGCACCACAGAACTAAGTCACACATTTATTACACAATATAGAAAGCTAAATGCCATATGACGTGGCTCTCTTATCTTGATTAAATAAAGCCCACGCTCAGTAGCAGAGCATTTTCTAAGAGGAGGAACCACAAGCAATGATAGCACTTTTCTAAACCTTTAAAAGCAAAAAACATTTTTTCAATTAAACTTAGAGAGCAGCTAGCAGCTGTTCACCAGATTTACTTAATCAAGCGAAGTAGCAGAAAGCATCTCATGTACTTCTGCCTGCAATCCCAAACTCTTACACAGGAACATTTCCCACTGAATTCAGTGGAATTTACTTACAAGCACAGGATCAGACTGCAAGACTGGTAAAGCTCCTTCTCTCATACAATTCATCCTGGACCCTGCAGTTGGTAGGCTTGTTGCACTAGGCAGTGAGGTAGGTATATGACAGCTTTCTCTGTTGTGGTCTGACTGTCAAATATGCTATTGCTTGAAACTGAGAAGACAGAAACCCTGACAGGCTTCGGCCACTAAAGCATTCATATTCTCCAGGCATGTGAGGTAAAGTAGTGAGCCCACTTTTGTGTTTAAGTACTTCCAGGCTCTTCTGCTTTATTAACTAACATACATTATTTTTGTAACAGCTGTTTATTTCATGACACCCTGGAAATCACTATATGTGATGGTCTATAAATTTGGATAAATAAATTAGGCATCATATTCAGAAGTATCAAAAAATGAATTTTAAATGGTAGATTTAAGATTAGACTGCACTAAAGGATTACATACACTTCATAAACATCTATGCAGAAAAGTAATCAGATTTCAAACGGGGGTTTTACACACTTATAACCCATTTCTTCCAAAGATCAATTTAAAAAATAATAATGATGCTACAGCTCCTTTATTTAGAAAGACATGTTGTGAAGGAAAACACATTAGTCTTGTATGCACATATACATCTGTGCATACAAAACTAATGGAAATTCTGAACTGTGGGGCCAACAGGACATAAAATGCAAAAGGTCCGTGACATTTCTAAGCAATGAGCCTGTATACATTTGGGCTTTGCACAGAAATGTTACAGACCCCATTGTTTATCATTTTTTATCATTTTTTCACTCTGTACCCACATGTGTATATATATGATCTGCCAACTGAGGATAAGACTTCATGAATCTTGACAAAGTGAGCTCATGTCTACAAAATCTTATGCTGGAATACATCTGTTGTTCCCTAAATTAAAGGCTGCAATCTACTCAAAAGCCCACTGAATTCAACTGGGCTTACTCCCAGGTAAATAGGGTTAAGATTGCTATGTAAATTAGCTGCATTTTGTTTCAACAGGACCTAACTGAGTCATGGCAAGTTTTTCATACTGATGTCAGTAGGATCCAAGTTCTGGATTTTAAGTGCCACAATACTTTTTCTTGTGTACATGGCAAGTTTAGCCATCCTCTGCTTTATTGTGCAGATTTAGACGTGTGACAAAAAAATAAATCACACTCCTCTAGCTTGACTGTAATATCCCCAAGATATTCAAAGTCATCTAACTAGCAACTTCCTTCCACAGTCAGTAGCAATACCATTATTAGGAAGAAGTAGTCTCATAATTAAACAACTTGGCATTAAGGCCAACTATGAGAGGTCAGAAACAGCCCTGGGCTCATGACCAATGACTAGAAGAGTCTCATCAGGAACAAAAACAGCAACTACACTGCAAAAAGAAATCCCAGTTCTGTCTTTCACAATATGAATTGCAGACAGATTCCATTTTTACATGTCAAAACAATACAAATACAAATACATAAATGTGCACTACCTTACCTTTTTCACTTGCCTTTGGTATGCTATTTATAGACACTAGCTGACTACACAGAACAATATTTAGCATAGGGTTACCTCAACCATCAATGATGCTTCAGTGTCTGACTGAATAACACAAAGACACATCCCAGGATCTTCCCCAAGCCAGGCAAGACAACTAAGTTTAGCAGTTGTCCCTCTCCCAAGTACTGTGATTCCATCAAGGGGTCTTGTGAACTTCTCACAGAGAACTTCCAATACCTGCAGCCTACTACAATTACCAAAATTAGTTGCTAGAAGTCAAATTGGCTTATTTTGTACATTTATATCCCATCTTTTCTTTCAATGAGCTCAACATGGTGTACATGTTTCATGACAACTACACTGACATAAAAACTACCAGCATGTATATTTGAGTGGATAGACACTAAGCAAAGGAATACCGGGGCAACTTATTTTCATGAAGACAGCCCCAAATTTGCCAATTAGAAAAGGGACACTCTTGAAAAGGTTGGAATCAGAACTACAGAAACAATAAGAGAAATAATGATGGTAACTGATGCTCAAACTTTAACAACCATTTTTAAAAGGAAACAAGAGTCATACTATATAGCTTTATATATTGCTCCACAATAAACCATATCTAATATACCACTAAGTGATACCTGTCCAACATGTTCAGTGAGATAACTGACAAGCACGTGTAACATCTGTGTAACATGATAAAAGGGTCCACTCATGGGGGAACAGCACAGTAGCTACCTAGTCCTTTATCTTCTAGCGAATATACTTCAGCACTTCTTGGAACACTGTCACAAGTTCCTTAATGACATTGAAAACAGTCTCCTATCTGCCTGCCTTGAAGTAAACATCATCTGATAACAGAGCTGAGCAACTGGGTGTCCTCTCCAGATTTTGTCAGACCTCAGTTTTGATCATGACTACTGACTATGCTGGCTAGGCTGATGAGAGTTGGGAGTCCATCAACATCTGGAAGGCCACAGGTTCTCCACCCCTGCCTTAAAATAACAACACTGTCGGATTTCCCTGATTGTGGACACTTAGCCAGTACAGCAAAACTCCACAACTGATGTTTTGGTCGTCTTTGTGTGTTCAGCAAAAGTTAACCGACCATACCACAGATTCACCAAGGCCAGGTTCAGACTATCAGTAGCAACTCCTGCCAACTTTTATAAAGACCAAGTGTTAACACTGTCTGTAAAAAGTTCCAGTAAGCGACAATACGACACAACAGAAACCGGCAGGCGAACTATGCTGTTGTAACAGCAGCAGAACCCAAAGCGGACCCCTTCATACAAACGAGTTGCGCGTGAGCGTCCCACCATTTGGCGGACAAACACAAAACCAGAGTTAGGAGGGGGAGAGAGAAGACTCATAAGCAGTTCCCATTGTTTTGAGACACGAACTTGACACCTGCAAGCGAGGGGATCCACAAGATCCTCTTACCTGCCCATCCTTCAGCATCCACGCATACAACCACCCCCGCTCAGCTTTGCCCCGCGTCAAGGTGAAAAAAAGAGACGGGAGGCTAGATTTGCCCTTTAGGATCTGAAAAGGACAACTTCTGAAACCCCCACTCAGGATACCGCTTTGCCCGTGAAGACTGAGGGGGAGGTGGAAGCACCTGCCGTGTCTGCGGGGCGGAGACCCTCCTGCCCCTGGTGGAAAAGCCCCGCTGGGGAACGTGAGGAGGGAGACGCAGAAAAGAGGCTACTCACCTGGCGGAGGGGCCACCGCTGCGAGGCAAAGGCGAGAGCAGGCCCTGCTCCAGGCTCCGGCCGGACAAGCGGAGGCGGCTGCAGTCCAACACACCTCGCCGGCAAGAGCAAGGCGAGGCGGCGCACGGGTCCCCGGACGCCCCTTGGAAAAGAGGCGGGAGGGGGAGAAGCAGCAGCAGCAGCGCCGCCGGCGGGAACAGCGCCATTGGCGGCGCCCCCCGGCCAGGCCCGGAGCTCCACCGCATCCTCCGTCCCTCTCTTTCTCTTTCTCCCCCCTTCCCCGCCCCCGCGAAGGCCCTGCCAAGCCAGGCCTCGCCGCTACGAGCTCGGCCTCACGCACGCCCCGCCCCCTGCTTGCTCCCCGCGGCCTGCCCGTGCGCAGAGCGGAGCCCACAGGGGAGGATCCGGCCTGGGCCTGGCCGAGCTCTGCGCACGCGCGCCAAGCCTTGGTAGAACGTTCGGGGGAGGAGGGGCGGGGCCGCCGGAGGGAGGCGCTTGAGCGTCGGCGGAGGAAAGGGCGGGGCAATTGCACCGCGGGGGGTGAAACTCCGCCCTCTACGCTCACCTTCGCCGGCGGCGGCAAGGTTGACTCGAGCGCCTTCAGCAGCCCGGTCCTCGGTGTGTTTACCCAGAAGTAAAGTCCACTGTTTTCAGCGGGCCTTACTCGTGAGTAAATGGGAGCGGGGCTGCGGGGATTAGGCCTTGCCCTTCGTCAGTCCTCCCGCTCCGTGCTTGCGGGATAAAAGGGATGTGGTCAGTCCCCTAAAGCTGTGCGACCCTCACCGTCTCCTCATAAATACAGGAGTCCAGATTTTTTATATATATATATATATTTAATCCCTACACATCCACCCTTCAAATTCAACATTATATCCATGTCTATGAACAGAGCCATGAAAATCAGGGACCTGGCACTTCCCAGCGTCACCACTGTGCAAAAACGTGAATCTAAGGCATTGATCCTGCTGATCTTACATAAAGGTAAAGGGACCCCTGACCATTAGGTCCAGTCGTGACCGACTCTGGGGTTGCGGCGCTCATCTCGCTTTATTGGCCAATGGACCCAGCGTACAGCTTCCGGGTCATGTGGCCAGCATGACTAAGCCGCTTCTGGTGAACCAGAGCAGCGCACGGATATGCCGTTTACCTTCCCGCTGGAGCGGTACCTATTTATCTACTTGCACTTTGACATGCTTTCGAACTGTTGTGTTGGCAGGAGCAGGGACCGAGCAACGGGAGCTCACACCGTCGCGGGGATTCAAACCGCCGACCTTCTGATCGGCAAGTCCCACAGCGTCACCCCTTACATGTTGTTGTTGCTGTTTAGTCGTTCAGTCGAGTCCGACTCTTCGTGACCCCATGGACCAGAGCACGCCAGGCACTCCTGTCTTCCACTGCCTCCCGCAGTTTGGTCAGACTCATGTTTGTAGCTTCGAGAACACTGTCCAACCATCTCATCCTCTGTCGTCCCTTTCTTCTTGTGCCCTCCATCTTTCCCAACATCAGGGTCTTTTCCAGGGAGTCTTCTCTTCTTATGAGGTGGCCCAAGTATTGGAGCCTCAGCTTCAGTATCTGTCCTTCCAGTGAGCACTCAGGGCTGATTTCCTTAAGAATGGATACGTTTGATCTTCTTGCAGTCCATGGGACTCTCAAGAGTCTCCTCCAGCACCATAATTCAAAAGCATCAATTCTTCGGCGATCAGCCTTCTTTATGGTCCAGCTCTTCCATACATCACTAGTGGGAAAACCCCTTACATAGATTTCTTCAAATCCACCATCAAAGAAGAACTCAACCCCTCCCCAAGGACGGCTCTCTATGAAGGGTGTCCCTCAGTGTGTTTGGTTGAGCATGCTAAGCTGTCCCCTCCCCATTATCTCAGTGTTATCTGTGATCCCAAACAAATGCACTTATCTCCTTTCACGTGAGGGCTGAAGCATGCAAGGCCAGCAAGCACAGAATGCTGAGAGCAGGGCTGGTGTGTAGAACCCTTATGGCCCTTGCTCATGCTGCTTTAGGCCTGAACAGTGCTATGGATCTTTTCGATTTCTTCAGGAACCCTCTCCCCCCGAATACCACTATCAAAGTGCAGGTATCAGTGTCCATGGATTGTAGCACAAAAAAAAATCACACACATATCACTTTCTGATGCCACTGCTACACAATCCATCCTGGAATCTGCAGAGGAGGCTGTCATTTCTTCTCATAACAGAGCATCCAAAAATTCTATCTGTAGCTCTTTCTGGTCTAGCTGCTGTTAAATGACCTGATTAGGGCCTTATCTTCTTGGGGGGAAATCAGTATTTTCTCCATTCTCTTGCCAGTCAGAATGGGTGCTACCATTAGGCAAGGTGAGGTTATTTGCCTCAGGCAACAGAGGTTGAGATGCCACTAAAGGGCATCAAACTGCCAATTATTTAGCTTATTATAATATTTTCACAATGTGAAGGCGCCATTTATACTTTCTGCCTCTGGCTCCAAGTGTTATGGGCCATCTCAGTTGCCACCTCTTGTGTCAAGTGAGATGGGATTCTAAGCACGGGTTGTGCTCCGTGTGTTTTATTAGACTCCAACCAACTTACACTTTCCCTTTTCTTTTTACAGATGGCTGACGCCTTTCATCTTGGCTGTGAAGTTCATTAAACCTGCAGCAACATCTTATAATGCTATGAAGTTTGAGAGGATGACTTGGAGAAGTGTCCTAGAAACTGCTAGCTAGTCCTAGAAACTGAAAGGGCAGAACTATCAGACAACTTAACTTATTTGGCACTGAATCAGAAAGAGATAGATGCCAAGTGCCCATGGTGGGTTGGCCTCAGACATAAAGTGTGATACAAACTGTGATGGGTTACACCTACTGTTGAAAGTCATGTAAATGGTGTGTTCAGTGGCACATACGTAGTTTTCTCCAATAATAAAGTGTGATAAAATGAACTAAGAAACTTGGAACAACTGATAAATGTTTGGCCTTGGTTTAATCCAGTATAATACAGAGAATACATAGGTCACAGGATAAAGTAAAGAGTCTGTGGCACTATAAAGACTAACAAGTTTATTTTAGTATAAGCTTTCATGGACTATATAATACATACACAGTGAAGGGCTGTAAACTGTAGTCCATAAGAGTTAATGCTGTATAAGCCCACACACCCACACAGCTTTTTTTAAATAACACTATTCACCATTATGGAGTATCACCACCTCTTTTTTTGCTGCCCATGACAGCCATTTTAGGCTAGCACACTCAACACTTTTGTCAATATATTTGCACTGGCACCTTATTTTTCACCAAGAAAGCACTGTATGGGGGTGGGGAGAGTGTGTGTTTTAAGGAACCACAAGTGTCTTTTTTGTGTTTGCTGCAACAAACTAATGCAACTACCTTTCTGGAAATAGAATATACCCTAAAGTAAATGATATCGGTATAATAACGTTACCGTCTTTCGATTTTCCAAAAGCAGAAAACAAACAAACCAGTGCTTATTTGGGTTACTCTTAGGACTCATGTGCCTTTTAGTATTTGCAACGCAACCGCAAATCTAACATTCTGTTCCCATCATAGCATCTCCATGCTACTTGAAAAGACTTTGCCTGTTGAATTTATGTCTGATGTGCATTTGTTGAAGGCACAGAATACCTGTCGGAGAAGATACTGTGTACAGTGCCTCTGGTCAGGCAAAACAGAGCAGTACCAAATAACAGTCCATTCAATATTGAGTACTTCTAGATCATATTGAATGGGAGAAAATTAAACACATTCTTCTCACTCAAAACCGAAATATGAAAGTGTTCAACTTTGGGTAGATCATGCCCTATGTATAGGAAGAACTCTAAGTGAATCTTCAAAACTCTTTGGTCACTGTCATCAGTGGTCTAGTTTCAAACTGTGCTCTTTTTGCAATAATACAAATTCTTCCTATATTCACATTTCTGTTTCTTCTCAGCAGAAGCTGCTCTTTGTTTGAAATTTCCTTTAAGTGGTGGCACATTTCATTGTACTCCTGTATTGTAATTGTTGTTAGCTGGTACACATCTGCTAATTTTGAGAGGAAGTCTTTTCTAGCAGGTTCAACCCAGTCACACTTACATTGTAACTAAATCAGCTCTTTCCCACCTCATATGACAAATTTGTCAAATTTCTGTTTCTCTCTCTCTCTCCCCTTAACTGGATTAGAGGTTAATTACAAAGTGGGCCTATTGTGATTTCTTGTGTTAAATATGCAAGAGGTTTGCTTACTAACAAAGGATTATAATAGACACTGTAGCTTTTTGCTTTTTTTAAGGAAGTCTGCTGTTTGCCCTGAATCTGAGTGTTTGCTGTCAATTTACATTAAAGAGAAAATATTTTCCACTATATATATAACAAATCATGGAACAATGAAGACAGAGAGGAAAATGCGCACGTGAGGTTGCCATGGTTTGGAAAACACCATGTCTGTATTGAACCTTGCTGTCAAAACAAACAACCTGCAAAAACAATTGAGCATAAATATTTGTGGTATTACGGTACCTTTTGCAACCATTTCCTTATTCATCTCATAGCACTTTTCCAAATCCCTAGATTTGAAAAAGCAAAATGAAGAGAAGGGATACAGCCAGACTACTGAGCTAATGCCCCTCCCTAGAATGAACGCATATAACTAGGTAGAGAAAGACACTGTTGTGGCACTGTTTAAGTACCTGTTTCCTGTAATTCACTGACACAATTACCTATGTTCCTTCTTTCCATTATATACAGAGGAACAACTTAATGTGAGCTACCACATATGATTAAAATATAATATGGAAAGTGGTCCTCTTAAAACTCAACTGAAATCATTTATTTTTAAGTGCTTTCTTACTAAAGCTACAGGAACAACTGACCTGATTGTGAGCCTATGATGTGGGAGAATATTCCACTGAAATTTAGTTGCTTGGGGTTGCAGCCCTATTCTCACCTTAGGGAGTAAATCCCATTGAACTCACTGGGAGTTACTTCTGTGTAAGGCTACAGAGAGGCCAGAGTGTAAAAGCTGAACATTTGCTCAAAAAATGAGAAAACACAAAAGTGTATAAGCTACTTTTGGGGCAGGTTTATGCCACCAACTAAGAAACTGTTGTGCATGAAATTATAAGTTGTTAGGTACAAAACCCTTAGTTCAAATCTTGCCTTGGCATGAATTTACTTGGAGACCTCAAATCCCTGTCTCTTGGTCTCAGCCATGCATTTGCAACTTGGGTTCAATACTACCCAACTACTTGACAAGTTAGTGTAACAGTGGTCAGCAAACTTTTTCAGCAGGGGGCCAGTCCATTGTCCCTCAGACCTTGTGGGGGCTGGCCTATATTAAAAAAAATGAACAAATTCCTATGCCCCACAAATAACCCAGAGATGCATTTTAAATAAAAGGACACATTCTACTCATATAAAAACATGCCGATTCCTGGACTATCCAAGAAGGCGATTTAAAAGGCGATTTAAAAGGCGATTGGGCCGGATCCGGCCCCCGGGCCACAGTTTGCCTACCCATAGTAGATAGCAAAAAGGAGTTATCACATTTCCAAATATAATCCTATACTTATTTTTTTTAACAAAAAAAATAATACTTGGAAATGTGATGTCAAAGACTGAGCTTGCTACAACACTTCTCTTCCAGGTGTTAAGATTCTTTCATATGCAGTATAAGTCATCCTTTTTAAAAAAAATTAATCACCTATGTAGACCTTCACATCCTCTGATGTTAGACGAATAACTGTAAAGGAAGTACCTAGCCACACTGTTTGCTATGCTGATTTGTGACAGGAGCCAGTGGTAGTCTGCTGAAAGTGAATGCTTAGGGGCATACTAAGGTATGGTATGGGACATGGGTGGCGCTGTGGTCTAAACCACGGAGCCTAGGGCTTGCCAATCAGTAGGGTGGCAGTTCGAATCCCCGTGACTGGGTGAGCTCCCATTGTTCGGTCCCTGCTCCTGCCCACCTAGCATTTTGAAAGCACGTCAAAGCGCAAGTAGATAAATAGGTACCGCTCTGGTGGGAAGGTAAACAGTGTTTCCGTGCACTGTTCTGGTTTGCCAGAAGCGGCTTAGTCATGCTGGCCTCATGACCTGGAAGCTGTCTGCTGATAAACGCCGGCTCCCTCGGCCTTTAAAGCGAGATGAGCACCGCAACCCCAGAGTCATCCGTGACTGGACCTAACGGTCAGGGGTACCTTTATCTTTTAAGGTATGGAGGGGTTTTTCTTAGGGTTTGCAAGACAGAAAACCAAAATCAAAATGAAAGTCTGTTCTTATTAAGTATCTTCTATGAATGAGATTTGTTGGTGTGTACTCCCTACTACCCACAGGTAGGATGGAAGAGTTAGTCATTACAGCCTACTTCCTGTTGTGCAAGCCCTGCTGAGAACCTCCCAGGCAACATTCCATTCAGATCTCTACAAGTGTTTATTGGCAGGACCAGTTAGACAGGTGTTGCCAAAATGCAAGAAAAACATACCCCCCCACCTCAGGTGCTTGCCAGGTGTGAGGGAAAGCCACCCAGGAAGTGACAACACCCTCTGTTTGATCCCCTGCTTCCAGTATTATTGTGATCATGCTTGTCTTTCTGTACGGTACAGATTCATTTCTGCTAGCTTATTTTTCTCTCTCTTTTCTGGGTCAAGCTCAGTTTTCCATCATTACCGCCCCTCTCTCCTAGTGAAGCTTTTGAAGATAAAGATGTCTACAAAAACCCTTGTATTTCCTGAATTACCAAAGAAAAATATGAATTCCTGCTGTATTTGTTTCTGAAAATGGACAGTTTATGTCTCCTGGTTCAAGGAGCTTCTGGGTATTCAGTGTGTCTGCTGAATCATGGGGACTTCAGCAATTCCCACCCCCCTCAGAAAAAAACTGATGCTCCATCAGTTTGAGTGGCTATCATGAAGTGGAACTTGAGGGTTATATGTATGGACTTGGTGTGTTTACTGACTCTGATAAGCTTGTACTTTTTGTCTTATCACAGCAGGGATGAAGTAGCACCTCTTATTTCAAAGCAGGGGCAATTATGTTATCTCTGCGGGTGCTATTTGCCAATCTTCCACATGCCCAGTAAATAAGCTCTTCCAAATAAGCTAAGCAGCAGAAGAGGTTTGTTACACTAACATGCAAGGCTACTAGTATTTTGAAAAATTCCAAAGTCCAACCAAAATATCAAGCTTTTGAGTTTCCTAGAACTCATAATCAGGTAGATGTTAAGCAAGATGGGAAGAAGTTGAACGGAAAAAGCTGTCTAGGTACTGAATCCATAGTGTCTGTGTTGGTGAAAAATTCATTTTTGATGTATAGGCAACTATCATTTTGTGCATTTGAAAGCACCATTGCCTCCTCTCAATAAAATCAGGATGATTGCTCCATGAACAGGTCATTTAGAAGTAACCCTTGTTTCTCTGAAAGTCATCATAAAAGAAGGGGAGCTTCCTCTATCTGTTCATACTCCTGTCTCCTGCATTTAATGACACCCACACTTTGGAACACACTACCCTTGGAAATTTGGATGGCACCAACAATTTATTCTTTTAGGTGCCTCCTTCAGATTTTCTTGTTAAATAAAGGCATTTTCAGAGTAGCATTGTTGGATATCGTTCCTGTTGGTTTTACATATAAATTAAATGTATTTTTCATGTTTCCATGTTACTGGGCTTGGTTTTGGCTTTTGTTTTCATATCACCACAATATTTTTGAATGGTTGATGGTTCATAAATTCTTTGAACAAACAAACACATTTATCATCATCTAGTTAGAAACTATCTTTCCAGTGAGGACAAAGCAAAACGTTTATACAAAAAAAATTCCTTCCAGTAGCACCTTAAAGACCAACTAAGTTAGTTCTTGGTAGGAGCTTTCGTGTGCATGCACACAAAAGCTCCTACCAAGAACTAACTTAGTTGGTCTTTAAGGTGCTACTGGAAGGAATTTTTTTTGTTTTGACTATGGCAGACCAACACGGCTACCTATCTGTAACCAAAACGTTTATTTAACACTTCAGTCACACAACCTGCTCAGTGCCTGCTGAGCTCAGCTTGTGCTAGCAGCAGTCATACAACCTCCCTCTGAGAATGTGCTACCAGATTGAACTCAACATAGACTACGTAACTGTATTTCCAGCGGCATCTGTGTTTCCGAGCCATAAAATCTCAGCGCAAAGTCTCCACTTCACTTCTGAGAGATCCCCGTCTCCACTCCTGCTTGCACGCAAGTAGGAGCAGGATTGGGCAGCTCAGTTGAGGAGCGCCTGGCTGCCTTCAGGTGGTGCAGGGGCTCTCAGATGCAGCTTCCGGGCTGCCTCCACCTTCCCCAACCCCAGCTGAGCAGCCCCAATCCAGCTCCTGTTCCCATGCAAGCAGCAACGCTGCCTAGCAGAGCAGCCCAATCCCCTTCCTACTTGCCTGCAAGCAGGAGCAGGCTGGGGGTGTGTGTGCAACATCCGTTGCCTGCCCTCTTGACAGCCCAGCCCAGCCTTCCCTCACTCAGCGCCTCCAGAGCTGGAGGAGGGGGTAGTTGCTGTTGTGGCTGCAGCAGCGGCAGGGGCAGCAGTGGAGGGACCCAGCACTGGAGGGCAGCAGGTGTCTGCTCACTTGCCTCCCAGCCCACCTTCCCTCACTCTGAAAACCGAAGTGTGGCACTCAAAACGGAAGTTATACTCAGAACAGCGCATGTTTGGCTTCCAAAAAAAGTTCCAAAACCGAACACTAATTTCCAGGTTTGAAGTGTTCAGGTTCCAAGTTGTTCGAGAACTAAGCTGTTTGAAAACTGAGGTACCACTGTATTTATTTCCCCCAATTTGAACTGTATTTATCCCCCTCCCCCCCCCCCCGTGGTGATTTTCTTGAGTCAAAATGAGAGTACCCTTACACATTTTTTAGAAAAAAAGCACTGAGTTATACCATAAAATTATATATCAATGGAAAGATAATTTAATGAAGAATGTAATGCAAAATTTTTTATGAAGGATTATTTATTACAACAGCAGTCATAAAGAAGAAACGTGAAACACACAGAAAAAAATGGGATATACAGATTAAATTTCCGTGTTGGCCCTTTGTGATAAATAAGTGGGTTTTGGGTTGCAGTTTGGGTACTCGGTCTCTAAATGTTTCGCCATCACTGCACTATAAGGTAAATGTTTCCATAAGAAGATAGCTCTGAGCGATCCAGCCCCCCCCCCATTTAATCCTATTGCCAATTTCTCTAAATCACTCCAACTCAGTTTTCTCTCATTAATCAGGCACTGGGGACTATACCTGCAGTCTTCACTCAGGTCCGTAGTGCTTTCTTCTGAGGTCTCTCAGGCATCTCTCAGTACTTCTACTGCATTCTAGGCTGAACATTTGTTGCTAGCTCAGGTATTCAGCAAGGCTGCTGCCTCTTGGCTTTAGAACTCTCTCAAAGGCTGTCTCTTAGACACTTTTCTGTGCAGACTTCCTCAAATCCAGCTAGTGGTTTCAGCTCTCGTCTTCCCTCAGGTGTTTGAAGCCTCTAGGCCTAGATGTTTTCTTCAGTCGAATTTTCCATCGTCTTCCTTACATACCCTCAAGCAGTGCTTTTTTCTGGCTATACACAATGGTACGCAGTATGATCACCTTGCAGGGGGGAGGTGGCAGGAGGGTTCTCTAACTCCTTTAGAGCATCACACTCCTTCCCTAAGCTAGGCAAATGCTTCCTGGGCTTGGAGAAGGAGGCGTGAGTTTGTGTCCCAGCAGAATGTTGGATGGTATGACCAGGGCCAGATTTAGGTTTGATGAGGCCCTAAGCTACTGGAGGTGATGGGGCCCTTTATATGTCCAGCTGTCCTTTGTCAACAACAAATTGTCACTGTTTTTTGGTGTTGAATATATGCTATATGGTAATTTATGGACCTAACAGGTATCCAAAGCCATTTGCACACAACAAATAGGAGCCTACACAACACAAAACACTGTTGCTGTATGTGCGTAAATTTTAATTTATTTGTTTTTTATCCTTATTTTGGAAATGTGCATCCAGTTTTTTATTTCCTTTAAAATTTTGGGGGCCCCCAAGAGAATGGGGCCCTAAGCTATAGCTTGTTTAGTTTATATGTAAATCCGGCACTAGTATGACCCTGTAGTAAAAATAGGCACACACAGTCAGGTACTGAGACTACAGAAAAAGGTATGGTGTTGCAGCAAGTCATTTAATTATCATGCCTCATGTAATAACTATATACCAATATCTTAATGAAGTTCCAGTAAAGCATGTAATTGTTTTACATGTAATTGTTTTTCCTGGCCCCGATGAATTTTTGCACCCAGGGCAACGGCCCAGAGTACAGGCATCATTTTTTCTCGTAACAAAGCACTGGTCAAAGCTCACACAGATCAACATTCATTGAGGTCTGAGACCTGCCTTTTATGCCGGAACAGGGTCTCTCCAGCCAAATGTTTTAAATTTGGATGGAATTCAGACCCCGCTCTCCCTAGTCAGGCCAAAACTGATGGGATCGAGCAGTAGGTTCACTGCCTTAATCAATTAGAACTCACTGGTTTTCAATCCACTGTGTCTAAAGACTAAAACCTCAATCTCAGAACAATTTTTGTTCTGACACAAAGTGGCAGTTAATTGAACAGCCACCAGCAATCTCCCCTCTGATATTTTACATACATCACAACTCATAACAGAGAACTGAGACATTTTATAGCTGATTAACTCTTCCATTTTTTAAAGTGAATTTCCTTGTCCATTCTTTTATATATTTTACCCCAGAAATAAAACCTGATTTCTTCAAAGGGGAAAAAAGCAAGATCTTATGTCCTGGAGAAGACTGAGCCCAAGTTATTTTCCTTATCATCTAGTTTTCTATAGGGAGGGTTTTTTGTATTGAGAAATATTCCATTAGAATTAGGTGTTGCCTGCAACTGACAGATACCTGTACCTATACTGCCACCAAGTGTCTGCATGAAAGTTCACAGTCTGATACCTGATGTTTTTCTGAGCTCTGTCCCAAATGGTGTTGGCAAACACGTTTGAAAATCAGACTGCAAATGCCCTGGGTTGTCCTCAACCCAGGGCAGACAATTCACAGCTACCTGCTGCAGATCATAGCAATGCTGCTGCCTGCCACCATCACTGCTAGCTGCATCATGAGGGTCTCACTGATGCCAAGGATGCCACCAGAAGACATTTTTCTGAGCGTCCCCCTCACAGCTGGCATCAGGCCATACCCAGAGGCAGCAGAGAAGAGGATGAACAAAAGGAGTCATGAAAGGGTGGAGTGAGGGGCACAATGGTTATATCCTGTCTCAGTACCCCAGAGCATTGAAAGACAAGAGGCAAGTTCCTGGCAACCTATTTATTCACTTAAATCAGGAAAAGAAGAACCTTTGTCCCTCCAAAAGCTGTTTGGCTTCATCAGCCCCAGGCAGCATGGCAGTCCCTTGTGGCAAAAACATAGAATTACCCAGAATACAGTTTCACTCTTTCTGTGTCATACTGATCTGGAGTTTATTTTTCTAAGTTTAATGCTAACTACCAAAATGGTCGATCTTACCCACTCTAGCATTAGGCTTTGAGCTGCCTAGTTCATCCTGGAATCTTGTTGTGCTTTTAATGTTGCTAATCCATTCTACCCAGTACTACTAATGCACAATGAGTAAACAACTCGGCATATGCTTCCATCGTTTTATGAAAGCACACTTTCTTTTTGGAATTCTTTAGTTAGATTTCCACTAGATGGCATGAGCATTCCATTTTTTGCTTCAGCTCTGGGGCAAACAACATGCTGTATAACTTTCTGGAGGGATAGCTGTGTCAGCCCGTTCCAGAAATGACGGCAAAAGAGCCTTGTGGTTCCTTAAAAGCCAGCAGACTTGTTGCAGAATAAGCATTTGTGGACTAGAGCCTGCCTCATCAGGTGTACAAAGTTTTATCCTCAGTTGGCAGCTTTTATTTATGCATCTTTCTAAGTTGCCTTTGAAAACTATAGCTGTGCCAAGGTGGTTGACATTAAAAGACAATACAGGTATACAATGCATTTCATATGTTTTTTGGCTGTTGTTTTTTAATAGCAACTATCTGTGGGCGGGTTGTAGTGTTCAGGATTGTGACTGTGCTGTAAATAACCTATTATTTGCCCCCAGATTGATCCAATGGGAAGCTTTCTTCCTGGATAAAAAGCAGCTGGGGAGGTGCAATTTCATTAGGACTACAGTATGAGAGCAATACAGTGCATACAGTGGTACCTCGGATTAAGTACTTAATTCGTTCCAGAGGTCCGTTCTTAACCTGAAACTGTTCTTAACCTGAAGCACCACTTTTGCTAATGGGGCCTCCTGCTGCCTCTGGGCCGCCGCTGCACGATTTCTGTTGTCATCCTGAAACAAAGTTCTTAACCTGAAGCACTATTTCTGGGTTAGCGGAGTCTGTAACCTGAAGCGTATGTAACCCGAGGTACCACTGTACTGGTACTGATTCTGATCCCCCTCGCAGCTGCTTTTTTAAAACCTGGATCATCAAGCTATCTATATACACATACATGCCTACAGAGCAGCTTCAATCCCATTTTTGGAGATGCTGGAGGATGAACCCAAGACAAGGAAACTATGGACGGGGGTGAGGGAAATCAATGTTTAATTTTCATTGTAATGTTTTATTGATGGTGGGGAATTGTAATGATGAGAAACATATCTACTGTCCTTAAATAACTGGGGGAGCATTGTAGGCTATGGTACAGACCACGGCTATTTCAAGGCCTGGTGGAGCCTGGTTTTATTCCTAGTGCCAATAACTGGCTGCTACCCAAGAGGCATAGGACTTGGGCAAGTGCACCTATATTGCTGCTGAACTTAACTGCCTCTGTTACTTAAAACCATGCAAAACTTGGTCCTCTGCATATTTAGCTTCCAATTAAGTGTGCCTATTAGGATTTCAGCTTGTTTGATTCCCTGTATATCCATATACCTCCTATCCTGAAAGCCTCAAACACTTTTACCATTAAAGAAAACATGAAGCCTTTCATGATATTAAGGCAATAATGACTTGGATTATTTGGAAGGCCTGTCTTTTGATGTTGTGTACTATCATCGTAGCAAGGCACGAGAGAAAATGAAGCTTCATAGTCCAGCCCCAGCAAAGCTGTTTGCTAATATGAACACAAACCCAGTCATAAACCGGCAGGTCTTAACAGTATATCATCTATACCTGCTAGAAGATCTTTTTCCTGTGACTCTGGACATGTTCTTTCTCTGGTAAATGAGTTACTTTCTGACTGACAGGAAGCTGATAACATCCTTCAGATTTGCATGCTGTCTGCACCTGTGCTCTTTAGCCCTGGAACCTTGTAGTCACAGTTGTTTGTATGAGCCTGTTGTCTGTCTTCCTTGTTTTGGTCCATTCTGCAGAACAAAAGACTTAGAATAGCTGGTGTTATGAAATATTTTTTTCCCTTTGATCTAAGACGAGAGGGAGAAGAATGCCTTGTCATTTATAGTCTGGGTTCATACGGCGACCAAGTCATAAGATACTGTACTAAAGATTCAGAAGAGATGCTTCATATTGATTGACGCCTTGTGTCTTACTAGTATACCAGCTTTTCTGATAAATTGTTTGTTTGTTTATTAAATTTCTATACTGCTTTATATTTTTAAGAAAAAAATATCAAAGCAGTTTCTAAGCTACATTACAGCATTAAACAGAGGGCATAATTCTTGTATTTCTGGGAGTTGGACTAGATGACCCTTGGGGTCTTTTCAAATATTATTCTAAAGCAATCTAGAATAAAACATTAAAGAAGAAAGTCAAATATAAAGGATATATTCAAAGCAGCATAACTAACAGGAAGCTAAAATATTATCTTAAAGATTTTAAAGCAAAACATTACAAAGGAGGTCAAGTACAGAATGCACATGTACCCACTCCAATGACATCTCCCTAGATTTTATCGAGACAGGGGCACATGAATCACTTCCCAACCAACTCGTGGCTTGCTAAATCGGATATGAAGATTTGCATTTCCTTTAGGCTGTGATTGCCATTGAGTATGTAGCTCAAACAGCATGACCTATAAACAAGGTTGGAGTATCAACAGGCTTGGGGAAAACCAAAGGTTTTGCAGAAGTACAAAAAGCATTTCTTTAAAAAATCCTCTTTGGAAGATGGGCCTTCTAAAATAGTTCAGTGAGTACTGATTACACTCAATGCAGCCTGTTGCAAGGGAAGGATCTAGGGTTGCCATATTTCAAAAGTAAAATTCCTGACAAAAATTCAGCAAAATTCCCCCAACGCCATTTTTACACCCAAAAACCAGGACGTCAGGAATTTTCCTGGCGTATGGCAAGCCTAGAAGAACAGAATGGCTGGAATCTTGAACTCAGAACTACAGACCCCAACATGTACCTGCAGTTTCTCACTGAATGCATAAGGAAGGTTATTTTTCTAGGGGAAAGCCTGTGCTGTATCTGGAAAATGTGTTATGTGAACCAGCCGTTACAGTTCATGGGACATTTCAGAATAACACACATTCTGGATAACAGCAAGGTTTGCTCCTGAATCATTTACTTGAATGTTCCTCCCAACACCACATTTTCCTGATACAGGACTATTGTGACTAGTTACATTCATTGGAAGATAAGTGTGGTATATGAATGAAATAAACAAAAAAAGTGTGTTGTACTCTGTGAGACAGACATGGCCACAGCCGAACCACCTCCCATAATGTTGTTGTTGAGTAGCAGTGTGTATCAAACCTCCCATTGCAATATTTTGCAATGTGGTATTAGTATTAGTCATAAAAATATAGCATGCAAAGTGGCCTTGAGAGTGTATGGCAATTGCTGACATGAACTCCTTTGATTTCTCTAGGCACCACCAGTAGATGGCACTAGAAGGCTAAGCAACAGGGTTTAACCTGGAGAGGTTCTGAAAACAATCAGGTTTTTGAGACTTTTTGAACTTTCAAAATGGGCTGTACCTCCTGGGCCTACCCAACCCAGCATGAATTTGTTCCACACGTGAGAACCCAGAGATCTTTGCGTGCCCTTCTGTGCAGACAGCCTACCGCTGTGTGCAAGGGCCTGAAGATGAGGACATTAATCTCAGCACTGGAATTAGAAAAGGCATAGATGCTTCGTAACGCTTCAGAAAGCCTAAAGGCAAAGCAGCAGCTCTTTCTGAACCACCTTCTTCTCAAATCATGTTGGTATGATAGGGCACTGAAACTGCAGCCATCCACAATCTGCTACGGATCACTGAGGATCCTCTGTCCAGAGGGAGATTTAGGGGAGCGTGACCAGTTCAGTCGCACTGTGCACGGAGCCTCAGGGGCGTTACAACTGTAATGTAAAATGGAAGGCGAGAGGTGGGGGCACCAAATTTTGGTGTTGCACAGGGCACCGTTGAAATTTGAGACACCAAAGCCCACCGCTGCTCTGCCAGGGCTCATTCAGTGCACCTAGGTTCCTGCAGGTGAGAGTGAAAGTTGCCACTTGGTCTTGGATTTGATTCCCACCTTAGAGCTTTATGCAGGAGACGCTGACAAAGCTTGCCTTCACCACAGCTGGGATTAAATGGTGTGTTACTGTTCCATTTCCCACTTCAGCAAAGTGATTTGTTCATTCCTCACCGTTGCACCTGCTAACAAGTCAAAGTGAATTGGTAGGAGAATGTCAGCTCATTTGAAATGCCTGCAAAGCTTCTCTTGCTTGACAGGGAGGGGACTGCTGTCTCCCTTTCCCCCCGATAAAATCGACCCCCAACACCTGTAGCAAACACCACGCACAAAGTGAATCTGGAAAACTGCCACACAGCAACGTCTCTGAAAAATAGTGGTTACTTGCTGCAAAAAACTAGAACAACTTTTATCAAGCATGTTTTGATTCAGCCGGTGGCAGTGCAGCCCAAGAGCATTGGGCTAGAACTGGGGAACTGGGGAAACCAGGGTTCAAATCCCTACTCAGCCATGAAGCTCACTTTGGACCAGGCACTGTCTCTCAGCCTAAACTACCTTACAGGGTTGTTATGAGGATAACATGTGCAGGGGGAGAACTGTGTATGCCACCTTGAGCAGCCTTGGAGGAAAGGTGAGATATAAATGTAATAAATAAATAAGTAAAGAAACACTAGTGGGCACCTTCAAGACCGCTTAACAGAGCTTAATTATCTCACAAGTTCATTGAACACCCAGTCAAATTCACAATCAAGGTGGTAAAGGTAAAGGCAAAGGTACCCCTGACCATTAGGTCCAGTTGCGGACGACACTGGGGTTGTGCGCTCATCTCACTCTATAGGCCGAGGGAGCTGGCGCTTCTGGATCACATGATCCAGACAGCTTCTGGATCATGTGGCCAGCATGACTAAGCTGCTTCTGGCGAACCAGAGCAGCACACAGAAATGCCGTTTACCTTCCCGCCGGAGTGGTACCTATTTATCTACTTGCACTTTGACATGCTTTCGAACTGCTAGGTGGGCAGGAGCTGGGACCGAACAACGGGAGCTCACCCTGTCACGGGGATTTGAACCACCGACCTTCCAATCGGCAAGCCCTAGGCTCTGTGGTTTACACCACAGCACCACCTGCGTCCCACAATCAAGATGGTAAGAGGGGTAGATTTTTCTCGACTCCCATTCCGTATGTATTTGCTGTTGAACTGCTTTGACTTGTATTGATTCTATTGCTATAGTTGCTATAAGCGAAATAATAAGTAGGCACAGCACATGCTTTTAAAAGGCACAGGTTTTGTGGGGTGTGTGTGTGTGTGTGTGTGTTTACAATAGAACACATATTTAAACCTTGCCGTAAGTCTTATCCTCCTGCCCCTGAGTGGCACAACTCCTTTGAGATCTCCTTCATCAGCTGGTATTCGGAGACAAGCTGCCTCAGATCCTGGAGATAGCCAAAATCTAAGCTCTTTGAGATAAGTCACTATTGTTTCTTGCCACACACACACGGAAAACAACAGTCAGAGGTGCTACTTTGCTTATGTCCTGCTTGTGGGTTCCCATAGGCACCTGTTGAGCCATGGTGGGAGAAAGGATGCTGCACTAGATAGTCCTCTAGTCTGATTCAACAGGGCTTTTCTTTGGTTCTTGTTATGTCCCAGCAGACCCCAGGACAGCAGAAGCAGCTGCCTGCAGGAAGATTTACATAAAAATGCAGTAACCAAGCCAGCACACCTTGGTAAGTCACCCCCTCTAGGGCAAAGTATTTAAAATGCTTTTCTCAATTCTGAGCTGAACCAAGAGGTACACAAAAAAGAAAACCAGCCAACCTCATGCACTGGCAGCTCCAAATTAGAAGCCTTCTGAGCATGCTTTGCAGAGCTTCACTCTGCCCACTTAAAATTTCTGGCTCCACTAACCCATATCCTGCTATGAATCAGACCAAAGCAAGTTGCAGTCTGGGGCAGTCTTCTTCCTACCTCAGCCCAGGCCATTTTGTAACAGGCTACACCTCTTGTGGTCTGGCATCTAGGCATATTTGTCAAACCCTAGGGACGAAACAACTTGGGACGCGGGTGGCGCTGTGGGATAAACCACAGAGCCTAGGACTTGCCGATCAGAAGGTCAGCGGTTCGAATTCCCATGACGGGGTGAGCTCCCGTTGCTCGGTCACTGCTCCTGCCCACCTAGCAGTTCGAAAGTACATCAAAGTGCAAGTAGATAAATAGGTACCGCTCCGGCGGGAAGGTAAATGGAGTTTCCGTGCGCTGCTCTGGTTCGCCAGAAGTGGCTTAGTCATGCTGGCCACATGACCCGGAAGCTGTACGCCGGCTCCCTTGGCCCATAGAGCAAGATGAGCACTGCAACCTCAGAGTCGGTCACGACTGGACCTAATCGTCAGGGGTCCTTAGGGACAAAACAAACTCCCCCTGAAATGCAGGGAGGGTTAGGGTCCTAAACCCAGAACCTCTGTGGCAGCTCTCTGCTGGGATAGCCACTCCACCCCACAATGTCCACATGTTAAAACATCACATTTACATAGAGCCCCAAATATACATTGCAAATGTATATAGGCTTCAACCATGAGATCTGTACATCCCAAAACGTATAGGGTGTAAGGTTGTGGAGGCCCCATGGGAAAAGTGACCTGCAATGCACAGAGAGGGCAAGTGTTGTGTAAGTAGCCAAGTATTGCTCAGGAAGAAACTATTATCAAATTGATGGGATTGTGCACAGTCTATCCAATGACTTCTAGATCTTAATCTCTGAGCCATTCTAGCACAGCTGTGTGCCCTGAAGCTGTGAGAAAGGATGAGCATCTTTAGAAGAATATCTTCTAAAATGAAATTGGCTACATGTACAAAACTTGCATAAGTTGTGCTTGTGCTGTTATTAATTACAACAAGAGATTTAGTATGCTTCCACCTCTTCAAACTTAAATAAGAGTTGTTTGGTGAAAGAGATTAATAGTGGTTGGCAAACAGAATAATTTGAGCAATGTAGTTATCTTTTTTGGGAAATATGCCTCTCAGGGAGTATGAAATAAAGAAAAAATAATGATCTTCCCATATTGGATTTTACAAGAAATAAATTAGGTACAGTTTAACATTTAGCCCAGTGTGCAGGTCAAGTGCTGAAGTAAATTTCAGAAAACCAAGATCAAAAGGCTCCCCTCAAGGAACCACAAAGCAGAACCACAAATAGATAATCTTTACTTAGAGTAGACCCATTGAAATTAAAGGACCTAAGGTAGCCATGGCCATAAATTTCAGTGTATCTACTTTGTGTAAACAAATATAACCCACAATCCTGACTGAATGAAAATGAGAACTGCAGTCTCAAAATCTACAGATAAAGGTGAAATAATTCAAAAATTGTGCATCACTCCTTGAAACAATACATAAATATATAATTGAAGTAACAATGCCAAATATCACCTCATATAACAACCAAAGGATTGACCAAGGGTCATAACCCCCCCCCCACATTTTATCACATTTAAACATATGTACCACCACCATTTTCCCCCTCTAAAAACCAGCAGAATTCATGGGTTATATCCAACAACATCATCCTATTAGTGAAAGGCCTTTTGCCTGTGCAACAGGATTTCTGCTACGTCTTCTCTCCTCAATGGCTTCCTGTGCCCCAAATTCTTCTCCAAAGGGTTGGAGGTCCTCCACAACATATTTGGGGTGGCAGAAGGGAAGGAGAAGTCTTATTCTAGAGGTGGAAGTGATTTCATAGTGCAACCTCTTCAATCCAATAAGCTTCATCATGAAAAATGATTGCTCATTTCTATTTTTTTCAGATATATGTAGGTCAATGAGGAAAGAAAACTAATATTTAAAAACAAGGTTAAAACAGCTCTATAATGTTCTGTGTTTCCAACATCATGTTACATCAAGAGGAAGCAGAGGCAATTTAGGTGTTTAAAACAAAGAAATAATTTTCTACGATATACATCAATCTGTTGTATTACAAGAAGAGTGATCCAGTGACATATACATGAAGTTTCATTTGTGGGAAGAGAGCTTTGAAACATTTGTGCATTTATATAAGCAAGGCAATTTACAACTATAAAAACTCAATTCACTTAAAAATAGAGTATTAAAAGCCTGAACAGAATGGCTAAAACAGAAGCAAGATTAAAGTATGTTGACTGCCAGATCAGAATATACACTCATTCTGATAGTTCATGAACAATGTATACATTTTAGCGCACGTGGTTCCCTAAATCCCCTTAATATCTTGAGATCTACGGCTGACCCCATCATTAGCAGAGTGAGGCAATTGCCTCAGGTAGCAAATACTGGAGGGCAGCTCTGGCAGCATCCATAGTCATTACTTCTGAGCCCTGACTATTCCTTTCTGCTCCAGATCACAGCTATGTGTGCCACACAGTCCATCAGGTAGCCCCTAAACTAACCTGTTGCCCTCAGTGGAAGATGCTATGTTGGATAAATTTAAAAGAGGGTTCCTAAACTGTAGGTTACCCTCACAACCCCCCCCCCCCAAAATGCAGGCTCCAAGTGAAAATATAGGCCTTTACTGAAATACAAATATGCGTAGGGACAGCCTCAAAAATAGACGGGACTGCAAAGAACCACAGCCAAAACAATATTTTTTATACACTTCTAGATTACATATGTGATTTCTATTCACCAGTCAAAGGATAACAGCAATCTTTATAGTTGCAACCCAATGTCATCATGTTGAACAAATCAAAATCATTTGGCTCTTTGGATCATCCCTCATCATCATGTGATTACATATTTTTGAGTGTCTTTCCTTATTAAAGCTTTGACTAATTTTCGTATTCATTAAATGTCTCCCAATCTCCTCTTTCATCTGTTTACAAAACGATTCAAGATTAACCACAATTGCCATGCCTAGCCAATTCTCTTTTCATGCTTACAGTGGCCACCATAGATTTTAACAGTATGTTCTTTTCAGTGTTGTGGAACAGACATTCTGTTACCCAAAAGCAGCTTGTTCTGTACAGTCAAACAGAATCCATTCCAGAAGTCCGTTTGACTTCCAAAACATTTGGAAACCAAGACGCAGCTTCCGATTGGCTGCAGGAAGCTCCTCCAGCCAATCGGAAGCCACAGAACTTGCGTCAGACATTCGGGTTCCAAAGAACATTTGCAAACTGCAACACTCACTTCCGGGTTTGCAGCGTTTGGGAACCAAAACCTTTGACTCGCAAGGCGTTTGGGATCCAAGGTACGACTGTACTATAAAAGGCACTGGAGCTGGAATAAAGGGTAATATGTACTCAGTCAAAAATGCCTTCAGATTCAATGGGATTCAATACCCTACTAACAAATTTAGGCTGCGGAATTAAAGTTGATGTAGAGCTCTTGCACAACTAACCCACCTCCCCAGAAATCAGATTTTTGTGATAAGGAAGTGAAAGAAAAATGCAGTGGAAAGCTTATGATAGCACCCGCTTTGATGCGATGTTGTGTATCCTCCACATGAACAAATCTGAGTGAATGCTCATTAAATAGCCGACATCATTTAATCTTCCTGAAAACAGATCAGGATAACAGATCAACAGATACATTGTCTGGACATGCCAAAAAGTTAACTCTAGTTTGGGAAGCTCTATGCCAGAAAGTCAAAGGATATGTTGTTTCTTTGCATACATGAACCTCATAGGCCTCTGAGTAACAGGCTGTATCCAACTGGGGCACAGGGTATCCCTGTGGAAGCCAGCAGGGATGTACTAAGCTAAGGTCAGGCCCTTTGGTTTAAAAATGTCCTAAAGCTGCAACAGGATTCAAAGGCCATTTTATTTTACAAACTTGAAAGCCAGAGCAAAGTTCAGCCAAACATAGGATACACACACTTGGCACAAGCTGGACGCAAAAGCTGTGAGTCTGTTCGTACCGATGACGACCATCTGACAGCAACATTACAAAGTACTCAGCACTGACCCCAAGAGAAGCAGGTTGCCTCATCTTCCATTTTCTCTGCCTTTGCTGGATGCTCCTTTCCCCTCTGCACCCAAGTGTGATCAAACTTTGCTCCTCATTGCCCAAATGCTAAACATTATACAAGTTGCAGTAGCGAGTTGGCCTTTGGGCTTTAACTTTTCCCCTCCCAGACATCAGCAAGTTCAGACCAGTTTGCAAGGTGCACTGCTTACAACTTTACATTTCTTTCACAAGAATATTAACAGTAAGGCTGGAAGATTGTGCATTAATCTAAGCACAGGGTACCTCAAAATGTGGTAAATTCCATCTAGCCTCTTTCTAGACTAGTTACCCTTTGTGGATGTAAGGGTGTGTGTGTGTGTGTGTGTGTGTGTGTGTGAGAGAGAGAGAGAGAGAGAGAGAGAGGAATGTGCACTTGTGTATTTGTATAATATAAACTCGCTGTTTTGTTTTTATGGGTGTTTGTGTGTAACTTGATACAGTTGCTATTTAAAAAATAATAATAATTTGAAGTTCTGTTTAAAACTTTGTGGTCAGTTGCCTTGAGACACTGATTAGGGTATTGATACAATATTTTCAAGCTCAACTTTCATGATGTACTGGTTCAAATTACCAAATCACACAACTGGCCAATCTCAACTTTTATTAGTTTATTTATTACATTTATTCAGTGCATTTTTTCTGGTGGGGTACGCATACCCCTAAACATTTTGTGAATCTTTGTACTTTTGTCTATTTACTGTATTTATTTTTCATGATTTGAACTATAAAATAGTGATTTTCTTGAGTCAAAACGAGAGTACCCCTAAACATTTTTTTAAGAATAAAGCACTGCATTTATTACATTTATATGCCACCTTTATCTTCCAAGGATCTCAAGGTGGTGTACATGGTTCTCCTCTTCTCTGCATCAGAGATGGTGATTGGCCCAAGGTCACCGAGTGAGCTTCATGCTGAGTTGGGATTCCAACCCTGGTCTTGCAGGTCATAGTCCAACACTCTAACCATTACACCATCCTTCATTTGAGGATCACAGGACAGTTTACAATAAAAACACAATCTTCCATGGAGCCTTGTGGCTTCATATTTTCAGTTGTCATTTTTTAAAAAGCATTTGGATCCAGAAATAAGGGACAAAAGTCTCTTGCTTCAATGAACTGTAAATTACTTCCTGAAGTTCTTTTAGTTGTATTTGGGGATCTCAGCACAGATTGCCGACTGTTTTCTTAGGGAGTATTTAAATGCAATTCTTGTTGTGTCCACTTATTCTTTATCCCAAGACCTGTCTTTGACATCTTCACATGTTTTATTGCTCTATTTCCATAAGAAAAAAATCTTTGAAATGCACAAGGCTGTTTAAATCAGCATGGGGTCATAAAGAGTCTGTTGTGCATCAATCCTAGGGAAGAGATCACTTGCGATAACTTGTGACAGGAGACCCTGAGCTTTCAGCACAATGAGAGGCACATTTCCCTGTTGCCTTCTCTTTTCTAGTTGACTTGAGACCAACTTACACGCAATGAAGGGAGAGCTGTGTTTTCAAATGAGCATCTTCCTAATCACCTGCACTTCGATTTTAAGTGGCATGTGGGCCACTTTCCATCTCCACTCAGGAGAAAAACTAGGTGCATCAATGGCATGAGGAAGCGTCAGCTGCTATCTATGCACCCCTTTAAATAGATACTTTAAATTGCACTCCTACCACCTGCTTTAGATGTGATTGAGGCACACCAGCTGGTTTTGCTCCATCTCTCCTTTTGTTTCTATGTCTGAGCTATTTAATCCTGCCATCCTTGAGGTCTTCTCCCGGTGCCCATGAAGGCTTTGAGCCCCGCCCCCCGCTGGTCCACTACCCCCCCCCCCCGCATGAGGTGGTAAAGGTATTACCTTTTTTCCCCTTGAGTAGAAGGAAGGAGTTCAAGACTGATGCTCTTTCCCACTTCCACTTTCAGCTCATTGTGCTTTTCAGGGCTAAAATCAATTCAGCTGGATCTGATTTTTACATAGTCCATTGGAAAAGCGAAGTCTGAATATGTGCATGTACTTTCTCTCTTTCTGTCTCTTGCGGGGCTTGGAGTGAGCAGAAACCTGGGGGGTTTTCCTATGGCACTTGCTCAAAAATCCAAATATGCCTACGGAACTAAAATGTTGGTGACCCCCTTACCTCTCGCATGATCACACAGTAATGAATGCTGTAACCAGCTACTGTTGCTTGAGTCTCTTTTCTAAAGGGCGGGCAGAGAAAGTTATTGCTCCCTGATTTTCACCAAACTGCTTAAGGCAGCCAGTGTGGTGACATCCAAAAAATTTGAGGTACAATTTGTGTCATCATGCTCTTTAATACATAGATCCTTGTGGATCAATTTAAAATAGATATTGTCCTCAGTTTGAATGGGGAGACCAACACTTTTGCTGATTTGGGTGGAATGGGGTTAGTATACCTTTCAAATACCAGTTTGCGGTTCTCATCCTGTGGGTCCCTGCATGTTTGTTGGACTACAACTCACATCATCCCTAGCTAGCAAGGCCAGAGCTCAGGGATGATGGGAGTTGTAGTCCAACAACATCTGGGGACCCACAGGTTGAGAACCGCTGTGAGTAGCTACTTGAGTAATTTCTGCTCTATGCTAAACTAAGCTAGGCTACGGAGGGAGGCATGTCTGCTATCCCCACCCCTGATGTCACTGCATCCTGCTGACCCCACCTCCTTACCTAATGCACAGAGGCAGGGCCAACTGGGCTCAGCTCTGCTCCATCCTATTCCATTTAGCTAATGCAAGAGTAGCCAACATGGTGTCATCCAAATTATGTTGGACTACAATTCCACCAGCCGCTGCCAGTATGGCCAATGGTCAGGGATGGTGGCAGTCATAGTTCAACATTTGTTGACTACCCGATTAACACATGGAGACAACATCTGAATGGTGTTTGCTAGGCCTCTGGAAAAGAACAAACCCGGAACAGCCCAAACATTTTATTAGCGCGCTCTCTCTCTCTCTCTCTCTTTCTCTCTCTCTGTGTGTGTTCAGTTTGTATTATTTTTGGATTCCTCTGGGGAATCACTGGAATTAAGAGATAACAAATAACCTCAATGAGTTCAGGCCACAACGCTCCCAGGATCTGGTAGGATGTTGAGCGTGCCCATAGTTCCCTAGAGGTAGGTTAGTTAGTTGGACACATTTGGGTTATTGGCCTAGAGGCATCTGAGGTCAGCATCTGAGTGCATCATTCCTCAGTGCTCCGCCCATCCCCATGTGCTTGTGTGGCACTGTGAGTTGATGACACCTTACAGTCCCTGCCCTGGTATGAACCACAACAAAGCAGGCCTGTTGCGCACACATTCAGTGTGTATGTGAGCATGTGTGTGTGAGAGAGAAAGAGATCTCAAAGGGAAGCTGAGTCCAAGACTTTATCTTGCATAGGGCTTTGTGCAACCCATCACTAATAACATCAGGGTGTTCTGCCAAGTTCTCCAACGAACCTGTGACTTTATCCAAAATGACGGGGAGGGGGGACTGATTTATTCTACCATAAAAGTGGCATTAAATAAACGTGACCTGAGAGAATCCCAGCCCTACAATTCCAGTCCTGTTTGGGCCTGTAGGGAGAGATGAAAGCCTTCCCTATAATTCCACTGTGCGACCCGGAATCCCCCCTACTTGATCTGCCAAAGCCTTTGGCTGCTGTAGAGCCCTGCATTTGATTGCCCTGACAGAAGCGGCTTATTAATTGCACTAATGAGGGGCTCAGCAATAAGAAGCAGGGCAGAGAAAGATGGAGAGAGTCCAGTGTGGCTAATAAAACGTTTGAAACCCAACAGAGCACAAGGTCATCCTGTTGCCAAGCTGCTAGCTAAGCTGCCTGCCACACTAAATTGAGGACCAGGAGGTGACTCTGGGGGGGAAATACCCTTCCCCAGAGAAGTTGCATTCTTAACAGGACGAGTGATGTTTTATTTTCTTAAAGTAGATGTACGTTATAGCAGGTTGGAATGATGTTGAAGCCTTCCATCTCTGGCCTTGGTGTAGGAAATTGCTGGGTTTTTAACAAATTCAAGAGAGATGTGTGTAAATTGGAAAGTAGACTGGACCCCAAAATATGTTATTAAAGAAAACATTGAAAATGATTACACTTCCTTATCATGCTAGTCCCTTCCTTAAAGCCTGAAGCCTGGCTAGAAGAAGGAGAGATACAAATTCCCATGTTGCTTTCCGATGAAAGGATCTTTTCAGTGGTGGTTTGCTGATTGTAGAATGCCCTCCCTAGTGTGGCTTGCCTGTCTCCATCAGCAGGAACTTAAAAACATTCTTGCTTACTCATGAACTTGGTGGCTGAAGAATACGGATCACTGGATGAAAGTATGTTTACTTGTAATTAGATTGTATTTTACTGTAACTGTGTTTAGATGTTTTTATTTATAATTGTTTTTATAACATTTTAATCTGTTTTAGAATGTTTTTGGTCTTTAAATTTTATATCTGTATGCTGCCCTCGTCTACTTGCAGAGGAAGCGCATGGTATCCAATAAATAAAATATTAAGAATGAGTATTGGAGCCACCCTGAAAATATATTATCTGTGTTCTGGTCAGATGAACAATCCCCTTTTCAGATTGGAGCTCGAGGTGCTATCTAGAGTTTCCTAAGGGGAACTTGCCATGGCAGCAGAAGAGTACTATATGGACCGCTTCTGCAAAAATCATTCTGGGAGGATGATGGGAGACAAAGGGCAATGGAAAAGGAGGGGGCATGAGATGCTGAACACCATCAAGCCAGGTTTGTGTGAAAGAGTAAGCATGGGGAAGTGGAATGCAAGAAGGGTGAGAATTAAGCTGGGCGATCTGGACCTGTGCTGGGAGCCTGCATAAAAGAAATCAGCGTTGCAACTGCAGATAGAGAGTCTGCAAGAAGATCTGTACCTCAAAGAGACAGTGCCAGAGAGTAACAGCATTACAAAATCAACATGGAAGTTTTGTAAAGACTTTACTCTGCTTTTAAACAGGGGTGGCCAACTTCCAATAGACTACGATCTACTCACAGAGTTAAAAACTGGCAGTGATCTACTCCCTTTTTAGGGGTGCAGGGCAAAGATGCTGAGCTTTTTTTTAGGGGAGCCAAAGTTTTTTAGCTTCTTTGCGGGAAGCCACTGATCTACTGGTGATCCACCAGACATCCAGTGATCTACTGGTAGATCACCATCTACCTGTTGGACATGCCTGCTTTTAAAGAAGTTTCCTGTGTCAGCAGCAGCATGCTGTGGCAACACCTCAGAAAATCCTCTTCATTTTAACAAAGCGTCTTAGTAAAATATATGACCTCACATGCCTATAATTTTGTTTGGAGAGTATTTGGATTTTATTGTGTCCTGGTCTTTGGTCTTTTGGATCAGGAGCTGCAGCTAAATTGCTTGCACCTAGCTAGAGCCACTGGAAAAGAGGGTCTTGTTTTTTCAGACTTGCCACCAGCATTTGGCATGTACATGGAGAGGAAATTTCTTAATTATATTGACTCATAGTAGATAATCATTAATGAAACATGACTGATGTGATATACACAAAGATTATTTTTTGAAACCAGAGAAAAAAACCTGATAAAATGTTTCTTTGTCAGTTTTGACAAATTGGGAAATGATTCTCTGGAACTATTGTTCAGAGCAAGAATAAATCCTTGTCTTAAAAACAACCATAAATCTGATTGTCCAAAATACGGTAAAAGGAGTACTGGGGAGAGTGAAGAATTAATAATTATGGGCGGAGCCATCCGCCTTCCAGAGGCAGCCTGAGAAGGACCCCTGTAATTCTTTGCATTAGTGATAAGTGGTGTTTTATAGTAAAATAAACCACTGTGATCTATGAGTAAGTTGCAGTGTCTGTTCTTATGGAAAGTTTGAGAACAGCTCTAATTCTCTAACACTGTACAGTACAAAATTCTTAAGATAGTATATCCTTGGAACACATGGTGGATGAGAAGTTAGATTCAAAGAGCATCAGACTAGCCTCAAGCCTCTTTGGCTTCTTAACCATATTTATCTTATTGCTTTTCTGCTATTTGGCTGACCAAATAGTAAAGGAATGTTCTGATAGATAGAAGGGGAATTTAAGCTGGATTTTAGCTGACAAAGGTTTGGGTTTCTGAACATACATGAGATGGGAGCCAATAAACAGAGGCTGAATCCTGATAAGGCAGAGGTGCTTCTCCCCAAGTGGTTCTCATTACGTGGATGACCTCTGTAAGGCATTGCACTCCCTGTTGAGAAACAGGTTCGTAGTCTGGCAGAGACCCGCGATTCCATTATGTCACTGGCATGCCAAGTCGATTCTGTTTATGTCCAAGCTTAGGCTAGTTCACCATCTACAACCATTCCTGCACTGGGGCAGCTGGTCTCATTAGCCATTGCTCTAGTGATCTCCCATCTAGACACCTGCAGTGTGCTGTACGTGGGGCAGTCCCCTCACGGTCTGGAAATTGCAGCTAGTGTAGAACACAGCTACCAGCTTGGTGAGTGGAACAGCTTTATGGGAACAGTAGTCTTGAAAACACTACACTAGCTGCCAGTGAGTTACTGGGCCCAAATTCCTAAATGGCCTGGCGCCCAAGTACTGAAAGATTGCCTCCTGCAATATCAACAAATCTCAGTGGTATTAACATACTGAGACTCTCCTGTGGAGTAGCTGGCATGAGACGGAAATCCCAAAACAGCAAAATAAAAACCAGTTGCCCTCTTGACATGTTCTTGCCTTGTTCCAGTATGAGTGCTGCTTATTCTCTGCTCAGCCGTGCTTGACTAAGTCTGTCATGTTTTCTGCTTTGCCTTAGTCTTGTCATGTCTTAGCCAAGCTCACCAACAGACTGCTGAGGCCTGGGGTAGCTGGGAATCTTTGTTCCGGAGCAGATGAGGCAAGGAGGATCGGTTCAGGAACTTTTCCTAGGAAACAGTTGCTCAGACAAAGAAACAAAGTCTGGAACAATGCTTATATTAATTCTTAATTCTAATCAGATCTTGGTGTTTCTATATCGGGGTGGGGAAACTTCCAGATATTGTTGGATTCCAGCTCCCAAGAACCCTAGACAGCAGGGTCAAAGGTCAGGGTTGATGAGAGCTGGAGTCCTGCAACATCTGGAGGGCCACAAGTTCCCCATCTCATGAGCCTCATACTTGTTGCCTCTGACACACATGCCAGTCATTTTCTGGCAAATAAAAAATGAACAAAGCACCCACTGTGAATGACAAGCTCTTCTTAAGATCCAACCTCAGTCCTCTCATCTACAATCTAATTCTAACCAACTCATGCTGGGACACAGCAAGACTGATCTGTATTTCACTCATTCCATTTCCAAAAGCCAATTTCCATATCACTTTTTTGTTTCTTCTAATCCATACATTTCCCTGTTTATCCATCACCAAAAAAATAAAAAAATACAAAATACAAAAGAGAATGCCAGTTTGCATAAAATGTGCATATGCTAATTTAGTTCTTACTCTTTTCCTCAGCTTAAATTGGTGGGAAACTGGTGCTTAGACATCACTGGACTGGAATTAGTCTGTCCCAGCCACTTATGAGTGGTGCATCCACGACACGTTTTGAATTTATTTTGCAGAGCAGATACATCCTAAACTGGACATTCTCAGATAAATGTATTAATTGTGAAATCCTGCACATGATCCATCTTAAGGCTACAGTTAGCTTAAACCAAGCTTTGTTTGATTTCTCAGCATCCCAGCCAGGTTTGCTCTCTGTATGCAATGGGCAACTTCAGTACTTTTAATGCATGGATAAGAACCTGTAGAATTTGGGTATCCTTTTGCGTGTGTGTCTTTTGACAGAGTGCCCTGCATTCTAGTTCACACACAATGATCACATTCGGCTCTAATCTAACTCATTTCAGGTATAATCCGCACAACATCCCTGTAAGGTAGGCAACCTCAGATCATCTAAGTCAATTCCTGACTGAGATTAGGTTTAGAACTGGGACTGTTGCCATTCACAGCACACATTCTTAGCCACTCGCGTAACATCCGTTCTTTTGCTCGCCTACATTCTGCTAGAAAAACAGAGTACCTTTGTGGAAAACAGATCTCAACAAAACTTGCAACTTTTCAAAATTCTTTGCTGCGATCAAAAAGCAACTTACAAAAGACTTCATTGAGGTACTAGCATAAGAGCTCTCTAAAGAAGTGCTGGATCAGCTTTTGTCCTCAATAGCAGGAAAAGTTCCAGATCCAAGACCTTGCGCTTTTGAACTTGGGGTATAATGTTGCAGCCTTGACAGGAGATGGGGAAAGGGTAATAATGCTCTCCTACAGTATTTTGTACTCATACAGACAGTCCCACTGAACTATCTGTAAGTATCTATAACCAGGGCGTCTTTAAACTCAGCAGCAAATGTTTTGCTTTACTTTAGAATAGTTTAGGAAGAGGGTCCAAATCGTAGGCCACAGCCTTGGAATAAAATAAAAAGAAAGTATCTTCCAAATAAATATTTATTGGTGAGTGTGATGCCAGCTGGTTTGATTGTGTCTTAGCTGTTTGTTCTCTGGAGTTCCCTGGCTGCATGACAACCTCTTTGAAATCTGGGGAAGCAGCTGAGTTTTGATGACTTTCCTTAGGAACTCTAGCAAGCCTAACTACTCCTTAGTGAAATCTGAGCATAGCTATGAGACATAGTTACAGTGGGTGGTTAATAGATATTCCCTTTGTGATGATAATTGTAGTTTGAATGCGTGTGTGTGTGTGTGTGTGTGTGACAGAGAGAGAGAGAGAAGCTGTTTAACAGAATTTTCAGCTCCCTCACCAAACTACAGTTCACAGTCGCTGAAGAACTCATCAAGGAGACATGCTGGGTGTATTGGTCATTAAATCTAAAGACTAATTGACCAGCTGTCACCACTGAATGGTAACCATCACAAAAAGACAGGAACAGCTACAAAAAGAATCAAGAGTGGATCCCAAGACACGTGGGCATCCACAGAACCCACCCATCCTGTTTCTAGGGAAAAGTCCAAATTCTCTGGTTCTGTGAGGCTAGGTAGGTTGGAGAGTAGACTTAAGCCCTTTAAAACTCTGTATATGTGTATTTATTAAAGAAATAAGTAATTTTGCAGGCATGAAAATGGGGAAGACAGAAAAACACTAGATATTGCTGCCTACTATGACTTTTGGGTGTTTCAAATTCTTTCAAAGGTTCTAAATTCTTAAGCCTTTTTTAACTGCATGCTGGTCACCTCTTTTTTCTTTAGCAAACAAAGGGGTCTTTGTTGTCCCCAGAGTGCTTTGTCTCCTGCCACCTCTCCCCCACCCCCAAGGAACAAAGTGAATTCTATGAAAGGTGAATTTCCTCTTCAGAACTCTGATAAACTATGCAACTCTACCTTCCATTTGTTGTGGGGGAGGGGGGAGGTAATTTGGATTATCTGGGTTTAAAGAGTTTCCATCACACCTCTGGGATACAGGATGTCTGCTTTGAGGGTTGGGCTATCAGGAGGAAATAGGCAAAGTTGCCCAGCTGTTAAGGGAATTTTGAGAACACTTAACTCAAAGGAAAACAAAGGCTGAGATAAAAAAAAATGTGTGATGTTTCCATTTCACAGGAAAACTGCAAGGAGCATGGGCACACCTTATATATGCTCTGGCCTGAGCAAAGTCTGTTGGGAACAAAGCCAGAGCATGGACCTTTCTTGACTAAAGTTTGCAAAGATGAAATTGGGCTTCTCTGCTGTCATTGCAGTTAAACTGTTGTGCAATCTATCCTTTTTGAAGCCCAGACATGATCTGACTTTTTTCTTTGTTGTCCATAGTCTAATGAATGCTCATAATCAGGGCAAAATGTGGCATTTTTAAAAAGCTTTTTTGGAAAGCTGACTGGATGGTTTTAACCTTCCTTTGGCAAGTAACTTGTATTTGCTTTCTGGCTACTTATTCATGTTTTATGGTTGCTTCAAGATTCTTTAGTGTTTCTCTTATTGTTGTGGTGCTATAAAACACCATGCTGTTTATGGCAGATATGTGGCTTACAATTGACTTTTCCGCTTTCTCATGGTGATTAGTGAGAATTTAAAACAGGGATGGCTAAAGTTTGTCCCGGGGAACCTGATCAGACCCCCAAGCAAATTTTTCTAGCCTCTCAGCAAGACCCCATTGAGTTTGGTGGCAAAAAGAACAAAAATAAATAAATCAGCCCAGCACCCTGATGGGGTTGCAATCAGCCCCCAACATTCATCAATTGATCAATCAGATGATAATTAACTACAAACCACAAAATTTGGCAAACCCTCCAAACCTATGTCATGGATAGAGGAGGTTAACCAAAGACACAATCACATATTTTGAAAAGGTGAAGGAGCTACTGGGTGTGATCCCATGGTCAGAAATATTCAATGAGAAGGGAGTTCAAGAAGGATGGGAGTTTCTAAAAGGAGAAATACTGAAGGCCCATATGCAGGCAATACCAACAAGAAAGAAAAGTGGGAGGCATCTAAGGAAAACTGGTATGGCTGCATAAGAAGCTTACAGATGAGCTGAGACTCAAGAAGGGCATGTATAAGAAATGGAAGAAAGGGAAATAACAAAGGAGGAGTATACACTAGTAGCCAACAGTTGCAGCGGGGGGGGGGGGGTGTCAGGCTGGCTAAAGCTCAGAATGAGCTCAGGCTTGCAAGAGAGGTTAAAAATAATAAAAAAGGTTTGTTTGGCTATGCTCGAAGTAAGAGGAAGAACAAGCAAGTGGTAAGTCCTTTGCGTGGGGAACACAGAGAAATGCTATTGGGTGACAGAGAAAAGGCAGACTACTCAAAATGATGTAAGGAGGGAGCTACAGTCCAAGATAGGAAAATATATAGTAAGGGAACACCTAGCTACTTTAAATGAATTCATATCTTCAGGGCCTGATGAGCTGCATCCAAGGGTACTAAAGAAGCTTGCAGATGTAATTTTAGAGCCTTTGTCTCTTACCTTTGAAAATTCTTGGTGAACACCTGAGGTCCCTACAGACTGGAGGTGGGCAAATGTTGTCCCCATCTTTAAAAGGGGGGAAAGGAAGACCCAGGTGACTACCAGCTGGTGAGCTTGACATCGATACCAGGGAAGGTCCTAGAACAGATAATTCAACAGTCGGTCTTTGAGCATTTAGAAAAGAATGCTGTGATTACTAAGACCCAGCATGGGTTTCTCAAAAATAAGACATGCCAGACCAATCAGATTTTTTAAAAAATGGAATTACAAACTTGGTGGATCAGGGAAATGCTGTGGACTTAGTGTATCTTGATTTCAGTGAGGCTTTTGACAAAGTCCCCCATGAAATTCTCACGAGGAAGCTGGTAAAATGTGGATTGAACAAGGTAACTGTTAGGTGGATTTGTAGCTGGTTGACTGACTGAATCCAAAGAGTACTCATTAATGGTTCCTCATTTTGCTGGGGGGAAAGTGACAAGTGGGGTGCCGCAGGGTTCTGTTCTGAGCCCAGTGTTTTTTAATGACTTGGATGAAGGAATTGAAGGATGCTCATCAAATTTGCAGATGACACCAAACTGGGAGGGGTAGCTAATGGCACAAGAGACAGAATCAGAATTCAAAATGACCTTAACAGATGGAGAACTGAATTTCAGTAGGAACAAATGTAAGGTTCTGCACTTAGGCAGGAAGAACCAAATGCAGAAATATAGGATGGGGGACACAACACCTGGCTTACTAGCAGTACATGTGAAAAGGACCTAGGGGTCTTGGTGGACCACAAGCAGAACAGTATGATGCAGCAGCAAAAAGAAGAAGAAGAAGAAGAAGAAGAAGAAGAAGAAGAAGAAGAAGAAGAAGAAGAAGAAGAAGAAGCTAATGCTATTCTAGGCTGCATCAACAGAAGTCTAGTGTCCAAATCAAGGGAAGTAATAGTATCACTCTATTCTGCCTTAATCAGACCACACTTGGTCCAATTCTGGGCACCACAATTTAAAAAGGATGTTGACAAGCTGGAACTTGTGCAGAGGAGGCAAACAAGATGATCAAGGATCTGGAAACTAAGCCTTATGAAGATCACTTGAAGGAGCTAGGTATGTTTAGCCCAGAAAAGAAGAGACTAAGAGGAGATATGATTGTTGTTGTTGTTGTTTAGTCGTTTAGTCGTGTCCGACTCTTCGTGACCCCATGGACCAGAGCACGCCAGGCACTTCTGTCTTCCACTGCCTCCCACAGTTTGGTCAGACTCATGTTTGTAGCTTCGAAGACACCACCCAACCATCTCGTCCTCTGTCGTCCCCTTCTCCTTGTGCCCTCCATCTTTCCCAACATCAGGGTCTTTTCCAGGGAGTCTTCTCTTCTCATGAGGTGGCCAAAGTATTGGAGCCTCAGCTTCACAATCTGTCCTTCCAGTGAGCACTCAGGGCTGATTTCCTTCAGAATGGAGAGGTTTGTTCTTCTTGCAGTCCATGGGACTCTCAAGAGTCTCCTCCAGCACCATAATTCAAAAGCATCAATTCTTCGGCGATCAGCCTTCTTTATGGTCCAGCTCTCACTTCCATACATCACTACTGGGAAAACCATAGCTTTTACTATACGGACCTTTGTTGGCAAGGTGATGTCTCTACTTTTTAAGATGCTGTCTAGGTTTGTCATTGCTTTCCTCCCAAGAAGCAGGTGTCTCTTAATTTCGTGGCTGCTGTCACCATCTGCAGTGATCATGGAGCCCAAGAAAGTAAAATCTCTCACTGCCTCCATTTCTTCTCCTTCTATTTGCCAGGAGGTGATGGGACCAGTGGCCATGATCTTCTTTTTTTGATGTTGAGCTTCAGACCATATTTTGCGCTCTCCTCTTTCACCCTCAATAAAAGGTTCTTTAATTCCTCCTCACTTTCTGCCATCAAGGTTGTGTCATCTGCATATCTGAAGTTGTTGATATTTCTTCCGGCAATCTTAATTCCAGTTTTGGATTCATCCAGCCCAGCCTTTCGCATGATGAATTCTGCATATAAGTTAAATAAGCAGGGAGACAATATACAGCCTTGTCGTACTCCTTTCCCAATTTTGAACCAATCAGTTGTTCCATATCCAGTTCTAACTGTAGCTTCTTGTCCCACATAGAGATTTCTCAGGAGACAGATGAGGTGATCAGGCACTCCCATTTCTTTAAGAACTTGCCATAGTTTGCTGTGGTCGACACCAGTCAAAGGCTTTTGCATAGTCAATGAAGCAGAAGTAGATGTCTTTCTGGAACTCTCTAGCTTTCTCCATAATCCAGCGCATGTTTGCAATTTGGTCTCTGGTTCCTCTGCCTCTTCTAAATCCAACTTGCACTTCTGGGAGTTCTCGGTCCACATACTGCTTGAGCCTTCCTTGTAGAATTTTAAGCATAACCTTGCTAGCGTGTGAAATGAGTGAAATTGTGCGGTAGTTGGAGCATTCTTTGGCACTGCCCTTCTTTGGGATTGGGATGTAGACTGATCTTCTCCAATCCTCTGGCCACTGATGAGTTTTCCAAACTTGCTGGCATATTGAGTGCAGCACCTTAACAGCATCATCTTTTAAAATTTTAAATAGTTCAGCTGGAATACCATCACTTCCACTGGTCTTGTTATTTGCAGTGCTTTCTAAGGCCCATTTGACTTCACTCTCCAGGATGTCTGGCTCAAGGTCAGCAACCACACTACCTGGGGTTTGCGAGACATCCATATCTTTCTGGTATAATTCCTCTGTGTATTCTGATATGATATCCATCTTCAAATATCTTAAGGGGTCACATGGACTAGGAAGCATGCTTGTTTTCTCCTGCTCCTGAGGGTAGGACTCAAACCAATGGCTTCAAGTTGCAAGAAGGGAGATTCCAATTAAACATTTGGAAAAACTTTCTGACTGTAAGAGCTGTTCAGCAGTGGAACAGACTCCCATGAGAGGTGGTGGAGTCTCCTTCCTTGGAGGCTTTTAAACAGAGGCTGGATGGCCATCTGTCATGGATGCTTTAGCTGAGATTCCTGCGTTGCAGGGGCTTGGACTAGATGACCCTTGGGGTCCCTTCCAACTCTAAGATTCTATAATATATTATATGTCTTGAAATTCAGGCTGGGCTCCTCAGCTCATCTCTACCATTCAGCGTGGCACACAGCCTGAGAAGTTGATTTCAGTCCCAAAAGCAAGAATCCTATTAGATTTAAACACTATGTGGATGCTTTTGCTTCTCAGGCAATTGTTAGGGAGACCAAGAGTGCATTGCCAAACCCTGCCTGCCTCCATGTGCCACTTACCTCTTGTTTGAACTCCTCCGGGTGTTACAGGGCTGCCTTCTGCAGGGAGCCTCTGTATATGATCAAGAACCAATGCAGGGAGCTTTCACAAGTAGAGGAAGCTCCATGCTGCAAACAATCATCCTTCAATTCATGGAGGGATATAAAGAGGGAAATGGTGACACGCTTGGTGGGGGTCTTTCCAGTGTATCTTCTCTTTCTCCTTTGAGGCAAAGAAACATCCTCATAGTGTCCTGGTGGCCATTGGATCAGGCTCAGATTTCCCACTGATGCAATTGCAAGAAAGCTGTAGATGGAGTACCTAATTTACTTGCATTCTTCACCTGAAGGGAGAAAGATGGAACTTTGTAAGATTCTAGAAAACCAAGGTTGAAAGTAAAGGCAGGCAGGCAGATTGCAAGAGTCTGATGAACTGAATTCCTGTTTTGTTTGTTTCCTTCTTCTTTACAGCAGACAGTAAAACTAAGGTTGAAACTAGAGGTGGCTTTCTCTCGACAGCTGCTGAAGGTCATCAGCCATTTAGCACCATATGGTGTAATAGAAAGCTGCTTGGTGTGTGGAGCCTGTTAAATAGAAAGGTGCTCAGGGTGTGGGCAACAGTAATCCGCTTTAGGAATTGTTTGCAAGAAGCATCGAAGTATTATGTGGATTAAGATGTGTTTGCACTGTTTGTATGCAGGTTATCATGTTGCAATGGATTAATTTAAGTTTAATACTTAGTTGATGTCCAGAACAACAAATTAAAGTGGAATATCAGTGAGACACTGATAAGGCTGGCTCTACAGAGTAGTATAATTTATATAGTACTGTGCCTCCTGCTGGAAGAAAAGTACATTCCAGCAGACTCCTCTCACTTTACTGTCATCTTACAGAGACCAGCCCAACCATTAGGCAAAGTGAGGCAGTAGGCTCAAGTGGCAGAAACTAACTTGTTGCTCATAGGTGTTCCTGAGATGGAAAGAAAATTCAGCTGCCAGTTTCTGTACCTGGAATTTGGTTTGTGTGTTCTTGTTCTTTGTTCTTTGTATCAGGCAGCAAAATGCCTTGGGCTGGCTGCTTGTTTTCGCATGGGTAGTGGGGAGGAGGGAGAGCACTAGAATCAGGCAGGGCCTGTAAAATAAGTTGCCAACTGCCTGGTGACAATCCTGCCAGTGCAGATCCAAAGCGCTGCCAGAAGAATGTCTCTCTTTGGCTAGTTTTGAGGCAGAAGCCAGTGTTCCTTCTGAAACATAGTATTCATAATGTGTTGACTGATGACAGATGCTGGCATACTTTTTTGTTAGTGGAATTTGCTTGATATCTGTATTTGCTGGATATTGGAAGAAAAACAGAATTTTGGCATGTCACAGAGATTAGAAGGTTTAATCTAGATTCCCTATTTGGATTTAAAATGTTGTGTAACAAGTTGGAACACTAATGGTTGGGTGGGTGGTGCAATAATGAATCTTTTCTTTTTAGTCTGATCTCTGCTGTGAACTCATCTTGTGACCTTGATAGACGAGTAATAGATTAGCTATGATGATACACATTTAATAAATTTGTTACTGGATTAAATCCTGGAGCTGCAAGAAAGTCATAATCGTCCATGAATTAGCCCTATTAAATCTGTGTGACGTGAGTAGATGAAATAGCAGTGTGGATAAATTATTTCACAAGAATGGAAATGGCAGGGGCGGGGTGTCTTATAAAGGTGGTAGTAAGAGATAATTAAAGCTTTGAAGATGCCAGCCCCTTTGTGTTTAATGGATCATGACCACAGTTAAGTGTGCATAGGATTGTTCTCTCATGATCATGCTCACAACTATATGACAAGGTATACAGAAGAGTTTGGATTTGATATCCCGCTTTATCACTATCCGAAGGAGTCTCAAAGCGGCTAACGTTCTCCTTTCCCTTCCTACCCCACAACAAACACTCTGTGAGGTGAGTGGGGCTGAGAGTCTTCAGAGAAGTGTGACTGGCCCAAGGTCACCCAGCAGCTGCATGTGGAGGAGTGGAGATGTGAACCTGGTTCACCAGATTACGAGACTACCGCTCTTAACCACTACACCACACTGGCTCACAACAGCCCAACAATGCAACAACATAAAACCCCCAGCAGCATACAAATCAATATATATATATATATATATATATTAAAACAATATTTATTAAATTTTCCAGAATAAAAAGGAAAGATAGAAAGAAAAGAAAAATATAGCTTACACTTAGTTTCAGTAACATCTTTCCCGGACTTCCCCCCCCCCCTCTTGTATTCCATATCCCTTAAGTTGATTCCACAAATTCTTACCCCGAATTTTAAAGCCTTATTATAATTTTAAATAACCCATTTATTCCAAATTAATTTATCTTGTTTATCTTATTTAACCATTTCTCCTTATATTTTATATACTTCCCTAAGGTCGACCCCATTTCCCTTCCACGAGTTCCCCTATTTTCAAACAACAGACAAAAGGAAAAAAAAGAAAAGAAAGAAAAAATATGTAATTTTACAGCCTTTGGGTTCCAAATCTCCCCCCCCCCCAGTCCCCGGTTCCGATCCCCAAAGTTCATCCATTGTCTACTGCCAGCCTGGTGCATCCACGTCTATATCTCAGTTCCACTTTGCCGTCTTTTGATAGCTTTTAATTTCAGAAAGTCCAATCTCGGAGAAACTCTCAGAAAAGTTCATTCTTCTTCCATCCAGACCTCTATGTTTAAGAGTATAACTCAAACAAATCAATATAGCTACCGTAATTTGACCCAACAACCCCCACCCCCTCTCTCACACAAAGAAAACTCATTGCAATCAACTGAATGCAAGCAACCATGCTCTGGGCTCTCCAACCTCTTGCATCGCCAACAAAAGCAAACAAATAGACAAATAAAGAACCTATCCTCGTGATCATTACTCACCCTTCTTTCTCCCCCCTACTCCTCCATTCTCTCCCCCATAACCTCACAATGTCTATGACAGCAATGTCTCACATTGAATGTAATCAACCTGTAGAAAGGACTCTATGAATTGAAAACAGAGACATTGTATGTACTGTTGTTATCCATGAAAATCTTTCAATAAAAAGATTTCTTTAAAAGAAAAAAGAACTATATGACAAGCCACCTTTGGGATGCTAAATTGCTAATGTCCTCTGCACCTTTACCAAATATCAGGTTTAGGAACCACTTGTGTCCATCTTTGGTCATGTGTGTGTCTTTTTTAGCACCCAAGTATCCATTACCCCTCTCTATCTGCTACTTGGGGTGCCTTTTGGCCAAAACATGGTATATCAATAAACCAGAACAGAACACAAGGAATAATAGACAAGGGCCATAGCTCAGTGGTCAAGCACACACTTTGCATGTAGAAGGTCTTAGGCTGAATCCCTGATTTCTCCTGATAGGGCTGGGGAAAATGCCTGACCAAATCCCTGTGTAGCCACTTACAATAAGTGTAGAAAATATTGAGCTACATGGACTTATGGTCTGACTTGGTATAAGGCAGTTTGCTATATAATAGGGAAAGGTTGCAACTCAGAAGTAGAAAACATGCTTGCCATACAGAAGGTACCAGGCTGGATCCCCTGCATCTTCATATATGGCTGGGAGATGCCCCAGTTTGAAATCCAGGAAACCCATTCCCCATCAGTGCAGAGACAGTACTCAGCAAGATGGAGAATGTTGAGACTTGGGTGTTATGCAGCTTCTTATGTTCCTAATGTTTGAACTACACTCCACCATGTACTGTGGTAGCATGTCAGTATCACATGTAGAGGCTGAAGAGTCACCGGGCAGTGGATTTCCTGCATTGATAGGGGAGCAGACTAGATGGCCTTTGAAGTGCCGTCCATCTCTGTGATGTTATATCTTTGGAAGGTACTTGCCACTGGCATGCTAACACCCGCTTCCTGGAAGCTCTATCTGGTTCTGTTAAATCCCTTCTGGACCCTTGCCTTAGGAATTATACTGACACATTTGGGCTCTCTACACAGCTTTCTCCCTGAAGGATATCTAAACAGCATATGAGAAGCTAAAGCAGTGGGCAAGAGGAGAGAAAGCATTTATCAATGTTAAGATGTCTGATCAAAGAGCATTGATCAAAGACTGTGCTTATGCCCCAGAGAGCTGACAAACAGAACCAACAGTATCTGGCAACCTCATGCCTCTAGAAGTTTTGGATTGTCAGTTCCTGACAGCATGAAGAGGACAAAGGCTACACTTCTGAGTGTCTTGTGATCAGGTTAGGAGACACTGGGTGATGCTAGAGTGACACACAGGATTAGTATCCATCAAAACATTCTAAAATTACCTTCCAAATAGCCAACTGAGGAATTCCATATTTCCTTATTTTGACAGCACAGAAGTTGCTTGACCTGCCACTAATGCTTGCTGATTTGAAAGGGTATTTTTAAAATTAGCCTGTCTTGTAAAAAAAGAACTTTTGTATATTGTGTAGATTGCTATAGGGAAGAAGTGGCTTCTACAAACTTGTTGAAAACTGGAAATGTACTGTATTCCTTCTGCTGTTCTGCAGTTGCTAACTGATTTGGTTCACTATTCATCCGGATGGTGCCCTGGATGGATTGCTAATTGGTTCTCATATTGCATGTAGAATACAGAAATTGTATTGCATGTAGAATACAATTGCATGTAGAGATGCAGAAAGCCTCACAAGTCTCTTTCTGCAACATCAGCCCTGCCAAGTTCATGGTCTCTCTAAGGACTGCTGGAGCAGGATGCTGAGCTGATGGCTCTATTCCCACCACACATGTCATCTTTATTCATGCAGTGGCTCTGGGAGTCAGGATTTCCCAAAATAAGCAAGAAAGTGCAGCTTTCTCCTGGCTTCTGCGGGCCACTTAACTCATTTCAGGAAATCCCAAGTCCCTCTTGCACAAGATAGCAGCTATATTTGTGTTTTGAAAAAGCTGTCCTACTCCCTCCAGTCAAATAAAGAAATGTGCCTATTTTAGACCAAAATATCAACTGGGTTTGTTTCAATCTGTTTGGAGACAGTGAACTGGTGGTTGGAATTAAGGGAGAAGCATCCTCCCTCCTCCTCTGTTGCCAATGCTATGGATCTGCTCCTTCTTGGGGACTGCAACCCTACACAGAACAGGCCTGTCTCCCCAACCTTTTGAGTCAAGAACATGGAACACATAACACCTCTGCATTATCAGGATTCAGCTTTGGTTAACAGGCCCACATCCAGCCCACCAATGGTTCCAGCTTTCTGTCTCCCTCCTCTCTGCCTCCTGTGGGGCAGTGTGAGGAGGCACCTCTCTTTGGAGCGGGGGGGGGGGGCAGCTCAGAGACCAAGGCCAGCATCTGTGGCTGCTCAGAGAACTCCCAAGGAGAGGGGAGGAGAGAGGAGGCTAAGGGAACACTCCACAAGGGAGGGTGTTCGAAAAGGGGTGAGGGGCTGCTGGCTCTGCAGGCAAGGGGTGATATAACTGGGCTCTTGAGGCCCACAGGGGTGTCGCAGAAAGAATGTAGTTGGTCAAGGAAGCTGTGGACCCAGAAAAGGTTGAAAACCTCTGCTTTACAAGATAGGTGTTGAGCTCAGTGGCATTCCTCTGCAATCTACAGTTTACCTGTAGTATTACAATTGGTCCTCTTAGGCCAGTGAATATAACTACGGATTTCGGTGGAAAATCACATACCTCACTACCTACTGCTGAAATCAATGGAATGCCCTATTGTGACTGGGGGGAAAGCAGGCCCAATATATCTCATGCTGAGCTTCAAAAACAGTTAGAAATAATTGCTTATAATTGCATTGGGCTCAAAGCCAGGAGACTGGGAGATTTGTGAAATATTGCCTACTTTAGAGTCTACAGCATCGGGATTTTTCCATTTCACCATCTACCTTCCATCTGGTTGATGTATCTGTGCTTTAAGACTGATGTATTAGAGGTATCAGAAAAGTGATAATCCTCAGATTATGATTATTTGATTAAAGCAACGGGTTCTGGACCTTTTGTTTTGGCATAAGAATACCTTCAGGCCCTCATCTTGCCACCCGCCTAGCTACCACAACATTGTCATAATTTCTTCTACTTAAACTACCTTATTGCTTCTTAGGTGGATCATCAGAACCTAAATTGAACCTGGAATTCTGGTCATCAATGCATCATTCTGATTGGTGCATCTGCCTCTTTGGTGGCATTTTGTCTGTTGACCAAAAATCCATGTCTCTCCTGTAGCCAGTAAGGTTGCTTGAAATCTTCACGTCCAAGCATATAAACTCACAATTGATAGTAAAGGGCAAGTAAATCCAAACATGTAGTGTTGCATGTACTAACTACCATATTTTTCGCTCTATAAGACGCACCAGACCACAAGACGCACCTAGTTTTTGGAGGAGGAAAACAAGAAAAAAAATATTCTGAATCTCAGAAGCCAGAACAGCAAGAGGGATCGCTGCGCAGTGAAAGCAGCAATCCTACTTGCTGTTCTGGCATCTGTGATAGCTGTGCAGCCTGTATTCGCTCCATAAGACGCACACACATTTTTCCCTTACTTTTTAGGAGGGAAAAAGTGAGCAAAAAATACTCACAGCTGTAGCTGTTTTTTCTGGTAGCTGCATCTCTGAGGCTGACCCCACATGCCCTTTGGTTTGGAGTCTTTGCCTCTATTAGCTGATGAAGAGCAATCTCACTCCTGGTCACTAACAGATAGAGAGGACCGGAGGGCCCCATCTGGCTCCTGAGACTGAGGTCTCCCATCTTTGCTCAGTGGCAACAACCTTGGGGACAGGACAGGACACACACACACACACACACACACACACACACACCCTGCCCCTGTAACAGCCAGTTTGGGATATGCATTACTGCTGTTTAGGAAGAGTAGCTGATAAAGAATATGAAATACACTGATATCTGGCAAGAGAGGCCAGCAACAGAAGGGACAGAGTAAAGAACAGAGACACACTACTGTATTTTAATTAGATTCAAGAATTAACCATTTGCTCCCCAGCTGGAAATCCTCCCCACAAAGTACCCCTGTACAACAATTAGGCTTGAAAAAAGCTTTCTACTGCCTACAGTAGAAGGCTGCCCCCCACCCCGCAGCCTAACTGCAGTGGAAGGAGGATCAAGGAAAGCATGCAGCAGGCTTTTGATTTCCCTTTTTCCTGTAGAAGTGCTGTATAGTATAGGCAGCATATGTGGCTCACCTCTGACACAGTTTCTCCTCACAACAACCTGTGAAGTAGGTTAGGCTGAAAGTGATTGCTCCAAGGTACCCAGTGAAGTTAATGTTTGCCTGGGGATTTGAACCCAGGTCTCCCCAGTGCTAGACTAACACTGTTGCGTTATATGGGCTTATCATGCTCTGTTAAAGAACTGTTCAAATTCCAGTTGAAATATGATTGAGTTGGTTTACGCAGCATAGTCAAAGAAAGATGAGCCCCCACCTTAGATAACTGCAATTTGAGATCTGTGCAATTAATACCCACACGCCTTGTACAGCTACTGTTTGATTTCCTTTGCCTGAAATAGTTCCCTCAGAAACTGAGATGCTAAGTTCTTTTCTCCCTGAGAAGAAGTGAACTACAGTAAATAAGGATGTGTGAGGACTCTTCCGCACAGCACTTAACTTTCCACAAGAGGCAACACTCTCACCTGATACCAACTTACAGGCAGGTAAGTTATAATGCAATTTTACATCTATCATCTCCAATCAGACTTTCAGAGTGTCTGCAGACTGCCAGCATTTTGCAGGAAAGGTTCCAGCGCATACTGGGGAATTCAAGTTTGCACAGTTATAGTGGATTAAAGCACTCTATTGCTTTAGTTGCAAGAAATCCATTTCTAAGGGACCTTTGAGGTTAGGAAAGGAACAGGGGAAAGCACTGAAAAGTATGGAAATATGTATAAACAGCACACAATAATGAATGCAGAATTAATGCTCTTTGTCACATAACCTCCTTGGAAATATTTCAGAGCAAATGTTCAAAGAAGGCTGGGTAGGGCCAGCCCTATACATTTGGCAAAATGGTACTTCCCTCCCCACCAGGAAAGAACTGGTGAGGGAAGATCTACATCAGGAACAAGAAGGAAAGAAGGATTGGTATCAGACTCTGCTGCCCCAATGAATTCTGCCACCTGATGATGTTGCCTCAGCTTGCCTCATGGGTGGGCCAGTCCTGATGGCCAGTGGTACAGTGCAACCACAGCATAAACTAGTTACAGGTAAGTAGCCGTGTTGGTCTGCCGTAGTCAAAACAAAATAAAAAAAATTCCTTCCATTAGCACCTTAGAGACCAACTAAGTTTGTTATTGGTATGAGCTTTTGTGTGCATGCACACTTCTTCAGATCTGTGAAGTGTGCATGCACACGAAAGCTCATACCAATACCAAACTTAGTTAGCATAAACTTTGTGCAAGTAAATCGGGGTGAATGCCCAATAAACAGGTAATCTGGCTCTATTCTCGGAAGCACTAAAGAGAATTACATTTTGACAAAATAGCCTGCTTAAAATCTATGCCTTGGTGATTCCCATCAGTGATGCATCTCCTGACTGATAATGTCCCAAAGTGAAGCCATGATTCTTACTCACACATAGTAATTGGTTATTTGCTTAGCTAGTTACTGGCTGTCAATCATGCATGCTCCCAGCTGCTAGATCTGATTTTCCCAGTTGAAAATCCTCTGCATGTTCTCATGCATGGCCGCTACTCACAGACAAAGTTGTAATGCCCCTTGGCTGGAATAGCTATATATGTGGCACAATGCCCAACTGCCAGTGCTATAAGCCAGTCACAAAACTCCTGTGCCAGAGTTTACACTGAGACCCAATTCCAGTGTAATGTTCTGCCCTAAAAGAGTGCTCTTGGAATGAATCCCATGGAGGAATACTTGTGGAAACTATTGTGACAGAAATAAAAATCCATGGCTTCCCAGGAAAGGTCCAGGAGTGGGGTACCATATACCTGCAATTGGCTTCTGCCTGAGGATCTTTAAGCTGTAACATGGACACACTGATTTTCAGTTCTGACACGTTTTCCACATGTATTTCTTCTTGGGAACACTGTCAGTAGCATCCCTATGGAGGAAATGATCACACCAGCTCTGCCAGCATTAGAGATCCTAGCAAAACGTGCTGCCCACCATTTAAATGAGGCAAAAGAATACAAGCAATATATTTTTGTGGGGGGAAAGATGGAGCTGGCAAGATCACTGTGTCTTAGTCTGGGTGCCAGTTCCTTTGCAAGCCATCAGGAAAGGAGGTGGAAAAAGTAATTGCACCATTGGCACATATGGGGTGAATTGTCATTTACTTACTCTGATTTTTAAGGGAAATTTGCCCATTGGAAACAACAGAAGCTGTTTATATCGACCAGCTTACAATGATCAGCTTATAATACTTTGATGCCCAAACAGTGCCTGATCCCTCATGGATCACTGAAAATCATGAGTTCAATAGATGAAGATCTGCAGATATTTAGTGTTTTGTCGATATTTAGAGAAATACATCATTACAATGGTGATAACTACCATTAACTAGCTTTCCATAGAGAAAGTGCTGTTAAAGAATTGCCAACTACTTTCCCATTCTGGCAGGGGTGTCATCTTGAATAAAATATTTGGGAGGCAGATAAGTCTCACCCCACATAATTGATCACAAGATGAGGCACACATACACCATTTGAATGGCAATGCCCATCAACTTTTGGGGGGCAGCCCACTCAAATATTTTATTGGGGGGAGCGAAGGGACCTCAGTTCCTAGGAGTTGACTCCTGGTATTGCTGGCCAGGACCAGACTTGCTTAGTTTCACAAGAAACAACACCAGTGTATTTGAAATCATTCTTAGTAGCAGTATACATGCAGCAATAATACGACTTCCCATCCTATATACAGAATATTAAAAGCTGGGAAACAGAAAAAGCTGTGTTCAAGAGATAGAAATTCAAGCGTCAGCTTTGATTTGATTTTTTTGGCTCTAGGACCACATGCAAGTAGAAGGTGTGATCAAAAGTGGGTGTGGCCACCAGTATCCCACTCATACAGGACACTCAGCCTTTATCCTAATGAATTGACTGATTTATCAAGCCACTGCCATGTGTACTCATTTATTTTATTTTTTTGTTGGCCTGTTCCATGGTGGCAGCAGAAAAATGTGCTTGGGTGCCTGTATGATGTATCTAAGTTGAGATTTAACTGCTGTATTAAATTTGTGTTTGTAAGCATTGCACATTTTGTTTTTAGTACGTATGATACAGCAAGCCTCCTAAAGATACTGACCTAGATTTTTATTCTTTAACTTTGCTATTTACTCATAAAGCGGGCCCATCTAACAAGTAAATAGCAGGCCTGCAGAATGATCCAACCCTCTTTTGCCAATCCACACACTTGCCTGCATTGCATTCCATGACTTAGGTAGTTGATGTTCAGAATGTCTCAGGTTTAGTCCTTGAATCCCCTGCCTGAATCTCCTGGAGAGGCACTGCCTGTCAGTGTGGGGTATACTGAGCTAGTTGGACCTGTAGTTTGACTTGGGATAAGGCTTGGGATAAGGAAGCTTCCTATGTTCTGTGCACTTGTCTGTGTTGCCCTCGGTTAAATACAATACTGTTATACAGATACCGGTACATCCTAAAAATGTGGTCCTTTCTTCCAGGTTGAGGTACCCAGTTATAAACTGCCATCAATCAGTCCAGATTTTTTAATCTTATCAGGGGAGTAGATAAGGAGTGGTGATTACGTGAGGAATGGATGGTGATTGTGTGAGGATTAACTCTCTGTGGAAGGTTCCTTTTAAAACAGAAAGTAGCTTTTGTCTGGCTTTTGACTTGAAACCTGGACCATTCAGCTGAGTTCTACCTTTATGCACTGATCAAATTGTCTTGGCAGTAGGGATACATTTCCTTTCCACCAGTCATGCATCCTTTTGAAAGGGGTAAAAAAATATGCACAAAACATGTTTGTTTCAGCTCAATACTTGCAATATTTTTATTGATTGATTTTCTTTACTCAGGAACACAGATATTAGGATCACCTGAGAGAAGATTTTCTTAGAACTGGATGAACTTGCTGTTTCTCACACAGATATTTTCTTTTCCATTCTATATTTTAGTTGCCTCACCTATGTGGCAAAAAATTTGAATTATGAAGTAAATGCTCAACAGATATTAAATCTTATCAGCGTGAAGGGATGGGGGAAAGCCTGCTTTGCGTCCACCTGACAGGCAGTGGCATAAATAAAAACCAGAGACATCAGTATGTGAATACAGAGACTTAAGGGCAATTCTGTGATAAGATCTCAGCAAGGATTGGCTTACTCTTCAGTGAGGAAATGTTTGTTAAGCTGATAGTAGGTAGAAAACACAATAGAAAAAAGTACCTGAAGCCTTTGCTTTAATCTGGCTTAATTAAGGAAATACTCGGGAGAGGCAACATTAGATGTTTGGTCCTTTTAGGTAATGAATGATTTTCATGTAATGATTTTACGAGGGCAGGGTATAAAAACATCAAACAAACGGCCAACAAAAGGTTTGTATATTTTGAATCAGCAATGATGATTTTCTTCCGTTGGTAGTTCTCTGAACAATCAAGGAAGTTTATTACTCTGCAATTAGCATCTTACAATAGCATCTCTTTATCATCTGGTGACTAAACAAACACATCAGCTCAAAGTATCACTAGAACTGCCTAATTAAATCATATAGTAATATAGTTTCATATGTGGAGATGGAAAGCCAGGAGTAACAAGTGCTCCTGGGATCCTGTTTTGTTTAGGATCTGCATTTGATAACATTGGGCAGAAAAGCACAATGTCTCTGCATGCAAATAGGACACAAGGCACCTGCATTTAATTATTGCTAGGGTTGTGGAAGGTAATTTAATTAGTTTAAGCTCTATTGAAAGCTGAGGTATTTTTATGTGAGTGATAGGCCAGCTTTGGATGCATTATTTGTTCTCTACATGACTGTGATGGTTTCAGAGGATTTAGGCACATGCTGCAGATAGGAGAAATTACATAAGTTTTATAAGATACAGATATAATTGTATCTTAATAACATGATTGTGCATTAGAAAACTGGGATGTACTATAGCACATCTTGCCAAAAAATATCAAGCAGGTGGTTCTTCAAGTCTTTACTAGAATTTTTTCCAGTAACTGCAAGCCATTATGCACCAGTTCCCATACAAAATATGAAGATTATAATGCAGAGTTTACATTACACCCATCAATTGCCAATATGGAGATAAATCCAGTCTGTACAACATGGTTGTTGACAACTAGTATCTCTTAATTTCAAACTATTTCCCTCCAACCCTCACACTATGAAAAAATATCTCAATCTCACCCTAATCCCCATCTCCAATGGAGATGGGTTTGGAGCAATATTGTATAGTTTATTTCTCAGCTCCTGGGGCAAAAGCATTAGTAGGGCAATTTGTAAGTTCATAAATTTAAAAACAAATAAACAAATTTCCCCCTAAACAAAATGAACTGAATTTGAAAGAGGGCAAACTTTTGGAGTGGAGTGAAGAGATGCTGCTGCCAAATTAAAGATGTAATGAAGTCCTACATGTCTTCACTGTCTCCTTTGGCTACCTGACATTGAGTGAAAAGCAAGAAGAAAGTCCTGTCTCCAGACATAGGAATTATTAGTCTACAACTTTTTAATGTCAACGCTTATAAACAAAGGAGATACAGCATTTCCATGAGGGGGTGAGACACTAAAAGTTTGAAATTGTTATTAACTAACTTCTTCAATACTTTCTAGGCATGAGGAAACAGCTGATAATTTCAGAGGAACATGATCCCTGTTTTTAGTCTCCTTCAGACATGCTTTATATTTTATTAATTACAATATTTTAATCCCATCTTTCCTCTAACAAACTCAGAGCAGCTTTCATGGTTCTCCAACCCCCAACACCACCATATTATTCCCAAAAGTGTGAAGTAGCTGAGAAACTTTGTTTGGCAACTTTGGTGATTAAGTGGTATATAAATAGCTGCAATAAAAACATGGATATTTATAGTTATTTTCTTTAGCGAAATTATACAACACTTTTCCATCCAAAGCTTTTCAATGCACCTTTCCATCTGAAGATGCATGTGCTTGTGTTTAACACTGTGTTTATCATGGCTGCACCAGTATATTAATACAAGTAAAATGTGAACAGCAGGTGCCTAACCATTTAGTTCACATGCCTAGAAGGGGAAGGGGGATAATTCTGTCTGGCAAGCAGAAATGCTTGTGCTGATGCAAAAATCAGAGGAGCTCAGTGTTGAATTCCTTCCATTAGGTTTATTTTGAGTAAAACCTAGTTGAATGTCACCCAATAATAATACAATAAAAATGGAGTATTTCTTTGTAAAGAAACCTTTTGACGAAAATTGGCCAAGCTGTATCTAACTCACACTGAGACTCTATCAGCACACTTGACTGCATGTGCTGGCCTTCTAGAATGAAAGAACCCTGAGGCAGTGAGTTTGGCCACCTGATGACACATAGAAACTATGAGAGTGATCTCAAGCTTACTTTCCCACAGGCCAGGAGGCACCACCCTGCTTCAGTCCTCAGCATTTTTAGGTCTGTCCAAAGTTCACCCTTACCAAGCAATTGAAACAGCTCTTCTAGAGCTAGCAAAATGGCCAAAGTGTATGGGCAAAATGTTGAGACGAAATGGGGATGAGTGTTACTTGCCCCTCCTCAAAGATGCAGCAGCTTCAACAGTTTTCAAAAATGTCTAATGGTTGTGCCAGCACCTAATGGCAATTAACGTTTCTTTCAAGTACAGTACAGTCTCTCAGGTCTGGGGGATAAGTGTAGTAAAGCCTTGGGATTAATATCTTTTAAAAATTCTGCACAAGATGCAATACTGAGGAGTAAAACACTTAAAATTCAAATAAATGTTAAAAGAACCTTGGTCAACCCACCAGTCTTTATGTCTATACGTAATATGATTTTAAAAGTGGATGAGTGGAATGGTTATAATCCCTGGATTAAAATAATTGTGTTATTGTCCAATGTACAAGGTTCTGTTTCTATTTCTCAGCATCATTAAGTGCCTTAACATTTATGAAGCGTACCTTGAATGATCATGCCTGGTAGAAGGATGACTTTTCCCTTTGATGTGGCAGAAGAACCGTTTCCCATCTGTTTAGTGTCACTGGATTTGTTCCCCATTTCTTTCTAATATGGAGCAAATGACAAGATATTAAACATTTATCCTCTGGGAAAGGCAAAATTGGTCTGCCTTAGTCAATTTCAGGGTACAATGACAGGTGAATCACAAATTAAGAGAGCTCATGGCAAACAGCACTTTGACAAGAATTGTAATGCATCTCAAAAATAAGTTTTACCCTTGGTTTCTTGGTACACAATACTTTAGCTGTTTAATTGTCTAGGTTTCATAGACACAAAACTCTTTTGGTTAGGAGAAAGCACAATCACTATATGGCAATTGTACGGACAATTGTTTGATCAGTGTGTGCACACATGGAAATCACGTACTGGCAAACAACATTCCACCCTGATTGCCAGTGTGTGTGCTTACTACTCGGGAAAAGTTTAGTATTTCAAGTGGTCTTTACATAGTGACAGTATCTTGCTACTCTTAAGTTTGGATAGCAGGTCACGTTTACAAATACCTGATTTTCCAGGCTTTATACACTGTACTGGGAAGTGCCTATGATGGCTCATTTAACTGGATGTTTTCTCTTAAGTGACATATGGACCTTGCAAATGTTTTATAAAAATGCATGTAAATTGTTTTTTAAATAATTTTTATTAATTTCCCATTTAAACATATATAATCACATCATTATTGTCCACTTTACCTCTTTGGCTCTTTAGAGCCTATCAACTTCCTTCCCTCCCACCTCTTGGCTTTCAAAGTTAACCTTTATATCACAGCATTTTATATATTTTCCAATTCTAATAAGACTATCACAAAATCCCTCAAAATTTAAATAAATAAAGGTAAAAAAATCTCATTAGAAATCTTCAGATAACCCTACTAGTGTTGTTAATTGCTTACAATGATCTTTCAAATATTGTATAAATTTACTCGTCGGTTTTGGATTTCCCCCGTCGGCTTTGCCAGTTCTGCAAAATGCATGCAAATTAAGTCATCATGGCTGCTTGAAAAAAGGGAGTGTTTTTGATTTCTCACAAATGTTATGTTATATGAAATGTTAATGTATTATATGAGTTCCTACCCTTTCCCCTATGGTGTTGTGTACTGTATCATTTAGAGAACCTGTACTGTCATTGGTGAGGGAAGAGGACAACTCCATCCATTTCCTTCCTGTAAGGATTCCAACGGCCATCAAGTCTAGTGTCCGCTCCTATGCGGCAGGAGCAGTTCTGCTCTTTCTGCCTGGACCTGCTTTGCTCCCAGATCTGCCTGGGGTGGGTGAAGAATTTTCTTGGAGAGGGGATAATCTCCAATACAGAATTATATAACTGCATTGTAATAACTCTAATAATGGATGTCTGGGGTTGCTTTCTTCTTCTATCCTCCCCATCCCTCTTTCCTCACATCATGTCCTTTAGATTATGAGACTGAGGGCAGGGGCTCTCTTACTACTGATTTTTGTAAGTTTACCTGGCAGACTTTTTAGCTAAAGAGCAGGGTATGAATGTGTAAATAAATAAAGATGCTGTTGCTCTTGTACAGATCATTTCCAAACATTTCATTCTCTCAGAGATAATAATAATTTATTATTTATACCCTGCCCATCTGGCTGGGTTTTCCCAGCCACTCTGGCCGGCTCACAACAGAATTAATGATGATTATAATAATAATAATAATAATAATAAAGCGATAAAACATCAGACATTAAAAGCTTCCCTAAACAGGGAATAATAGCACTCAGAGAGATTGTTCCTGCTCTCAGGCCAGGAATTTCGTAGATATTCTTTACCTGGTTTCCCCAGCTTTGGCACTGTGGACTTTGATCTGATTTTACGTCCTTAATGTAAGTGACTAAAACCAACCATAAACATGCTTGTTCAAGAAGCAGCTCCCACTGCCCTGAATGGTTCAGGACTGCAGGTTCATCGATTGCAGGGAACACAGATGTCTGGAGGGTGTGTGCAGGGCCGGATTTGGGTTTGATGAGGCCCTAAGCTACTGAAGGTAATGGGGCCCTTTGTCAACAACAAATTGCTGCTGTTTTTTGTGTTGAATATATGCTACATGGTAATTTATGGGCCTAATAGGTATCTAAAGCCATTTGCACATAACAGAATATGGATTCTATCAAAGTAATTGTTGAACTGAAAAACAATTAATAAGTATATTAATAGTGAAATTCAATTAAGAAGAAGTATACTTTTGGGGGGCCCCCAAGAGAGCGGGGCCCTGAGCTATAACTTGTAAGTAAATCCGGCACCGGTCTGGAGGGTGTCACAATTTCTGTGCAATTCAGAGTGCTAGGCTCAGACACCCTCAGGGCAGGGAAAACAAACAAGATGAATTTTAACAGGGAGAAATGTAAAGTATTGCACTTGGGCAAAAAATAAAATAAAAATGAGAGGCACAAATACAAGATGGGTGACACCTGGCTTGAGAGCAGTACATGTGAAAAGGATCTAGGAACAGATAGGTAGCCGTGTTGGTCTGCCATAGTCAAAACAAAAAAAAATTCCTTCCAGTAGCACCTTAAAGACCAACTAAGTTAGTTCTTGGTATGAGCTTTCGTGTGCATGCACACTTCTTCAGATACACTGATCTACGAGTCTTGGTTGACCACAAACTTGACATGAGCCAACAGTGTGACGCGGCAGCTAAAAAAGCCAATGCAATTCTGGGCTGCATCAATAGGAGTATAGCATCTAGATCAAGGGAAGTAATAGTGCCACTGTATTCTGCTCTGGTCAGACCTCACCTGGAGTACTGTGTCCAGTTCTGGGCACCACAGTTCAAGAAGGACACTGACAAACTGGAACGTGTCCAGAGGAGGGCAACCAAAATGGTCAAAGGCCTGGAAACGATGCCTTATGAGGAACGGCTAAGGGAGCTGGGCATGTTTAGCCTGGAGAAGAGGAGGTTAAGGGGTGATATGATAGCCATGTTCAAATATATAAAAGGATGTCACATAGAGGAGGGAGAAAGGTTGTTTTCTGCTGCTCCAGAGAAGCGGACACGGAGCAATGGATCCAAACTACAAGAAAGAAGATTCCACCTAAACATTAGGAAGAACTTTCTGACAGTAAGAGCTGTTTGACAGTGGAATTTGCTGCCAAGGAGTGTGGTGGAGTCTCCTTCTTTGGAGGTCTTTAAGCAGAGGCTTGACAACCATATGTCAGGAGTGCTCTGATGGTGTTTCCTGCTTGGCAGGGGGTTGGACTCAATGGCCCTTGTGGTCTCTTCCAACTCTATGATTCTATGATTCTAGGGATCCACCTGCCCCTCTGCAGCAAAGGGAACAGTGTGCTAACTTCTAAGGAGCACATTTGCTGAGGCGAACCTGGCTGAGTTTCAGTTGCCAAGAAGGGGGGGGGGGCAGTCATTGAAGTCACGGCTTACCGTATCACAAGCACCGTTTCCGATTTTGCTCCCCCCCCGCAAAATATGAAGTGGGCAGGGCGTGTGTGTGTGGGAATTGCCTCTGAGCATATAAAAAGTACCCCGGGAGGGAGACAGAGGTTACATTTAGGTGGGCTGCTGAAGCCCCAGAACCACTTATATATTTAAATACCAGTTAATAAGGGGCCTTACTGAGCGAGACTGAGGAGCCCACTGGCGGCCACAGGGAGACCCGAGGCAGACCCGCTCCTTTCTGGCAACGCCGCCGCCAGCTTCTACGTGCAGAAACGCCACTTTCCATTTGCCCCTAGTGGATATTTCCCCGCCTCTCCTCGCGAGCGGCGCCCCCGCTACAAAGACTCCCCCCTCAGGCAACCTCTCTCACACAAAGGCGCCTCTCTCTCTCTCTCTCCTATAAGGAGAAGCCGCTGGCTCTTTGCGGTCGGTGGGGGAGGCCAGCTGGCCAAGCCGCTCTCTTTCTCTCTCCCTCTGACCCGCCGGTGCAAAAGCCCGCCCTTTGCCTCTCGGCTCCTCCTCCTCGCCGCAGGCAGGCTCCCCGCCCGGCCCGTTATAGTGCGTGAGGGGGCGGGAGCGCCTGCGAGTAGCGCTCGGGAGACTGTCTGGAAGGAGAGACGCGAAAGAGAGAGACGCGGCGTGGGGAAAGGGCAGGAGCGCGTCGTGTGAGTGCCGCTGCGTGCAACGGGTAGGGAGGGCTTCGGCTGCCCGGCTGGGAAGGCGGGAGGCAAAGTCCTCTCTCGGGGCTCCTGGAGCCAGCGGCGCTCCACGTGGCGCGGCAGAAAGGGGTGGCCGCCGGCCGTCTTGGGGGCAGCTTTTCGGTCTGCCCGCTAACCCCGGAGTAGCACCAGCGCGGGGAAATGAGGGGGGGGGGGCGCGGACGGGCGACACGAGCCTGGGGAGCCGGGAGCACGAGGTGGAAGGGGCGCGTGGCGACGGTGGGGTGGTGCTGGCACAGAGCTGGGGGGGGGGGGTTTAAGCCCCGGGGGATGCACTAAAGCGAGGAGGTCCGAGGCCCAAGGTGGCCGGCCATCCTGCCACGTTGGCCATGGGGAAGGGGGTCCCGTTACTGATCGTTTATCGCTTTATCTTTAAGTGAGGACTGCTTGGGTCAGGGGCCATTGCATTCATCTGTTTCCTGATTCCTGGGGATTTGCTGGGCTGGCGGGGAGGAGAGGGGACTGGTTGGCTAGCTTCTTTGTTTGAATTCAGCATGTGGTGGTTTGGGGGTGCATGGCGAAGAAGGATTCGTTAATGTTTCTGCTATGTATCTTACAAGGGTTCGAGTTGGGTATGAGTAGTTGCGCGCATGGCTTGCTTGCTTTGCATGCCTGCATTCGTCTTGAGAGATCAGAGGATATCTGACTTCCCTGTTGCACAGGCGCGCATCTCTCAGCGCTGAGATGCAGGCTTTGAATATAGATAAGCCTATCTAGCCCACACTGGGTAGCCCTAGCAACTCACCTCAAAATGATTTGCAGCAGAAGTGCGAGAGGGCTTACCATATTCCTTTAAATGTCCTATTATACTTGACAATCCTCAATTTCTCACCGCTTGGTTGTAGTTCAATGTGTGCTCTGCCTCCACTTCAAATACTTTTGTTGGACTTAATGTGAGGTGGTAAATTAAAAGTTCTATCTTTGATGGCTTTCACACACTGATGTCTTCACTAGATGTTGCAACCTCCAAGTGATGGCAACCATGTGTGAATTGACTCTTAAGTCTAGAACCAGTGGATTATTTACAGTGAAATACAAGGATGTGAGCTTGCCTTGTGAGATGATGCTAACAGGTATGTGGAACTGCTTGCAGTTCTGGTTGTGGCAAATGAACAAACATTGTTCCTTGAGTGCATCACCTCTTGTATCTTTTGAAAAGGAGACAAACCTTTAGGAATAAAGCCTTGCCTGTTTCTTGTGTGAGCTCATCAGCATTTCAAAATAGGCACTCTTTGGACTTGGGGGAGGACAACTTTCTCACAATGTGATTTGCCTAGTTTACTGTGCCTTCTTTTGGTGACATTTTGAACCTTAAAGACTGCTGACACATCAGGTTAGCTTAAAGCATTCTTGGGTACAGAAGCAATTGTGCTGAACTGGCATACTGTCTGTTGTTTTCTTCAGGCACAAGCATGGCTCAGCAGTTACACCTTCTCAATAAGGAACCAGTAATTCTGTGTCCCTCTCTGTTTACAATTTTTAATAAAGAAAGTTACTCACCTATTTAATACTTTAGTTATTTCTTGCATTTGTTGACCACCTTCCTTGGTAACAATTTCTTGCATGACCTGAGTTTTGTTGTATGGACCTATTGTCATAAGGAATCTCAGTTCTATGTCAGGAAACTATGTTACGGAGTTGTTCAGGTCTCTATATCTTTTGGAAAGTACTACATAGCTTGAGGCACAATTATCAATAGGACTGAATGATTGTTCCTGCTGTCTGAGAAAGCTGATCAGGTTATGATTATGATATATTCTTTTGCATTTTGCATTTTTCATTTTCAAGCTATTAATGTCTTCAGTTTTAAGTAAAATATTAATTGGTTGCTATGCAGCACACTGTACAGTGGTACCTCGAGTTACATACGCTTCAGGTTACATACGCTTCAGGTTACAGACTCTGCTGACCCAGAAATATTACCTGGGGTTAAGAACTTTGCTTCAGGATGAGAACAGAAATCGTGCTCTGGCGGCGTGGCAGCAGAGGGAGGCCTCTTTAGCTAAAGTGGTGTTTCAGGTTAAGAACAGTTTCAGGTTAAGAACAGACCTCTGGAATGAATTAAGTACTTAACCTGAGGTACCACTGTACTTCCAGATACAGAAAGGTGCTTCCAAACATTTTTGCCTCTTCACAACTTCAGTACTTATTAAACTTTATTAAAATTTTATACTAACAAATGTGATTGGGTGACCTTAAATACATTATATTCTGTCACCTCTGCTTGTAACTGCTTTCCTACAAATTTGATGATGAGAACCTTCTAATTACACAGCAGCCAATCATGGGAACATGACTGCAGTTAGAAAGCTGGAGAGACATGGATGCATCTGTGATACAGAAGGCTGATCGCCGAAGAATTGATGCTTTTTAATTATGGTGCTGGAGGAGACTCTTGAGAGTCCCATGGACTGCAAGAAGATCAAACTTATCCATTCTTAAGGAAATCAGTCCTGAGTGCTCACTGGAAGGACAGATCCTGAAGCTGAGGCTCCAATACTTGGGCCACCTCATGAGAAGAAAAGACCCTGATGTTGGGAAAGATTGAGGGCACAAGGAGAAGGGCACGGCAGAGGATAAGATGGTTGGACAGTGTTCCCAAAGCTACGAACATGAGTTTGACCAAGCTGCGGGAGGCAGTGGAAGAAGACAGGAGTGCCTGGCGTGCTCTGGTCCATGGGGTCACGAAGAGTCGGACACAACTAAACGACTAAACAACAACAACAACAACAAATGATATCTATGATAATACCACAGAAAACAAATGGCCTGTAATGTACATGCAGTACTGGAGACCTATTTCATTTTTATGTTTAAGGCAATGAGATGATTGCTCATTGTTTTGCTGTGTGATCTGTTCAGTGTATCTTTTCCTCAGCATGTGGATCTGTCTGAGTTCTGCATGCATTTGATTAAGCCATGTTGATGGTGGTTAAGCACCTACCATATTTCTGCACATTTCAGAAATGTTGCAGTCGCTTTAAGAACTACTGCCCAGTGGAATATAGTAGTGCTGTTCACCTTCTGGTTTTGCAGCTGGCTGTTGTTAAAGAAGGAACAAAACAACTCCTTTACACTTTTCCATTTCAGGTACAAACTTTTGGAGATGAATGCGTGCCAAGCCAGTGAAGGGAGAAGGAACAGCCTTGGTTTAGGCAGGCATTCTTTATAACTTCTGGCCCATATTTCCAGTCCTGTTGTAACAGCTTGGCTATGGATATGCCTGTGCCAAGAGGCATTTCGTTTCTCATAGTTGCAGATAACTCTCTAAAATACATTCTGGTTGCATCATGTTGCAATCATAAACTGGCCAAGTGTCAATCAAGGTAGCATTGAGTGTGTAGTATGTTTTGTGTGTCCTTGGGTCTACCACCTTGGCTCTAGGCATGCATACCTGGTCAGCATCACCTATATTTTTCCACCAACCTTGTTATTTCAGTTTACCAAACACTTTCCCTATTTCTCTTTCATTTCTCTTGTAGCCCATAGTACCATATAGCTTTTTGCATCCAGACATTCTGAGTTCCTTGCTCTCCTAGGTGTTGCTGGTTGAGTTCTGAACAAATAAGGGTGTGTTGGCACCTGTGTACTTTGCAACTTATCTTTTCATTCTAGTCCCCCCCCCCCAATTGCCCTGGTACTAATCTTTTCACATTATCTTTTATATATGTATTTCCTCCTTTTAAGACTGGTGGCTTCAGCTTTTTTCCTTTAGAAAACATTTCCTAAAGTAAAGCTGCATTTTCATAATTGTATGCATGTTAATAGCATAATAATAGAAGACAGGGGAAACTTTATGATGAAATGGATGTGTATGAGCCTGTGCAAGGCTAGAACAAGTATCTCTTTCCTACTCTATAGCTTCTAATTCATATTAATTATACTTTAAACCAGCCTTCATCTCCTAGTGGATAGTAAAAAACATTAGTGAGGTGTATCGTGAATAGGCATGTTTTGGCAAAATTGTTATGTAGAAAGTTTCCATAATGAGGGAAAGGGCAGTGGCTGGGAAAGATACCATGAAATAGTTAGATCTGGCTGATCAAGGGATGATATCAGCTCTTTCAATAGAAGGTAAACTGTGGACAATGAGAGTAAAGCTAGATATGGTCTGAGGCAGGGGAGCGCGTGCCCATCCGTGTGTGCACACACTATTTCCGGCGCACTTCCCGGTCGGAGGAGCACCGGAAATAGCTTGTGTGCATGTGCACGGGCGTCCTCCGACCCCAACGTGCACTGGAAGTAACGCATGCACATGCGCAAATAATGCTTGCGCATGTGCACAAGCTATTTCCGGTGCTCCTCCGACCTGAAAGTGGGCAGCTGCGCAGCGCAGCGCAGTGCCGGTAAGAGTGGGCGGTGGGGGTTGCCGCAGTCCGCATAAATGAGTCCCTCAGGTCTTAGTTTGGGGACCTCTGGTCTGAAGTGTTCATACATCTTTACTCCTTTTAAACTTTTGCAAATAACTGATAAGACTTTCTTGACAAAATAATAATCCATGGCTATATATTTTTTGGGGTAATATGGAAAATAATAGCTCATTAGGAGTTTGATGCAAGGGGAAAGGTTTAAGCCTCTCCCCTATGCTATGATCCAAATGCAGACCTCTCAACAACCCTTTGGAAAGTTTAAATGAAAGCAGAGATGCAATCCACTCGTTTTTGCTCACGGTGATGGATCATGGAGATACAGACCACATTATTTCTTTGTATTATTACATTCAAAAATAATAAAAGCCCGCTCACTTCTTCCCACTTTCGCAATTTTACAGTAGATCAACTTGAAATGTAATTCAAACAAAACTCTGATATTCTGTACAGTGAGAACTGTTCAAGCAAAGCTTCCTGCTCCTTATGGAGCATTATCCATGAATCTTGTGCTTCTCATGCAATCTAGAGCTGCCAGTGGATTAACTTCTTTAACAGAGCTGTTTTGATCTTAGCTACTTAACTGAATACTAACCCACAGCAGTGAGGGTTTATATAACACTTTGGCAGCCCGATCCTATAGTTCTCCTGCGCATAACTGTGGCAGAAACCACAGTATAGTGGCATCATACATTAAATAAAAGGAGTAGGGTCATAACAGATAACGAGTGCCCCCACCACAATACCTGCCTGTACTATCTGTGTTCAAAGCATAGTGTTGCAGAAGGAATTTGAAGCAGGGCTGTTTTGACTAGGACCAGGAAGACAGTTCAAACAAGATAACTTGTACACCAGAATATACTGTAAGAAACCGTCCCTGTGGGAAATTATTCATGCTGCTTTCTAACCTTGGAGCACACACTGTAAAGCAGGAAAAAGTTTTCAAGGCTTTGGGTGGCCAGGCACCTGCTTTGGTTTATTTATTTGTTTCCAGTGGTTGGATTTGTTGCTTGACCCATGTTTTCGCATTCAGGATAGCAGGTTCTCCTAATGCCTATTCTTTTAATTTTTTAAGATTTTTACTGTTGGAGGGACGCGGGTGGTGCTGTGGTCTAAACCAATGAGCCTAGGGCTTGCCGATCAGAAGGTCAGCGGTTCGAATCCCTGCGACGGGGTGAGCTCCCATTGTTCGGTCCTTGCTCCTGCCCACCTAGCAGTTCAAAAGCATGTCAAAGTGCAAGTAGATAAATAGGTACTGCTCCAGAGGGAAGGTAAACGCCGTTTCCGTATGCTGCTCTGGTTCGCCAGAAGCAGCTTAATCATGCTGGCCACATGACTCGGAAGCTGTATGCGAGCTCCCTTGGCCAGTAAAGCGAGATGAGTGCCGCAACCCCAGAGTCGTCCACAACTGGACCTAACCGTCAGGGGTCCCTTTACCTTTTTACTGTTGGATGTATACTGTTTTTATACTGATTTGCATCATTTTCTACGCAAAATATTTAAGGATATACATCAGTATCCATTAATTTACTGACTTTATTCAACATTGCATAAAAGTATTCCTCTGTTGTAGGGGAATGGATCTACAAAACTGTTTTTAATTTTCCTGGAGCTGGAAGCCTAAGCATTTCAAGTCTTTTATTTAAATGAACAGGGTTTGTTTAGATGAGTAATTTGGAAAGTCTAGTGAGTCCTAGCACAAATAAATTCCTGAACTGATAGCATGTTTTGCATGATGCAACTGGGTTATATAAGGTATTGGTAACTGTTACCTACGTTTTCCCATTTTAAGCTATCGGAATAGACCGAACTGAATTGTAAAGATCACAGAGTAAACTGAACTGGTGTAAAACACTGTTCTAGAAGTCAGTCCTAATAAGGCAGAGAAACTTCTAATTTTTGTGTGGAATAAAGGCCTGGTTACAGAGATGCTGTTCTGTGAATAGGAGATCTATCTAGCTGGTGCCTGAATGGGTTAGCTTTTTGTTAATCTGTGCTAACTCCATTTGCTTCTAATATTTAAGATGTGCCAATATTAATTAAAACCAACCTGTTCAATCAAGTGCTGCCGATGGGAACAATTGTACTGAGTGGCTCTACGAGATTAAAACATTCTGTCAGGGCGTTGAGCTACACTGCAGCATATCCACATAAAAATGAATCTATTGGCTCATAATTTCTAATAAATCTAGAAATGAGAACCATGGAAGATCAAATAAAAATCTATAGTAATTTAAACAAGAGATGCATTGAACATCTCATTAAATAGAACTGCAATATGAAGGTTCTATACATTAGTGACAGAGCACAGAGCTCATTCTCTCTCCTGCACCTGATAGACTGTCCCATGTACAACCTATGGCAGGCTTTGCCATCTTGGTGCCTTCTAGATAGTCTGTACTACAAATCTTTTCAGCCCCAGCCAACAAAACATTACTTACATGGGAAAGGATTCCATCTTAACATACCACAGTCCTCTTCAGGCATTACATGGGAATGAAATACTAGGGCATCAGCCATCTTTCCTCAATTGTTACCAGCTGTGTGGTTGCCACTTATTGTCCTCCTCTTGAGATTTGTGGGATAACATGAACATAAATGCATCCCGTGTTGAGATTATCTTTATTAATACATTTGAATTCTGAGTGTACTTTGGAATTGTACCATAACCTTGGAAGCAGGGTGAATGCTTCCATCTTGGTGATGATTTCTAGTCCTGAACTCTTGTCTTGAGATGCTTCACAACTGATGGGAAAAAAATACAATTTTACTTATGGGTATCTTGATTCTAAGTCAGTTTTTTAGTGAAAATCTGAATCTCTTATTTCATTCCCTGTAACTTTGAACACACTGAGTTATAAAAACAAATTGTACTATTCATACTAATTACACTTTTGCTTCTGCTATAAACCAGCAGGGTAAGGGACTTCAATTCAGGCTGGCTCTGTTTTTGGCTAGCTATGCTGTGTTGTGCCACAGCATATAGCTTGCAAAACTGCATCAGTTCCTAGTCACAATCATGAGTACGGTAATTTAGACTTATGCTTGTATTGAATGAGTCTCTCTCTGGGTCATTTTGGATACCGTTGGCCTGGTGCGCACTAGATGTAATCATTGTGAGAATTAACATATGGATAGGACCCTAACTAAACAATAATATAATACTGGGGGGAAATCTAAAAATATCTTTTTAACATTCATAGCCTTATTCACTTGATCTGGAGCCAGTTCCTAGTGTTTGAGATGAAAATATATTTGTTTGCATACTTTGTTGTACTTTGATCTTGTGCTGACTTCTCAGAGCAGGTAAAGTTAATATGGCAAGACTGGGTTTTAATGTCCTCTAACTTTGTATGCATGCAATCTAATGAGTCCCATTGTAAGATACAAGACATTGCAATCTGACTTTGTTTTAGTGTTGGTAAGTAAGTAATGGGGTGCTTTTTGTCATAATTGTTAACATGATCAGTATCTGAAAAATACAATTTTATTGCAATTTTATTTTTCTCTATGATATTTCATTTTGGGCTGAGCTTGAGCATTGTCACATATAAGTGATTTAACACTGACCTTGCTGGTCCATATTTCCATGACAGACTGCAGATGGTCCATAGTTCAAAGTCTGGAGCAATAATTAGGAAGAAAACGGTTGGAAAGAAATGTGAGAGAAGGTGACTGGGAATCATTGTGAACTTCCAGGGGAAGGAATCACTTTTGTAAACTGATGAAACACTGGCTTTCTCAGATCTGAGGTTTAACTATTATGTTACTTCAAAACAGATAGGCTTTCTGCCTGGTGAGCTGGGGAGGGGACAATATTCATGTATGTATTGATAAGAACGTGTGAACTCTGTTGGGGCTGAACATTTATGAGTAGTGTGTCAGAATGGAAGATCTCAGTGATTTACTCGATTTACTTCCAAGTAGTGTGCTTTAAACTGCTACCTGAGAGATTTCCCATTAATACAATGGAGATTTATTTTTCTGATCTGGAATATTTTTCAGAACCTAAAATTCTTAAAACTTGATTTCAGCTTGAAGGAGGTAGACAGTAATGTTACTTCATACTTGATTTCCAGCAATTGTGCTAGACTGGTAATATAGCAGAATATAAGAAGAGCCTGCTGGATCAGACCCATCTAGTCCATCATCCTGTTCTCACAGTGGCTACCCAGATGCCTGTGGGAAACCCCCAAGCAGGGCCTGAGCAGAGGACAGCACTATCCTCCTCTGCAGTTTCTAACAAGTGGTATTCAGCAGCATATTGCCTCCAGTAAGAAAGAGCACAGTCATCATGGCTAGTAGTCAATGATAGCCTCTGTCACATGCTTTTAAAACTTCACATGAGCCTCAGCCTCTCTCACCTGCAGCTCCTACCTGTGTGCACCTTTCCTCTGATTATTCCGTTTTTCCAGTTTGCCTTCTCTTGCTCTCATTCCTTTGGTTAGCTTCTGTCACAGTCTTCCTCTTCTAGGACCTCATTATTATCTAGGTCAATGGTTCCCAATTAGCTAATTACTGAGGACCCTCTATTTTTCAAAAGCCAAGCCACAGACCCCCTACTTTTGAAAATTTTGATAACTCTCTGGTAGTTACCTCTGCAGAGCAATTTTTGAACCAAAACAATGGATAATGAGCAACAATTTTAGGTATGCAAAATAATAGCAGATTAGGGCTGAGCGATATCTGGTTTTCAACATTGTGATATATCAGCAGCTAAGCATCACAATATGTCACAATGTTTGAAATTGGAGATCAGGCATGGGGATGAGTGAAGGAGCAAACACAAGAGATCAGACGGGTGGGGTGTTTGTAGATCAGGCTTGGGGATGTGGGAAGCAGCAGCTGTGGAGATCCTGCAGGTGGGGTGAGTGCAGATCAGATGGGGGTTGGGGGGAGGAGACGAAGCAGAGTCACCTCCACTCCATGGATTGAGTGGGAGGAGATAGAGATGGGGTGCATCAAGCCGCCGTCAGTGGGGCAGCCAGTGGTGGCAGATGGAAGAAGCGTTTGGCATAATAATCATTTCCTACTGATATCTGCTCCATCTTTCCCCTCTGGCAAGGAGTTACTCAACTCATGAAAAGCACAGTCATTTGTTCTGCAGTTCTTGTGGCAGCCTCTTCATTTTAGGCAGAGTTGCTAATCCAGAAGCTCTATTGTTCCCTTTCTACCCCCATATGATCCTCAAAGTATTTTCACCCACCGCATGAAGCTTCTTTTCTTCCCATTCATTTTGTACCTTAACACCCACTCTCCCCCAGTGTCGGCTTCTTTCCTTCCTGGTCATTTTACATTCACTTCTTTCTTGTATAACTTCTTTCCCCTCACATCCCCTTAACCATTCCCTGTCTGTTGTTCCTGTTTCCTGCTGTTATATATTAACTTTTTATCACTCGCTATAAGTTGAACGCTTTCTCTGGCCCTTTCCTCTCAGAGCATGCAAGGAGGTGCTGACCCAACACAGTGGTGCCTCGTGTTACGAACTCTGCTAACCCGGAAGTAGCTGCTCCTGGTTGTGAACTTTGCCCCAAAATGCGAACTGAAATCACGCACCGGAGGCAGGCCCCATTAGCGAAAGCACGCCTCAGGATAAGAACAGTTTCAGCTTAAGAATGGACCTCCAGAACGAATTAAGTTCGTAACCAGAGGTACCACTGTAACAGGACTAAGGCATGTCTGGGAGAGCAGGGGACAGGCAAATGAGGAAGCAGGGCTGTGGCACTGTAAGTAATGATTCTGAAAGTAGCCCAAGGCCCACTATCTGAAATGCTGCTGTAGAACAAATTTGACTAACTTGCATATCTTGGCACCTAGATGTGAGTTTAGTTCTATTGAGTTTCCCCCCTCTGTGCATTTTAGTACTAAAATCACCTAGCATCAGTGTTTGAAACTCATTGTTCTAGGCACATTTTGTGATAGGCAATTTCATTAGCAGAAGCAGTTTCTGAGCAGTGGATGCATTACTGTGCCTAAGATTTCAGATTAAAACTGCAGAGTGGAAGGCAAGGAGGACCCTTTTCTGCCTCGCTACTTCCAGCTACTATTTAAAGGCTGGAGAAGAGACCCTTTTAAGAATATGAAGGGGGTGGGCAGGGGGAAGGACTAGACTGTGTGAAAAATGAACATAATATTTTAGCTGCAGTTCATTCATTTTCAGCTTTGTATTCTTGTTATTAAAAAGTGTGCCTAGACATTCCATTGTTGCGCCCATATCCCCGGTTTAAGGTGCAATTCAGCTCCTAGCTTTCACATCTCAGTTTCTAACGCTTCCTGGCATCAAACTGTTAGTGTTCCCAACTCAAGATTTGTACACTTACCATACAAGTATGAATTTAGAGGTGTCCCTGAGAGGGATATTTAAGCATAACTTTGGAAGGAAACTACTTGGAAGGCTGGGACACGTGTGGTGCTGTAGTCTAAACCACTGAGCCTAGGTCTTGCCGATCAGAAGGTCAGCGGTTCGAATCCCTGCGACGGGGTGAACTCCCGTTGCTCGGTCCCTGCTCCTGCCAACCTAGCAGTTCAAAAGCATGTCAAAGTGCAAGTAGATAAATAGGTACTGCTCCGGCTGGGAAGGTAAACGGTATTTCCGTGCGCTGCTCTGGTTTGCCAGAAGCGGCTTAGTCATGCTGGCCACATGACCTGGAAGCTGTCTGCGGACAAACGCCGGCTCCCTCGGCCTATAGAGCGAGATGAGTGCCGCAACTCCAGAGTTGTCCGCGACTGGACCTAACAGTCAGGGGTACCTTTACCTTGCTTGGAAGGCTGCTAAATGAAACTTTTGGTCTGTGCAACTTGTGTGTTTATCCGTAAGCCCATTCTGCCCCATTTCTGCATTCTTTGTTTTTAAGCTAGGAGAGAGCATTTTAAATATGCATTTGTGAACCTGTTCCTCACCCTCCTTACATTTTATAGTGCATTACATGTATTAGATGGAGGAACTCCTTGACACCCTCATAAACATTCAATTTTATTATCGCAGGGGGGGAAAACCCTACAACAACATTTCAAGACGTTTATAAAATACTATGTAGATAATCTTTAAAAATATACTAATCCATTCGAATCAATATATTCTGAATTCTTAAGAGTACTGTTTAAATAAAGTATCTCAACACTGTCCAGCAACAAATGTGGAGAATTCAAAGAATTTGGTTTTTCTTTTTATGTAGAATTTTTTGAGGGACCAGTTATAGTTTATATGTTCTGGCAGTACAGATGATGCCCAAAACAACAAACAAATAAATAGCTCCTTATTTGCTTCTCAAGAAATCGTTTGATATTTTATCAGAATCTGGCTTATACTGTGATCTAATTCTTTGGTTTCAATTGGCTGAGGAGTAAATAGTTGTTCCAGATGCTGTTTGAAGGAAGTATATGCAATTCCTTAAAAGTAGTGCCATTTTAACAACAACCAGCACTGCACAAATATATGCAAATTAATCTCTCATAGAGGGATGGGGGACTTGTGGTGCTCCAGCTGTTATTGGCTAGTACTCTGAGATGATGAGCAGTATAGTCACAGGTTCCACATCTCTGTTCTAGAATAAGTTTACCATATTTTTTTCAATGAATCTGGGGATACTTTCTGGATGTCCCATGGTCATATTATAAAGTAGTTGTGTTCTGTGTTACAAATCAAGCACTGCTAGGAGTTGCTTCTTTTCCTTTTCCAATGTATGGTATTTCTCATCAATAAAAAAATTGAGTCTGGCACGAGCAAATTTTTATTCTGAAAGTGTGGCCTGGACTAAAAAGTTTGAGAACCACTGGCCCAGTCTATTAAGGTTGTTCTTCCTACACTTCATCTTAAGACAGACCAATTTTAAAACCAAGCCACCTTTTTCCTCCCCACTCCTGCTTAGATTAACATCCAGCAGGAAAACCGGAAAGCTTGGTCACTGTTATGTGTCACAGTGGATGGCCTAAAAAACATATTTACCTGCTATGAATCTAAAGTGCTGGCAAATTGCATTGTTCTTGTGAAGGAGAGGCGCTGCTGCCACTTTTGTAGAAGTCTATCAGTCTTCTGCCTTTCCTTTACCCAAGTTCAGAGACTGACCACACAAAGAACATCTCTTTTTTCAAGTTGCTTATGGGATATTCTGTGGCTGATGTGAGAAGGAATGTTGTATCGTTTCCACTAGTTGAAAAACCCTCAGTAGTTCTCTGTCTGCCTGTTGCTGACCTTAGTTCACCCTGTGAGCTTTGCAATAACCAAGGAGGCCCTCAATTGTCTATTGTGTGGTGCTGAGCCCTTACAAGCCCCAGATAGTCACGTATACCAGGCAGAGCCAGATTTTCTTCTAGCCAAGGGGACTGAGCAAAACTCCACTTGAAACAAATTATTTTTGTCAGATGAAACAAGAGGGGAAAGTGACTATGATGAGTTTTATTTCAGCTTGTGCCTGTTCAGATAAATACTGTTGAGATTTTGTTCTGTTCAGACGTTTTCTTTCTGTTGAGCAAGTTTGTCCCCTTTTAACTGCCTTACAGTTTTTTTAACCTATCCAATTAACTGGGAAGAGGTTTTCCTCTGTAGATAGGGTGGTGACACAGCTCCATTTGAAAAGTGCACATAGCCAGATAAAAGGCATTTAAACCTATTCAGAAGCACTATGTAAACCAATCTTGTGCAGCAGAGGCAGTATAGGGTAATTGCTTTATGAACTGATAGGAGAAAGACCATGCTTGCCATATAGAACAGAGTTTGTTATTTACCCACTCCAGTAAAACTTTAGATATGTTTTCATGTTTTAATTATTTTGATACTACTGCCAGTGTCTGGTAAATATTGATTCCAATGTATTTTAGTTTAATGCTTGCAATTAAATTGACTCTCCCAAACCCAACAATAGTTAATTAGGGTGGACTTCATAGCCAGAATTTGAAATAAAGCAAATGGAGCAACTTGCATTGTGTACATTGTGGCCAAATTGTTTATATAAAAAGCTGAAAATGTTTATGACCTTCTTGAATGGGCCAGTAGAGCAAATCTGGCCAAGCTTTTTCAGGAGACCTTTCTCAAGGGGCAGGCACTGGAAAAAGCCCTGTTTCTGGTAGCAACTAACTGTTTCAAAATCTGGTGACACCTACAGAAGGGTCTTGTCACTCAATGCCAATGGTTTCTCTCTCTGTGTGTGTGTGATATGAAGATGCATAGTTGGACTTAAATTTGTTGGCCTGCACCTTTAATTTTGGCTGGAAACAAAATTATAGCTAGTGGAACAAAGTAGTATCCAGGAAGCAAACCTATGAAATCACTTACAGCTTTGGATGTCAGGGGCAAACCTGGACCTAGAGAATTCCTGGTTTGTGAATCTGATTTTTAAGCAACTGTGACATCAAACAAGATCAGCATATATACTGCCACTCTAGGCAGTGCGCCAACGGTTATAAGTCTGGACTGAGTATCTCGCTCATCTAGTCTGCTACTAGACTTTAGAAAGATGTTCAGGGAAGCCACTGACTCCCCTGTCTTTGATGAGAATACAAGAAGGGAGCATACCTTGTCCCCAGTCCCCAGATACAGTTAGCCTCATAAAAGATCCCTGTGGAACTTTGCTGGATCTCTCCGATGAAAAGGAACAGCCTCATCAGTCTCTCAGCACCACCTTCAAGGTCAACCTTCTGGAAAAATAGAAGCGGAAGCATTGCAGAACCCCTGCACTTCGTCTGCACAATTGGCTTATAACTGGTCCATGTTTCCCCTATCTACAAATACAGAGTGTTGACCAGGAAGACAAAGGCACTTTCTGCCCTGAAGTCCAGCCAAAATCCCATTCCATCCATGAGTGCCTGAAGCTGCTTGGCCATAGCTTATTATAATGACTTCTGACTAGAAAGGAGAAGCTAGACATTGTTCTGTAACTTCCCAGTGTATGAGGGTCCATGGAGACCCTTTCCCTTTTTTAGCAGGGGCCTGGGTATTACTGCTGAAATATCTTTCTCCAGGTTTAATGCTTGCAAGTTTATATGCTCGGTTGTTTTTTAAAATATATAGGCCTGGTCAGAGACTTAAAATTTCCAACTGTTCCACTTGTTCAGCCAAGTTATGGAGCAATGTTATGAGCAGTGCCTAGCTAACATTACTGCAAGTCAAGGCTGTGGATGGCATGCACAGCTGGGCCCCTGGAGATGGGCATGTTCTGCTCCATGTTCAATGGCTGGCTTATGTACAGCTAACACCTACTGGAGCTTTGGGAAACTTTGGTCCAAACAAAGCTAAGCTTCAGGAGCAAAATACTTGACAAATGCAGGACAACACTATCTCTCTAGAGAAAATGATGCAACTAAATATGGTATTGGGCCCCGATGAAGGCTGCTCATATGTGTGTTTGTGTACCTGCACTGATCAGGTGTTTACTAGCTGTTAATAAATATGGTAGTAATTTGCAAAGATTTTAATGAAGGAGCAAGTGACACTGGCTGGATTTTGATAAAACATTTGGTGACAGAGAGGTACTTCATACTTGCACCTCTTTCCCTCTGCACCACAGAGGAGCTGGAAAAACATTACAGTTGCCCGAACAGGTGTGTCAGTTGTCCATCTGGTACAGGCTTTGGTGTTCCTTAGCTTCCTTGCATCTGTGTGGTGATGTTTGTTGGATCAGTTTCTGGCATTCAAGATTGTACAATGTAGATGTACATGGGCAAGTGTTCTCAGAAACCAGCGACAATAGTAGTAAATTGTGTTTAGGTAAAGGTAAAGGGACCCCTGGACCTTTAGGTCCAGTTGTGACTGACTCTGGGGTTGCGGTGCTCATCTCACTTTATTGGCCGAGGGAGCCGGCGTACAGCTTCCAGGTCATGTGGCCAGCATCACTAAGCCGTTTACCTTCCCGCCGGAGCGGTACCTATTTATCTACTTGCACTTTGACGTGCTTTCGAACTGCTGGGTTGGCAGGAGCAGGGACTAAGCAATGGGAGCTCACCCCGTTGCTAGGATTCAAACCGCCAACCTTCTGATCGGCAAGCCCTAGGCTCAGTGGTTTAACCCACAGCTCCACCCGCATCCCCTAAATTGTGTTTAGGCCTATCTTAATAATTCTGACCAGATAAATATACAGTGGATCTATAAACAATATGCAACTATTTTAATATTTTGGTTTTGAAGAGCTTGGAATAATTTGAAGCGAAGTGGGCTAACCTGAAGAGGACTTGTTGGAAATGAAAATTCTTAGTATTTTGTTGAACTTTTGCTTTCCAAGAGGGAGCAGAAGCGCCAGCTCAGTTCCTGCCATTGCTGTCTCTCATCAGCAAGTCTTTTTCAAAACATTTGGCTTTAGTTAGCTGGCTAACATGAAACAAGAACAGGTGGTATGTGGGTAACTGAGCACTTCCTACAACTAAAACGTTGAGCCTCCTGCTGAAAAACTGGGAAAACAGCTGTTTAAGAAAGTAGGTGGTAGGCACCGGTTAGGATGAAGAATTCAATTTTCTTTTCCACATAGGAGGGGGTGCTTAGTCTAATATGGTTGCCTGTGAATACAGTGGTACCTCGGGTTAAGAACTTAATTCGTTCTGGAGATCTGTTCTTAACCTGAGGTACCACTTTAGCTAATGGGGCCTCGTGCCGCCGTGCGATTTCTGTTCTCATCCTGAAGCAAAGTTCTTAACCCGAGGTTCTATTTCTGTGTTAGCGGAGTCTGTAACCTGAAGCGCCTGTAACCCGAAGCGCCTGTAACCCGAGGTACCACTGTAACAAGGAAACAAAGGATATTATTTCCCAACAGCTTTGTTTGTATGCAGATGCATGCAGATTTAGTCAGTGGGCACTGCAATTCCAAGGTCCCTGGGAGGGTAGGTTGGCGGGGAGTAGGACATGTGGGATCTCTCTGAGGGTGGAGAGTGACAATGGAACTCAGAGGTAAGTAAAAAAAAGGTAAAGGTACCCCTGCCCGTACGGGCCAGTCTTGACAGACTCTGGGGTTGTGCGCCCATCTCACTCAAGAGGCCAGGGGCCAGCGCTGTCCGGAGACACTTCCGGGTCACGTGGCCAGCGTGACAAAGCTGCATCTGGCGAGCCAGAGCCGCACACGGAAACGCCGTTTACCTTCCCGCTGGTAAGCGGTCCCTATTTATCTACTTGCACCCAGGGGTGCTTTCGAACTGCTAGGTTGGCAGGCGCTGGGACCGAGCAGCGGGAGCGCACCCCGCCACAGGGATTCGAACCGCCGACCTTTCGATCGGCAAGTCCTAGGCGCTGAGGCTTTAACCCACAGCGCCACCTGCGTCCCTCAGAGGTAAGTAGGGAAGGCAAAAAGATGGTGTGCTGGAGGCAAGCTGCGGGGAGCAGGGAGGCTTGGGTCAAATTTCTTCCCAGTGCCCCTCTCCACAATAAACCCCCTAAACCAGGGGAACATTATCCTAGCCTAGGAGCTGTTGGTGTTTGTTTCCTTCTAATTGTTGTACATGGGAGGGAAATTGTTGCTCTCTGTGTGTGTGTTGGAACCCTGCAAATGAACTGAGGAAGTGCATTGTTTGCTCCTCTAATGACCTGGTAGGGCTCCTGCTGGCAGGGTAGAAGACTGCATTTAGTTATCCCCAGCCTTAAGAATTGCATGTGTTTTCTCAGCATTGTAATCCTGTGCATATTTTCCTAACCCCAAGCCGCACCAAGCACAGTGGGGGCCAATTTCTGAATAAACCTGTGTAGGTTTGTGCTGCACTAACTCCTTTCCATAAACAAGATTATTCCATCCCATGGAAAAACTCATAGGAACACGAGACTTAACTACTCATATGGTGATCATGATTCTCACTGGGATGGTAGAAATCTTACTATTGATTCAATTTATAACGCCCCTGCCCTCCAAGGAGCTCAAGGGAGGATGCATAGTTCTCCTCCCCATTTTATCCTTGCAACAACCTTGTGAGGTAGGACTTTATCTTGTGAACTGCCCTGAGATCTTATGATGAGGGGTGGTATATAAATCTAATCTAATGTAAAATAAATAAATGGATGGATGGTAGCAGCTTTCTTGAATACCATATTCTGTGGTGGCACTGTCCTGTAAGTTAGCGAGTGGGAAACATAACTGCGTGTTTCCAAGATGTGGAGCTGAATGTTCCTTCCTGGACTTAGATATGAGAAATTTGTTACTGTGTCCTCCATAAAGAATTGTAAAGAGAATCCTATGTCAGATAATTATGTTGCTGAATTTACAGTACTTTGAAAGTGCTGTGTAAATTCTACAATTATAAAGTTTGCTTCTTCATAAAGTGGCACAGTTAAAAAAAACATCCTGGGAATTTGTGCATTGCTTCAACACCCTAATTGAAGTAGAAACTTGGTGAATGACCCATACTTCTCCTTGCCTAAATAAGAATTAATTCAATTTTCTTCTCTTTGTACCAACATTTAGTCCCTATTCATAGAGCCTGGAAAAATGCTTTTTATTCATTTGCAGCATCACATTTGACTCAGCCATCTTATTTACTGTAAATGTGGCTTTTAAAATAACTATCCTTGGCTAGTATCTCTGAATTCCACTTCCAAGCACGCCTGACACGTAGCAGTGTTTTCCAAACAAAGCTGGAGACTTTACAAGCTCTGCTTTAAACTTTGAGGAAACTTTTGCATGTAGAAGTTGCTGTCTGAACTGGCTATTGCCTTTCTCTTTTATATTAGGATGGAGAAGGAAATGAGCCCCACACTCATGGAAATAAGCCTGCAAAACAGTGTATACATCAAATTTGCCTTAGGGGCTTAAAGCAATAAACTAGCACAGTGTTACTTGAGCTGAATTTGCTGAAACTGTGACCAGCTCAGGAAAATTTCTAATGCATTCAGTGTGTCAGTATTTGCACAGCAAAAGAAGTTTTAAAACCAAGGTATTCCTTATGGGTGCTCCCTGCCTTTTAGTGCTACTGAGACAATGCTTTGGCACATTAAGCCATAAGCAAGTTTTAACAACTGTGGGTCAACACCTCACCTAATAAAGCGCTTTTTTCTTCACTGAAATTTTGCAATAATGTGTCTGATTCAGTGGAAGTACAAAAAGTAGTTGGGCATTGCTGAGCTGACTGACAACAGCTCTTTATTTCTTTTGTAAACACAGAAGTAAGTCTCCTAAATTGTTACCTTTGGTCAGCAAACGTTTTCCCTCTGATGTTGAAGATATCTCTGCATCTCTGCAACATTGCTAAAACTGTTTATTAGTTAGTTTCCAAGAGCCTGCACTATTCATCTCCCACCCTGAAGCAGAGAATGGATGCATTGGCATGGCTGACAGAACTGTGGTTATTAAAGAGAGTTACTTCATGAAAGACATTCTTCCCATACACAAATTATCTCTGTATAGGGAGAAAAAGAGTAGCTCTTCATGGGAGCGTCTGTTTCAGCCAAAGGAGATAGAAAACTGTGCAACTGCTGGAACGTATATTGATGTCAACTTACTATGAGTCTATATATGGAGCTGACCGAAAGTGGAATTCAGGATGTCTTGGTATGAGTATAAAGCAGTGTGAGCTCAACTTAAGAGGGCTGTGATCCTCAAATGTGTATAGTAATGAGACTTTCAAAGTTTGCCTTTGGACTGTTTCCCCCTAAATGAGGCAATTGCCTCACGTATCATCCCTTTTGATATTAGGCAGTGATAGAGCGGCAGTGAAAGTAATACAGAATATCTATAGCAAGCTGTAGTGCAGGAAAGTCCTTGTGTTAAATGCTCTTGACTTTGATCAGTAGCTCACTTTGAACATGACTCTGTACAGTGCATAACTATATGCAAAATAGGGCTATCTCTTCTACATGAAGAGCATCTCATCACTTCATAAAGCATATTGTGTACATCATACTGCCATGTATGGTTTTTTTTTTTAATAGAACTTGGGAATGATCAAGGATGTCTGTTGCATATTATACTTATGGGTATCTGTATCAAAAATCTGAGCTGTATTCCAGACTACTGTGTCCCTTAGATAGTGTTAGAAACCGAGATACGGAAACTAGGAGCTAAATGGCACCTTAAACCAAGGTTGTGGGTGCAACAACGGAATGTCTAGGCACACTTTTTAATAACAAGAATACAAAGCTGAAAATGAATGAACTGCAGCTAAAATATTATGTTCATTTTTCACATGGCCTAGTCCTTCCACTGCCTACCCCCTTAATATTCTTAAGAGGGTCTCTTCTCCAGTCTTCAGAGTGTAGCTGGAAGTGGGGAGGCAAAAAAAGGTCCTCCTTTCTCCTTCCATTCTGCTGTTTTAATCTGAAATCTTAGGCTCAGTACTCAGCCCAGAGCTCAATGAAATTCCCAGTTGCAAAATGTGCCTAGAACAATGGGATTTTCGAACACTGACCTTAGCAGGCATTAAGACTTCTGCTTGTGATTTCTTAACTGGTGAATGAAGGTAAAAACAACTGCTATCATCTAATACACAATGGGAAGAGGGCTGGAGAGAAAAGTTAATAGGGTTTTGTGTTAGTGTGCATCTTGTGAATTCTCTCTTACGGTTCAAATGTGACTTGGCTGTATGCATTGTCATTGTGTGTTGTGGTAGTCTTGATTAAAAACAGTAAAACCAATATGGCTATATGAAGGGGGGGCTACATTGTAAATTCTGGTTCTGCATTGTTTTGATACAAAAATAAGTTAAATATAAGAACAAAAGCATCATTTTTATCAGGAGATAGTGGTTAGAATAATGCCCCTAACCTCCTTAAAGTAAAAGATCTTAATATTGTTGTTTGGTCGTTTAGTCGTGTCCGACTCTTCGTGACCCCATGAACCAGAGCACGCCAGGCACTCCTGTCTTCCACTGCCTCCCACAGTTTGGTTAAACTCATGCTGGTAGCTTTGAGAACACTGTCCAACCATCTCGTCCTCTGTCGTCCCCTTCTTGTGTCCTCAATCTTTCCCAACATCAGGGTCTTTTCCAGGGAGTCTTCTCTTCTCATGTGGTGGCCAAAGTATTGGAGCCTCAGCTTCAGGAGCTGTCCTTCCAGTGAGCACTCAGGGCTGATTTCCTTCAGAATGGGTAGGTTTGATCTTCTTGCAGTCCATGGGACTCTCAAGAGTCTCCTCCAGCACCATAATTCAAAAGCATCAATTCTTCGGTGATCAGCCTTCTTTATGGCCCAGCTTTATTGCCTAGATCTTAATACAGTGGTACCTTGGGTTAAGTACTTAATTTGTTCTGGAGGTCCGTTCTTAACCTGAAACTGTGCTTAACCTGAAGCACCACTTTAGCTAATGGGGCCTCCTGCTGCTGCTGCGCCGCCGAAGCACGATTTCTGTTCTCATCCTGAAGCAAAGTTCTTAACCCGAGGTACTATTTCTGGGTTAGCGGAGTCTTTAACCTGAAGCGTATGTAACCCGAGGTACCACCATATAAAGCCATCAAAACAAAAGCCTATAGTTTAAAGTTCAACTAACCTAATGAAAAATGTAAAAAACATGAAGCAGGCTTAATACTGAATTCACAAACCTCATTGAGTGTCGCAATAGTTTCCTAGCTAGGAAAAGTATGTGCAATAAATATTATATGTGATCTTAAGCAGCAATTAAATTCTGAGATAAAGATCCTTTTTCTGCAGCCATCTGATAAAGCAGGGGTGGGCAAACTTTTCTTTCTTTTGAGGGCTGCATTGCCTCATGAGATTTGGCTACTTGAGTACTAGTATGGTGAGGATTTTTGATACAGCTTTTCGTAGAGCTTATTTAAAAAACAAATAACTATCTTGAGACTGAGGTTTGTGCAAGCCTGTTAGTTTGTGCAGGCTCAGTAAATCTGGGAACCTCCCCCTTTCCACCCAGAAAACCAGAGGTACAAAGTTTGCTACAGAATTAGTATCTCTCCCCCCCCCCCCCAGTTAAAATAAATAACTGTTGCTTCCTCATTTTGATTCATTGCTCTGGAATGACTCCAAAATGGGAGCAGGAGGTCAGAATGCTGTGCTTCTGATGGATCTCCTCATCCCTAAGTGCTTATAATATTTGGAGTAATTTTTATGCTGTTAAGATGGCAAATATGGTTATTTGGTTATGTTGACAAATAGTGTGCTGCAGCACCCATTAAGGCTTCAGCATACCCTAAAGTGGCAAGAATGGCACTGTGATGCTGGGAAATCTGCAGCATGAGCTACAGTACATTCCAAAACAGTCAGGAATTCAGAACTCAAGAAGCCTATACAAAGCACAGAAGCACCTATCAGAACTTTCTGTTGTTATCTACCACTGCTAAATTTAGACTTGTCTACTGACCTTCAGGGCTCTTTTCAAGAGTGACTGTAAAGGGTTTGGTATTAGGGCTCTTGGACCTTTCTACACCAGAAAATGTGTTCTTTAAAATCCTGTCCACTCCCAGTCTCAGCTTCTGGTCTCTCCTTCTTTCAGGTTTGCCCTTTCAGACCCTTTCTTTCTGGAGTCTTGATACCTTCTAAGACCCATCTACCATCTAATTAAGAAAGCAGTCCTTTGACCTCAAGGATGAAGAGAACTCATTTGATACTAATGCAGGACTTCTTACCTTTTCAGAAAATGTTTTAGCTAATTAGTGTGCTCTCCGGACATGTTAAAAGTCTTAGATTTAAACACTTAGATTGTGTTAAGTTCTGTAGCTTGAGGAATGATCATTGTTAAGCACAACAGCAGTTCTTGGTTGAATAGGAGTACCCTGAGAGAGTCTGCCACTTCTGAAATGTAGCTGGAGAAATCTTTCTGTATACAGCTCTATACAGATACAGAGCAGCAGGAGCCCAGTGTAATGTGATTCCTTTGACCCCAAAAGGCGTAGCAGGAAATAGTGAGCAACAGCAGCATTGCAGAGCATTTGGCAATAGATGAGTATCTGGTGTCAGTTCAGAAAATCTTGGGCAATGTTACCATGGAGAGCAGTTACTATTAGGGATCCTGAGAGCTTCTGGCAAAGTAGCTAAGAATGGGTCCCTCAAAGCACCAAATGGAAAAGTGTGGTTCTAGAACTAATGTTAAGTGGACTAATGTAGAACAATAGGAGTCCCAATAATTGAAAAAGGGTTATAGGAGAAGGTGCACAGTGACAATAGGATGTGGAATGTTTTAGGCAGAGTTGAAGAAAAGGTGTGTGCAATTTCCTTCTGTCTTTTTTTAAAAACAATTTTATTTATTAAGTGGTCTTAGCTGTGCAGAAGCGATAAAAAATACTGAAGTGCTGGGTTAGTTTCCCATACTGCCTCCTTCTACTCCTTTTAGGAATATGGACTTGTGGCTTTTTCTGCTGTGATACTAAGGGATAGTGAACATGTAGACATTAAAATTCAAAACATGTTGTTTATATTGGAATAGCCCCAGAGAATATTCTCTCTGCTGAACATCACCAGTCCAAAGTGTGATTCATGCAAACTTTCGTTGTGAGGCTGAGGTTGGGATGGTTTCTTATAAACCAGGCTGACTTGACTTGAAGTGGGGCAGCATGGTTTAAATTGGTGTGTCACTATGTTTGTAGTGAACCCAGGATGCACTCCAACACTCTTGAACTCAACTGTTCTTTGGGATTTGGTTCCCATAATTTTGATTGATGGTATGTGCTGATTGTTGGCCCTTTTAAGAAGATGTAGCCTAAATAAACCTCTGTGAAAGTCATGCTCATTGGAACTAATGCTGTTGACTGCAATGATTTCCTGACCATTTCAGCAGCCAAATGCTTTGTAATTGATATGTCTTGTGGGAGAAACTTTTGCAACTATTATGCAACTTCTAGGTCCTTGTCCTTGCTTGTAATTTATACTTCATGCATCTGTTTTATTGCCGAAGTTTTGTGTAACTATCTCTGACTTCAGGACCTAGCTATTCAGCATGAACAGTATCTATATTTTTCATATTTTTAAGTTTAAATTTGTATCTGCCCTTCATGCAAAGATCTCAAGGTGGTTCACAGCAGTGTTTGTACTGTGAGTCCCTGCATCCTTTCTGAAGGCTGTATATATATATATATAAAACCATATATCCCAAAAAAAGGTGGTTCACAGCATAATTTATCGTAGAGTATTTTTGAAAATGCTGAACAAAGAGACTCACCAGAGATTTCTAGTTATTACTAACTCATTTTACTTGAAAATCCCAGATTACCAACAATTAATCTATTCTGTTTTATTTCTAGTTGCTCAGACCATGTATCCTAAAAAGCGAACCTTATATTTTTAAGCTTGCAAATTTTATAAACTAGTTTTTCCTATAATAGGTAAATAACTTCAGAAGAAAGAAATGCCGGTAGTGGTCTCTGGCCTTTAAATGGACATGGGTTTCAGGGTGGCATAACCTTGAGCTGTACAAATCCAGCCTTGGCATTGCAAATGCCCATAAACAAGAAGCTTTTGATACGATTTGGTTCTGGAATTCAGAAACCTAATTGCCAGAAAGAATAAATGCTGATTTGAACTTAATGCTGTAATATTGTTTTACATAATGAGAATGAACTTGTTTCCCCCTGGGATCGCACACTTTCCCTCCAGTGTGGCCACAAAGAGGAGTTTGGACAGTTTAGTTTTTTGTCTTAAATTAACCACAGCTTGCCATAGCATCAAACCCATACAGTGGTACCTTGGGTTACAGACGCTTCAGGTTACAGATTCCGCTAACCCAGAAATAGTACCTCGGGTTAAGAACGGCAGCGGGAGGCCCCATTAGCTAAAGTGGTACCTCAGGTTAAGAACAGTTTCAGGTTAAGAATGGACCTCCAGAACAAATTAAGTTCTTAACCCGAGGTACCACTGTACAAGCTGTGGTTAATCACAATGGTCGGTGAAAAGGAAGCCAGCTTCAAAGCACAGTTAAGAAACTGATTTCTTTGTTTTCATTAATCATAAATAACCACAGTTTGCCTGGGTTTGGAGGCCGTAGCCTCCCATAGACCTTCCAAACAACTTTTTAGGACTGCACTGGAGGAGGCAGGGGGAGTCCAGTGGGAGGCAAGGCTTTTTCTTACAGCACTAAACCATGTGTAAGCATTGCATCCAAATGCAACCTAAAGCTGGTGTTAATTTCTATGGGTTTTTATACTCTTCAGCTGTTTAAAAAACAGCCCTGTGAGTCAAAATTCAAATGTTGGATTTCATTCAGATAGAGTGTTCCTCTCAGAAGATTCTGTGTAGGAGTAGAGGGAAGTTTCAGCTTGTATAATGTGTCTCATTTCAAGAGACTTAGAAAAAAATAAAATGGAATGCTTCCGTAACCCTAATGATCTTACTCTGTTTTCTTCACAGATCTTTGATTTCTAGTTGAATTTGCTACCACTTCAATCAAGATGCCACCAGCAATTGGAGGCCCTGTGGGATACACGCCACCAGAAGGAGGGTGGGGCTGGGCAGTAGTTGTTGGTGCCTTTATCTCTATAGGCTTTTCCTATGCATTCCCAAAATCCATCACGGTATTCTTTAAAGAGATAGAAATAATCTTCGAAGCATCTAGCAGCAAAGTGTCCTGGATCTCTTCCATTATGCTGGCAGTTATGTATGCAGGAGGTAAGTTTGCAAGCAAAATAAAGCTGTATGCCTTTACTTTGTCATATGTGGAGGCTTAATTATAATTGTGACTCCTAGTTTAATCTGTTTTAATCAGAGGCAAAAGATTCATTAATAGATTTGTTTTGGGTACCTTATTTCATTTACACCCACACTGTATATTTAAAGCAGTCTTATACCACCTTTAACTGTTATGGCTTCCTCAAAGAATCCTGGAAACTAATTAACTGTAGGTTAAGGATATCTGGAGTTGCTAGGACTATAGTACTCAAGTCCCTTAAACTACAGTTCCCAGGATTATTATTTTTTGGGGGGGGGGAGGGGAAGCAGTGACTGTTAAAATGATATAGGAGCACTTTAAATAAATGGTGTGGATGTGACCCTTCGTCTCCCATGTGGTAGAATGAATTCTTGATACCCAAAATGGGATGGGGGTGGGGTGGAGAAAACCCAATTCCAAAGCTAACTTTCCTTCCTCCTTTACAAAGCTGAAAATAAAATATTTCCGAGGTACTATTTCTGACCTGGCAGTCTTTCTGGTTTGCCTCTCTGACATCATTTGTAAGGAGGCTGCTACAAGTTAGCTAATTATTCTTATTCTTTATTAAATTTGTATTTTACCCTCCGTCCAAAAATCACAGGGTGGTTCACAACATAAAAATACAAAACGAGAACACAAAATGCATAATAAAACAAAAAAAAAACAACAACCCCAAACTAATAGCCCCCCCATACATTTTTAAAAACCATAGAATGCTCTATCAGCCCAAGGCGACCTGGTTATAAATAAATGTTTTCGCATGGTGCCTAAAGATACTAATGAAGACACCAGGTGAGCTTCCCAGGGGAGAGCATTCCACAACTGTTGTCATGTTGCCACCCTCTGCTACCTCTTGTGGAGGAGGCACACGAAGATGGGCCTTAGATGATGACTGCAGGGTCCGGGTCAGTTCATATAGGAAGAGCTACTCCCTAACACACTGCAGTCCTGAACCATTTAAGGCTTTATAGGTCAAAACCAGCGCTGTGAGTTGGGCCCAGAAACTAATTGGCAGCCAGTGCAGTTGGGCCAGGATCAGTGTAATATTCTCAAACCATCTTGCCCTGGCCAGCAGCTTGGCTGCTGAATTCTGTACCGGCTGAATTTTCCGAACCATCTGCAGAGGCAGCGCACATATAGCACATTGCAGTAATCTAACCTAGAGGTTACCAGAGCATAGACAACTGGAGTTAGGTAGTATTCAATAAATCATTTTCTCTGAAAATTGTAACTATGAAACAAAATCTACTTTGTTAATAGAAAGAGGAAATAGAGCAGCAGGATGGGACTTCTAATTAGGGGAGGTGGGGAAAAGATAAAAAAATAGTACAGTGGTATCTCTAGTTGAGGACTTAATCTGTTTTGGGTTGCCATTCGCACCTCGAAAAGTCCACAACTAGAGCGCCTCTTCTGTGCATGTGCGCGGCGCGATCGAGCGCTTCTGCGCATGCGCGGGCGGTAAACACTTCCGGGTTTGCTGCATTCGTAAGCTGAAAGTCCGTAACTAGAGCAGAATGCAACACGAGGTATGACTCTACAATTTCCAAATAGTTCAGTAGAAATGTTCATGCTCCTCTCTCGTTAGAAGCCATTGATGTTTCTTACTGGCATCTGCACTGTGCAACATGTGTGATCCATGGTAAACAATTTTCAGAGTTTTTGACCTGATAAAGCAGGATCTTGACAAATAAATCTGAGAAATGAAGAATGTGAGTGTGTGAAATTTTTTATACACTTTTATGCAAGAAAAATCTGAACCAGGCCACCATTGCCTTAATGTTAGCATATAAATTATGTGCTACCACGCAAGGTGTATAAACCTTGCATGAAAACACATGAATTATATACTAACATTAAGGCAATGGTGGCCTGGATTGAACTTCACATGCCTAGTTCCAACAAAGTAGGATTTGTTGATTGGGAGTGACCAGTGAGGTCAAGCATTTCCCCCACTTCCTGGTGTGTAAGGTGCACTTAAAACCACAAGTTTCCTGCTATGAAGATTGCAAAAACCAAACAAAAACCCTCTTGCTTAAAACTCTCAAGGTGTATTCTATGATGCTGGGCACTTGAAGGCAGGAGGAGGGAGTGCTGAAATTAGCTGGCTGGGGTTTTTCCCCCCCTGATTCAACAAATCATATTTGATTGGGAAAATGGCATTTGAACCAGAATTACCTGTTCATCAGCATTTCAATGGCTGTGGCTGGAGGTCTTTCATTAGAATGGTCTGTGTATAGAGAAGCTAACAAGATACATCTGATTTAAATTTTATTTGAACTGAATTATTTCCAGTCTGCTTTCAAGCTACAGGACAAAGATCCCATTCTTTTGTCATAAGCATCTGAAACACAGGATCTGAAAGGCTTGGCAATTATGGAGTGCAGTGTCCAGTTTTCTTTTTTAAAACAATCCCCCCCCCCCTTCTTGTGCAGGGAAGTGGTCCTGGTTAGTGAATTGTACTCTGTATCTTGCCCCCTTCACTCTCGTGTTCTTTCTCAACGCTCATATTCTCAGTAGTCCTCTCACTCATGCATGCCAACTCATTTCTCTGTATCCAACAAAACTCCAGACAGTGCAAACAGAATGTTATGTAAACTGTACCCTTTACTAACTTACAAGACTGAGTTTTGGCTGTCTTGGTGCAGTATGTTGCCAGACCCTAGATATTGTCCTGTAATTGGAGAAGGTAGACACCCCCCTCCCAAGCTACTGCCGAATAGGAATCTCAGCCATGGCAATTGTAGCAAAACTGATGCATGCCATGGAAAAAGGGGCCCAGGCTATGCTGAATCAGGAGATTTTCTCAGGGCAGATAGAAAACAAATATATATATATTCCATTTGCTACTGATACTTAAGCAAACATCTCTTTAAAAACCCTAAAACCACTGATAAAAATCAACCTAATGGCTACATTTGGATGAGATGCTAAATCAGGGGTCAGCAAACTTTTTCAGCAGGGGGGCTGGTCCACTGTCCCTCAGACCTTGTGGGGGGCCGGACTATATTTTGAAAAAATAATAATGAATGAATTCCTATGCCCTACAAATAACCCAGAGATGCATTTTAAATGAAAACCCAGAGATGCATTTTACTCATGTAAAAATTCGCTGATTCCCGGACTATCCGCAGGCCAGATTTAGAAGGCGATTGGGCTGGATCTGATCCCCAGGCCTTAGTTTGCCTACCCATGTGCTAAATGGAAGGAGTGCTATTTGAGCAAGCCTAGTCTGCCCCATGACTCCCCTTCCCCTGTTCTGCATCGCTGCGAGAAGTCTAGAAGCTTTTGCTTTCTCTTAATTGGACATCCTGAGTTGTCCTAATTGGGGATCAGGGCGTAAACTTAGTTCATTTCAAAATGAGACACCTTCAAGTACTGGTGAAGCTAACATAAAGGTAAAAGGTAAAGGGATTCCTGACTATTAGGTCCAGTCGTGGCCAACTCTGGGGTTGCGGCGCTCATCTCGCTTTATTGGCCGAGGGAGCCGGCATACAGCTTCTGGGTCATGTGGCCTACATGACTAAACCACTTCTGGCGAACAAGAGCTGTGCACGGAAACGCCGTTTACCTTCACACCGGAGCAGTACCTATTTATCTACTTGCACTTTGGCGTGCTTTTGAATTGCTAGGTTGGCAGGAGCAGGGACCGAGCAACGGGAGCTCACCCCGTCGCGGGGATTCGAACCGCCGACCTTCTGATCGGCAAGTCCTAGGCTCTGTGGTTTAACCCACAGCACCACCCGTGTCCCCGTCATATATTACTCAAGTAAAAAAAAAGCACTATAACAGTTTGTAAAACAGGATATACTGCACACACACACATGTCTGTGTGTACTGAATTCCTATTCTCTTCACTTTCTAACCTGATGTTTCCCTTTTGGGATGACACGGCATAAGTTCCTCCTTTGGAAGCAGAGCTGGGTATTTGTGGCTTCAATGCTGCTACAGTGTTGGTGGGCCAGACTTCTGTTTTGCATTTTGCCTCAGAAAGCAAGTGACGTTGCTGCATGAGACTTTTCCTTGGAAGGGAACAGTCTCTGCTTTGTCCTTATTCAGTTGGTGAGGCAACCAGCAGACTTCCCTGCTGCAGTGTTACAACAAGCACGTAAACTGACTTAATGAGCCGTCTGTGATTATTTGCTTTAAAGGTTTAGATAATCCGTTTTCTAAACACCCTATTTCTAATGGGTGCTCCTCCAGCCCTTTCTCTTCTCTCTTCATGGGCTGGGGATGCAGAGGGGAGAGGCACTCAGGGTCTTCTGGGCTCGGCCTGGAGCTCCTCGTCCAGCCTTCCAAGCTCTCTCAGGGCTGCTCCTGCCCAGCACATGAGTTGGCTTCAAGGAGGGCAAACAGAGCTGCAGGAGGGTGGGCCAAACTGTGGAGCCCAAACAGCCAATGGAGGAGGGTGGGAAATGGGAATCCCTTGCAGCTCCTTCCCTCAGGAGGTGCTAAACAAACACTTCCCTGTAAGGGAGGGAAGGTGGGTTGTGTACACACAAGAGGAACTAAAGCACAGAGAAGTAGCACACACAGATTTCTGAGGGGATTTCTGTGCCCCTCAGCAGGGGTCAGTTTTGCCAACCCCCTAGTTTAGCCTCTGATTGCCAAAGTCTTTTTTCCCCTTGGATGCCTGTCCCCTTTCCTCCTGCTTTTAATTTTTATTGTTGTTGTTATTGTGCATAAAGCTGAATGCACACAAGTTAAATGCATGTAAGTTGTGGGCGGGTGAAGATTGGCTTTTCCTTTGTTTGGAATAATAAGAGAAAATGAGATGGTTGTTTCTAAGATGGGACATAATTATTTCATTAGCTGTTGGTATACTTCCAAAATATCCAGGCTCCAAAGAGCAATATTTTCTGGTCTCACTTGGCTATAAGTGTGGTGAACTTTTTATTTTTTATGTTGCTTATTTGTGTCTGACCTTGCTAAGCATGTGACTTACTTAGTCTATACGCTTGTTTGCACTGTTGTCCTTTGAACCATTTCCCAGTAAACTGAATCTTTTTTTATTAAAATTGCATATTTGTCCAGAAAAGGACAGTGCTCTTTTTCAAGGTAGTGACTAAAAACTTGGTGGAAGCTCTGCTGTTTAGGAGTTTCATATAACCACATGTCTAAGTTCATGTTCTGCAAAACTTTACATAAGCTGCTCCATTGATAGATGAGATTTTACTCCATGAAGTGAAATGTAATTTGGCTGTGTGCTCACTCTGTCAACTGGACTTGAATTCTGCCAATTCTCCCTTTTATAACATGGTACAATTCAGTAGTGTCCTCTTAACAAACACAGAACTTTAGTGTTTAATATCCATGTGACACTCTAAGCTATTGTGTGCTTTGTGTAGGTGTTTTGCAGCTGCTGAAGCATCTGGATGTTGCAGTGATATAAGAAAAGACTGCTGCACAAAAGCAGTAGCTGCAGAACACTAGTGTCATTCCTATATAAAACAAGTGGGTGAACTGTGGTCTGGGGGCCACCTGTGGCTCCAACCTAATTTTATGCTCCTTCTGACACCTCCTAAAGCTGCCATGTTCCTCCATCTGATCAGAATTCCTTCCTTCCCGCATGCCCTCTAAATTTTCCTGGCTTTAAACAGTGACCCACCTTTATGTAGTTTCAGTAGAAGTTTAAAGGATGTTATTTTATTTGATGAAAATAAATGGGGGGTTGTTTTATATTACCTTTTGTACTTATTTGCACTCGTGTGTGTGTGTGTGTGTGTGTGTGTGTGTTTGTGTGTGTGGCACATTTAAGTCTGAAAGGAATTAATTTTATTTTGTTTTCCAGAATGGTAGTTATTTTGGTTTGTTGTACTAAAAAATCCTCTTACCTAATTATTTGAGTGATACTGTCAAACCCAGCAGGTCTTAAGTTCTGAGTAGACTTCCATAGGATTGGACATTCTCATCCAAGGGTAGCTACAGTGAAAATTGAAGCAGTCTCCTTTCAGATTAGTTAATCCATAACGCTTTTGTTTCTAGCTCCATCCATTCTTGGTCATTCTTTGCATGCGGCCCCCAATATACTGTTCTTGATAGAACGTACTTCTTGAGGGAAACAATGTCTACCCACCCCTGCTACTGGCAAAATTTCAAGGGAGAAAATTTCAGTGATTTATTTACATTTGCATTGTAAAAAGAAAACGATGGGCAAAGTGCCATGGTGCAGTGGCAGAACATATGCTATGCATATGAAAAGTCCCATATTGTCTTTCTGCCAAAATCAGTATGATCTTGGTTAAAGGGCACAGTAGATGGTAACCAGTATGCATGGTTAAGCAAACTAGGATCCAACAAGCTTGTGAAGAGTAGAGCAGGTACGACTTTAGAGTCGTGAGAGTCGTCTTTGGATTGGCAATCTACTTGGATCTTCCTCAGAATTGATAACTCTACCTACAGCCTCCTTCCCAGCTGACTCTTCAGACCTCCTGGGGACCATATGGGGCTCATTCTAATCCACTGGAACCCTTCCCAGGAACATCAAACTGTAGCTCTTCAAGCTTCTCCCACCCTTCTGAAAAAAAAGGCACTGCATAGACCTATGCCTGAGACCTTGGATTTTGGTTGGCTGGACAGGGCAACTTCATATGTATTCATATGAAGGAATTTGGGAGCCCCATATTTAAATCTTCAGATTTCTTATGAATCTGCTACACAGCTGTAAAATGCACTAATCACTTTACCATGATTTTTAAAAAAGCTTTATTAGGAAAATAATAACTGACACACAGAAAGGAGACTGCTGGACTTTGTGTACTTCTCTAAAAACAATTGGAACAGTACCAAGTGGGACAAGATGTGACCCAGCTGGAACTTGTTGGGATTTCTGAATGCCTTAGTGTGTGTTTTTTTATTAAAAAAACTAGGATGCTGTTATCAAGGCCAGCAAACTTCTATTTAGTTATCCAGGGTCACCATGGGGCTGAGTACCTTGTTATCTGTTAATGAAGAAACCAAATCAGTTAATATTCAGGGCATGCACATTTGGGTTTATTTAAATGGGCTTTATTATCAGTCCTTAGTAACTGTTTGCTTTGGATTTAGGAAAGTACTTTAAATACTGCCATGTAGCTTTATCAGACTCATACCTTTTGGTTGGTAATTAGAAGAATATAGTATATACATAAAAGATATTGACTAGAGAGGATTTCAGCTGTGATTTCAGCTACTGACTAGCTTGGAATTTGATACACAAGTAATACTAAAATACCCTCTCTTTTGTTATCACTGTTTTATATCTGGTTGAAACTGTTCAATTCATCTGTTATGCCAATCGTCCAACTACTTTTTACCACTCAAGGAGTTGTCTTGGAGCTAAATCATACATTTACATATTTGGTAAAAAAACCGAGTTTACTACAGACTGCCTACCCTCACAACCACTTCAGTGTGTGGATGTCATAGGAAAAATCTTGCTGTCACCTGTATTAGCCTGTAGCAAACTGTTTTTATGTATGCCAATTCCGCTACCCAAAATTCTTCATTTTGGAAGTTGTTTATGAAATGCTAATTCAGCCAGTTCTAAAGTAGAGTGTTCAGCTGTGTGGACATGCCCATAATACAGTGGTACCTCGGGTTACAGACACCTTGGGTTACAAACACTTCGGGTTACAGACACCACTAACCTGGAAGTAGTACCTTGGGTTAATAACTTTACCTCAGGATGAGAACAGAATTTGCATGCTGGCGGCGCGGCAGCAGCAGGAGGCCCCACTAGCTAAAGTGGTACCTTGGGTTAAGAACAGACCTCTGGAACGAATTAAGTTTGCAACCAGAGGTACCACTGTACACACCCTTAACCCATGAGTCATCAACATGACTCCTGTGGGTGCAGTGGTCTACTCCTGATGCCCTTGGATCATCTAACCACCACCTTCACTGCCCCCTTGGTCATGAGGTGTGATAATGATTGCCTTTTTCTTCCTTGAAAGGTACATAGTAGAGTAGGAGGAAGTTGGAATTTCTACGTGCACACACACACACACACACACACACAGGAGGGGGGGCATTTACAAAAGTCACCCAACTTGTAGGAACAGCTTCTCATGGTGGGAATGTGTTTTTCCACAAGCAGAACTCCAGTTGCAGTTCTTTGATCCAAATATGGACAAGCAAGCTAGTCTTTAACATGGTGATTCATGTATAATATCCACAGCGTTCAAAAGTTCATGCTTTGCTTGGCAGGCACCTGTTCCAAAGTGTAGGAAATGAACAGAAATGTAAAAACCTTTTTCACATCTAGATAACTATTGTCCTTTTGATTCTCTCCTAGGTCCCATCAGCAGTATCCTGGTGAACAAGTATGGCAGCCGGCCAGTCATGATGGCAGGCGGCTGCCTTTCAGGGTGTGGCTTGATTGCTGCCTCTTTCTGTAACACAGTGGAAGAGCTTTACTTTTGTGTTGGGGTTGTAGGAGGTGAGTGGCACAGCTGCAAAACATCTACTTCCATGGAACGCAATCCATGGAACGCTGCTCTTTCTTTGAAGTGATGATTCCAGATCTGAGAAAGATGCAAGGAAACTAGTGTAGCCTATGAAACTGAACTGAAAGGATTATAACAAGTAATTGCCCAGCCTTTTAGAAAGGCTAAACCTATGTCATTTTTTGTTTTCCCTTTTGTTTCAAGTGAAGATCTTTTTATTTGCTCAGGCTTTTTAGCTGTTGTGTTTTTCAGTCCTCCTTTGGGTTTTCTGTGGTTCTAATACTTTCATTTTTAATGTTCTGCTCTTTTTATAATGTAATATTTAAGTCTGTTTAAATTTATGGTTTTTAATTGTTGTCTGCCTTAAGTCCCCTGAAAGGTGTGATATAAATAGCTCAAAATTAAGTAAGCTTGCTGAAAGATACAGAGCGGTCCAGGAGAGAGTTGCATGGCTTCTTCTTTGTATGCACCTCTCTCAGCAGGAAGCAAGAGGGTGCCCAGAGTCCACTGTGCTTTGAAGAGAGGCACTGGGCCAAAAGGGAAGGAGGGTGCATTGCCCTTGACCCAACAGTTACCCCTCTTAGGGAAACCAGGTGTCACCACAGAGACTTCTGTGTTGACGTCTCATTTTGAAGATGCATGGAAGATGCAGCATGTAACAACCACCTCTTCCAACCTTGGACTGTGACTGCAAAGCACAGCACTGTTTCTTACCTTGCAGGTGCCCCTCCTGGGAAATAAATGGGGGCACTTGTCAGGTAAGAACCCCTAACTCACAGTCTATCCCTACACTATTTAGTGTCTTGGCTCTTTCAGCGTGTGCTTGTTTTTTGTTTAATAACCTCAATTGCCTATACCTTAAATCCTTTGAATCTCTGTTTCATACATACGTCAATAGTGTAGAAGCTGAGTCAGAAAACCACACCCCCACCTTCTTAGTAGCTCAAAACAGCAAATAAGAGTACATAGACCCAGTTTCTCTCACTCAGCCTGCTTCAGTAAATATGTTCTTTAAAGCAGTGGATTTGCAGAGCTACCATTCTCATACCCTTAATTCAACTTTTTTTCTGTTCCCAGGCCTTGGACTTGCATTTAATTTAAACCCAGCCCTGACCATGATTGGCAAGTACTTCTACAAGAAGCGCCCGTTGGCTAATGGACTGGCTATGGCAGGCAGTCCTGTGTTCTTGTCTACACTGGCTCCCCTGAACCAGTATTTCTATAGCATTTTTGGATGGAGAGGAAGCTTCTTAATCCTCGGGGGCCTCTTGCTGAACTGTTGTGTTGCTGGGTCTCTGATGAGACCGATAGGTCCCAAGCCGGAGCCGCCAAAGAAAGAAGTTAAGGAAGTGTTGCAGGAGGCTGGCAAAGCAGGGGCAAAAGAAGATGGTGCAGGAGATGTCAGCGCAGACCTTATTGCTGGGAAGTCTAAAAAGCAGAAAAGCACAGTTCTGGGGACTGTTAACAAGTTTTTGGATTTGTCTCTCTTCACGCACCGTGGCTTCTTGCTCTACCTGTTCGGCAACGTGGTCATGTTTTTTGGACTCTTTACTCCATTAGTCTTTCTCAGTAATTATGGGAAGAGTATGCATTTCTCTAAAGAATCTGCTGCCTTTTTGCTCTCCATTCTAGCCTTTGTAGATATGGTTGCCAGGCCATCCATGGGCTTGGTAGCAAACACCAAGTGGGTGAGGCCCAGGATCCAGTACTTCTTTGCTGTGTCTGTAGTTTATAATGGAGTGTGCCACCTTTTGGCCCCTATATCCACCACCTATGCCGGCTTTTGCATCTATGCTGGGTTTTTCGGATTTGCCTTTGGCTGGCTCAGCTCTGTCTTGTTTGAAACACTGATGGATCTAGTTGGAGCGCAACGGTTCTCCAGTGCTGTTGGTTTGGTGACTATTGTGGAATGCTGCCCTGTTCTTTTGGGACCCCCTCTCCTAGGTAAGAGTATTTTCTGTATTTCTCTTGCAGAAGGCTGTGTATGGGGATGCATTTGTCTTTTGGTGAGAGAGAAGGGGGCAAGAAGGTTAGTCAGTTAGTTCTGGGGGCCAGTTGCTGCCCTCCAAACCTCTCTATCTGGCCTGCTGAACTCTCCCCAGGCAATACCCCTCTGCAGCCCTACTCCATACCCTCCTCGAGTGTTTTTGCCTGGCTGGAATGTGTCCTCAGTTGCCTCGATAGAGGGGTGTGTGGTGAAACTAGCCTATGCTACGAAGATAACATTTGCATTTGTTGCCTTGCCCACTTTTGTATCTGGTCTCACCTACCAAAGGCAAGTTGTACGCAGAAGGTGGTCCAGATGGGAATAGGGCCTTCATTCTGAAAAAGATTTTCTTCTCCTCCAGAGTCAGAATTATGTTGCTTCTGGCACTTTGCAAATGCCAGAACAGTGATCTCATCAGCCTGTGGTACAGTTCCTATATCCCTGTATTACATATTTATGGTGGAGCTGATCCAGCTTAAAACATATGGATTTTTTTACCTGTGTAGGAAATAACCTAAAAAGGGAGAGGAGGATGTTCCCACACTCCTTGGTTTTAAGGCAGAGACTTTCTTGTCTAGCCATGAAGTAAAACGCTAATGATCTTTTAATGTACTCCCCCCCCCCTTCTTGTCCTATTAGGTAAACTCAATGATATGTATGGTGACTACAAATACACCTACTGGGCGTGTGGCATCATCTTGATTGTCTCTGGGATCTTCCTGTTTATTGGAATGGGCATCAATTACCGGATGCTGGCAAAAGAGCAGAAGGCTGAGGACAAGCAGAGGGCTGAAGCGAAAGAAGAAGAAACCAACATTGATGAGGCTGAAAAACAAAAAGAACCCAGTAATGATGTGGCCAGTCTGCCTCAGAAAAGCACAGAAGATAGTGTGAAAGAGGAGGATAGCCACATGTGAGAGAGACTGGTATCTTAAATCCAGGAGGGCATGATGAAAGATTATCAATATGATATGTTGTGCTTGGGTGCGGGGAGCACTGTTGGTAGTGAACAGTGGGGAGACGTTTATAAATCAGGTGATTTTTTTTAAAAAAGCTGCAAATTGTCTTTTTATCAGCAATTGACAGTAGCAGAACTCAATGGGCAGTGCCATCTTTTTATTGGGTATTGGGTAGGGAGGGAGGGAAATTTTTATACTCTGGCTTTTTTAACAGTAATGTGAATGTACTAATATGTGCCTTAGAGCTTCCACATTTAGGCTGTTCTGCTTGAAAAGCCTTACCTTAGTTCTACAAACTGTTCCACTTAGAATTTTGTAGTCTGCTTAGGCTATATCTGTAAAGGATATCTTGACTACTTTTTATGCAGTAGGTTTCAAGGTTGGGTGTTAAATAAACACTACTTCACATGCTTCTAAATTCTGTTACAGCCAGACTTGGTAGAAGTACAAATAGCTTTGGAGCATAGGTGATGAAAAGGTTGGTGGAGTTTAATCAATATTATTGCAGTCCTGCTGTTTCTAGATTCCAGGTACATGCCAGCTTGATTGTGTTTCTAACAGTTTTTGAAAACTTTTCTCATTGTTGTGAGTTGTTTTGTTTTGTTAAAGTCCCTTCTTGGTTAAATGTGAGTTCTCGCCATTTGAATAAAATATGCAAAGAGACATTTCCACTGTCTTTCACTTGACTTATTATGGAGTCAAGCCTACTTTCTAGTCCCCATTACTTGACTTACTGGTTGTCATCAGCCTAGAATGTCTGCCTTGAGAAAACATTTCAAAATGAAACGGGTATCTGTGCAAGTAGTTGAGTTGGTTACTTTGCACATGCCTTGTGCATTGAGAGAACCCTCATTTATACAGTTTTTCTATACCCGTTTGACTCATTCAGTGTCTGAGCTAGCTTTGGAATAGGAAAGACTAAGGGTGTCACCCTAAGCACAGCTGCTTGCTTACTAACCCCACCACTTCCAAAGGGATTCATTTTCATTCTCATGTTCCTCTTGTAAGTAGTGATCTGACTGGGTGGCGATGAAATCTGGTACCCCATTTTGTGGCGATTAATGCTCAGAGAACAGTGTCTCAGCACTAGCTAAACTGTTGAGTCGATACTTCTTTCTAATCTAAGGATAGATTGGTGGAAAAGCTGAACAGAGGCATTACTTTTTCTCAGTTCCTTGTGCTTTCTGATGTGGCAACTTACTTCAAATGGGCTAAGAATTCGAAATGAGATGTAGCTGCTCAGCTGCAATTTGGTAAAAGATGGGAGAATCCTATGTATATATTTATTCATTTTTATTAGTGGGAGTGAAAACCACACTAGGGAGGATAGCAGAGCCTCTTGCTAGTCATAAATCCTACTAAAAGTTAATAAATAATCCTGTAAGACATTTACTTTTTCAAATAAACTTGCATCATCTCATTCACCCATCAAATGCTGGTAGTTTTTCATGCTACTTTCAACGATTTTTCATAGCCACATTCCAAAGGGCACAAGTATATTGACATATATCTTGTGAGTCATCTAGTTAGAAGATAGAGGCAAATGATCTCTGTGGGTTGTAAAGTTAAGTTCCAATAACTGAGCCCACATGGGACTCACTTACAGATTAGCGTATATATAGAATTTCAGTCTAAGACATGCTGTAGTGAGTCACCCAGTCTTGTGAAAACCTGTAGAGGAGTATAAGTAACAGAAGCACAATTTTCTTGGAATGTACCTGATGCTTGTGTGTGTGAACAGTGTGTTTTTCAGTGTGTGACTGCCGAAGTGAACATTAGCACCTTGCTTGATGTTTAGGCCAGAAAGATATGTGGGGAAACACTGAAAACAACAATGTCTCCTCTGGTAATGTCTAGGAATACAAAATGCATTGCATGTGCCATTGGGCTCCTTGTTAGTCCCACACTACTCAGTTTCATTGGTTGCTGCTTGCAATGGCCAGGAAGCCCTTAGCATAATGACCTTGTTGTATGTTTTGTACTATTAGGGAGGAAGAGAAGATGCTCTTTGTTTTTGGTGGGAGACTCAAATATTCTAATGTCTTGTTCTAGCCTCAATGTATAAAGTTCATAATGTTGTGGTACTGCATTTGTCTTTTTAGGATATGGAAAAGAAATAGATTTTTAAGCGTGTTCTGGGAATCTGAACCCAGCTTAATATGAACCAAATTCCGGCTCTACAATTCTGTGATTCTGTGAATTTGTGCAGTGGTTGCTTCTTGTTTTCCTGCAAAATAGTGTTCCATTCCAAACAGCTGGTGTTTTAAGTATTAATGGGTGTTCTCAAATTTTTGGCCAGATAAATTGAAATTCTGTTGGGTTTTTCCCTTCTAGGGTAGTGTATTTTGATGATCATCTGCACAGGAACTTCCTGTGCCTTTGATTTAGCAGTTTTGTAATAAGCCATAAGCACAGGAGGTTCCTCTGCAGGGACTGCTTTGTGCGACCTAAAAGCAGGTTTGCTGTGTGGCACATCAGTTTTTCCTTCCCACATTTCCACTTACAGCTACAGACTTTGTACTTAGAGCTTTTATCTTGTGATTGGCCTCAAGTTGTAACAAGATCCCTTGGGGTGAATAGCACACATTTGTGTGGCTTGTTTTGTGAAGAGTTAATAACAGCAGCTATCCCTGTAACGTGTAATATGTGATGTCATGAGTTTGTCCTTTGACAGGTAGGCAGATTGTAGGAAAATATGCAACTACAAGCTTTCAGCACCAGAAAGTTTGCTAATATGAGTGGTGAAATGAATTATGATTAGTAACACTTAGCAATAATTTGTCAGTCCCCACAAAAAGTCCATGCGATACACATCCTTAGAGGCTAAATATAACACAATGCTCTGGCAGGGGTGGCTAATCAGTGGCTCCTCAGATGTTGATGGACTCCAGCTCCCTTCGGTATCTCCCAGCATGGTGAATGGTGAGGGATAATGGGAGTTGTTGTCCAATAGCATCTGGGGGGGGCATAGAATAGGCACCCCATTTCTATTAGTTTCCCTCCACTTACTAATGCCAGCGTTTTTCATTAAAGGGTAGGAAATTGATTAACAAGTTTTAAACCTTTGATTCTCCTTCACTGTGTATCCTACATTTTTTTTAAATCGAAGGTAAATTACTTCTCTGTGAAACTCTTGCCTTGTCAAAGCTCATACTGAAGTGAGAATTCTTACCATTTTGTGGAAACTCAAGTCTGCTTTCTTAGAATGTTATGCAAATAGTAGTTCTAATAAGTGGCCCACACTTTTGGTTTATGCAAATAAAGCTGAACAAATTGATTTTGTGTTTTTCATTTGTTCACCCCAAATATGTAGATTCTGACAAGTAACCTTGTTGGGTTTTTTGTTTTTTTAAAAAAGTTTATGGAACTCTCTTGCCAGTATTACACAATGCACTGTGAAATCCTTTTCTGTTGTCTTGTTTGCTTAGGTTTTGGATTTTTTTTTTTTTTTTTTTGTAATTGCATTCTGCTCTAAAATTGTACAAAAAGGAACAGGTCAGGGTATTTTCATACTTTAGAATATGTTTGTTTATAAAGCCAATAGAGTATTTTGTATAAACAGATTTTATTGTACTGTATTGAGCTGCGACATAAAACCAAGTTATATGTTCAGAGGTTCCATGTGTCAAGAATTCATAATAACTGGTTCACATTGCAATAAACTAACAATGAAAAATTTCAGGTGTGATCAATGTTTTTTAGTACAAGGAGTCATGACTACAGCAGTATAAATGTATTTGTTCTCAATTATTACGTTTACTGGACTTTCATGCAATGATTTCCCCTCCTCCTCCTCCTCTTCTCCCGCAGGTGTGCACATACCCCCAAATCTGCTCCAGAGGGTCTTCCAACACTCTGCAGCAGATTCTTAGTGAGAGCATGCACTGAGCTGAAGGAGGGGGTAGCATTATGAAGTGGAAGTCCTGGTGCACGAGTGGATGTCTGTTGCACTCACATACATGCACCAGTGGCTACAAACCATTGCAACTATAGCCATCCTGGGAACATGACTGGAGAGAGGGGTAAAAATGCCTGTAATAAAATGAAAAGATAAAATGAATTATCTATTTTAGTGTAAGGAACATGCTGGCATCCCCAGCTAATTTGTGTTGCTACTGTTTCTTTTGGCATTTAGAATGGCTTCCACTCTTCATTCATGAAACTGTATTTTAATTTAGCAAGGGTGGAGGTGGATGTCTACTTTGTAGGTGAAGCTCTTTGGGAACATAAAGAATCCTGCTGGGTCACACCATAGGCATCCTCTTTCCCACAACAGCCTATGGGAAGCCCTCGAGCAGAAAACAAGCTACTTCCTGTTGTTCTCCAATGCATGCAGGCCTCTGATCCTGGAGGTAATTATATAGTCATTCAACACCAAAGCACCAGGCCGGCTTTGTGAGAGCAAACATAGACCAGTGGGGAACACTGGTTTTTGAGCTAAGCAACGATTTGGAGTGAAGCTTAGCAGTTGATTCATTTTGCCAATCATCCTGAACAAACCAATACCCACTTTAGTAATACTGGGTTAAGAATGGTCTGGACTGCAAAACTTATATAAGGATGGGCAAAGATTATTGTAAAGCACATTGTACATACAAAGCCTGATCCTGTGTTCTTCAGGGTATATAGAACAGGTGAATCCTGCCAATATAGAGGACATCTAGATGAGTGGTTCCGGGTGCTGAAGATAAGGCAGTCAGCTTTTCTGAATGGGGGTGTACTAACCCGGAGGCATCAGATATGTAGCTTGGCAATGCTCCTGTCTCCATCTTTGTCACTAGAAGCCCAGGTACCTTCAGTGACATGGAATACCCCTTCTGCCACAGGTGGAGGCAGTCATGCTTGTGAATACCACTTGCTGGAACCCACAGGCAGAGGCGAGTGCTCTTGAGCTTGGATCCTCCTTGGATCACTTGATGGCACTATTCACTCATCGTACCACAACTTAAGGCACTGGGAGAGTCTTGGATATAACTGCATAGAAATCTTTCATTGTGGCTACCTGCTTGTTAATAAATGCATTTAATAAGTGCAGTTTTAAACTTGCAAGAGGTAGCTGAAGTCAATAATGTTGCCTAACTGGGGACTAAAAAAACTCCCAGCTTTGAGCACTCCCCCCCCCCCCCCGACTTGAATTTTGCCTGGTTAATTACATATTGGATCAGTTTCACAAGCTCCTAATAACTCTCCCCACACCCCTTTTAAAGACACATTCTTAAACTTTCAGTGGAATCTGCACCCTAGGAACACAAATTTCTGTTCTAGGCAGGCTTCCTGACTGGAAGGAGGCATTCCTGGAGCAGCTACTCATGCAGAGCTGCAATGGGCAGCATCCTCTGTGGGTGGGAACTTTAGGATGCGAATGGGATCCATTCCGGAGCCCCGTTCGCATCCTGAAGCAAATGCAACTCGTGTCTGCGGGTTGCGATTTGCCATTTCTGCGCATGCGCGAGCAGCGAAACCCAAAAGTAACCCGCTCCATTACTTCCAGGTCGGCACGGAGCGCAACCTGAAAATATTCATCCCGAAGCTACTTCAGCCCAAGGTATGACTGTACTGGCCCTTTTAGGACCTGGGATCCTGCTTGGGGAATATGTAAATACATATATATATCTATACCGGTAATAGGCAGATGAGTCTTCAAACCCAAACACTTCTGTATTGGCTCTAATGACAGACTGTTCCAAAAGATAAGATTCAGCTAACAAATGTACTGAAGTGAGCAGCTCAAGGTGTGGAAATAGCACACCTTTATCTTGATGTCTGTGATAGGTTGCGCCTGGGAAGGTTAGTAACTGAGTACATCTGTCCTCTTTTGCTTCTGTAGGCCAGGTTGCTGGGCAGGAATCCAGTTCTGCAGATCTAGCCTGAAACATAGAAAGGGAGTAATGTAACATTCAAAAGCCAACAGCCTCTCTATTGCCAAACAAACTACCTTTTCTGTCTTGACATCTGAACCAATACATTGTATGCACTGCTAATTTTGAAACAAGCAAATCGTTTGACTAACAGAAATTGATATATGAAATGTTTTCTTTTTATAGCATTCAGAAAAAGTTATTCTGATTAAGACTAGTCCTTATTTTGCCTTCTCTGTAACCTGTAGATTTAGAAGTAACACAAGTAAGACAGATATGGGGCCTTTGTGTACTGCTAGTATTTAGCAATGTGCAATGCTTGTATCTCCATTCTTGAGCGACAGGTTTGCTTCTTGTCACATTCCTGTGGTAACAGCCTCGCCACTGAGTGATAGTCTAACTGGTACAAAGCTAAGAAGTGCTGATAACAGTCCATTGTTAAGCAGAATTGCTCTTCTTAGCAAAAGAAAAAAAGGTGGGGAGAAGATCCAACCTCAAAAATCAAACAGCAATAAGCAAGTGGGAAAATATGTTTTAAAAAATTTCAAATACTGGACAGATAAATCTATCAGATTTTATAAAATAGAATTCTAGGTTGTGGGCATGCAGGAGAGAAGAAGAAACTGCTCCATGCTACCAGGTCGTGTAAAGGGGTGTTAAAAATAAAAATTAAATCCCAACTTGTTTGCTGCCTTGGCTCCAGACATAAGTGCCTCAGAGTAAACTAGATAGCTCAAGCAATTGTCTTAAAAAAGGAAACCAGAGCATCTAGAGGTCAGAAATCTCCCCGTAATTTTGTTTAATAGCTTTACTGCTTACAAAGGCAAGGAGGTTGGGAAAGAGATACCGCCAAGCTTCCTTCTGTAGCTGCTGCAACTGCACAAATGAAACCAATGAAAAGGATTTACCAGCAGCTTGTTCCGTTAAATCGTTTTCAATGTGGCTGCTTCCCAGCCACCCCCAAAAAATATGTAAAAGGAAGCTAGGCAAATTAATGAAGGATAAGACTATCAATGGCTACTAGTCATCACTGCCGTGTACTAGAATTGTAGAGTTGGAAGGGACCTCAAGGGTCATCTAGTCCAACCCCTTGCAAATATGGTTATGGCTCGAACCAACAACCCTGAGATTTGAAGTCTCATGCTCTACCAACTGAGCTAGCCCCTCCAGTATTGGGGGCAGCAGGCCTCTATATATCCGTTGCTGGCTATCACAGATGGGGAGAGTGCTACTGTGCTTAGGTCCTGCTTCTGCAGGCTTTCCTTGGGCATCTGGTTGATCACTGTGAGTACCATATTCTGGCTATTTTCTTTCCTTCCCCTCTCCCATATAGGTTGCCACTGTGGAGATGCCAAGGGACTGTTCTGTGGCATTCCTCGATTCTGCAGCACCAGAATAAAAAGAAGGAAATATTCGAGGGGAGGGAGAGAGAGGAGAGTGCTGAGCTTGCTCTCTGCAGCTAGTACTAGGATAGCTGAGAACAGTAGAGCATCCTGGATTAAGTGTTCATGCCTTTAGGGCAAGTTTCTACTAAAAGGAAGAATTCCAATGTGAATCTTGCATAGGTCAAGGATGTCTTTTAATAGCAATGTGAAATGACTCTCGTTCATCTCCCAACCAAATTCCATCATAGGCAGCTATCATAAACATTCCTCTTCACCAGCCTGGCCCGTTTATTTCTAGGCTATTCTTAAACTTGAGGCCAGTTCACTATCCCTCATCCATTTCCCCCCCTCATCTTTCTCAGTTGCCTAGGATATTTATGCTCTACTTGTAGAGAAACTAATACCTTGTTTCTTTTTTTCAGGATTGTTCTTTCGGCCAGTTCTGGGTCGGTATCCACTATGAGTGCTGAATGTCAGTCATGAATGCTCCATCTTAAGGTGGTTAGGTGAAAGGCTTATGCAATATAGAGAATTTTCTGGTTTCAAGTTTCTTTTTTCCTAGTATTTTTGGAACAACACACACCTGCATGTTGCACAAGAGATCTGTGACTGAATTTCCCTCTGGATTTTTATATTAATTTTTAAGGCAATGACAGCAGGCGGAAAGAGGTATGAGGGTTAAATATTCCTTATCCTCCCACCACTGCTTGGATAAAAATTTGCACTGCACTTAGGAGCGTCGGCTGGATACTGAGTGAGTGAGCACCAGTAGAATTTGGGTTGTAGACCAATTTGGAAGAAAGAATCAGTAAATTTATATGCTGCCTATTTGACTGGGCTGCCCAAACCACTCTAGGTGGCTTCCAGCAGATTAAAAGACAAACATGTTGATGTTGTAAAACAGTTTACAGTGGTCTGATAATGGAACACGAACAAGCTTTTTATAATTTGGAGAACGAAGATACTGACCTGTGAATCCTGTAGCTCTTTGGGGAGGGAAGTGAGTCAAGAAAAAAACATGGGGTCTTACTGCCAAGTTGCAGAAGCCCACCTATTTTTAAATAACATTTTCAAACAGCCAAGTGCACACATGCTCCCTTTATATCTACAAATCCCCAGATCTTTTATTGGAACAAACTGGATTAAGAAAGCAAATTCACTTGTTCCAATACTTAGTTTTGCACGCTGTCTTGTGTGGCTAGGGAATGGCATCTTAATGAAAGATTGGTGCAGCCATCACTAGGTCAAGACCCCGTAGGCAACCAATGATTTATTTTTCTTCCACCCTGATGGAAATAACATCAACTATTTCCTCTGCTTGGCTGGAACTTAGAAAAAGCAAACAAATCCCTGGCTGGCATGAAACTGGTTTGGGGGCTTAAGTATGAGCATGCTGTTTCTCCAGTTGTCTTTCTTTGCTTCTAAATTAGATTGATCCTGGTCTGGTCAGTGTAGTCTAGCGGGTAAAGATATCTTTGCTGGGACTGAACAGAAAGTAGTGATCAGCCCATCCAGCCCTTTCTATAGTGGTCTTGTGGAGAGGATTTTCAAACTTAAAGATGCAACAGATTAATGGAAACCACACACCCCAATCTGTGATGTAACCACAGAACAGAACAGGACCCTTTCTTGACACATGTAGCTAAGTTTTCAAACCAGCCTACATTAAGGCTGATGAATTCCCCTGTGCTAAACTTTGGTCTACTGCAGAAAGACTTATCTTCATTGCCTTTTATTTCTAAGCATTCGAGAAATGTTGCATCGTTAAAATAGCTTCCTATCTAAATATAGAGCTAAGGCACAAAGTGGCATGGAACTTCAGCTGATGGCCAGGACACACTTTAGCCTGGGCACATTATTTAGCCTTATCTGAGTACAAACAAGAGCATGTTTTCCCACTGACTCTCATGTGCATCACCCTTTTGTGACTGTAGAGAACCCTCTTCTCCCACTCATCTGCTCCTAGGTCAAAGTTATCTCAGGCAGAGATCCATTTTCTGCCGTGGACTGTCGTACCAGTTGCAAATAAAAAGCTTACAATATATTATTGAATTTGTATACCACCCTTCATCTGAAGATCACGGGGCTGCTCACAGCATAAAAATATAAAACTGAAACACAAAATGCAGAATGAAACAAAAGCAAAACAAACCCATTCGCATAGTCAGATTTAAAAGGCCATAGAATGTTAATCTGGTTGAAGAGATAATTTTTCACCTGGCGCCTAAAGATATGTCATGAAGGTCCAGGTGAGCCTTCCTGGGGAGAGCATTCCACAAATGTTGCCACCTTCTGCACTTATCATGGGGGAGGCACGTGCAAAGGGTCCTCAGATGGTGTTCACAAAGTCCACATTAGTTCATATAGGGAGGGGCGATCCTTGACGTATTGTAGTCCTGAACCATTTAAGACTCTATCAGTGAAAATCAGCACGTTGAATTCCTCATGTAATAAATTTTTCTTAACGCACACAGAACTCTAACACTGTTAGAGATCAAAGGTCCCTCCTGACTTTCAGTTGCTGCAAAATGTAGAGCAGTTTATGCTGTGTCCAGACAGAGGGGGGGCCATATGGGCCACTTGGCCCGGGCCTCCGATTCCAAAGGGGGCCTCGGTCAGTATATTCACAATCACAGGGAATGCACTGGGGCGAACGTGGAGGCGCAAAGGTGGCGGCTCAAGCCTTGAAATAAAATTATTTGTCAACATAACTTTTGTGAAAATTATTTATATACTTACTTATTTATAAGACTTCAGTTATCCCCAGGGTCAAAAAAAATGGGGGGGGGGCACATTATCTACCTGGCCCGGGCCTCTGCCTGGCTCTGCAAGGCCTTGGCTGTGTCTTGCTTGTGGCATAGCAACACTGCCTTATATCTTGTTAGCATCCATAGACTTTGAGCATCTACAGCTACATAACAGTGATTTGAACATGTTCTGCTCTCTGAAGTGAGCCATTGGCTTGTACCAGCTTGCCCTGTGGTTTAGCTTTAGATGCATGGAGTATCTTCACATTGCTGCAAGTAGCTTACAATAGATTTTGGGCCCCTTCCCCCCTTCCTTTTTTGCATGGAGACTAAGCAAGCAGCTGAGCAGCCTGTGAGTTCATCAGCTTGAAGCTTCCTTCCTTGAGAATCCAATTACTGGGGTCCAGTTGCTGAATGTGGTGTTGGAATCACCCTAAATCTTTGTCTTTCGTGACATATACATTGGGTGGGATGTGTTTTTTAAATTTCACTGTTGTCTTAATTTGCTTTCCTGCAGCAAAGCAGGGGATTGGTCCCTTCCAACTCTACAATTCTATTAAAAACCTGACCACTTTAGCAATGGGAGCATCCTCCTCCTCCTCCTGCTGGGTCATGAGGCACACACAGCTCGGCCTGCCTTACCGTGTGTTGAAATTGTAGCTCTCACTGTAACATGTGCTTGAACTGCTTCTCACTTAACACGAGAGCACGCCAACATTACTAGAGCGGCTGTAACCACAACTGCCTGTTATCTCCATCCCGGCATCTGATTCTTGACGCCAACGTCTTGCTAGCCAGTCCTGTTGGTTTTGCAGCAGCAGCAAGTGCTGCTGCAAGAACTTCTTTCTGCATTCTGTTGACTGCAAACACTTGGTTTGAAGATGGCATCGCTTTCCCCCTCACTCCTCTTTCTGGCATGGAAGAGGCCTGTCCTTGTGATCTTCCCCCAATCCCCTGACACACACAGGCAGGCATTTAAAAAAGAAAAGAAAAAGGGTAAAGCAGCTTAATCATTACCATAATGCACTTCAATCCCCTTCCAAGACAGGAACTCTGCTGAGCGCATTCATGTGATGGCCATGAGAAGGGGATTGGCATTCTTGCATGTCCGCCTTGAGCCCAGGGACCCTTTATTTAGATTTGCCAGAAGATTTGAGCTCTGCTGAGTCAGGGGCTCCTTCTGCATCCGAACTGCTTTTTGCGAAGGTGTTGCAAGGTTTTAGGCGAATGAGACCCAACTGACCCCAGAGAAAATGAAGGATGAGAAAGCCGCTTATCCAAAGCTCTATGTCTTGGGAAAATTAGGTCTAGAGGGAGCTGCAGGAAAGCCACAGGACAAATAGTCACTAAGCTCCCATGTCAACAAGCTTAATATGCTTTCCTGCCTTAGAGCACCTGTTCCTTCAGTATATTGTTAAGTTGTTCTGTGTTTATTATTATTAAATTATATCTTGGCTTGGGGACGATTTTCTGGAAATGCAAATGATGCATTTTATTTTTTGTTTATTTGTTTAAAAAAAAAAAACAGTTGCAAGAGCAGCTTGTGAGCGGGATCAAATCTTGCACACCCGAAAGAAGCCATAAAGCAAATAGCTGTTCTAACAGTAGCCTGTGAGCTAGCACTAGTGCAAGCAAGCACTCAAATAGGCTATCAGGGCTTCAGTTCTTTGGAACTAGTGGAGGTGTACCAGTGCTTGTTGCACAAAAAGTACAACAAAGGGGTTCAGACTAGCAGGCTTGGTAGTTATGGCCGCTCAGGTTACAGTCATTGAAGGACAAGTAACTTAAAAGGCATATATCCATAAATGTGTCGATTGGAGTGTGTATCCTATAGTTCCCATAGACCAGTGATTCTCATCCATTTTGTAAGCATTACCTTTTGAGATGCCACCGTTTCAGGCCCCATTTTCCCCATCTACAACAGAACATGCAAGAATATGTTCTGCATTGCAGGGGGTTGGACTAGATGTCCCTTCCAACTCTACAACTGATTCTATGATATCACAGCAATAGTTAACACTATAATCCATTTTTAATGTTAATATAAGTATATATCAGCAGCATGTTTTTGAACAGAGTTTGAGCATGCAATAGAGGGAGGCAGAGAGATTGTCTCTTAAAACAGAAGTCACCAACCTTTTTGGATTAGTGGGCATATTTTGAACTTTGAGAGTGCTGGGGGTCCTGGTTGCAAAATGGCTGCCTTGGACAGGGAATGGAATAACAGGAAAATGTCTGCCATACTATAACAAAGATTAGAGAGACAATCACCTCAGATAAGCTTAAATATACCATGGGAAGTCAGCTATGTCTTGCTGGTCCTGATTATGGACATATCAAACATGAATGCTGTTTCTGTCTCAATGCCAGTAAAAAATACAGTAAACAGTATACCACTCTCACTTCACATAAATTGCTTAGAAGGTACTTGCACATTTTGCCCCATAACTGTCTTTCTAGGAAAGCTAATGACTTACTTTTTTGCTGGCATGCATCCATCTGTTTGGAGAGACAATGGCATGCGCCTCTGGGGTTGAAGTCAAACCACTGGAGAATCAAGTGTCTTCTGTGGCTGCAGAGAGCAGTGACTCTTGACTGTTTCATCCTGCATTGTTTTTGGTGCATTAGCAGAGCCAAAGTAACCTCTCTGGGGTGCAAGCCTGGGCAGCGTGTATGGAGGACCTGGGCTGCCCTGACGACAAGACCCACCCACCCCTCAGCCTTGCTGATGTGATTCAAAGGAAAGCACAGCAATACATTAGGCACCAGCTTGATTGAAGGAGTTGATGGAGGGAGGCATAAAAGACACCATCCAATGCCATCTTAGGAACCACACTCTGGATTTGTATTAGGTTTATTCCTTAGCCATTTCTTCTCCAGAATATGTTGTGCAAGGCAGTGGGTATGGATTTTTCCTTGGGGTTTACTCCCAAAGCCTTTCTCACAAATGTGTATAGCTGCAAGGCAGCTGGGTTTTAGGATCAGAGCTTTCCTTCTTCTAGATGGCTACCTTCCCAAGTTGATGAGCCTCATCTGCCCCTCACTTTCCCTCTACAGCACATACAGAAACTACCTTATTGACCATTGCACCTACTATTGGTCTCATGCGCTCAATATACTGGAACCTATCTTCACATGCAGGGGAAGTCCCTAACTCATTGACCCATCAGCTACCCTCACTTGCTTTAGCTGGCCAGTTGAAGCTGCTTTGCAGGTGTGGCTGCTGTCATATACTGACAGCTTCTAGGAGCCATAAGTGAGAGCTGAGTGCAGGGTGGGGACCAAAGGTGGACAAACTACCCTAGAAAAAGCACATGTCTCCTACCAGAGGTACTAACCCCCCCCAACACCCCAAAGTGACTTACTTTGAAAACAAATGTGAAAGATCAGAGTCTGGGGCTCTTGCCCAAGGGCACCCCTCGAAACCCCTAAAGGCACCCATGGCAACCAGGTTGGTGGTGCCGTCTTAAACCAACAGCACAGAGGTCATGGTGGTGTTATCAGCCTTAAACACAGCATGGGCTGCTTTGTTGGTGTTCTGTTTACATACTGTATAAGTATGGCTGAACTGTATTTACATTCTATATACATAACTGAATTTCCATTATTTCCACTAGCAGGAAATCTATCTCCTAAAGCTGGGAGCAGCACGGCCTCTTTCTGTAGTCAGTTTACACAGTCATAAAGTTGTCGCTCAAGGGGAAAGTTCAGGTGTCATCAGAGCTGCAGGGCTTACAACTTACTCTGCTTTCCAGAAGGTTTACTGAACCCCGTAGCGGCAACCCTTAGGCTGTAAGCTTCCCTGTCAAGGATCGTAGTTTAGTCAGCAGTCATACACTGTGTACTTTCTGTTCCTGAAGCAGGGTAGTGGGTGAGGGCTGTAGAAGCAGTGGGTGCTTGCTCCAATTGGTTCGGAGCAAGGACAAAACAAACAAGCCCTCTCTTAATATATCAACCAAGCATCACTAAAAGGGCAAAGATAATCAATCTAAAACAAATTAATCATCCATTATTCTTCCTGCAGATTGCTCTATATTAATGACAGCCCTCTTGCTATGTTAAAATGCTATTGCTGGTTTGGATAAATGGGATATTTCTCTCATGAAAACTACAGTAGATTAGGTCCTGCACCCCAGGTTCAGGGTAGCCCTTGACATCTTCCATGCCTATATTTCTGCCTACTCAAGTATTGTCCCATCCATCTTCGATGTGACATGTTGAAAGTGAAACACATCTGGCCCCAGATGTGTTTGTGGGTGGGAAGAAACTATATCCCTGGCTCTGGAGCTTGCCTACATAAAACAAGTGCTTGTGGAGGGAAATAATACAAACATTACCTCACCAATTGAGCCATACGCAGACTGATGATTGTAGCCAATATTTTTTAAACGTTTTATACACCGTAGGCTGCATACTGTCCAACTTTATCCGATGCAAAACTGGGACGTGTTTCCGGGTGGGTCACATGGCCTGTGTCTCCTTCTCACCTTGGGGCGAGATCTCACACAGTGCCCCAAAACGTGTGTTTTGTTGTGCCATGTGAGATTGTGGCCCTGAAAAACCCCCCACTTTTGGGGGGGGGGATGAGATCGCAGCACCCAAAATGGCTGCCAAGATCTCTCATGAAAAATTGGATGTCCCATTTTTTCCCAAAGCACTTGGACGGTATGTATACTGTGCCACACACTGGAACAGCTGAGTAGTTTGGCAGATATTCTACTAATGAAGTAGGAATATGAGATGCAAGGAATTACCTAAATCAGCCTGTAGAGTTGAGTTATGTGAAAGGATACATGATTTTCTTATTTTTCCACCCTGCCACTGGGAGCAGTCCCATTACAGAACAAATGCTGTTTCAGACAGTTCATTGATGTTTCTGGGTCTGGTCCAATGCCAGCAAGCTTTGTCCCATGAATGTGGCCTCTGTGATTCTTTAAAGGAAGAGCTTTTGGCAATATTGGCTGTCTCCATCTTGAGACTTTTAAGGCACTGACAGGCATTGAAGCTTGCGGTAGCAACAGATTGCAAACCATTCATTCCCCTTGCACTGGAAAGCTCAGGCGTTTTCTCAGTTATTGCAGGGAACAGCCAAGCCGGTGAGGCTCCCCCTGTTTCTGCTGTCACCACATCTTGCACCAGATTTTGTGTGTTGTTGCAGTGGAGGTGTTCTGTGCACACAACCCCCCACCACAACACAACACAGCACAGCACAACACAACACAACACAACACAACAACACAACACAACATTTTGCTAATAGGAGCAAATCATTGTGAGGAAAACATCTAGTATTCATTAATGGGATCTGCTATTCCCAATAGCAGAAACATCATCATTTTTTCCCTCATAGGCTGTTAGGTGCTTTGTAAACTCCAACAAAAATCTAGACCTGAAATTTGTGTGTCAAAAATGATTAGTTGAAGGAGTTAGTTAGGAAGAAAGAGGTGTTAAGAGGTGAATGAGTAAAACCTCAAGGGCAGGGCTGGGTAAAATGTGGCTTTCCAGATGTCGCTGGATTATAACTCATCCCTGCAAAGGCCTGAAAAAAGAACCATGCAGTATAATCTGTGACAGACCGAGAGAGATAGGGCCTGGCTATGGAAGTAGATAAGTGCGCTTAGGGGTTTGTCAGGCAGGATGAACCTGTTTCCTTGCCTCAGATGCAGGAAAAAGGACCTAGAAAGGGGCTAGAGATGCTATTACTTGAACAGTAAAAGCAGATAGCCAGCCTAGAAGCAGACAGTTTTAATAGAATCAGTTCTATTTTCTTATAAGATCTTGGTTAAACCTGAAACAGCGTTTCTGACAGAAAATAAGTACTGTGCCTTTAATAGTGAATCCGTCAATCTTTATACCTCTGAGTGTTTGTTTCCATCTTGCCTCAGCTTTAATTGATACCTAGTTCAGGGAATACAAAGTTTAAAAAGGTAAAGGACCCCTGGACGGTTAAGTCCAGTCAAAGGCAACTATGGGGTTGCGGCGCTCATCTTGCTTTCAGGCCAAGGGAGCCGGCGTTTGTCCACAGACAGCTTTCCGGGTCATGTGGCCAGCATGACAAAACTGCTTCTGGCGCAACAGAACACTGTGATGGCAACCAGAGCGCACGGAAACGCTGTTTACCTTCCTGCCGCAGCGGTACCTATTTATCTACTCGCCCTGGTGTGCTAGGTTGGCAGGCGCTGGGACAGAGCAATGGGAGCTCACCCCGTCGCTGGGATTCAAACTGCCAATCTTCTGATCAGCAAGCCTAGGAGGAAATAAGTTGTTACAGCAACACCCAATATCAAGAGTCTTTGCTGTGGGTTTATATTATATGCTATCACATAAAGAGAACCCCTGTATTCTCGGTTGTTATAGACAGGGAGTGACCTCAGACTAAATCACCTCAGACTTGGTCATGTTGCACCACTCCCATCTTCATGCAGGGAGTATATTACACAATCCAATGCATATTTACTTAGAAGCAAGTCTTACTGGTTGGGATTCACCTAATGAGCCTCATCAGCAGAAGCCCTGTATAGAGGTTTCCACTTGTGCAATGGGGCTTTCCCTTCACTCCCCCCCCCCCACCCCATGTCTCCTAGAATTAGCTCTGGGGGCATCAAGAGAACACCAAGAACAGTGTGCAGGGGAAAGGGAGAGGAGGGTTGTTCTCTCTGGCAAAGCTTATATGCTTGCACAGATGGAACATTCAACATCACGCAATGTTGACTTCCACTCACTGAGTTCAGTGGGGCTTATTTCCTAATATATGTGTTTAGCTTTGCTGTTTTAATGGCTTTACTTCAATCACAGATATTTAAGGTGGCGACCCCATGCACACTTACCTGGGAGCAAACCCTACTGAACTCAGAGGGGCTTACTTCTATGTGAAAATGCATAGGGTTTTGCTGCATGGCTAGAGAAGAAATGAAAGTCATATAATCCAATCACCTACATGGAGAAACAGTTGTTTGACCAAATTTGTGTATAATATATAGGCTACAGCATGTGCCAAATGAAAGGTGCACTGTGCCCCAAATGATGCTGGAATATTGTTCAAAGAACAATCCTAAACTAAATGGATTGAAGAAGGGATTGCCATGAAAGGGATGGGGCTATGGGGGACATCTTGCCTGAGGGATCCTAAATGACATTCCTACAACCAGTATTTTACATCCTTCCCTTAATGTAGGGCTGGCACACAGGATGCCAACCTATTACCAATAGAGGATATTTTATTCCATGCTAAAATCCTTGGGTTTTTTTAGTCCAAATAATTCAAAAGTTTTTTCTTTTTTTTCTTTTTTACATATTTGTGCTTTCATGCAACAGGGAGAAAATGGTTATTTATTAAGGCTTCTAATTTAGAAGTGGGTGTCTCAGTCCCACTTTTGAAGATTAGCCACAGTTGAAAATCCAGTTTCAATGGATTCAGACTAACAGGGCAACTATAACTTTCAGGATGATCAATAAATGGAGTTTCTCTGCCTCTAAGCTAAGGGAAAGATCTTAGTAACTATGTGAAGAATCCAGGTTTCAGTTATCTGGCTGTCATATCCTTCCTCTTTGCCCAGGAATGATGGGTGAAAAGTGAGAAAAGCTTGAGGCCCTTTCTCTGCATATCACAAACAGTGGCAGGTTGTGTTGACCAGGTGTGCGTGAGAGAGAGGACGTGCAAATTAGACATTTTTTAACTTGGAACAAATGTTTGCTCCCACTAGAATATATATATAGCTAGAAATGCATTTCTGGAATGCCTTGCATTGTTTTGACAGCATTAGCAAAGAACCTGGGCTGCACACTTCTAGGAACTGAGATGGAAGGAACTGCAAGACTCATATTTCTGACAATTGTTGTACAGAGGGTATTCTTTTTGTTTTGCCTGAGGCCTGGCTTGATTTTGCAGTTTAGGGCAGCCTCTAGTGGCAATTTGTCTGATTACATCTCTCAGCAACCTAAAGGTCAAATAAAGGTTCAGATGGTCATAGGGCCCCTCCAGATTGATGTTTTATTGCAGGTTTATTCCGCAGCACACTCTTGACACAATAACAGCGCCTTGGTAGTGTGTTTATTCTGCTTTAGCTTGTACTGTAGTGCTTCCTGCAAACTACCACATTATTTCTGGTGCTTGAACAATTCTCTGCAGCACAAATGAGTTGCAAACAATGTGCTTTAATATGTTGAGAATATGTAGATCTCAGAAGAGAGTTTATTTCTAAGATAGGCACTTAGGAGTTTGGAAGACAAAAATGGTTGTCATCTTTTGACTGGACCAGCTCCTATGCCTTTTTAAAAATCGTTTAATAGTAGTAGTAGTAGTAGTGATAATAATAATAATAAAAATAATAATGCATTTGTCACTTTCTTTGCTTGGGAACTCAAAGTGCCTTACAATATTGTAAGCAAAAAACAAACACATGCCTACATTAAAACCAGCATTTTAAAAAACCCCAAAAGATAAGTCTATTAAAATAAAGAACTAGATTAAAACATCGCACCCACACAACAAGGTTATAACTAATTAAAAGCTTAAGGCCTGATGAAAAAGGAATGCTTTTGCCTGGAGCCTAAAGATATGTAACAAAGGCACCAGGTGAGTCTCCCTAGGGAGCCACTGCAGAAAAGGCCTGTTCTCGTGTTGCCACCTACTGGACCTCTTGTGGAGGAGACTTATGAAGAAGAGCCTCAGATAATGATTGCAGGGTCCTGGAGAGGTACTGGGGTCCTGAGGTACTGGGCTCCTGAGCCATTTCACTCCCTCAACCTCCCTGTGTCAGGCAGTGGGAGACTTTCTAAGAGAGGAGGCATAGGAAACTATTTTATACTGAGACAGTGCATTGGCCATAGCTGTCAAGTGTCCCTTATTTGAAGGGACAGTCCCTTATTCCAGCGCCATGTCCCGCTGCTGTCCCTTATTGATGGATGTCCCTTAAATGTCCCTTAAATGATGTCCCTTAAATTTCAAAGGAAGCAGCTCCTCTCCTTCCCTCCCTGCCAGCCAGGGAGGAGGGAGGCTCCAACTGTGTTGCTTGGCTGTGTTGCTCACCCAATAAGAAGTCTAAGAACGACAGGGGGTTGGAGCTTGCATGCCTTGTGTGTGGCTAGTTAATGCAAGCTGAGGGGGTTTTTGAATGCTGGACGCCATTTTGTTGCATGTGCTGCTGCAAACTTTGCAGTGCAAAGCCAGGCCGGGGAGCCATCTTAAGTTGAGGCTGCATAGGCCTTGTGGTGCATGTGATTCAGATTCTATTCAGTTGAACTTCTGGTTACAGAGTTGGTTGGACAGTGTTCTCGAAGCTACCCAGCATGAGTTTGACCAGACTGCAGGAGGACAGGAAGACTGGAGTACCTGGAACAGGTGAGACTGCAGGTCCCTTATTTTGGCTGCTGGTCCCTTATTTTCAAGGCTGCTGGTCCCTTATTTTCAAATCTGTAAGTTGACAGCTATGGCATTGGCAGAGACTTCCCATCATTTCATGGAGGGGTCTCTGACAGCCCTACCTGGAGATGCCACAGACTGAACCAGGGACCTTCTGCATGCAAAGCTAGAGGCACACACACACACACACACACACACACACACACACACACTCTTATGTTATCAATAGCTGTTTAGTGATTTACCCCATTAATTACATAATTACGAATGTATGTAATTTTCTGAACTTCATTTTATTCCCTTATCACCTCACTGTTTACTATGTTTACAATGTTGTGCTGTAGAGTGATGCATTTTCAGTCCAAAGATGAGCCTTTGGAACAGTGCTTCCATCTCTGCACACTTCCAAGGTGATGCTTCCCATGCATAAAAGATCAGCTGCCACTGTACCTTCCCGAGGATCATTGAGTAATTGCATTAAGAAAAAAAGTAGCACCGAATAAATCAAAACAATCTGATCTTGATCATAATGAGCAAAGTATTAATTAATGGTTTACCTGTAGACAAGATAGTTAATTACTTTCTACAGAAAATCAAGGGAGGGGTGGAACGGAAGAAGGGAAGGGGAAAAATGAATGTGTTTAACGTTTAATTAGAAGCTGCACGTCATGCATGTGGGCGAGCTTGTTTCTTGCAAATGTAATTGTTTGCAATTAAAGATCAGCATCTCATATTCATCTCGTCCCTGTCAGGCAATTAGCCATTTCCCTTCTCTAGTACCACTTGGCTCAGCGCATCCATTCACCTTCTGGCGAGCGGTGCAGCTTGGCGGGTATCGTGCCACTGAGCCAGGTGAAGAGGAAAGCTGCCAACCCTCCCCAGGTGCCCTGTTTAACAAATGTTACTGGGATTTTAATGTCATTGCACAAAAAGGCTTAGTGCAGCGGGACAGAAACATGCCAAAACTGCAAAATAACAGCAAAGTTCAGCAGGTGCAGGTTATTTCCATGTTAAGAGTTTTGCACGTCGCATTTTGGATTGGAATGCGACATATTCCTCTCCTGGTAACGTGCAGAGAGTGTGTACCATTCCAAGACAGAAGGCAATTTATTACGGACTTTGTGCTGCACAGGCATGCAAGTCCACCCCTCCCCCCTTGGCCTGTGCCATCCCCTCACTTTTAAATCCGGATTTCCCCCAGAGTTTATTTTTTCCTTATCAGATTTTTTCATGGAAATGGTGCATTTATTTATCAAATGTTTATAATGCTTACATAATGTGGAAAATCTCTAAGTAGTTCATATAAAACCAATTCCATAAAATTTCCTAAAAGCTTGATAAAAATGAGATTGAAAACAAAACTATATTTCGCAAACGAAGCTGAGCATGGATTTGGATTGAAGGGGAAACATCTGGATTAAATGAGAAAATAAGATGAGATGGCATTTTGATGAGGCCATTGTTAACTTGGCTGAGTCCACAATTAATTGCCACGTGGAAGCGCCCTTAGTAATACCGCCTAAGCACTCTGTGGTCCTATTTCCCACCCCCTCCTGGCTAGAGTCCCAAGCCCTTAGCTACTGCATCTGAGTTGAAAATTGAATCGGGAAAGCACACCATCCTTATGCAATGTTGCATGTGATGAATTTTGGCACGAACCTTGCCAGAAAAAGTGGAATCAGTTCCATGTGTTAAATCCAAGAAATGACCCACATATTCCACATGTTAATGAGATTCCTTTTTATCTGCCTTGGATACCTCAGATTCTACCATGAAATAGTGTAGCCTGTTTATTTTTTGTCCTGGCTTGGCTTCTGTGCCTTAGGTTTTTCTACATGGCCTTGGAAGGTAGGGTGCTAAGGCTGCTGAACAGACTCTTGGGCTAGGGTATTGTTTAGGGTTGTTTTTTTTTTGAGAGGGGAGGGTTTGCTGCTAGTATTGATATTTTTTTTCCTATCTTTATTTTAGATCTTATTATGATTGATGTGGAAATTCTTTCAATTTGATTGTATACTTATTGATGTGTTATTTATTGTTTATGTCTGCTTTTGTTGTGCTTGCACTTGTGTATTTTTCACGTAAGCTGTCAAGGAGGCATACAAGTAAAACGATGTATGTATGAACAGAACAGAAGCTTCAGATGCAGTGATGGGGAAAGCTTCATCAGTTGGACTTCCTCCTAGCATGCAGCTGTTAAAGGTACAGGAACCATGCCGGAAGAAGGTGACAAATGTGTAGCGAGAAGCAGCTGCACCTGCTGAATTACTGACTGCTCATGGCAAAGGGGCTTTGTCAGGAAGAAGGTGGCAATCACAGCTCCCAATCAGCTTGCCTTAATAGGATGGTGTGCAAGTTTCAGAGTTGAGAGCAGAGCGTGTGTGAACAAAGGAAAATCAGATTATGTGTTTCCCCACTAACCTGCCCACACTCACTCTGCCTGATTTATTTATTTGTATTATTTATTTTTATTGAAAGATTTTCATGGATAACAAAGGTACAAATAGTGTCTCTGTTCTCAGTTCACAGAGTCTTTTCTACAGGTCAGTTACATTTGGTGTGAGATACTGCTATCATAGGCGTTGTGATATTGGGAGGGGAGAGGGGGGAGGGAATGTTTGGTTGCATTTGGTTGGTTGCAGTGAGTTTTGTTTGTTTGGGGTTGTTGGCTCAGATTAGCCATATACTCCTGACAGGTTAGCCATATACTCCTCCAGCGACCCTGTCTGATTTCTGAACCCCCAAACCTACTTTTCCTTGCAGTTTGGGGACCTCAGATCAGGACATGAATAAATGCACTGTGAACAGCTTTGTTTCTCTTAAAGGTAAAGGGACCCCTGACTGTTAGGTCCAGTAACGGATGACTCTGGGGTTGTGGCGCTAATCTCACTTTACTGGCTGAGGGAGCTGGCGTACAGCTTCCAGGTCATGTGGCCAGCATGACTAAGCCACCTCTGGTGAACCACAGCAGCGCACGGAAACGCTGTTTACCTTCCCACCGGAGCGGTACCTATTTATCTACTTGCACTTTGATGTGCTTTTGAACTGCTAGGTTGGCAGGAGCAGGGACCGAGCAACGGGAGCTCACCCCGTCATGGGGATTCGAACCGCCGACCTTCTGATCGGCAAGCCCTAGGTTCAGTGGTTTAGACCACAGTGCCACCTGCGTCCCTTTGCGTCTCTTACGGATATCCAAAGCAGTGCTCCCATTTCAAAGAGTGATTCCTTCACTAGAACTCTGGTTTCAGAAGCTTGTACCTGTCAAATGCTGAGCCTAACTTTGCACCAGCAGCCTTTTTCCTGTGGCAGGCCTCTGCAACAAGGAGATTGCTTCATCCTTAATGGCTGCAGACAAGAGCACAACAGGGAGCCAGAGAAATAAAATGAGTTCTATGCTAATGTGCCATTTCCCCCAGCTGTGCCCTGACTCTGAACATTTAGACAGGGATTCTGCAGCCAAGGAACAGCTGACCTTGTTCCGAGAAGACGCACCTATGGAAGTTGAGCAGAGAGGCAGATTTCAGCCGATGATGAGGCTTGTTCCAGATGTGAAATCAAGAGTCAGTGACTGATAGCAGGAATGGGCTCAATGTCCCACGGTGCTGAAAGAATATGCATGAGGAAGTAGTGATTCATATCATTCTCAGTGCATCCTGTTGTGATAGGCTTTGAACAGACAGGCAGCAGACAAAAAACGATTTAAAATGCAGCAATGTCTAAGATTGCTACCTTCCCCTCTGGGCTCCTTTACCTTTAAGAGTGGCAGAAGACCTTTCCTTGCCAGCTATGTAGCTGCTAAAGGAAGCAAGCAACCAAAATTGATATATAGAAACTACACGTTACAAGGGAAGGTGAAACTTCTTAGCCATTCATGATCACTTACAGCAATATTGATCAGCAGGAGCAGATATGATTTTTACATATCATCTACAGTGGTACCTCAGGTTACAGACGCTTCAGGTTACAGACTCCGCTAACCTAGAAATAGTTCCTCAGGTTAAGAACTTTGCTTCAGGATGAGAACAGAAATCGTGCAGCAGCGGCACTGTGGCAGCAGGAGGCCCCATTAGTTAAAGTGGTGCTTCAGGTTAAGAACAGTTTCAGGTTAAGTACGGACCTCCGGAACGAATTAAGTACTTAACCTGAGGTACCACTGTATGTGTTTGTGTATAAAATGGACATATACCAGACTTAGAAGAACACAAGAAGATTCTCCCCTAAGAGTAGCCAACCAGATGCCCAGGACATGAGCACGACAGCATTCCTTGCCAGTGTTCCTTTAACATCAACTGGACTGTAGTTCATACAGTAGTAGGTTGTTCTCAATGTCACTTATGGTGAGATCTACAAGCCGCCCAGATATCTTTACACCTAGAGATTGAAATCCACTGCTTCACATTCCAGTACTGTGGAAAATTAGAACTGTAGTTGCTGGTATCTAGACCTTTACAGTGGTGACCTCTGAGGTGAAAAGCTCTACCTCCTTAATCATTTTCAGAAAGGGACGCAAGTTGTAGCCGTTTTGGGCTAAGCTAGTAAGAAATTTTGTATTGGTTCTAAAACAAACAGATGTAAGCGCATGCTATGTATTTAACATAATGTGTGGTTGGTGCTCAGAGTGGCATGTGAGTTCTGGTCAGGCCCAGGCCTGCTTAGCTTCAGAAACACAATGACCCCAGGACTCTTCAGGCCATTCTCTGGCCTATGGTCCCCAGCTACATTTATTTATTGAATTTATACACCACCTGTTTCTCTGAGGAGCTCAAAGTGCTGTACATGGTTCTCCCTCTTCTTAGGACACAACAGTTGTTTAAGCAATCAACCTCAAAATCCCAGACCCGGATGCTATTTTCGCCGGTTAAATCCTGGACATGGCCAGGAAATTCCGGACATACGGCACCTCTAATTTTATCTGCACAGCAACCCTGTCAGATAGGTTATGCTGTGATGTGGTCACCCAGTAAGCTTCTTGTCCAAGTGGAGATTTGAACCCTGGTCTCCCAGGTTCGAGTCTCACGCTCTAACTGCTTATATTGCACTGGCTCTACAGTTTGGAAAACGTTGAGTTTGAAAAGTACTGTGCTGATAGCCAAAGTCACTTTCTGCAATACACAATTGACAACATATGGAGAAGTTTCCAGTTCCATCATTTGCTGTACTGCAGTTTAAAGCAGAGGTGGGTAACCTCAGGCTTGGGGTCCAAATGTGGCCACTAGGGCTCTCTATCTGGCCATTGGGCTCCTCCAAGCCTACAACCCCTCCTCAGCCACACACTCTTAGCAGCCCTGCTTCACTGAGCATTTCTGACAGGCTGGAAAGTGTCATTGCGTGGCGAGTTCCAGCCCCCCGCAAGGATAAATAAAGACATGAGAGACCAAATTTAAAGTTAATTGGGCGAATTAGGCCACAACTTTATTGAATTCAGGAATGAGAGGCATTGACTTAGGCATTGGTCCTAACGACTATCCGGCTCCAGCCCATTTGCTGGAGACACGGGGAAGGGTTAACCTTAAATCGGGGGAGTCTCCTGCCAAGGCACGTCGACTAGGAGCTCCCCCGGGTCACCGCTCTGGGGCGTGCCTTTGGCCCATACCTCCATAGGCTTCGGACAGGGCCACACCCCCGGAATCCTTTAACGGACCACCCTTCGCTCGCTGGGGGGAGGTGATGGCGTTCCTCCCCCCCCCACATCCTCTTAACCCCTTCTTACCAATGCCTACCGCCAAATGCCGAGAAGTTGTGACGAGTTGCTACGAGGTAGGCGAAAAACCGAAAGGCCAGAAATTGCCAATTGGGAAAAATTCCTACCATGCCCCTTGCGGCGACAGACCGAAGTCCATAGCAAAGTCAAAAACCTACCTAAGCCTACTTAAAGGGAGGGAGGGTGGGAAAACGTGAGGGGGAGCTGGCGAAAAGAGGGCGAGCCCCCTCCGTGCCGGCTCTAAATAGGGCAAATCACGCCCCCCCAATCAGCCAGCTGATTAGCTGGCTGGGGGGGGGGGCTGACCTGGCCGGGATTCCCCTGCTCTCGCGGGGGCTTGAACCAGCCCCCGCTCACGTGGGGTGGGCGTGAAGCCCGCAACCCCACCTCCTGGGCAGGCGGGAAGTGGCTTTGTCTAATAATGCCTCTTGGCTGCTGGGATGGAGGATAGAGCATCAGTCTGTAGAAACTAGTCTCCTGTACAAAGGTGGATTTTAATTTGTTGCTTTGCCTGCTTTCACCCTGGCCCACCAGGGGGTTGCCCAGATGGAAATGTGCCCCTCAGTCTGCAAAGGAGTCCCCCACGCATGATATACAGTGGTACTTCGGGTTACAGATGCTTCAGGTTACAGACTAAGAAATAGTACCTCAGGTTAAGAACTTTGCTTCAGGATGAGAACAGAAATTACACGGTGGTGCAGCAGGAGGCCCCATTAGCTAAAGTGGTACCTCAGGTTAAGAACAGTTTCAGGTTAAGAACGGACCTCCGGAACGAATTAAGTTCTTAACCCGAGGTGCCACTGTACAGGGAAGTTGATAGCATTCTCCTGCTTTCCAGGCCAGGCCTCAGAAGACAGCCATATAAGTATGTCTGATTACGGCAGTTCTCAGCTTATTTCACAAACTATCCCCCTGCGCTTCCTTCCTCAGCTGTTTTTCTTTGCAAGTCTTCTTTGAGCAAAGGCTTATGGTGATACATCTTAATGAACAGAGCGATCCACTTCCACAGGTGCTCTTGCCATTTCCGAGTGCTTCATTGACCTCTCTAATACCCTTCTCTCTTTGATGTCTGTCTTAGGAGTGCAGGGAACCTTTAGAAAATGAAATGCTAAAGCTAACCAAGCTTTGAACTTACAATAAACTGTGGGGAAAATGGAATCGATCCCACAGCTTGATGAGTCAGTAATGAAGAGTCAAGTCTCACACCACTGAGTGTCACCTTTCTGATGTCTTCATTGTCTTCATCTGCATGGCAGGAGGAGGTAGCGGAGCTGCTGAGGCCACAGCAAATGGACTGCTTATTATTCCCTTCCCACAGGAGTCCTAAAGGCTAAGCCCTTTATTTGCCTCAACACATCCAAGCGGCAGGGAGGTTGTGAGGATGAATGCATTAAAGCCTGTAGCACATCATGTTAAAACGGCCAAACTGGAGGCGGAATGTGTTATTCTCAACAAAACCAGGTACTATTTACATCCTCCTAACACAGGGCAGCACTGGAATGGATTGGCACATTCAGCTCAGATATCAAATCTTAGGTTAGGCTGCAGATGCATTCTGGCCCGTAGACTGGTGTGAGGTTTCCAAAGCACTATTTAGGAACAGCATTCCTTTGAGTACTTTCCAACGAATATCCTGTCAGAGGCAAAGCAATAAATCCTGTGGCAACCTGCGGTCTTTCATATGCCATTCAGGTACAACTCCCATAAGCCCAGACCACTGGCCATAGGAGTCAGGGTCCAACTGCATTTGGAGGGTCCCTGATATCGACCCTTCCTGTAAATAATCTCTGCATTTCTTAGACCTGTACAGAATCTGTTGCTTTGTCATGCACAGTCTCAAATAGGGGAGGTTGAAACCTGGGCTAATTAGACAGTCTGATCAAGTGTAAAAAAAAAAGAAGTTTCTAAATAATACAGCCTCTTCTCTAGCTCATTTTCTGGATTATTGCCATCCCTTAAATGTCATTAACCCCATTCCTGTAAAATATGCACACGGCTCCCAAATGGACCAAAACAGAATGGACATTTTCATCTCTTTTATATCTATACTATGATGAGTCCATTTCTTTGAAATGCCAGATTTTTCCTACCGCCTGTCTGCCTAGGTGTGATAGTGGCTCTTCTTCTCCTTGTCTGCAGGGAAAATGAATATTGCCCCAAGCAGCATTTGGGAAAGTTACTGTCTCTCTGAAGAGAGTTATTAGTTAATATTTGAGCAGAATTCACTAATAATAAGCCCCACAAGATACTCTGAAAAACGCTGCTGCCTCAATTGCTAGCTGAAAGAAATTTCTCTAATCTTTCAGAGGAGAGAAAAGGGATGTGTATGCCTTCCCCCAGGAATATGAATGGTTTTGACGCTGGTGCTGGAATTTGGAGGAGGTTTAAGGATGTTAAACTCACTCATGTGAAGATGGCTGGCAGAAGGTGCCATGTAAGTCCCACCTGAGACAGTGTTCTCTGTGATGGGGATGGAGCAGGGCCTGCCCTACTGTTAGGCAGAATGGCAACAGAGGAGTTAGTTACAGATCCAATGCTTTCAGCTTTACTATATATCACAGGGGGTGTGGGACTGGTGCCCCTACTCATTTTCCCTTGCTTCTCACATATCTCCCAAGTAATGTTTGATAAGAGAAAGATGTGCAATTAACATGTTTGCCCACTCCATTAACAAGTGACCTCTGGCCACTAGCTTGGCTTCGCTCCCAATGCTACAGAAACTGTTTTTCTGGAGCATTTGTGTGTGGATTTTTTTTTGGGGGGGGGGGGAGGAGTGGCAGAGAGAAGGTTGCCTTCACAGAAGTATGGTGGCTGTGTTTATGCTTGCAGACATCTTTTACCCAACCGTAACTTCAAACAATGTAACTTCCAGGACATGGGGGGCAAATCTTGATACCAGAGTGCTGATTTCTTTTTCAAAAATACAAAATTATTTCATTTTTTCTTTAATAAGCAAGGATGCATCGAGGGGCGGAGGGAGGCCTCCCAGGGCACTAGAGCCCTGGCATCTGCCTGTGCAGGATTCATAATGGTGCCAGCCCTTTTATTGGAATGTTATCCCCTCACACAATTAGCTGTATGAAGGGCAGAGTGAGGCCATGCCTACTGGCTCCATAATACTACTGTGCCGCCCTGACCCCATCTACACTTTGGGAGAAGGTTTGGAGAGGAGATTCTGCTCTATTAATCTAGGACAGGTTCTCCCTACAGATTCTCCTGCATGATCAGGGTTCTGAATCCCCTGGGAGGAAGAATGGACATATGCACATAGAGTAACCTTCTCCTTTCAGACCTCCCATCCCAGTATCTCTCAGTGAGAGGGGCTTGTGGGAATGTGATGACAGGGCCAGGGTCAGCAGGTGTGGGACTTCTCCAATGTTGAACCCATAAGAGTAAAATGAGACTCTAGAACAGGGGTCAGTAACCTTTTTCAGCTGTGGGCCAGTCCACCGTCCCTCAGACCATGCGGTGGGCCAGACTATATTTTGAAAAAAATATATGAACGAATTCCTATGCCCCACAAATAACCCAGAGATGTATTTTAAATAAAAGGACATATTCTACTCTTGTAAAAACACGCTGATTCCCGGACCATCTGCAGGCTGGATTGAGAAGGCAATTGGGCCGCATCCAGCCCGCGGGCCTTAGGTTGCCTACCTCTGCTCTAGAACTAACTCCTTGGTCCACCTAAGACCACTTTGCTACTAGTATAGAAGGTGCCTGTATACTCTTGGCGAGGTGTGTGTGTAAAATCTCAGGCAAGCTTAATGTGATTTCAAACGCTACATTTGCACCATGTTGTAATTGAGATACCTGAGAATATAATGAGAGATAATACAGCATTGTGGCCAGCTTGCTACTAAAATGTATCATGTAATATGCCCTGCAAACAATCCAGGCACATTTCCTTCTTCCTTAATAATGGTATTATTGGTTTCCGTTCCTTTGGAGAACCACCTAGCCACCTAGATATTATGTTTTGTTTTGTTGCTGATAATTCTTGCTGAATCAGTTTTGAAACCGAGCTGATTGCAGTTGGTTGAAAAACCAAAAACAATACCGCAGAAACATATTTGGCAAGGTGTGCCACACTTACCTGCTTATTTCCAGGCACTAAATGTGATCTGCAGCTTGGACAGGGTTTCCTGCTGCAGGCAGAGGAATAGTGCAGGTCTTCACCTTCCCCGAATGTAATCCAGCGTGATTCCTTGGAGAGTTAGGATTAGCATTGGCAGCATATGGATGAGCGACTCTCAAGCTGTTTATTTAACAAGAACAACAGTGCATTCTGGGAAGGGTGAATGAAGAATCTTAGAACTTCAGCATAAGCAACATCCCAGAGATGCTGAAGAATTGGATAGGAGAGAAAGGGCACTGATTTTTGGAACTGGCTTTTTAGAAGGTTCTCCTTGTGCATGTGTGTGTAACCACTGATGGTGGATTTGTGACTGGAATACATATGAATATTTCACTTCACTTTAATGCATTAAAACAAGGATACAGGACTTGAGGTCCTCCAGATGGTTATTCGCCTGCCACCAGCCATAGCCAAGATGGCCTATGCTCAGCAATGACAGCAACATATGGGGGTCAATGGGTTTTCCATCTCTCCATTTAGTGCTCAGGTAGACCTTAATTTGAGACAGTATTATTAAAAGGCTAAATGCTCCAGTGCCTCTGGGCATGTGCAGCATACCTTTTCCTAACCATTTTGATTTGCTGGATCCGGGGGTTAGGAAGGTTTCTGCATATAGTCTACCTACTCCCCCCCCCCCCAAAAAAGCCTCATAGCAATACTATCAGTAAAACCAGTTAAAGGCAAACATATTATATATATATATATATAATTTATAATATATATACATTATATACACACACACACACACATGCACACATATATATAAAATCAGTGATAAACTGAAAACAGATTAAAACACACGTCCACATTTTGGCTTACAAAATCAAAACACAATTTAAAAAAATCAATTGATATCAGTAAATAAACAGCAACATAAAAATAGGAGCCGCAAATAAAAGAGTATAAATAGTTCAAAACAGTGTGACCAAAAGCAGATCTAAAATTCAGAATTGAAAAAGCCCAGATCTAAAAAGCCTGGCAAAATAAAATAAAAAATCTTCACCTGGCACCAATAAGAGTTTAAGGTTGGGCCCTAGGTGAGCCTGAGAAGGAGAGGGCATTCTGTAACCAGATGTCACAGCTGAAATTCCCTTTCCCTGTCACATGGCACTTGGTAGGGGCGCTCAGAGAAGCATAGCCTTCAGAGCTCTGGAATGGCAGCTAGATGAGTACATTCACCAGTGACTGTGGCTGATCATTCAGCTAGTGATTCTGGTCACTTCCGAATGACCCTTTTTTATTGAGATTTCATCCTGATTAGCTTGCACAAAGTTCAGAGGAGGTGCTGAGGATCACCAATGAATCAGGTGAGCTTGATGTGGGATCGGCTTTTAATCGCAGCAGCAGGGAGTGAGGCAAAATGGAGGGGAAAGCTAAATGTTCAGAGGGGATTGGAGAAGGTATGGTTTCCCTAGAGAGCATTGTTTTTCTTTATTTTAATTTATTCTACTGGGGGGAAAACATTTCTTCTTTCCTATTAGTCTTTGGCCCTGTCGCCTTTCACCTTTGGCCCCATCTGCATTGGAATGTGGCCGTTGGACGGTCAGCCATGTTTGAATCCAGCCCTCAGGCTGAGGGAGGTTACGCAAAGTTGTGCCAAGCAATTGCTATCTCACAACTTCTCATTTTCCTGACACTTTTCTTACTCCAAAGACTTTGAGTTGTTTTGAAAGTGTGATTTGTTTTGAAAGCAGGTATGCTCCTCAAGGGAGCAAAATCCACTTTAATTCTGTGACCTACATTTGCTGGTATGCAATTAAATCTCACCTGCAAAATAAGAATGGTCTAGAAGTGCCTTGTGTTTCTTGTAATATATGGAGGCAGCTTACACACACAAACACACACGTACGTGTGCGTGTGTGCTGCATGTATTCAATTATTGATGGACTTGTCCGTGTTAGTTACTTTTTTGGAGGGAGGAACTGAGCTGGAAACTATAATTGACAAACCTTTTGCTGAACTCAACAAGCAAATATTACACCTAAGAACGTAAGAAGAGCCTGCTGGATCAGGCGTGTAGTCCAGCACCCTGTTTTCAAAGTGGCCATTAGATGCCCCTGAGCAGGACCTGAATGCATATTGTATCAAGCCACCCGTCACCTTATCCTCCATGGGTTTGTCTAATCCTCTTTGAAAGCCATCCAAGTTGGTGGCCATCACTCCTCCTGTGGGAGCAAATTCCATAGTTAACTATGTGAAGAAGTACTTTCTTTTACTTGTCATGAATCCAGCTTCATTGGATGAACACAAGAGAAGTGGGTGAGACTATACCCACACTGGATCATGGTGCGTTAGAAGCCACCCACTGACTGACTTCCCAGACCCAGACCTGCAGACCATGCACCCACAGAATCTTGCCAAGCTTCGGGATTCACATCCAAGTCCACCATTTCATCCAGATAGTTTTCTGGCTATACATTTTCCTTGTACAGTGGTACCTTCATGTTACAGACTCCGCTAACCCAGAAATAGTGCTTCAGGTTAATAACTTTGCTTCAGGATGAGAACAAAAATCGTGCAGCGGCAGCGTGGTAGCAGCAGGAGGCCCCATTAGCTAAAGTGGTGCTTCAGGTTAATAACAGTTTCAGGTTAAGAACCGCCCTCCGGAACTAATTAAGTACTTAACCCGAGGTACCACTGTATACTGGGCAGGAAAAAATCCACAAAGCAGATAATGGAACACCTTGTCCTTTCAGGCTCAGATGACTCTCTCTCTCTTGCCGTTTTTCATTGGTCAGTGAAGAGTTTTCTATATTGGCAGGCTTTTGCTATGCCACATTAGATAAAAGTTTGAGAACTCTCTTCCCTTTTATCTGTCACTCATGCCAGTCTTTTTATATTAAATTGTGCTTTATTAATATGTTTTGTTATGGTTGTGACTTTTACTTTATGTAAGCCACCTTGAGCAGAGGTTAAACCCCTAGAAAGGAGTAGAAATCTTACTCTTACATACATTTTAAAATAGTTGTGGTTTCAGCTGAAGTCCTGTATGCTTTTTCACATAGCCAAACTACATAGCAGACAGCCTTGGAATTATGTTATGTATGATGGAATAGTTTACCACCCTGTTATAAGCCGCCCTGAGTTTTCTTGTACCCGGGAGGTAGACATTTAATAAACAAGGGCTGGAGATGACCCTGGGCCAGCTGTTGACTGCCTAGCAGGGGAGGAGGGGGCTGCTGCTGGGATGAGACTTTTGTGTAGAGAAGTAGCTTTCAATTGAAAAATGGAGAAGAAGATGTCAGCGAGGAAGCCGGCTGTTAAATCCCTTCTTTCAGGAGGAGATAAGCCAGGATCAAGTGGCTCCAAATCTCTTTATTTAAAGTGTATCTGGCAGCAGGAGGGATTCCAGCTGCTGGGGTTTGCTCTCATTTGTTTTATTTGCAAAGCGTGGGGTCCTGAGTGATAGAGATATTAAAAAATACCTGTGATTCTGCTGGATGCTGTGCAGTGAGCGGTGACAGATGTTATTTGCCGATTCCTGCAAATTCTCTCGCAGGGATTTGCAGAAATTGCCCTGTAATGCTGCTGGAAATGGCACCGTTAGACACTGTGAGGAGATGGAAGGCCTCCGCTATGGATGGATTAATTCTCAGCTTGAGCAGGGAGGAGGCAGATCTATATCAAGGGGCAACTGTAGCATCTCAGGGTCAAACGACACTGTTATGCTAAATGCACAGAGGGGAAGCATGGTTTTTCTTTTGTCTTCTTTAATTACAGGTGGAGAACAGCCCCCTCTATTTGCATCAGAACGGCAGCACCTAGAGAGGAAGAATTTAATGCTTCTGTCCTTAGTCACAATCCCAACGAAGTGCCCCACCCAGCTAAGTTAACCTTAGGCAGCCTCCCTACACTGGCACCAAGGGGTTTTATTTTCCTAAGACTCATTGCAGTGCAAATAGACAGTCTTCATCAGCACTGCATTTAGGGAAGGCAGGAATAAGCCTCTTCTCCTTGCATTCTGCATTTCCTAATAAATAATAATAATAATAATAATAATAATAATAATAATAAGAAGAAGAAGAAGAAGAAGAAGTAGTTTTATTTATACCCCACCCTAGCCAACCAAGACTGGGCTCAGGGTGACTAACACCAGGTATAAAAACAATTGATTAAAATACAACTTAAAAACAAGATTGAAATACAACATTAAAATGCAGCCTCATTTCAGTAGAAACTCAAATCAAAAACTTTTTGGGGATGAAAACGTCAAATCTTCACCAAGGCCAACTATCCAGACTGGTCCTACGTGGGCCAGAAAAAAGCCAGGGAAGTCCCCAAATAGGCGTTCCATCACAGAAGGAGAAAGAAAAGAGCGGAAGGGGATCAAGTTGATTCCAAGCCAAAGGCGAGGCGGAACAACTCTGTCTTACAGGCCCTGCGGAAAGAAATCAGATCCTGCAGGGCCCTGGTCTCAAAAGACAGAATGTTTCACCAGGCTGGAGCCAGTGTTGAAAAGCCCCTGGCCCTGGTTGAGGCTAATCCGACTTCCTTAGGGCCCGGGACCTCTAGAGTGTTGCTATTTATGGACCTTAAGGTCCTCCACGGGACATACCAGGGAAGGCAGTCCCGTAGGTGCACGCACACACCAGCATTTGAAAGTAAAGGGGGGGGGGCAGCGGCAGAGGAAGCCACTTGGGCGGGGCGAGCTGCCCTTAGGTGTGTGGTGCACTGCAGGGCCTCTGAAGTCTGCCTGCCTGCCTGCCTCCTCCCACTCAGCCGCCCTACAGCTGGCGAGGGGGGGGCAGCGGGCGGACGGTTTGGGCAGTGCGGAGCTAGAGAGACGCGTGGCTTGGGCACGCTGCAGGTCACACGGTGAGTGCCGCCCAGCATTTGGCCACCCCCCAGTAGTGACACCCAGGGCGGTCCGCACCCACCGCACCCCCCTTCCTCCACCCCAGGGGGGGGGAATGCCTGATAGCGATGGAATTAAAAACACCTCTAGCTCAGTGTTTCCCAACCTTGTGCCTCCAGCTGTTTTTGAACTACAACTCCCATCATCCCTGACTAGCAAGACCAGTGGCAAGGGGTGATGGGAATTGTAGTCCAAAAACAGCTGGAGGCACAAGGTTGGGAAACACTGCTCTAGCTTGTCCCTCCCCCTCATGCTAGGACAATGTTAGAAAAGGCATATCTCAAAGGCAAAACAAAAACAAAAACTTGGACAGTGATTTAATTGTGGGCAGATGGAGTACATGAGGCCCTTCTTCACCAGCAGTGGAAAAACATGTGTACCCAACTATGGAAAAAACATCCCAATGGACAGATTCTTTCATTTGCCTCCTGGGCTTGAGTAAAAGGCTGGATCTCAGCTAATTGTATGGTGTAGAAGTTGGAAGTGAGAATGATGAGAATGATCCCAGGGGGTTTCTTGCTTGTTTATGAGTGCTCTCTGCCCTGAGTGCTGATATTTATGAGATTGGGAAAGCAAAATGAATTGGGTGGAAGATGTGAAAGATTTCCCTGAAAATTTATGGGTGCAGCTGATGTGAGAGTTCATTAATGCTCAATTCATGTCAAAATAACAAACCACACTTTTGAATCGACCTGTGTTTGGGACCTGTACAAAGGGTGGCCCCAGGCTGCATGAAATATGACAGCCATGTGTTGGAGCACACTAGGTGCTTGATGAGACTCTGTCCTGATTCTGTGGTCTGCCTAAAGAATCTAAGACTCGGGCTACAATCCTGTATGCACTAACCAGGGAATAAGCCCGGTTGAAAGCACTGGGACTTCCTTCTGAGTACACATGTACGAGATTGTGCTGCCAGTCACCTGTGTTTACTCATACCCAAAGCTGGTCCAAGAGCATTTTGACACCTGAGGCAAGTAGCTCAAGGTGGTGTATATGGTCATGACGTCACATTTCACATGCACCGCTGGCACCGATGGGTTGAGGCTCAAGTCAGCGGCTCTGCTCCCACCCAAGAAGGTATGCATCTTTAACAACTCAATGATGTCAGAAATCATTCAGTAGCTTCTTCAACATTGCATTTCCATTTCAAGAAAATCTACAGCAGTTCTTTCGGCTTGCCACATACCTGTTGAAGGCCCAGCATCTTTGTTTGAAAAAGCATTGGCAAGTCATGCCCGCCCCACAACTCCGAAGACAGGCAATTAACGCGGGTAGATCGGCACTAGAATGGGCTGCTTAAGCAAACAGGGTTTTGTTTTGTTGTTGAGCATGAATGCACCAGAGACAATTGCAAAGCATCAAACAAGAAGTTAAAAAATAAAATGAAAATCTCCGCGGAGTTTCCCAGCAGGCAGCAGCATATCCTTTTGAACATTATGTCCCGGCCAAATTGTACACAGGATCTAATGAAACAATTGCAAGGCTTTATAAAATATTTAGGAAGTTCTTTATTGAGCTTGTTGCAGCTCAAAGCAAAGGCACGCTGCACAAAGGTCAGTAAGTGGTGCAATTTCTCAGAGACATCCTGTGATGAGAAGCTGCAGCACAGACTTAACTCGGTTGCCGTCGCTCTGCAAATGGGCCTTTGAAATCAACTTTAAAAATGGATGAAAAAAGTCCCCGAACCATCCCAGCCCAAGATTATGTTTCGGAAGATACGTCACACAGGGTTGGAAAGAACATAACGGGTATAAGAGGTCACAGGATTGCTGGTTTCTTATATCACTAGGAACTTAACAATGAGCATTTTTAATGGTTCAATATTTTAAAAGGGGGGCTTATGCTAAATAATTCAGAAAGCTAATAAAGCTGGTATTACTGTGAAATGAACACGGCCTTCCCGAATAATTCCGTTTTACTTAGATATGACCTACAAGGTGGTACAGCACTATTCCCTCCCCACACTGCTTAGCTGAGTTGAAAAGTCAACAATATTTCTGCGACTGCTCATTTGAAAAAAGGCAGAGGAAAGAAGCTCAGAGTGTGAGATATTCTGAGAAAGAAAAGAGGCAATAAAACCATCAGTGGCCAGGTATTTTTGGAGTACAACTCACACTTTCCCTAACCATGGATCCTGCTGGCTGGGGCTGACAGGAGTCTAATGCCCCCTGCAGGACACCATCTTGTTTGCTACCCTTGCAATAGACTTTTTTAAAAATAAAAATTGCTAGATCAGAAGCAACTGAACAATTCACGCAATCTGTTCCCTTCCCTCTCTAGTCCCTAGCATGCTAAGTTTCAGCATGCCAGGACAAAATACTGCAATGGCTCTTGGGAAATGTAGTTTCCCAAGGACTATTGACATTTCAGTATTGCTGGATGGGATAATGTATTGGATTTGTAGGGTGGTATAGAAATGGGCTTTGCCTTGAAAATAAGCAGAGCATCTTTCCAGTTTTGGGAGGAGTTGTTTGGCTTATTTCTGAGCCAAAGTCACCATGAGGAAGCTTGTCATCTATGAGATTTAGCTGCTGCAGTTTTCTGCTCCAGCAGCTTTTATGACACTTGATGTCACTGCAAGGATTGGTGTCTGCTGTAGGACTGAAGTTGCTGGGCGTAGGGTTCTTGAGCTCAAGTCCAGCTTTCAGGCTTCCCACGGGAATCTGGTTGGCCACTGTGAGACCAGGATGCTGGACTAAAGGAGCCACTGAGATGCTCCAGCAGGCATTTCTCACGTTCTCATGTCCCTTTCAATGAAGACTAATGCAGATAAAGCTCGCGGCCTCTGCTGCTCACCCAGCAAGGCAGAGCCTCAGCAATAATCTTCCAGCAGTGATGGCACTGCTGCTTATGAAGGGAGTTATGTACTGAATTGAATAGGATCCAAACTGCAACAGTCTGATTGGTCCTAGAACAATAGGATCCAAAAGGCAGCAGTCTGATTGGTCCTAGAACAATAGGATTCAGAATGCAGCAGTTTGATTGGTCCTAGAACAATGCAGCAGTATGATTGGTTGGCAGGAACCACCCAATCATGCTCCAGATAGAAGTGAATCCACAACCCGATTGGCTTACAGTAGAATTCTGGAATTAGCCAATCATGTGCAGCCCATTGTGTAAATAATGTATATAAAGCAGATACTTTGAGGGGACTTTCATTCATTCCTCCTCACCATTATGAGCTGAATAAAGAGCATGAAATCACCTTGCGACTCTGAGTATATTTCAAAGGGGGAGAGGGGTGAGATGGGGACTGTACAGACTGTATCTGGCACTCCCACCAGTGCACCCACACAACTCCCACTTTGCCAACCCCTTGCCCCTCCCCCTCACAGGAAGTGGCAGTGATGCTCCGGCCAAGAGGCTGTTTCTGCAGCCCCAGCCCATAGGACAAACCACTCCTAGTAAAGGTAAAGGGACCCCTGACCATTAGGTCCAGTCATGGCCGACTCTGGGGTTGTGGCGCTCATCTCACTTTAATGGCTGAGGGAGCCGGCATACAGCTTCCGGGTCATGTGGCCAGCATGACTAAGCCGCTTCTGGCGAACCAGAGCAGCTCACGGAAACGCCGTTTACCTTCCTGCCAGAGCAGTACCTATTTATCTACTTGCACTCTGACGTGCTTTCGAACTGCTAGGTTGGCAGGCGCAGGGACTGAACAACAGGAGCTCACCCCGTCGCAGGGATTTGAACCTTCTGATCAGCAAGTCCTAGGCTCTGTGGTTTAACCCGCAGTGCCACCCGCGTCCCCAAAAACCACTCCTGCTGCAGCTTAAAACTTTTTTTGTTTTTACACTTGAATGCCTGCAACGTTGCTCACAAAATCCCAGCATCATTTGCAGAAATGTTGGTAGCCCTTTCCATTTGCAGTTTTCTATTTGTATTCTTGTGCTTGCAAGCTTGTTCTCAAGAAAGTAGGGTCCCATTCCTGCTAGAGCAGCAGTGGGGGACCTCAGCTTCACAGGCTAAATACAGCCTTCCAAGCCTCCTTATTCGTACCCCAGGAGTCTCCTCAGATGGGCCCATTAACTATGAACCCCCAAAATTGGGATCATCTGCAAACCTGTGCCACAGTTTTGCTGATCTTTTTCAGTGTTTTGCATGGAAAACCCCACGTTTTGCTGCTCCCCACAAACTGAGTAATTTATACGTGAAACATGGGGTTTGTACTTAACATTACTAGGGGGTCTGCAGATTTTTCTTCCATTTTAGCAGGAGTTTTAATGCAAACCTCTTCCTAATCCTGGAGGAAGGCGTGTCCTACCACCCATCCCCTGAGCTGAAGGGTGTGGCAACATGCCTTGCTCCAGCAAAGGAACATCCAGGAGCTTACTTAAATCACCTGATTGCTCCTTTAAAGACACACCTGCCCCTTTCCCACACCTGATGTCACCTGATGTGGGACAGATGGATGTGGTTTGCCAGGAATGGCCTGGCAGGTCAAATTAGAACTCTTAGTGGGCCCAAGTTGGCCCAGGGGCCCTGCCTTAAATCTTTATCTCTCTTTTTTCTCCTATTCTTTATATGTGCTTGCTTCATTGGTGACCTCTTTTGGTGTGGCATATCTATTTCGTAACCCAATTACAAACGTTATCTAGATGTTAAAATGGTGGTGGTGGTTCAGTGATAAAAGGTCATGTCAAAAGGGATAAGATTGCCCATTAGTGAAGAACATAGTTCTTCTCTGTCCAAGAAATGGGATCTTATCAGGTTTGACTGTAAGTATTTAATGAATAGCATGCAAGTCAGAACAAACCCAATTATAAAATGCACTTGTGTTAATAACTGCCTTTCAGGCAGTGAAGGAAGTTAATACACTTTGAATAAAAGGCAAGGAAAGCCATTATCTCCAAATGCCTAGTTCTTGGTCAGCCAAAGCCCCATGAAATCATTATGCTTAATTATGGGATATCAGACTGGAATATCAGCCTCAATAATTATTTGTAATGATTTGTGAGTGCACATTGCACTCTCTGAGACAAGGTAGTTAACGTTGTCACAGGCAGCTGAAGCCAATTGTGGGAGTTCCCTTTTGAGGGGGAAAAAAACTAGGTTGGCGAGCTTCCTCTGAGCAAATTCATCAAGCAGACTTTGCTTTGCAGGGGAGGTCACAGGCGTCACTTGCTTTTCTTATGATGCTACAGTCAGGGCCAGATTTAGGGGCCATCAGTTCCAGAGATGATGATTATGATTTTGAGTGGTCTCCTTGTCAGGCACATATCACACCAGTGCTAAGGGATTGAGACTGGCTGCCACCAAACCAGTTTTAAGATCCTGCTACTTTAGGGCCCCAAACAACTCTGGACCAGGTAACCTGAACAACTGCCATTCCCTCCAGTGGCTAGTAACTATTGATAGCCTTATTACTCCATAAGTGAGAGCTGTTCAATAGTAGAATGGACTCCCATGGAAGATGGTGGACTTTCCTTCATTGGCGGCATTTAAACAGAGGTTGTATAGTCAGCTGTCAGGGATGCTTTACTTGTGATACCTGCATTGCAGGGGGCTGGACTAGACAGGGGTGAATGAAGGCGTTGTGACACCTGGGGCAGGGCGTCGCTACATATGACGCATGTGCCATATGTAGCAACACCGCACATGTGCTGTACATAGCAGTTTGCCGGCAGCGCCGCTCCAGTGCCTTACAGACGGTGCCGGGACCCTCTGCTCGCAGATTCCACCGCCATCCGTATGGCGCTTGAGTGGCGCCGGCGGCAAACTGCTATGTACAGCGCATGTGTGGCGTTGTAACGTACAGAGGCTGCACATGCGCTGTACATAGTGGTTTGCCGCCAGTGCCGGGATCCTCTGCTTGTGGCTGTAGCCGCGAACGGAGGATCCTCTACTTGAGGCTGCAGTGGCATGATGGCTGCTCGCGCTGTCATGAGCCCCCGTGGGGTGCCTTCTTGTCTTCCCCCCAGGGGAGGAATCTCTAATGGAGAATTCTCAGCATCTTCAGGGAGTGACAATTCCTTGTGGGAAGCCATGAGAGTTAAAACAGTCTTCAACATAGAAAACTTTTAGATAACTTCCAGTGATGGGAAACATGTAGTCCTCCAGATGTTACTGGACTCCAGCTCCATCACTCAGCGTGGCCAATGGTCAGAGATGATGAGAGTTGTAGTCTAGCAAAATCCACCAGGCCCGCATGTGGTCTATAGCAAACAAAAGAGTTATAACTCCCAAGCATTTGGCTCAGCAGGGGATAGCACGATACTCAGCTTGACAGTGAAATGATAATACTTGCTAAACACTTGTTAACATAGGAAACAACCCAAATCTGCCTAGCCAGCAGCATTGAGGATTTTGGATCTGAAATCTGATTCAAGCAGAATCAAATTCTTACCTGGAACTGCATGTAAAGCTTGAAAATGATAATGGAAAATCTCCATTATCTTGCTGATTAGTTAGTATTCCCTTCAAGTAGGGTGGTAAATCACCACCATCATTAATAACAAATCCTTGTTCCACTTGCCATTTCCTGGCATGAGTAGGCACAGACATCTGTGGAAAGAAAGTCCTCCCAGCTCCCTCCTGGTTACATCTGAAAGCTGTCAAGGCTCTGTTTTTCATTGTCCTGGTGGCTTTTACAAGTCTCTTTGAAGTTCCTGCTAATTTTCTTGAACGTATCCATTCAGGCACCAGAGGAACAAAGGGAAGTACATCTCATAGATTGTTTTGTAGACGACTACGCTTGCTTTGTGTCATATAATTAGCTTTCAGAAACACTTAGCAGTGGGTTGTAGCTTGTTGGGATGTCATTTGCAGCTTTCATGGTATCCTTTCTCCTTAGAGTGAAGTTAGTTGCCTCTTCCAGTTCCCGTCAGCTGGGGAATTGTCTGAAACCTCCTAGGAAACGGATGGAGAACCCATGGCTCTCCATGTCATTGACGCCAACTCCCCTCATCCCTGATCACTGGCCATGGTTGCCGAGGCTGCTGGGAGATGGAGCCTTGTAACACCCAGAAGGCCACAGGTTCCTCACCTCGATCCAGGGAGGCAGGGTTCCTTTATATATTGGTCCCATATCCAGTGCCTGTAGGCCAATGTATGGAGGTAGGCAATATTTGCAGAGCACTGGGAACTTAGATTCATAAATATAACTCACCCACAATGTTTAAAGTTATTTAAGTGTATTAATTTACATTTAATTTTATGAAAATCTAGGTGGAGATGCAGGGAGCAGTGGAGATAGGCTCCAAAGCAATTTCGGTGAATCTCCACCTCCCTGGACAGTCTGCAGTCTTCTCCCAGCTGTGGCTGTGTGGCCAGCCTTGAGGAAAACCTAGCAGAACAGCAGTCAGAGAGCATTTCCGCGTGGGTTGATTTCCATGGCATACCAAGGCAAGAGGAATAATTATAAATTGTGCTTGAGGGGGCTTCCCCTTGGGCAAGCTCATTTGGTGGATTCAGAAGCGAGAGCGAGGAGGTCTGCCTGACCATTTCTGGAGCTGAGTTTAAAAAGAACAAGTAGTTGAAATGGAGTGATCCGTTGGAAGTATCATTTGGAAAAAAAACCACAAGTAGTCAAGGAAGAAAAATACATAAAAGGATATAAAATATATATGAGACCTTCTTATCAAATGATAAAATGTAGTTTCTCAAAATAAGAGGAAGGACTATTACAGATGAATATTGCGGAGGAGGTGTGGAGCAATGTATTTCCAACGAATGTGACTTTATCACCATGTATAAGCATAATATAACTCCTTAGAAGATTTATTTAATTTATATACAACTTCATATGTCAACAGAAATCTCTAAGCAGTTTACAGATCCCCCCAAAAGGAAACAATATAAGAAATATTGTACAGTAAGATTGCATGTTCAAAACCAAGCACAGTCCTATATTTACTAATCATCATGTCACATTTTAAGTCATATAAAGATCTCTATGCAGTTTACATAAGTAAAACAACCAACAAAAACAAATCCTACACAAAACATCAAAAAATATTAAGATACATCAAAATACATCAAAAGGCAGCATAAAAATCCACATACATGTCAAAAAATGCTTTACTATTGGTGTTTATTTCATCCTAATCTTAGTAATCTATGTTGGAATCTATGTGAGGAAAATTTGCCTGCTTTGTGGGGTTGTGATGAGGTCAGAAAATTACAGGGAGAAAATTATAAAGAATATAGTAGATATGATTGGTTATCCTATAGCAGGGACGTCCAACTCCAAAGAGACTGCGATCTACGACTACTTTCGTTTCCAGACTCGTTGGCAAACTACGATTAAAAACCACACATTTGACGCAAAAAAGCAAAGGAGGAGGGGGCCGGGGACTTTCACTGCATTACTTTTCACTGCCACAGATCAAGAGGGATACTGCGATCGACCACAAACATCCAGGGATCGACCTGTCAATTGCGGTCAACCCATTGGACGTTGCTGTCCTATACCATTAAAGTTAGTACAGATTATTTTGGCTTATTTGAAAAAAATGATGCACGCCCAGAACACTCTATTTTGGTGGGAAACGTATTAACTGCATAAAAAACCCAATCAACTGCTAAACGGCATACACTAAAAATGCCCACAGAATGAGAGTGATTTCATATAGTATGGCATATTGCTATGATGTCCAAACTTACAAAATGTGTATGATTAATGGAGGGGAGGCAGGAACAATTTAAAAATCTTTGGTCCTGGACTTGGAATAATAGAAAAGAGACATGAAATCACAAATGGTGATGTTAGTACATAAGTATAATTATGTGAATAACAAATCAACATTTAGACTTTTTGCATGCTTAAAATCAAAAGAGCATCTAATCAGTAGTGCTTATCATTCATCCTAGAGCCTTCCCATTCATTTGGCAGATCAAAGACAGCTAGGAGGAGTTTACTTCCTTGTGAGCAATTGGATAAAATACGACCCACTCTGTTTTCCTTATATTCACATAGGGGCTACTTAAATGAATAGCAACTGAATATTCAGGAAGAGGCCTGAAATAACCAGCAAGGGTTAGACTTCTAAATGTACCCAAGCACAAATAGCTACATTTGGATGGGAATCTTATGGTGGCCAACTGTCCTATTTTACAAAACATGATACAGTGGTACCTTGATTCTCAAACTTAATCCATTCCGGAAGTCCGTTCCAAAACCAAAACCAAAGCGTTCCAAAACCAAGGTGCACTTTCCCATAGAACGTAATGCAAAATGGATTAATCCATTCCAGACTTTTAAAAACAACCCCTAAAACAGCAACTTAACATGAATTTTACTATCTAACAGGACCATTGATCCATAAAATGAAAGCAATAATCAATGCACTGTACTATAAAATAAATAAGACAGCATTGTAGATGATAAAAATTTAAATTTAAATGTTTTCTTACATGCACTGATGATAGTCATTGTTTGGATGGGGGGCTTTTATCCATTTCCATAGCCACACAATCAATCAATCAATCAATCAATCAATCAGTAGCTGAACTGGGTTCCACATAGTCACAAAAACAAATTAACCAAAAAAGCCTCAAAAACAAAAACGCAAAATAAATGGCAAAAACAAAAGCGCCAAACTTAATCCGTTTGACTTTTGGAATGTTTGAAAACCAAGGCACGGCTTCTGATTGGTGCAGGTGTCCCGGAAACAATAGCCAACAGCCTCATTGGATGTTCGGCTTCTGAAAAACATTAGAAAACCGGAACACTTACTTCTGGGTTTTCGGCGTTTGAGAACCAAAGCGTTTGAGTAACAAGGCATTTGAGAACCAAGGTACCACTGTACTCTGTATGAAGAGTTGTATCAGTTCAACCCATTTTAATGATATAGAACCATCAGAAGGGAGAGCAGAGGTCTTGAAATTGCCCACCACCATTGAGCTACTTGAATAGCAGATTAGTTATGCATAATAGTTATGCTTATGGTTAGTGTGATATGTAAAAGAGGCCACTGCCTGTCCCTTAACGGCAGTGGCTGACTCTTTCCTCCTTGCCATGCAAACTATCTATTTTCCTAAAAGCAACCATGGGGTGTGCATGTGTGCTTTAGCTCAGACCTAGCGCAAAGGGGAAGTGCCTATGTATTCCCTTGGCCATGGGGGAATGGTATGTGTGTGACTGCTCTTTGAGAAAGAAAAGGATGTCAGGAGAATGCATCATAGATCTCCCATATGCAAGGTTGTTTCTCCTTTGGAAGGCATTACAAATAAATCTTGTTGTTTAGTCGTTTAGTCGTGTCCGACTCTTCGTGACCCCCTGGACCAGAGCAGCCTGGCACTCCTGTCTTCCACTGCTTCCTGAAGTTTGGTCAAACTCATGCCAGTAGCTTCGAAAACACTGTCCAACCATCTCGTCCTCTGTTGTCCCCTTCTCCTTGTGCCCTCCATCTTTCCCAACATCAGGGTCTTTTCCAGGGAGTCTTCTCTTCTCATGAAGTGGCCCAAGTATTGGAGCCTCAGCTTCAGGATCTGTCCTTCCAGTGAGCACTCAGGGCTGATTTCCTTAAGAATAGATAGGTTTGATCTTCTTGCAGTCCACAGGACTCTCAAGAGTCTCCTCCAGAACCATAATTCAAAAGCATCAATTCTTCGGCGATCAGCCTTCTTTATGGTCCAGCTCTCACTTCCATACATCACTACTGGGAAAACCATAGCCTTAACTATATAGACCTTTGTTGGCAAGGTATGTCTCTGCTTTACAAATAAATAAATAATATAAAAATCCACAGTGTTCCAAAATGTTACAAAATACCGAGCGAGCTTTCAGGTTCTACAGAACTCTTAATCAGGCTGGACAATAAGCAAATTGGGGGTAGGAGAGAAGGACAATGCAGGCTTGGTGTTAACGTAATAAAATCTTCATGGATATCAGTCTTTAAGATGCAAAGAGGTCGCCTACCCTACACTATCTTACCATGTCTAGGATACTGGGGTGAAGAAACACAAAATGGCTCCATAGACCAGGCTTTGAATTTCAAATCCATCAGATTCATGCTTGCTTCACATCTCGTTGAAGGCTTCTTTTCTTCTTGAAAATTCTCTTTGCTGTTTGTTCTTACATAGCTCGTTCTGTTTTCTGAGCTGGGCTGGGCTCAACATCCAGCAGGTCGCATGGGAGGAAAAATAGCTCATTCCAGCAGGTCACAGGGTCAAGGAAACATTAACACCTCTCCTTGCTGACTGTCAGATCCTTTATTGCAATCCTTTTGCTAGGAAGTCACAAGAGGGCAGTGTAGTGCCAGAACGATCTACCCAAGGGAAAGGGGAGGGGGGAAGGATGCTCGCTATCTAGCATTTGCAATGCTAATATACTCCTTTAAAGTGTGATTAAGACAGTCCCAAACATCTCCAGACTGATTGTTGCATTGATTTCATTGTCTAATGTCAGCAGGTTAGAAAATTATATTGGCAAAAAATAGCTGTGCTGGGGAGAAAGTGGGAAGGTTCCACTCAGGGGGATTAATTCTAGCAAAAGTGAAGCAGTGATTTCGCCTCCCCTCTTTCCAGTATCACTAGCGACGAACATTTACAGGAGGAATGGACTGATAAGAATCACTGGCAAAAGATGTCATTCACATTCATTGCTGAGAATCAGGATGAGAAGCTGTAATTTCAGAAGGACTGTTGTCAGATGTGAGATTTGTAGACAGCTGAGTTTAGATTAAAAGAAAAGAAGGAATACATATCTGAACCACATTCTCTTCTGCAAATCAATCCCACTGTTACTCCTAGAAACTCAGGGTGGTGTCCATCATCTTCCCACTATTTCATTATCACAACAATCCTGGGAAGCAGGTTAGACTGAGAGATGGTGATTGCAGGCCCTCCAAGTTTCCCTATTTTCCAGGGACATCCCTGATTTAGAGAAGTCATCCCGGCTTCTGATTTGATCCCAGAATGTCATGCTTTTCCTTAGGATGTCTCTATTTTCCATTGGAGAAATTTTTGGGAAGGTATGGAGTTATGTATTCAAGTCCTGAGTTGTCTGAAGGCAATCCTGTACAGGGAAGTTTTTTAAAAAAACATTTAATGTTTTAGTTATGTTTTTATATATATTGGAACCTGCCCAGCATGGCTGGGGCAACCCAATAAGATGTGTGGGATATAAATAGTACAATTATCATTATCGAATGGGACGTCCCTATTTTCATTGGAGAAATGTTGTGATTGGCTCAAGGCCAGCCAGTGAGTTTCATGGTTAAGTATGAACTGAACCTTGGTCTTCCCAGTGTCGTAGGAAGGGGGGTGGTGGAGGGGAAGGGTCGCCCTGGGTGCCACTCTGGGAGGGGTGACAAGATGGCCCCTGCCTCCCCCCAGCTGTAGAGTGGCCGAGGGTGCCCGCAGTCTGTATGGGCGCCACTTGTGTGCCGTTCGTACGGGGTGCCGCTCTCGCGTGCAGCGGCCGTAGTCTGTATGAGATGCTGTACATGCTCAGTCTGTAGAGGCTGCGCCACCCCAGGTGCCAGAGAGGGTTCCTCTGCCGCTGGGTCTTCCCAATTCTGCTGTGACACTCAAACAACTGCAACATGTTCCTTAGCGCTTATGGTGAGAGGAAACCGCATTATATAAAGCAGTGTTCCCAACCTTCCCCCCTCCCCACGGACCACTTGAAAATTGCTGAGAGTCTTGACAGACCACTGAAAGATTTTTCTGCTTGTTCTAGCAATTATAACATGCTGTGCTATATGCTGCACGTTTTAAACCGTATCACTCTTTTTAGTTATTACATTGCATTTTATTGTACAAAGTGTTCTTCGCAGGCAGGCTGCAGATCACCTGAATGAAGCTCACAGATCACTAGTAGAAACTCCTGGTCTAAAGAAGTCTTATCAATTTTGGTGCCCTCAATATATTTAGGACTTCAACTCCCATCATCCCTAACCACTGGCCATGCTTGCTGGTGCTGTTGGGAACTGTAGTCCAAAACTTCTAGAGGGCATCAGGTTGAACAGGGGTGAAACTAAGCTTTATTTCACCCAAGTCAAAGACTCAGTTTGGCACCTCCACATGCATTTGTGTGTGCACATGCGTGCGTGTGCACGCGCATACACACACACACACACACACACACACACACACACACAGGCTGGGAGCCTCAGTGGCACCCCTCTGGGGGCTTCACCTGGGGCCAAAAATCTGGTTGCCCCCCCCCTCCCGTAGCTATGGCACTGGGTTGGGAAATGCTGATTTAAAGTGTCAAAGAATGCAATTTTGTCGCTGGGGAAACGAAGGTCCTATTTTCTGGAGAGGAAGCTCCTATTCAAGGAGCTGGGCAGTTTGGCCTCTGATTATGAAAGTATCATGAGCACTTATTGGCTAGTGCCCATGCTGTAACAACAGAGATGAAGAGACATAGTTTACAGAGTCCAAAAATTCAGCTGTCTATGTCACATTTTGGGATGATTACTGTCCCACTGGATATCTGATGTGAGAGCATAGACTCTGTCTGTCTTTTGGGGTATTTTAAGCTGTCCTCCACCTATGTTCAACCTATAGATTTGTAAATGAACATAAATGTTACAGAATGCCAATAAGCCTCCAGGGACTTCCTCCCAAAAGAAATGAAGCCTGGGTAAGTGTCACATCCTTGGAACTTCCCAGTATTTGGAGAAGTTGGGTGCATGTAATAATATGCAAACTGAGGAAATATGAGTATGTGTGGAATAAAAACAAAAATAAGAGCAACAGTTACAAGCTTGGAAAGCTAAAACACCTGGAAATAATCCCAACAGCATATAAAATGTGAGTTGAAGGGTTGTAAAAATTATACGCTGTAGTTTACAGCCAGAGAGAAGAATTTTTCTAAGCAGGAATCAGTGGCTACTGTTAGCTAGCTTGGCACCACACGGAATCTTGTATGTGCAATGACACACTCTAACATAAACTGTCCTTCAAGTTAATTGGAACAGGAGGTAGCTTTGAATTCCAGCCTACAGTGTTGCATTTGGTAAATGATTTGCAAACGTTTGTCACAAAGTGGAGGAAGAGAAATGGAGTGAGAGGAGGAAGGGGTCAAAAAAAATGTGTGTCTCTAACAGCAGAAGAGGTGAGAAGCCAAAGAAGAAAGGCAAGACTGAGAAAAACTGAGGATCAATCATGGTTTTTTGAATTAGCTTTTCATAGGGTATATATATATATATATTGCCCAGTCTGCTGCTGACATCTGTATGAGGAGTCTACACTGCATCTCAGAGTCTGTCATGAGTCGTGACAATACCATAAACTGTGTTCCTCTTTTTTAAAAAAATAAAATAAAAAGCTTTTGCCTCTTTAGAGATATATACTCTGTGGATTGGATGCTAAAATAAGTTAAGAGGGTTCCTAATAGAAAAGTTTGTCATCTATTCCTCCCTACTTCAGCAACTTGTGCCACCCCTCCAGCCTCTTTGGAGGATCTGGACCCACATCTGATCAAGGTCAGATGGGGTGTCGATTGGGGAGGAGGAATCACCCCAACCTCAGCTTAAAGTCTAAGATAAGTTAAGGGAAGTTCACTGAAGGAAAGTTTCCCAACCCCTCTTCTCCTACCAAACCCCTGTGCCCCATTGTTTAGCACAGCCCCTGACTCTTCAGAGAACCCTTTTGGGGGTTACAGGGGACTGCAGAGGAAAAAGGAGATGGGAAACTTTCCTTCTTAGGTTAAGTTAACTTCTTAGGACCCAACTCTATGTTTTGGCCATTGTGCATGCCATCCTTTCCCTTTTATTACATGAATACCAGTTCCTCCCAAACCTTTAAACTCCAGGCATTAGTGCCATTGCAACCCTTTACCTCAACACTTTGTTCATTTGATGAGCTGAAATTCTTTAAGCAGCAGACAAGCCTGCCTGCCAGTTCCAGAATCCCAGGGCCTAGCTATCTTTGTATTCTGTTGTATGATTCTGCTATTCTTTATTTTTATTATTTGGCAAAGCTGATACAAATTCATCAGGGTTTGTGCACAAAGACAATGATGCAAAGCCTACAGTTATTGCGATGTAAAAGCAAAACAAAAGCAAGCTGCAAATCTGGAATTCTGGGAAAATGAGGCAAGTATGTAATATGGAAAATGTAGTTTGAAGATTAGTACCAGTACAGTGTAGGACTAAAGGGAAAAGAAATGCAGTAAACTTGTCAGGAGTACCTTTTGAAATGATACTGTGTCTAATATGAATTTGCCTAAGCAGTATATTTTCATGGGGTTGATTCCAAAAGGTGCATAGGATAAGCAGTTCAAGAGCTAAGGTGAAGAAGGACAGGCATAAATTTTGATCCCTGTCCGTTATCACCTCTTGATCCCAAAGATTAATACCTGGGATTCCTGCGTCTCTCTTGCCTTGCTCTGAACACAACAGTCACAGAGTTCTCAGGGGCCGTAAGGGTTAACTAATTTACAGGATTTATGACCTCCATCATGTTCCATGTTTCCTTTGCCCTCTCCTATTAATCAATAATCCATTATCATAACTCTTTGGAAATGATTTATCATTTTTATCATCTGTTTCCATCTTGGAAACAGGAGCTTTTCTGCATCAGAGCTTGCTATTAAACTTCTGCTCTATGAAGATGAATAGAGATAGCATTGTGTGTGTGTGTGTCCAGCATAGAGGAGGAGAGATGATGAGATTGCTTTTCAAGGCAATGAAGTCATTTCTGGACTTCCATATCTCTGTGTAGCTCAAAGCTATAGCCTGCTATAAATTTTGGCTCTTGTTCTCATCTGCTCAGCCTAGTATGGGTAGTCCAGGGGCATTGCTGGGTCCTTAAAAGACTCAGGACACAAAGCCATAAAATTGAATATGTTAATTTATATGCATAGATGCAAAAATTGGCCATGTACCTTTCAGGCTGTGTACACACTATACCATCAAAACACATTCTTTCCCTCAAAGAATTCTGGGTACTGTAGTTGGTTAAGAGTGGCTGGGGATTTCTTTCCCATCTATAGTTCCTCACACAGTGATCAAAATGCAAAAAATACTTAACATAAATTAAGTGAGTTTATGCAAACACACACTTTTACACAGTGCTATTTTCCTCAAAAAAGAGGTACTGGAACTCACCATGAATACCTTGCTTGTTCTCTTATAATGACAATAGTTCTCTTGAGTTCTGGCTGAAAAAAAAAAAGCCCTGCTTCTACATCCCTGCAACAGAATTAGGGTTTTGGATGACAACATTAGGGTTTATTTTGCTGATGAGACCCAGATCCCATGATAATTATTTCTAGCCTCATATAAGTGTGTGTGTGTGGGGGGGGGGGGGTAATTTATCATTGTTACCTGGATAGTTCCAGAACTTATTTTTCTGGGGGAAAGCATCTTCAGACTGGTAACTTTTTTGATGATGGCATAAGAACACTGGCCATATAAATGTCTGTGGGCTGGAGAGGACTCAATTAAAGCTCAATCCTTGGCTGTGAATTCCCCATAAGTATTTCTTGAAATGATTGGGCCCTCGCCAGGTTTGGCTCAGCACAGCACCAGTGAACTGTCCATGTCCTATTAGTCAAAGAGTTGACACCAGCCTGACACAAATATCACTTACTCGAACCTGGCTCACACCCTCCATCACAAAGTGCAGGTTGGTGAAGAGCAATGTCAGAACATGGGAGCAGCAATGTCTATTGCAAAGGAACACCGAACCAAGCAAGCAAGCACGCAAACAAACAAAAGTGCTGTCCTGATAATGACGAAAAGGCTGTGGTAGATAAATGTGTCCCATGGGATTATGTTAAGCTTCAACCAGAGAAAGTAGTTCACATTCACTCAAGTGCTCTGTGAGAATTAATACTTTCCATGGTGTTCTCTGCAGGTGTTCTGTTAACAGTGACCTGCTTTTGAGGAAGAGATTAGCGTTTCAGCCTGGCCTTGGGAAGATGTTAAAAAAACCCCAACCTCACATTAAGAGGACCAGCTGTTCTGTCCATGCTGATAGAACACTTCCATAGCAGAGTTGTGTGTGCCTGATGCAGTTGTTTCTGCACTTCCTCTGATATCATTATATAACTAGGACATTATACAACATCTATATATTTAAAACATCTGTATGCTGCCACTCTTCGCTTTGGCAAAACTCCCAGGGCAGCTCCTACAGTGGCCAGGTCCCCATCTGTACTATACATTTAAAGCAGAATTAATCAACAGTCATGGCTTCTCCCAAAGAATCCTTGGAAATGTAGTTTTTAAAGGGTGCTCAGAGTGGCTAGGAGACTCTTAATCTCATCACAGAGCTGTCATTCCAGAGTGGTTTACCAATTAATTCCTAAAGTCTGGAAGGTGGTGAAAAGAGAGAGGATATTTCCAGTTGTGGCACCCCACATGTGGAATGCCCTCTCTAGAGATGTTTGCTTGATGCTAAATTTTATACCCTTTCAACCCCAAGAAACACTGTCCAGGTCTTTTATCGTGTCATCTAAGCCCCTCCGCCCCCCAACTGGAAAGCTTTTATTGGATTTCCTAGTTTCTGTTGCTTGGAATTGCTTTTAATGCTTGTTCCACCTCCATTTAAAATTTTGTTACTGAATTTTACTTTGCATTCAGTGTTGGATCTGGCCTGTGAAGCCAAAAATTTTCACCAAACTTTCAAACTTTCACTGCTCTTAAAAGATTAGGGCTGACTCTCGTTTTACATTTCCCAGCAGGAAACAGGAGGAGAGAATGCAGTTCCTTGGTGTAAGTGGCACCAAAGGTAAAAAATAATAATACCTGAAGTCCAAGCTTTTAAAGAAGGTTAATACCTGAAGATAGGGGCCATGACAAGTGCATTGTCATGAAGTAGATAGTAGTTGCAACAGAATTTTTGCTGATGTATTTATGGAAATTTGGTAAATTAATGAAATGAGTCCAGAGGTTTTTCTTCCTCTCTCATAATACTAGAACCCAAGATCCTTAAATGCAGGGCCGTCTTTACCTGGGGGTGCAAGGGATGCCAAATTCTGCGGGGCGCCAGGAGCCCGCCACTTAAGCCGCCTAAGCTCTTAACTATCTACCTGTTATGAAATAATAAATAATTTTGATCAAACTAGAAAAACTAAATACATACATACCTAGGTATTACCAAAATGTATGCCTACTGTTTCACTAAAGGACTTGCGACTTTGTGGGCTCATTTACCAAAGACGTGCTGCGCTAGCGGTGGCACTTGTCATTCACAACAGCGGCACTTGTCATTCTCAATGGTGCCGTGCACGCAAAATTAACTCTTACATCATAATAAAAGTTAATTTGGGGGCTAAACTAAATTTGGGTGCACTGGGAGGATCTTTGCACCCCGGCGGCACATATGCTAAAGGCAGCACTGCTTAAATGAATCTGAATATTGGAAGGTTCAGGCAGTCAGAAGGAAGTAGCTTTTTACACAACACACTGTTAATTTATAGGTTTTGCTACCACAAGATGCCGTAATGGCCACCAACTTGAAAGGCTTTCAAATAGATTTATACAAACGCATCGAGGATTCAAGACAAGATGACTATGTTCCCCCTCCACTGTCAGAGGCAGTATGCCCCTGTATACCGGCTGCTGGAGCTTCAATAATGTGTGACCCCAAAATTCTGGATCCCCCACAAATTGATGCCAAAGTTTTGTGCCATTTTGTACTGCAAACCCCACATTTTATGCTTCCCCCCCAACCAGTGGCGTAGCATGGGTTGTCAGCACCCGGGGCAAGGCAAGTAATTTGCGCCCCCTAACCCGTGGATTTGCGCCCCCTAACCCGTGGATTTGTGCACCCTAACCCTAACCCCCAGATGTTGCGCCCGGTGCGGCCGGCCCCCCCTGCACCCCCCACACTACGCCACTGCCCCCAACTGAGTAATTGATAATGCAAATCAGGGTCACAAGTTGATGCCCAAAAATCCAAACTTACCGGTAACTCCAAACAGGTGTCATACGTTAATGAAGCTAATGAAGGTAGTTGCTGGGGAATCACAAGTGAGGAGAATGCTATTGCACGCAGATCCTGCTTGCAAGAGTCATACAGGCATCTGACCACTGTGTGGGTGCTGGGCTATATGGCCTTTGATCTGATCCAGCAGAGTTCTTTTTATCTTCTAAAAATGCTAAATGATTTGATTGTGGCTTATTGAGCCTCAAAGGCTTGGGATGTTAAAGGAATTGTAGTCAAAAAATTTTTACTCTGTGTAGACCCATTAAAAGAAACATTCCATAGTCAAGTCTATTAATGCCGATGGGTCTACTCTGAGTAGGGCTGAATGCAACCCAAAATCCCAATGATGATGATTAAGCCTTCAAGTCATTCTAATTCTGCTTCCCGTTCCATTTTAGCAAAAATTCATCTGCACAAGGTATTTTGCAGTGGAAAGGTACCCACCAAGAATGCTACTCTGCATGTTCTTGCAGTCCTAAAACATAATAAGGACACTCAAGTGCCAGGTTAATACAGTTTACATTCATTAGAGACATATAAATGGCTTGTACTCCTTGAACATACAGTACCACTGACATTTGCCAATTAAAAATATAAATTAGGAGCCAGAAGAACTCTGCAAAAGCTTTAGACACCTTTGTTGTCTGCAAGCTCATTCCGATATTGTGTTCTGCCCTGGGGGCTCCAGTAATTCCAACAGAGGACGCCATCACCTTTATTCTGTTATTTAGTCCTTTTGTTTGAAAGCACCTGCTGTAATTTTTAAATCTATGACTGAAACCAGCCCTAACGTTATTATTGTCCAAAATCATTGGGGGTGGGGGGGTGAGAATAACATTTACAAATGTTTCATCATTCAGATATCAACCCAATATGAAAAGGATATTTGTGATCAGCACATAAAGGTCAATCAGATTAAAAAATGTCCAGGCACAAGAGTAATATTTTGTAAATGAATTAGGAGCCGGAGATGCGCTGAACAGAATGAAATGAATTCAAATGTCAATGAACAGGCAGAGAGTTCAGCAGCACAAATCACTGTTCCAGCTCACCATTGTTCTGGAGATGATATTTTGAAAGGTAGGAAGCCTAAAGGCAGGAGGTTTCTGATGTACACAGGCACCTCTAAACATGGCCTGGTTTTTAGATATACTGAAAATACATTTTTGAAGGTCTCCTGTTCCATCAAAAGAGCCTACTCTTTCTCCCTTGCTGAGTCTGATGGCTTGAACTGCCCCCCAGGACACCTGTGTGATGACACTAGGGTGGTCTTTTATGCTTTTTCCAAAAAAGAGGGCAAAAGAGGACACAGGTGAGAGATCACATATTGGATAGTCAAAACCTCCCTGCCACTGACTGCTAACATGTCAGTAGTCTTGCCAACTGACTGAAAAAAAAGTGGCTGAATCTGCGCTTGTGCCTTTTAACAGCAGGCTGATAATCAGAAAGGCGATAACCAGCAGATGTTGCTCATGACTAAGCATCAAGCTGAAATTCAAGGCACAGCTACAAAGGCCAGTTGCTAAGTAGGCAACAACCCTGCATGCCAAAGTAAATTATTCTGACATAGAGTTACCACATCAGCTCCTGGTTTCCAGTTTTGGACAGAAATCATTCAAATATGTGATTCATCCATTGCATTCTGAGGCTCAACAATTATGGAAGGAAGTGCATCCTCAATCTTGTATGAGACTTGTTGTGGTGTCTGGCCACAGGCCACGTAAGTTCTAGGCATCCTCATTCTAGGCACCCTTGACACTATTCTCTCCAAGCTCATTCGGTAGGTTTGTCAACACTGCATATCGTGTGCTGGCTTCAGTGACCCCTAGCATAGGCTGAAACCCTGTCCCCATACCCCTTGCTCTCTATGAGTTGGTGAATTTCTGCAATGAGGAGCACTTCTGGCTGCATGTGTGGAGAGTCTTCACAATGTCATCTTAGATGTTTGCCCTCCAGCTTGTAGAGGAGGATGGTGACAAACTTAGTGCACATCCCTGCTCCCTGCCCCAAGGTCACTCACCGCACACCAGAAAGCTACAATCGAGGCATCTGTTTGTATTTTATTCTTGGCAGTCCCTGTAAGGTGGTAAAGATGTGAATATTTTGATATTTTCTTGAGAGATGGGCAGCTACCTGACTCTTCCATCTTCATCTTCTTCCAACTTCACTTTCACACATGGACACTGTAGAGTGCTTAAAAATATATATGTTATAGCTATTAAAACAGGAATGGTAAGACTTCCATTAAAGTTATGCTTGATAGAAGAAAATGTCATAGGTAGCTTATGCTGTCTTTCCCCAAGTGCAATGCTGGACCCTGCAACACCATATATCTGGATTGTGCATGGCACTCAGACAGCTCAGAAGATGTAGGTTCTTTGCAGTGGAAGTGACTTTTCATCAGCTTCCTTAGGTCACTTTCCTATGTGCCTCTAGGACTGTTGCTGAATCTGGAATGTGACACTTGCAAACATTGGCAGCATGGGATAGAAAGTGGAAGATGGCCAATTTTAAATCAAATGTACATTTTAGTCAACATAGGCTTCACATTTGCAAACTATTAGAACTGACTTAAGCCTTGCTTGTGAAAATGGCCTAGGAGGTTGCACTGCTTAATATTCCAGATGGATATTGCTTTATGGCATGTGATGGGTCTGCTAGTTAGAATGACATTTTGCACACCATTTGGAATAATTTTACAGTATGAATTCTTGAAAAGCATTTACAGCCCTCTTTATGTAGCAGTTCAATAGCATTTGCCACATAATGAAAGGAATATACTGTTTAGTCTGCAAGAGGAAAAATATCATCTTAATAAACAGCAATTATACAACTGGAGTGGGACGTGGGTGGCACTGTGGGTTAAACCACAGAGCCTAGGACTTGCCAATCACAAGGTTGGCAGTTTGAATCCCTGCGACGGTGTGAGCTCCCGTTGTTCAGTCCCAGCTCCTGCCCACCTAGCAGTTCGAAAGCATGTCAAATTGCAAGTAGGTGGGAAGGTGGGAAGGTAAACGGCGTTTCCGTGTGCTGCTCTGGTTCACCAGAAGCAGCTTAGTCATGCTGGCCACATGACCCGGAAGCTGTATGCCGGCTCCCTCAGCCAATAAAGCGAGATGAGTGCCGCAACCCCAGAGTAGGTCACGGCTGGACCTAATGGTCAGGGGTCCTTTTACCTTTACCTTTATATAACTGGAGTGTATAAAAAACCCCCACATACTTGCACATCACTTGCAGTTTGGAGCCTGTTTGAGTAGTAATCAATTTAAAGACAGATGGGTGACATGGAGAGTTGGTGGATGAGAGAAAGGTTGAGCATCCCTGCTTACCCACAGATTCTATCCTGTAATAAGTGCCCTCAGCCCTTAGTCCAAACCCCTGGTTTTACTCTGTCCTGATATCTAGCTCTCTTCTCCTATGACATGGTATATGAGAACCCATTTCTGCCTCTTCATTCTTCGGATATAGAGAGTGGGAATTTTAACAGCACAGGAGACCAGAGGCCAAATGCAGCCCTCTCCAAAAAAGCTACGTAGCCCTCCCTCCACCGTAGAGTGTGAGTCTGACCTTCATAATTGGTTCCATAAACCAGCTTCTGCCTCTGTAGCAACATTCTCAACGCCAGTCAAGGGTTGAAAAGAAGAGGTGTCATTTTTAATGATAGGGGAAACTAGAAGGAAAAGGGGAGAGTGTAAAATTTTAATTGGCTTACGTTTGGCTTCAATTCCCATGGTGGCTGTACACTGAGTAATATATTGCAACATTTTTACAGGCTTAAATGTGAGACCAAAGCGCTGCTACTTTCTTCCAAGCAATCAATTGCCTGTTGTATTTTCTCAAAGCTAATTCGGAGTGTAAATCGATGTTTTTATAAGTTATGCACTAATAGAACTGCAACCAGTGGAGTGCTCACCCTCAACATGCAGTGACTTTCCCGATTGTATAATTTACCGTAGTAAATAAAAGGAAACTGAATGTAATGAATTAATTGCCTACATAATAAAACTGCAAGTGTATGATAAATATAATAACAGGTAAACAAATTATTTGCAGAATTACTCATTGTACGAGCTGGCTGGCAGGGACATGAATGGACGCAGGAGATGCTCAAAGCCAGAACCATCCTTCCCTATTATATCTCATTCCCCAGGACACCCAACACATCCATCACACCTACAATAGGACCATATTGCAACGACACGCCTTTCACACATCACGAAAAGTCATCTATCCCAGTAGTGAAGACAGGAGCTTCATGTATTGCCTTAAGTATACATATGAGGGAGCAGTGGGGATGAGCATGGTAACTCAGTCCCCTGTCCCCATGCTGGTTGCTGTTCTCAAGTTGGAGAGTGGTTGTCTGATGCAGAGGTTCTTCTGAATTTCTGGAGGCTCCCTGCACATTTTTGGGTTTCTACCCTGGGGAACCTCTATGAGGCCAGGAGCTTTCTCACTTCAGAAAATCACCCTCCAACTTGTGGAGGGCTGTTGGAGGGGAAGGTGGGGAAGGGGGCAGAACTTAGTGCTCTTGTCTTTATTGCACCTTCCCATGTGTTCTATTAATGTGGGTATTTGGTGCCTGAAGAGGACTAGGGTTACTTTAATCCATCTTTTACAACATCTAGAAGCTCTAGAAAAACACAACGTAGGTGTTTAATGGCCAATTGCTTTGCAGGGCCAAAAGGATAAGGTTGCTTCTAGTTAATGGGCAGAGCAATCTCAGCATATATTTGTGGCAGGGTGGTGGTGGCAAATGCGCTTGCAGAACAATTGCCACATGCATTGTCCTGCCACTTCAGTCATTGGGCCAAGCAAGGGAACCTTTTCTGCTTCTCTTTCATAGAAGAGAATGAACTGTGGCAGCCCCTAAGCAGGCACTGGGTTGCACCAGTTCTGTGGGCATGCTTGAGAAATATGCCTTGACCTCACTCTGTTTCCCTTCCACCCTGCAGGAGCTTTTTCCTGCTGTGCACAAGTACTTCTGTTCAGTGTATGTGCTGTCCTTCTGGTGGGGCACTTACACCACTTCCAATGGCCTCTCTGCCAGATTTCTGGTGATGCTTGGATTGTACCTTTCTGTCCCTCGCCTCACATCTCACCAGCTGAAAGACAACTGAAAACCCCATGTAAATTCTCAGAGCTTTCTATACATATAATAGGACTGCAAAGTACTGGTTATTTCAGTGAGGCATGGGCCATTCTTGGGGAGAGGGGTTGACATCTTAGCCCCACAATGTCCAGAGCATGTCAGCCTTGGGATATCACACTGGAAGCACCCATATGCAACCCAGAAGAGAAGTGTATAATTTGAGGATAAAGGAACAGAGTTCATTCCTTGAATGTAGCAGGGAGATATTCAACCAAACATACAGAGTTCCTGCAAAACTACACAGCCAATAAGAGGCTGTGCTACCTTGGCAAACATCATGCTATTCTCCCTGGTTGGTAAGCAAGACCTCCACACATCCCCCTCTTAGTTAGTTGACTTTAATATTAACATAATGGAATGCTTTCTGCTGTTGTACTTCCAATGCTGTTGACTTCCTACCTCCCTTTTGATTTGCCCAAACACCTCTGGCTTTACCCTCTGTCCATTCCTTGCTCATCAGCCTCTTGCAGTCTCCTTGCCAACTTCTGCTGGTGATGGCAGCTCCACGTTGGTGCTGCAGTAGCCAGGAGGAGTGGGATCCTCCATGTTGCAATGGCTTTCCACAATTGTCCTGTAGTCAGAGTCCTATACAATAGAAGCTCCTCTTCTAACCAACTTTGATGGCAAAACATATATAACCCAATTAAAAGAAGAAGAAGTTCCAATTTGGGTCTTTCCTCCCTACAACTCATCAACTGAGTAAACAATGAAGCCCATAAACATTAATCATTGGGGGCTCAATTTGTGTTGGCTAACTCATTTAGCTGCAGAGCAGGCAGGCCTGTGATACTTTCAGTGTGAGCCTAACCCCGCTAATAATTTATCAAACAACTCCCATTTAATTGCCCTTCGGTGTCCATTAACTATTATATTGATCTTCTCCTTGTGACATTTGCCGCTTGCTCTGAAACCTGGTTTGTTTAGCACTATAAATATTAGGGCATCTTCCTCAAGAATCCACCCTTTAGCCCTTGGCCTTTGCTGAGTGTCACTTTGGTTTACTGATGCCATCTTGATTGTAGCTATAAAGCATGCTTCTTCCTTTTCATGACAAAGCAGCCACTCTTGGCAACTGTTTTTGCAGTGTGAGCAGCAGGAAGGACAAAAGGTCTTCAGGGGAAATGATAGGTAGTTTGAAAGCAAGAGTAGCGCGTATTTCTTTTGTGGCTCTTCGCCAGAACTATCTATTTTCCATTTAGGCCCATGTAAAAAGTTATATTTGACTCAGGGGTTGCTAACCTTTTTAGACCCATGGACATATTTTGGATTTCTGAGTGAGTGCTGTGGCGGGCCACCCTTGCTTGTCACTTCTCTCCCTCACTCTCTTGGATGAGCCTCCCGATACAGAAAGAGAGAAAGAATGTGTGGACACACCTCACTTTCCCAAAGAATCTGAAAAAAGCTGGATGGAGTCAAATGAAACTGAACCTTGACAGAGCATCCAACTTCCTCCAGCTGTATGTACTTTCCAAGGAAAAAAGAATCTAACTATCCTATGGCTAAGGGAGTAGTGAGTGTGGGGAACTTCGTGGGTGGTGGAGAAGACATCATGAGTGCCATTGTGCCCACAGGTGCCACATTGCCAACCACTGATTTAGCTGTTGTAATTGTGGGCAAAGAGACATGCCCCAAATGCCCCCACAACCACAGGGTCAAGGGGGTTGTATTTCTCAAGCAGCAGCAGCAGCAGCAGCAGCACCTTAGGCCAAACAGAAAGTGCTTTTGAAACTGAGAGGACTTCTTAGAAGCAGAACATAAGGATCTACTTTTTGGAAGAGGGGTGGAATTGAAAACCCCATTGGGTGGTGCCTCTTAGACATGCTTAAAGTAGATTTTGGTACCCCAATCCAGAATGCCCACATGGTGTATCAAAATGGCAAGCAGCTGCTGACCGTAACAGTACTCCTAACACCAGAAGGTTTTTCTGATGTGTCAAAATATTTAGAGGCATTTTTAATCTTTACAGCACCCCTGGGAAGTGAATAGCAGCTAAATGATTAATTTTTGTTCTTTTATTTTTGGGGAATGGTGAAGAGAGGAAGATGTTAAGTACATTGCCTTTGAGTTACAAGCTGTTTGGGATCAGAGACGGAGCTGTCCAAGGTCTCTGGTTTACTTGTAATCATTAGACATCATCACTTCTCTTCTCTGCTTCATGTTTATCATTCCTGCTCCACCTCCATGTCTCCTACTTAAATCCTCCCTGTACTGTTCAGTACATTATCTTTCACCAGCCTCCTACACCACCCATCTGGACTTTTTTTTTAGTTTCATTGTGCTCTATCAGGCAATGGCAAAGACTAATAGACAAAGACAAAGGAGGATTCCTAAGCACCAATACAGGGATCCCCTGTGAAAAAAGCAGGCTTATAAAGTCAGGCTCCAACCCTCACCAGCCCACCAGGTCCATCCTTCAACCCTCTCCTTTTGGGGGCCATTCTCCTGAGTCCTCGTTGAGGAAGAGAGGGGTGAGGGCAAACTGCTGAAGAGAGTGAAGGATATCCCACAGTACCCGGGCAACAGCAAAATACCCCTTTTTGGATCATCACCCTATGATATTCCGTAGGGTGTGGTACTTTGAGTAGAATTTCCCCAGTTGATTTTACCTGGGAGCATTGTGGGTTCAGTGGCAGATGTGTAGGATTGGGCTGCAAGAGCCTTGCCTGAAGAGCAGAAACTAATGAGGAGTTAACAGGATTTTCTAAAACTCCTGTTAAGACTGAAAAGTGTGGTATATATCTCGGCAACTTCCCCACCCCTTACCCATTTCCAGGTCACAGAACAAAGGAAGACACGAGACGGTGCTAAAGGGATGTTATTTAGCTGGAGGCCCATTCTCAAACATGACATTCTGGAGGTCAGAGCGACCGCGTCACCGAGCAGCAGGTGCTCACCCAGCTTTGTGCAGCTGATTGTTTTCTGATGGCCTGGTGTCAAAGGTGGGTCAGGAGGAGTGTGCAAGCTGCCTCCCTTTACAGTCAGCCTCACAAAGCCCCCCAAACAGCACTGTATGTTCTGGGGGAGGCAGTGAACTTTCGCAGGAACGAAAAGACCTAAGAATAGAACTGTGTGTAGGCAGGGAAATAAGTGCTGCCTAAATAATGGGTGATCTGTAGAGGCTGAAGGCAGACATCTACATTGGGAGTTTTCACGAATCTCCAGAGGAGTTAGGCAAAGCTGAATAAACCTCCAAACCTTATTCTTTGTTCTCCCTTGCTGGGTGGTAGGAGTGGGAGAATCGGTGCATTTCAGGTTCACTCTGCTTCTCCTTTTCCCAGTCTTAAGTTCATCACATTTCTGCATCATACTGTGATTTTTTTTTTAAGTCATCACAAAAGTTCACCAGCATTTTAGTGCACACTTCACGTAATAGACAAATTTCTGAATGCAATCTTGCCTGGTGTGCACGTTTCTTTCAAGCATTCCCCTCTTATATAATGTTGCCTTCCCTTTAATATATGCATTTTTGCATACATTTTCTTGTTGAAGAAAACTGTACTGCAAGATTTGGAGAAGCGCAGAGTTTGAAGAATAGCTATATTTTAGTTCATGCGTTGTTTCAGAAAGTGTTGAATTACCTGGGTTCACATTCAAATGCAGACTAAATTGAATTTATGTCCCATTCCTGCTCGGGGTGGCTAAACCAATGGTGACCTGGCTGTAGCCTTTCCACACTGTGATAATGTCAGCTCTCCTAGTGTGCAACCATAGCTGTCAAGTGTCCCTTATTTGAAGGGACAGTTTCTTATTCTAGTGCCATGTCCCGCTGCTGTCCCTTATTGATGGATGTCCCTTAAATGATGTCCCTTAAATTTCAAAGGAAGCAGCTCCTCTCCCTCCTTCCCTGCTGGCCAGGGAGGAGGGAGGCTCCAACTGTGTTGCTTGGTTGTGTTGCTCACCCAATAAGAAGGGACAGTTGAAGGGACAGTTATTTGAAGGGACAGTCCCTTATTCCAGCGCCATGTCCCGCTGCTGTCCCTTATTGATGGAAGTCCCTTAAATGTCCCTTAAATGATGTCCCTTAAATTTCAAAGGAAGCAGCTCCTCTCCCTCCCTCCCTGCCGGTCAGGGAGGAGGGAGGCTCCAACTGTGTTGCTCACCCAATAAGAAGTCTAAGAACGACTGGGGGTTGGAGCTTGCATGCCTTGTGTGTGGCTAGTTAATGCAAGCTGAGGGGTTTTTTGAATGGTGGACGCCATTTTGTTGCATGTGCTGCTGCAAACTTTGCAGTGCAAAGCCAGGCTGGGGAGCCATCTTAAGTTGAGGCTGCATAGGCCTTGTGGTGCATGTGATTCAGATTCTATTCAGTTGAACTTCTGGTTACAGAGTTGGTTGGACAGTGTTCTCGAAGCTACCCAGCATGAGTTTGACCAGACTGCAGGAGGACAGGAAGACTGGAGTGCCTGGAACAGGTGAGGCTGCAGGTCCCTTATTTTGGCTGCTGGTCCCTTATTTTCAAATCTGTAAGTTGACAGCTATGTGTGCAACACAGATGGCACTTTTGCTCAAATGGGTTCACTATCCACTCTCTGTGACCCAAAAGATACCTTGAATATATTGGTGTGTGCAAATCTTTTTTATTTTTTATTTTTTAAAATTAAATCTTTGTTATATTGCAAAGTAAATACATCAAAACAAAACCACACATAAAGAATAATATCCAATAAAACAGAAAGAAAGGAAAAGTCAAGAAGAAAAGGAAAAAATGCAAAGAAAAGTAGACAGTAAATGAATAAAGACAAGTATAATATTTCAATATTATGCAATAAACACTATTTTACAAAATAATAATAATAATAATAATAATAATAATAATAATAATAGACTTCCACCACTCTCACAACACTTCCTTTCACCTTTCATATTTTATATGTATTTCAGTATTATTTTCATCTTAATATATAGACGTGTATGTTATTTTCATCTTAATATATAGATATATAGATGCAAATATATGTATATTTGCCCTTTTCCATTCACGAGGTCATTCTAGACACAGCCAAATTTTTACATTTGAACCTTGTCTTTCTAAATAGTCATTCAAGCAATTCCATTCCTTCTTGACTATATTCATTGGCTTTAGTCTTGTTACAGTATATCCGTCAATTTGGCCAGTTCCAAATATTCACATAATTTACATAACCATTCCTCTTTGATCAGTACCTGGTTACCCTTCCAGTAATTAGCCACCAGAATTCTCACTGCTGATGTCACGTACAGAAAAAAATTAGTTTTTTCACTGTTCAGCATTCCCAAAAGTTGTGTTTCTGGCCTTTTACTATGTGAAATTCTTAGTAAATCTTATTAAGCTGAGGCAAAAAGTAGAATCATAGAGGTGAGTTACAGTATTTTTCCGTCTATAAGATGCCCCCATGTATAAGACGCCCCCTATTTTTGTGGCAACAACCAATCGCCCGTCCACCCTTGGCACTATTCATGTATAAGACACCCCCTAATTTTTGACATTATCTTTTTGGAAAAAAACTAGTCTTATACATGGAAAAATATGGTATGTCCAAGGAAAGCCAACAAACAGGTGTTGTTTACAGTTCGGTTGTTATTATTTCTTTGCTTATTTCCAGTTAAATTCATATCCTCATTTTTTGCTAGTTGGAGTTCAAGGGGGCTTACAAAAATGCACCCCCCACATATGTGACACATAAAACAATTGTACAATAAATACAACACCTAAAACCAGTATAAGAAGATGGCAGTGACTGTGCAGTAAAATCAAAATCAAGTTTCAAAGACAGACATTGTACTATGAAGACTGTTTTTAGTTGCTGGACTCTCAAAATGAGTTATTTGAAACCCAATGCATAATATGGTTGCCAAATGCCATGCTTCTTTCCCCTTTGGAATAGCAATTTAGGGCTTGCAAGATTCTGAATGGCAGGAGGGAGGGTTCCCAAGATGAATCATTAACTTTGGATGTTGGCAAAACAAAGAAAAGTCCTTACTTCAGAAGATGTCAAAACCTGGACAGGTTCATACAGTCTTTCAGATAGCCTGGTCCCAATAGGGATTTTAAGATTCTGAATCGTGGGTGGGAGGAGTCCCAAGATGAATTATTAAGCCAGCTGAAGTTAGTAGGGTAGACACCTTGGGAATGACTCTGTAAGGACAGACAAAGGGGCTGCATAGCACACCCTTCAGGCAAGCTGCATTCTTGGTTTCCTATTGTGGTATATAACTCAATAAACCCAAGTGAGAAGTGACTAATAAACCCAAGTGAGAAGATGCACACTGATGCAGCATGCCACCAAATATCTGTCACTAGATCAGAGCAAAGGCATTCTGGAAGCACCTGCATCAGTGAACGTGGGACCCATCCTAACTGGATGCAGGGGGCAAACATCTCTAATTATTTCCAACGATACTTATTTTATTTTATTTTATTTTATTTTTATTTATTTATTTATTTAATTTCTATACCACCCTATACCCGAAGGTCTCAGGGCGGTTCACATAAAATATCAAATACATAAAATCAAAGCAAAAATGACCCAATAAAAGCCGCCCCCCTCAAAAGAGGCAGCATTTTGAAAAGGGTATAGGATGTAGATCAAGTCAGGCCTGGTTAAAAGGGAATGCTTTTGCCTGGTGCCTAAAGGTGTATAGTGAAGGCGCCAGTTGAACTTCCCTGGGGAGAGCATTTCACAGATGGGGAGCCACGGCAGGGAAGGCCTGTTCTCGTGTTGCCACCCTCCTGACCTCTCAAGGAGGAGGCACACGAAGAAGGGCCTCAGAAGATGATCTCAGGGTCCGGGTAGGTTCATATGGGAAGAGGCGGTCCTTGAGGTATTGTGGTCTTGAGCCGTTTAAGGCTTTATAGGTCAAAACGACCACTTTGAATTGGGCCTGGAAACTAATTGGTAGCCAGTGCTGTTGGACCAGGATTGTTGTAATATGCTCAAACCATCTTGCTCCGGTGAGCAACCTGGCCACTGAATTCTGCACCAGCTGAAGTTTCTGAACCATCTTCAAAGGTAGCCCTAACCTTGAGGTTACCAGAGCATAGACAACAGTATTTAGGCTATCCCAGTCCAGATAGGGGCGTAGCTGGGCCACCAGCCGAAGCTGATGGGAGGCACTCTGGGCCACTAAGGTGACGTGAGCCTCAAGAGACAGCAAAGGATCCAGGAGTACCCCCAAGCTACGAACCTGTTCCTTCAGGGGCAGTGTAACCCCATCCAGAGCAGGTGGCCTCCCAGCCATCTGGTCTGAGGAACCACCCACTAACAGTCCCTCCGTCTTATCTGGATTGAGCTTCAGTTTGTTGGCTCTCATCCAGTCCATTACTGAGGCAAGACTCTGGTCCAGCACTTCCACTGCCTCACCTGCAGATATAAAGGAGAAATAGAGCTGAATGTCATCGGAATACTACTGACAATGTACTCCAGACCTCCGGATATCCCCATGTAGTGGTTTCATGTAGATGTTAAACAACACAGGGGATAGAACTGAGCCCTGCGGAACCCCACACTGGAGGTTCCACAGGCTGAAAAGCACTCCCCAAGTAACACCCTCTGGGAGCGACCATCCAGGTAGGACTGGAAGGCACCGCAAAGCGGTGCCATCCACTCCTAGTTTGGAAAGTCACTCCAGAAGGATACCATGGTTGATGGTATCGAAAGCCACTGAGAGGTCGAGAAGAATTAACAGGGACATGTTTCCCTTGTCTCTCTCTTGACAGATGTCATCGTACAGGGAGACCAAGGCAGTTTCTGTGCTAAAACCAGGCCTAACCCCGATTGCAATGGATCCAGAAAATCAGCTTATTTCAAGAGTACCTGGATCTGGTCTGCGACCACTCGCTCCAGAACCGTGCTCAAGAAAGGGAGAATAGCAACTGTCCAGTAGTTTGTTAGGTTTTCTGAATCCAGGGAAGATTTTTAAAGGAGTGGTTTTACCACTGACTCCTTCAAACAGGCAGGGACCACCCCCTCTTGTAAAGAGGCAATGATCACCTCCCTGGCCCAGCCAGCTGTTCCCTCCCTGCTGGATTTTATCAGCCAAGAGGGGCAAGGGTCTAGAGTGCAAGTGGTCATTCTGACTGATCCGAGCACATCCTCCAGCCTTACCAACTGAAACTCATCCAACACAACAGGACTAGACTGTGCTCTGGACACCCCATGAGATTCATCTGCTATAACAGCAGAGTTGGTGGATGCAAGCAATTTTATCCTCAAAATGCTTTGCAAACAAGTCACAGCAATGCCATTCCAATCATTTGATTCAACCACTTATATCAGAGCTTTCCAAACCGTGTGTCGTGACGTGTTAGTGTGTCGGCTGCAGTGTGTAGGTGTGTCATGTGAACACTCCCTGTTCTCTTCCAGAGGCTGGAAAGGGGTTAGCTTAACCTTTGGTTTGCTCATAAAACTGAATTACTGTGTTACGAAATGATGCATGTCTAAAAAGTGTGTCACCAACATGAAAAGTTTGGAAAGCTCTGACATATGTTACTGAGATCGTCTCCACTTCCTTTTTTGCATGTTTGTTTATTTTGCAAAACCATTGGGGGGGGGAAAACATTCCAATGTTTAGGCTACTTAGATTCAATACCTAGAGATGTCCAAATACTGTAAGTATTTCAGAGTTTTCATAAAAGCCTCACATGATTGCTTGAGATTTCATCTATGGTGGCTATGTGTCCTTCTTTGTAAAGTGCTTGAATGGCTGATATAATACAGATGGTTTCTAGTTGAAGGTGTTCTTTATTTGAAGGCCAACATCTGCTGTAAATATAAAGAATGCTAAGAAGGGAGAGAACCTCTTAATTGCTAATTAACAGCACCCAGACAGCAGACTGTGCAGGCAAACAGGTTGCCTGGTCCCAAACTTCCACAGTGTGCTGAGATGCATTGCATGTCTATATAAATTATAGTATTTTTTCTCCTAAATGTGCATCTATACATATGTATGTATGTATGTATGTATGTATGTATCCAAATTATATACAGATCTACAAGTAGCTCAGTGGAGTGGGGTGGAGCTGCTATGCTAGATTCATGGCAGGTGGGTCACTGCTGCTTACAGGGAGAGAAAGGAGGCAGTGGTTTGACTATCCTATTGCCTTCATCCCTCCTCCTCCTCCTCCTCTTCCTCCTCCTCCTCTCAGTAAGCTATATGACCCACCTGCTGGGAAGCTACCATGGGGACTCCACTCCACTCATGTGTCTTCTTTTGTCCTCTTATTCGGTGATGCAAAAGGGCCTGCCCAAATTGAACCACAGAGGGGTTTTTTTGTCTTTTGTTTTAAATCTGCTCTAGGTAACTGCACAGCTTGATAAAGTTTCAGAAGCATCTCTCTTGACAATTATGAGACATCCTTGGTGCTAGAGAACCAAATTTGGAATAACAGCTGCAAACATCTTCATGGCCAAATGAAGTTAAATTGCCTTGAGTGGAATGGCATCACTACTAATTAAATGCATTTACCTCTGCATTTAGCTCCCCCACCCTCCCCTGGAAGAGGAAATGATTACTAGCGAGTGTGTTGAGATTGGCAGTGGCATGTGAGATAGCATATATGAGACTTAGTTTCATTAAGCCATTAGTTATTTGGGCTGTAAAAATGATCATTGGCAAGAAAGACAGAAGGCAGAGAGATTGCTTATTACATGGTAAATAGTTGTAGCCAAAATTATTCCCACCCATCTACTCAGTTATTCTGAGAACACAACTAAGTTTCTAATTTCTGCTCTTTTATTATTGTTTCTAACCACTAAGGACGAGCAATTGCCTCCATTCAAACATAGCCCAGTGAAGTTTTTGGTTACAAGCTTTTTAGTGGGGAGACCCCCCTAAACCCAAGAAATTAACGAATGTCAGAATCTAGTTAATATTTGGAGTGTTGAAGGAAAGATTCCAGTCCAGTGGAAAACTTCCTTTCCAAGCCAGGGCCTTACCTGGGATAGAGGTGTTAACATGAGCGCCCATCCAAGAGGAATCCTTGGGCCTGGGCAGATGAGGGTTGCCAAGGTGATGGGGAGTGGGCAGGCTGTGCTCAGAGGAGAAATATGCCTCTTTAAAGTAAGGCTAGGGGTAGCAGACAGATGGGGAGGAGTTGCTTGGACCAGGGGTGTGCTGGGAAGAAGAAGGTGAACAAAGGCCAGAACCATCTTGGCGTTCTAAGGCATATTGTTTCTGCCAGTGGAGGTATAGTGTATGGAACTACAAGGAGAAGACATCAGAGGTAAACCTTTCCCATGAATCGGGATGACAGCTAAAAGCACCTGTAATTCCTGAGTGGTTCTCCTGCTTGGATTATTCCCATTGCCCAAAACATCCAAGTACAGTGGTACCTCGGGTTAAGTACTTAATTCATTCTGGAGTTCCATTCTTAACCTGAAACTGTTCTTAACCTGAGACACCACTTTAGCTAATGGGGCCTGCCACTGCCGCCGCACCGCCGGAGCACAATTTCTGTTCTCATCCTGAAGCAAAGTTCTTAACCTGAGGTACTATTTCTGGGTTAGCAGAGTCTGTAACCTGAAGCGTCTGTAACCTGAGGTACCACTGTAAAGGGGGGAGCAGCCAAGGAGAATGAAGAATAATCCAAACTTACCCTATTATCCCCACATCCATCTTTCCTTATTTAAAATGCCAAGGCCAGTTTATCTAACAAAGCAGCTTAAGCCTGCCTCCCTCTCCCGGCTCCTTCACTTCAATGAATCTATCCAGTATGACGATTGATTCCTCGTTGCCCCTTCAGACACCTTGCACTTCTTGAAGTTTAGCTAGTGGTGTCACTGTGCTTAAGCCCAGGTCTCCTCACTAGACGTATGCTAGCCACATCTTGGCAGAGCCAATGAAAAAGAAAAGGTGCTCAGAGGCAAAAGAGGAGAGGAAGAGGTGCTGCTGGGTCCTTACATTATTGGAGGTGCAGCCCCATGGGCACATATTTGCATAGTATTTGCATATGATAATTTAAGACCTTTTCATTTTTTAAAAAAATATTGTCTGTTGATTGTCTTCTAATGTTGTACTGTTATTTTAACTGTATTACTTTTTGCATATATTTCATACATCCCCCCCATACACCACTGATTTTATAACTTGAGCGATTTACAATCATTTAAAATCAAAATAAATGTTTAAAGGTGCAAATCTAGGCCAATTTTCAGGCACAAAGCTGCCCTGTAAAACTAATTTATGTGGAAGTTTTAAACAGAAGTGGGAGGGGAGGATATTTGGGGCTCAGCACAAAGACATGTGGGGCAGGACCCCAAAGCCACCCCCTAAAAACACCCCATGAGGACAGAGTTTATTAACAGTGGATTAGAAGAGGGAATTTAGTGCAGGACTCAGAAATGCTGTAGCTGTCATAATCCAGAATTTCACAGTGGGTCAGGACAAAACTAGGCTTATGTCATTGTCTCTTTTGTGTTTTCCCTCCTTTAAAGTAGAAGCCGGAGTGGGGAGAACTCTTAACCCTTTCCCTCCCACTGAAAATGGCTCCCTCTAGCTGGTATTTGCAGCAAACAGTATCGCAAATAGCAGGCTGGGCAGGGGGAGGGGATATTTGCTTGAAAATATAGTGCATGGAAAGGCTTAATCCCCCTCCCTCTGCACCACCTCCCTAAACTGGTTTCCCTTCTCATCTCCAGCTGCTACTATTTAAAAAGGACAGAAAGGACAGGCAAACCAATGAATCATTTGTCAGCTTTAAGAAACCTATGTTTCACAGAGTGTGAAGCATGCCTTCCAAAAAGGCGTGAGCGGTGATGGGGTGCAAGGTGGGGAGGAATGGCAAGAAAGGTCTCCTTCTCCTTCCTGCTTTAATGCCTATTGCAGGTCTCTTATCAATTGATTGGGATGTGGGTGGCGCTGTGGTCTAAACGACTGAGCCTCTTGGGCTTGCCGATCAGAAGGTCGGCAGTTCAAATCCCCGTGACGGGGTAAGCTCCCGTTGCTCTGTCCCCAGCTCCTGCCAACCTAGCTGTTCGAAAGCACACCAAAAAGTGCAAATAGATAAATAGGTACCACTCAGGCAGGAAGATAAACGGCGTTTCCGTGTGCTGTTCTGGTTTCAGTGTTCTGCTGCGCCAGAAGCAGCTCAGTCATGCTGGCCACATGACCCGGAAAAATGGTCTGCGGACAAACAGCGGCTCCCTCAGCCTGTAAAGCGAGATGAGCGCTACAACCCCAGAGTTGTCTGTGACTGGACATAACCGTCAGGGCTCCTTTACCTTTTACCTTTATCAATTGATTCCCCTTGTTGGTTTGGTTTTCCCTGGGTTGAGAGTAGGATCGTTCACCTCCTTGCTTTTATCTTGAGGAACCCCAAACTGGTTATTCCCTTTGTTTTACAAGGAGGGTGGGGAATCTAAGAATTGCAAAACTAGAGGGAGAGTCCTTTGGCTGCAATGATTTTTCTATCTCTGTAAGATAGCTATGACAACTAGGAAAGAGGGCAAATGCATTCAGATTTGATAAGAGTTCCGATACTGAATTTTGAGGTTAACTATGCCTCTGAGTTAATTCAAAACTCTTGGTACTGCTGGGTCCAGTTCAGAGAAACTAAATGCTGGAACATGATGTTATTGTGACTGAACCGAGGAAATTCATGGTTCATTTGGATCCTGGTACATGATTCCACCTAATGAGAGAATCCTTGGTGTGTTTAAACATAAGAGTGGAGCATTAAAAGGCAAGGTTGAAAACCCTTTTATGATTTGACAACATATAAGGTGATTTTGTGCAATGAACAGCGGCAGAAATTACAAACCCCAGTGAACATATACAGTCCAATATGGCACCAGCTGCCAATGCAGATAACACAACGGGCTTTCTTCAGGTTTTAGGACTGCAAGCAAGCTCACAGACACCTGCAATAATGGCTGGATGAAAATGATAATGGCTAAAAATGAAGCAGTGTTACAGAAAAAATTCCAGAACATAATACTAAACTGAGAGCACAGGATGGATTTACAGTGGGAAAATGACATGGGTGAAATGGTTAATATTACCTCTGTCAAAGGGCTCTGAAACAACTCTGCCAATTTAAGATTCAGATACAGAACTGGGTGCAAAATAATGGGTACAGAACAAGAAAAGAACAATGGAAAAATATCTCAACGTATGATTACAGTGGAGAGACTTTTTTATGGACAGACAGAAAGAGTTCTTATTGTTAATAGGGAGAAATGTTTGGAGGCAAAGCTGATATGTCTGATCAGAGAAAACCATTGCTTACATTTATTATTAATAATAATTCAAGAACCTCTTTCGGACTTTTTGTCTGAAAGGGAAAATGAATGAATTTGAGACATTTGGGTCTGAAGATTGGGGAAATATTGCTTAACAGAAAGTAGAACAGTTGTGATGTCATCCTAGAGTGAATGTTTTGAATAATTTATTTTATGGAGCTGGTGTATGGAAAATCGGAAGTCTTCTCTTCTCTTCTCTTCTCTTCTCTTCTCTTCTCTTCTCTTCTCTTCTCTTCTCGTCTCCTCTCTTCTCTTCTCTTTGTCAGTTTGCAAGTCCCCTCCACGGAGGCTGGCCCCTCTCACTGTCCTCGGAGCTTGCATACCGGTAACCTCCTCTGGCTGATATCCAGACAGACCAGGGAGATTTTGATAGGCGACATTTTCCCAAGAGTGGATAAAATGCACAACCCCTCTCTCCTGCTTCCGCAGGGGAAAGAAAATAAGTGAGAAATCTATTTACATGATGTTTATTTCTGACATTACAGCACTACAGAAAAACACATCCTTTCAGTTCAGTTCTTCTAGCACGTCTGACAACCTTCCTGAACATGCGCAGTCGGAAGGTTTCAAGTTACACTCTTCACAAAGACTTATCCAGCCTGTGAACATCCTGGGAAATTCTTCTTTCCCACAGATAGGTGCATCATGTGATGTCAACAAACTGGCTGTCTGCAGCGGTGATGTTTCCATATACTGACACTCTTCTCTTCTCTCCTCTTCTCTCTCTCTCTCTCTCTCTCTCTCTCTCTCTCTCTCTCTCGTTTGGTGTCGTCTGCTCTGGGCTGTTATTGGGGTTCAAAGATTGTGCACACATGAAGGTGGTGGATGGTTGTTGGAAGGAACCTGGGTGAGAGGCAGGCGGAATAAAGGAAAGCTCCTAGATGAGAGCTGGGAAGGCCCATGACTTTCTGTGTGAGACATGGGTTAAGAGCCACCTTTGAGATAGGACCTTTTGTTTTCTCTTCTCTTTTCTCTATGTTTTTGTTTTTATTTAGATTAGTCTCTTTTATTGTATTATGAAAAAGATTTGATAAAAATTTATTTTAAAAAATGAAACAGCTCTGCCAATCTGCACTCAACAGTGTGTTATTCAAACACCCATGATGTGTAAATAACACTCATGTAGTTCATTCCTACTTTCCTTGACCCATTGCTGGTAGGATGGCCATGAGTCCCATCTTACACAGGATGGATGTGTATTTGAAAAGAGGGACAGCCATCTATTTGTAGGAGAGTTTCATTGGAAAGGCTGTGAAGCCCAGTTCAAGGACAAAAAAAGGGAAAGAGCAGGGGCCTTGCAGTTTCTTGCCAGCAGCAGCCTGAGAAGGCTTTTGTCACCTGTGACAAAAACAGCAGCTGTGGAGGCAGAGCATAGCCGTCATGACCAGAGGTACCTTTTTTAACCTGTCCTGAATCTCTCAACATCAGCTCCTTTAGATGCCAATGAGTTCAAATGTTATGAGAGGAGAAAAACTTGTCCCTCTCCGCTTTCACCAAGCCATGCACAATTTCGTAATCTATCATGTCACGTCTTACTTCCCTTTTCTCCATACTAAGTAGTCCCCAAAGCTGTAACCTTTCCCCATAGAGTGTGCATCTCATCTCATCTCGCTTGAGGTACAAAGTATCAGCTTCCCGGGTCAGGATTTATCTTCTTCCTTGGTGCCTGGTGCAAGGAGGAAGACAGACTCTGCGGGAGAAGAGTGGAAGAATCAGAAGATCTGCACAGGGACCAAAAGTTTCATGCTGACAAAGAGAGGAGAGAGGAAACAGCAAATGTGCAAATGTCAGCAGGAGAGAGTTTCTCTCTCCCTGCCTTCAGTTTCCCAGAAGCCATTGAAGTACTTTTGAAAAGAAAGAAGAGAAAAGCTTTTCAAGATGCGGCTGAAAGAAGTGCTGTGCAATAGCCCTAGGCTGGCAAAGGAAGAGACTCAAAGGGAAAGGGACTCGTGCCACATTGCCCACGTTCTGACCCTGGGAGTCAAATGCCAGAGATCTAAGCTACTTAGGGCCACTTTGCAGGTGACAACATTTTCTGTGCAGAAATAATTTCTAGGTAGGAAATTGCATGAGGCCTTGTGTGTGTGAGTCTGCAGGTGTGGAAAATTTATCACATGTATTATTACAGGCTTGTAGGGTGGGAGGGCATCTTTGGGGTTGTCTCCAAGCCAGTGATTTATATCTGTAAAATGGAAATATGCAGAAAAAAGAGACTCTTAAAGGGGCCAAAATAGTTGCACTGATAAGCTAATGACTCCAGCCAAGTGTTACATATCTTTTTGTATGACTAATGGTGCAGGCGACTGGTTGCCACAGAAACTACTAGGTGGAGATATTGATTAGTGCAAGAACCAGAGTGGAGGATGGACTCTCATCTTGGGCAGGATGTAGGATTTTGGATCTTCAACTGAGTTCAACCTGACTTAGGGTGGACCACAGCACCACCTCCGCCATATAAATGTATGATAAGACATTGAGAAGTTGATCTTGGGTCTGCTTGGGATGAAGATGACTAATCCTAGTCCAGGATTCTGTTCACAACAGTGGTCCACCAAATAGTCTTGGAAAGTTCACAAGCAGAGCTAGATGGAAATAGCCATTCCCTATTGCTTAAACCCTACTCCCCCCCAAATTTGGCACAGAGTGGTATATTTCCTCTAAACATAGATTACAGCATTACAGCATCATTACAGCAGCAGCTTGGAATCTGTGCTTGCCTCAGTGTTTTCCAACTTGCGGGTCATGACCACAAGTGGGTCACAAACCATGTGCAAGTGGGTCATAGGCTTTAGAAGTAAACCTCAAATAATTTCTTCTAATCCTTCATGAGTATGATAAGTACCATTTACAACAAGTGACCAAACCTCTTATAGTTTGTAACTGAACATTATAAAGTCTCCAGTCTTGCATTTAACACTTGGGACTTTTCTCTGCTGGCTGGTGGCAGATGTGGTGAATGTCCTCATAAAGGGAGTTGTTTTGAGTGACTATTGCAACTCTCCTCTGCAATCAGTTTCTTGGTATTCTTAAATTCCCATAAACAAAACTGTGACTAACTTTTTGTACATTAATAGGCATATTATGCCTAATATTTTTTTTGCTTGTATTACCTATAAGTCAGGCAATCTTGCAGTTAAAACACATGGAACTGATAGCTGCCAAAGAGCAAGGTCCAACATTTATATGATAATAAATCAACGGGGCATCATACTAAGTAAATTCGGACTTGTGGGGCACCAAATCAAAAAGGTTTCAGATCACTAGCTTAGTAATATTGTGTAGTCTAGTGGGTATGAGACTGAGCTATGAATCAGGAAGTGATATTAAATGTGAATATCACCTCTGCCATGAACACACTAGGTGGTCTTTGCCTCAGTCCTCCCATCTGCAATGCCAGGGATAGATAATACTGCCTTGTCTTATAAAGATATTGTAAGGTATGAGATAATGCATGTGAAGCACTTTAAATACTGGAAAATGCTAAATGGCAATTAAGTGAGCTTGTTCTCAATGCTATTAATAAAAAATCAGATAAATTCAGCATATAAATTAGGGCTATTCTCTCAGTTTTTAGTGTACACAACTATCTCTGCTAATAATAACTGCAATGCAATTTCAGTCAAAGAATAAAAAGGCAGAACGAAACTATACCTTTTGGCACATGCAGGTCCAGAACTACATCAATTCTGGATCATATTGAATTGTTAAGTCAAATATCGTATTGGCCCAAATGTAAGCCGCACCTGAATATAAGCCGTACTTTTAAAATTCAAGGGGGGGGGGGCACAAAAAAAGACAATACATGAATTCCCTTAAAATTCTGCAAGCACTCACATCTGTTCCGTTTTACCCTGTGTCTATTTTAGCAGCGATATCGTAAAAGCCAATTCATAAATTCACATAAGGTTGTGAATTTAAGCCACACTTTAACTTTTCACAGTCAGAATTTGGGGGGGGGGGGAGTGAGGCTTATATTCAGGCCAATTCGGTATAGACTGTATCTAACAAGCATGACATAACATAAAAGAATGTGATGGTATTGGTTGCAGTACAATAATATATTACAATATTTTAATTTAGAAAAACAAATTGATTTTTAATGTGAAACAATAAATTTACTCATTATCCACCGGCATGACTGAACCATTTCCCCCACTCCAATGTCAAATTTACTGCAGTGAGAAACACAATGAGTAATTTAGTATCCAAATTACAGAAACAGTAACTTTGGGGTAGTCACACGGGGAATGATTCACCTATCTTTGCATGTTCACAGGAATAACTAATGAAGGATGAAAGGCAATAAGATGGGTCCTGCTCTTTCAGTAGTGCCCCTTGTACCAGCACAGTGACTAAGGGAGTATTTTTGTGTCCCTTTCAAACTGGCCCCTTGACTCAAGGGAAGACCCTTTCCCCAGCCATGACAACCATCAATACATCACTGCTTCCTGCTGCACTGACTACACTCAGAATGAGGACAGAGTCTCGGCTTTGAATTCTGAGCACATCACTGACTACCAGATAACGACTGCAGAACTATAATTCCATAATCACTTTCAGAGAGACTGGTTTCTGCTTTCTCATTTAAAATGTCACAGCTTGTGTTCACTCTTTTATGCTTTGTACTTTCCATGAACCTCTTTTTCCCAGGACCCATTAGTTGGTTTAAAAGTTTATAACAATCATTAGGGAGTTGTTCGGTGCTAATTGTGCAGTCAGTAAGATGCCTGCCAAGTTCCAACAGCACTTCCCTTCCACAACTCCTCTCCTCATTAAGGTACATTCTCACAGCATCGCCTGCCTACAGAGTGAGGCAAATGCCCTATTTGAAGACGCAGCGCCAGGCTATTCAGTTGGAGGGAGCACACAAGGGCTGCTCTTTGGGGCTATAATAAAAGGAGTGCTAAGAGGCCAAGGTCCAAAGATCAAGCTGTGTGTTTGGAATTTCTTTTGCCTAGGATTCTGGGCTGCCAGAGACAAGGGGCTCATAGCTGGTGCTTAAAATTTAATATTGCACATCCCCACTGGGAGAAAAGCTGGGGTACAGCACTGTAAGCTTATTTGATAGAATCAGCCTTATCCCTCCCTCTGGGTCCCTGGAAGAAAAACTGGTGTCAGATCAAAGGGAAAAATTGAGGATGAAAAGCTATTTCAAGTTCCTAGTCAGCCATAGGCTTATTATTCTCCTTTGGACGAGACATTGTTCTCCAGCCTTCTTTCCACATTTGTAAACAGAGACCATAATGATTTATCCTAAAGCAAGGGTGGTGAACCCCAGGACAGAATGTTCCCCTTTTGGCCTCAGTATATTTTCCTTAGGACTGATCTGAGGCCATGCCCAGATTCCTAGACCAAACCCCTTTCCCCCAGACCACACAACTCACCAGCCCTGCTCTGTGCTCTCCTTGAGTGCTTCTGCCTGGCTGGACTGTGTCCTGCAAACTGCGATGGAGGATGGTGAGGTGGCTGTTTGTATATAGAAACCTCTGATGTCTGTGAGGCTGGAATGTAGTCTGCTGTGCAAAGGTAAGGGACATATCAATTGCTCCACCCACTTCTAGCCACACCCACTTTTGCCTCTGGTTCCACTGCTCACTGGCAGGGTGCCAATGATGGAATGCAGGCCCCGGGTTGAAAAAAATTCCCCACTCCTAAACAGTTGTTGTGAGGATGAACAAAATGAAGATGGTGATGCAATACCAAGCAGGAATTTGAACCGCAAGTTTCCTGTTCTATGGGCTAGTGAGTTGCAGAATGGAAAACAACATGTAACTCTCAGGTGTGCAAATGTTACCGTGTCCACTTCAAGCAGCCCATCCCTTCCTCAAATTTTGGATTCTGCATCTGTGAAATTGCTGCCATTCCTGGTCATTATTTGTCCTTTACAGTTCCTGTGTCTGACCCTGTCTCTTGGTTGCTCTTGACTCCTGACTCCTAGCTCTCAGCTATTGGCTCCACCCTTAGTTTGGTATCATGTGAAAATTTGATAAACACCTTTCTATGCCTTTGTCCAAGGCAGTTGTATGGATGCTGAACTACAATGGTGCTAGGACTGAAGACCATGGCACCTCACTTGCCACATCTCTTGTAGTTTGGTGAGAAGCCACTCCTGAGCACTCTTGCAGTCTTTGGGGTTGGGCCATCAAGTTAAAAGCAAAACAAGGCTCGTTTCCTTTTTGGTGGGAAAGGCAAAGACTACTGCAAGACCCCAGGATATGCCATTTCTTTTCAACCCATGAAGGCAAGTGTTACAAGATCACATCAGAAGATATCCAGGAGGTGCCGGATTTTAACACAAGATAAGAGGAAGCAGCTGGCTGTGTAGCTACATGCAATACATGCAGATGGTGGTAACCATCTTGATGAAACATTGCTACCCATTCAATTGATTAGTTTGCTTCTGGGGTTGTTGTTGGTTTTTTTTTTTTTTTTTTTGCCAGAACAGGGTTTATTCTGCATCAATTGTTCTTTTTGTGATAACAACTTATTTTTCATTTACAATATTTCATTTTGGGGGGCGGGCAGGCGGAATATATCAAGAGTAACCCACACACCCTGCCAGTCACTTTGATCATATTTCCTCTTATGGCCCAACTAGTTTACCCTTGCATTATTTATTTTTTCCTTCTTTTAAAAATATCCCATACAGGGCTTCCATAAGGCTGCCTCCTCCTGCAGGAGCCAGAAAGCTAATCCTATGCATCATCTAAAATTAGGTGGCTGGTGGCCAGAGGAAGGGCCTTTTCAGTGATGGCACCCCTGCATATGAAATGCTTTTCCTGGGGAACTTTCCACAGAACCTAATCATGTATTTCCCAACAAAGATCCTTTCACTGCCTTCCAATATATCAACTACATTGTTTTAATTTGATAAAATTTTTGATGTGTCTTTTTAACTGGCGTTCTTAAACCTGTTCAGCTGCATTTTCTATTCATGAATATAATTATACGACGGTGTTTTAGTTTTTATAATGACTTGCGAGCGGCTCTGAGTCTTTAAGCTGAAGAGTGCCTTATAAATGTCTTCATAAATAATAAATAAAATATGCTTTTGATGACTGGCAGAACAAATCAGACCAGAGAGTAATTTGTAACTAGCTTCTTCGGATAACAAGATATTTGGATAAGCTGGTGTGCTGCTTAATGCAATATTAAATTGTTTGGGAACTGCATGAAACTTATCCCCCCCCCTCCGTTAACAAGTAATGCTGAATACTTGATATAGGGAACTGGCATATATAAATATATATGCAAAGAAAAAAGCCCCTCATCTCACATTAGTGAATGAACTCTATGGACCTCGTGACCAGAAGATGCACTTTGGGCAATATAACTGTACTTCCCCGTGGGAATCCCAGCATTCATCCTGGCCTGGGTGCAATGTGGTGTCAGACCTGGAGGGCACTGTAATCCCTTGTCACGAGACGTGGCTCCTTTGTGCTCTTGCTGCTCCTTCGCTTGGCCTCCGCTTTCTCTTCTATACTCTCCTCGTGGCACTGTATGGATTAAATGTGATCTTTTCCCTTGCTTCCGAGGATTAAGCATGTTATCCCCCTGCAGTCATTATGCAGGCAGCTTTCCCTTTTCATTTCAAAAGATGCTTTTCATTAGAAAATGTCCCTTTCCCAGCCCTTTTAAAAGAGAGCCAGTGGTGAAGCTGGAAAAGAGCCAGCAGCTAAGCAAAAGGTATCGGCTGGTGTGGCTCTCATCATTGCTCATTAAAGAGCACAGGGAAGGGACATTGCTGGTTCTGATCTCACACATATCACCATGCAACATATTCTGTATATATATGTGTATGTGTGTGTGTGTGTGTGTGTGTGTATATATATACGAAAGCAAATATATATATATATATATATATATGCAGGTTTTGGTGTCCTCGGGTGTCTTCCCGTGTAAAAGTTGGGGTGTCTAGGCCCACTTTTACACGGGAAGACACCCGAGGACACCAAAACCTGCATTCCTGTACCCGTGAAAATCTACGAAAGCATATATATATATATATATCCCATCAATGTGTAATACATCAGCTAGAAACCAAAGACCCCACCACTATAGTCAACAATTTGCAAACAGAGACAGCATGGTGGCAGAGCAGGGCAAGGGTCACTATAACACAACCAAGAATATTTTCTAGAATAAAGTTGGAGCTGATACCTGCCTGATACATATGCCACAGGGCACTTCTGTATGACCTGTTTATTGAACATTCATTCTGATTTGTTTTCAGGGAGGCTACACAATTTTGACTATTCACTGAGCATTCATTGTGATTTGATTTCAGGGAGGTTACATGATGTTGCCTCAAGCAAGTGTTGTCCCACACTTTCCAGTGTATTTTCCTATCATTTATTATTCCAAAATTCTGATAGGGGTGGGGGAAGCAAGTGGACACAGGTTTGTTGTGCATGAGCTCCAAATCAACTTTAACTGTTCAAACTGAATTTGCTGGTATGTGCCCATAGGCCATGTGCAGAGGCCTGTATTATGCCTTCGCATGTTTCAAGTCTGCACCTAAACACTGAAATCAGCCTCTGGTCTCGCTCAAAGGAAGCCTTTAAAGGTAAAAGTAAAGGGACCCCTGTCAATTAAGTCCAGTCGCGAACGACTCTGGGGTTGCGGTGCTCATCTCGCTTTACAGGCCAAGGGAGCCGGCATTTGTCTGCTTCCGCAGACAGTTTTTTCCGGGTCATAGTTATGAGCAAAACCAAGATCCCTGTGTTATGTATTGTAATGAATCCTGCTATCAGTTTTGCTGTCAGATGATCATTGTGAGATACTTTGAGGTAGTACCTGGCCAGAATCTTGGACTTGACAAAGAAGTGTTCATAGCCAGGATATTTTATGGATGTGTTTCTATGGGAGCTTGTTGTTGGACAAATAGGAAATGAAAGGGGGCCTGCCTCTCTCCCCTGACTCTTAGCTAAGGTTGGTATAGTCTCACCTGTCCCCACCATACTCCAGAAACTGGAAGGTAAAATCTGCACCAGGATGCTTGCTGTACAGGGGAACACGTATGATTCTAAATCATGCAGGGAACCTCCACAACTACAACAGGTTCCTTATATGCATCACTGTGGTGGGGTCAGCCAGCACACCCTCTCTCTCCCTCGCGTGATTCTGATTGCATGAATTCAACACCTGAATAATGCTTAAGGCAGACATGAGAGATGGACCAAGTCAAAGAAAGCTAAGTTTGGGTTCTGTAAGAAAACAGCATTTGGGGGTGCTGGCTGCCTGTCTCTACATATCTTACCTCTAGTAGTGTACTGTATATGAGTGTCTGTTGGAGCATTTAAGCTGTGGCTCCAGTTGTGTTCAACTCAATTGTTACAAAATGCCATAAGCCTCTAGCCAAATGCTGCATTCCTGGAACTTCTCAACTACTGGTAAGAATAGCTTACCGGTAATTGTTCATTGTCAACACAAGAACTTTTCAATAACTTGTGAGTTCACTAGGAACATAGGAAGCTGCTTTCTATAGAACCAAATTCTCACTCCATCTAGCTTAGGGTGCTTCCACATCCAAATTAGCTTCTCTGCCAGTGAGCTGCGGCCCTTTCTTTACACCAATATAGTAGCCAATATTGTGCCAATATTGTGCCTCCAATCATCCTTGACCATTCCCCATCCTGGCTGAGGCTGATGGGAGTACAACTTCTGGTTGGCCACTGTGAGAACAGGATGCTTGACTGGAATTGGCCATTGATCTTATCCAACACACTTCCCTCATGTCCTTTGTCTTTAAAACATTTCATGAAAGATTCCTAAACTTTTCCTCCATAAGACCTCTACAGAGATTGATCTCTGTCTATAGCTATATTTAGTCTTCACCTGTAACAAAAAGCCTAGATCATTTATGGAATTGATTTGGGCAAATTAGAATGAATTCTCCTTTAAAATTTGAGGGAAATCCTATATTTCCATCTGCACACCCTAACTAGGCAGCCTTCTGTCATTAGACTGGATTAGTCTCATCTATTTTTTTAGTGGGTAATACATTCTTTTCTACAATGATTCAGGACAGATATTGAAGATATTCTGTCACTAGATGGCAGTGTGAGGTACATTTTTGACAGAGCAGATGGAGCAAGGGAGGGATGCCTCCAACTGGGAAGAGGAGAAGCAGGAAAGACAGAAGGTGAATTCTCATTGACTTGCATTCTCCCTATAGTGGAATCTTGAATTCACATATTCCTTCAGAGATACTCATTTGTTCTTGAAGCTAAACTGAAAAACAATAACAACAAATACTTAGTGGTTATTGTGTAATGGTAGTTGATTTAATTCTTTAGTTGTATGTGTGTGTTTTGTTTTCCTTTAAATCTGGGATGCTTTTACAACAACATCAACAGCATTCTTCTGAACCACAAGAGATGGTCATAAATTGAAATAGTCACATTGTCAGACAAATGGCTATCAGTGAGACCTTATTGGTTTTTAAAGGTAAAGGTAAAGGTACCCCTGCCCGTACGGGCCAGTCTTGCCAGACTCTGGGGTTGTGCGCCCATCTCACTCAAGAGGCCAGGGGCCAGCGCTGTCCGAAGACACTTCCGGGTCACGTGGCCAGCGTGACATCGCTGCTCTGGCGAGCCAGAGCCGCACACGGAAACGCCGTTTACCTTCCCGCTGGTAAGCGGTCCCTATTTATCTACTTGCACCCGGAGGTGCTTTCGAACTGCTAGGTTGGCAGGCGCTGGGACCGAGCAGCGGGGGCGCACCCCGCCGCAGGGATTCGAACCGCCGACCTTTCGATCGGCAAGTCCTAGGCGCTGAGGCTTTAACCCACAGCGCCACCTGCATCCCTCTCATATTGGTTTTTACTGGGCATCTATTGCACAAATCTTCATGTACTCACTCCCATTGACATAGTCACTGTACAGAGAAACATGTTCTGGATTGCATGCACTCTTAGAGAATGCCAATATGTGTACACAAATCCATTCCCAAATATATGCCTTAGGAGGACTGAAACCTGATTAAAGAAACCTTAGCTGATTAATCCTATGGATGTTAGTTGACTCAACTATTAATTTATCTGCATGCATTTGTACATGAAAAAAAATATGTTCAGGAATTTTCTCAATTAAAGGCATGGCAGCCAGGCAGTTTGCTGGGACATCCCTAGGAAACATACCAGGTCAGACTTGAAGCAATTTCATTGAATGCTGGTCCATTTATGGGCACAATCGAAAGTTTTTTGAGCTAATTCTAAATGGCTTGGAATCTTAGTACATAAAAGACAGGCCCCACCCACAAGAACCTGCCCAACTCTTATGTCCATCATCTTTCTTTGAGGCCACCTTAGGCAGGTGGTGACTGGAAAACAGAACTATTGCAGTTGTGGCTCCCTAGAATGTGGAACATCTCTCCCAGAAAGGCTTATCTGGTGCCAGTTTTGATAACCAGATAAAGACCTTTTGATTTATTCAGGCCTGTTCTGTATATTTTAGACCACTAATATTTTATTTAACTTTGTTTATCAATAAGTAACCCTGCCAGCCTGCCAGAAGAAGGGTGCTGTATAAATATTATGATAGGAGAAGATAAAATAAAAAAGAAATAATTCTAAGAAAGGAGACTGTCTTCAGGTGACACATACATGCGGTTGCAGCAGAACTCGTATTATAAAAGACACCTCTGCTCTCTCACACAGCAAGGAATGCCTCTTCTAAGAAGACACTTGCCATCTACAGTTTTTATAAGCAGCTGCTTTGGATGTTCAACTCTGAATAGGAAAACAAGGTATAAGTACTTTAAAATATATATATTCATATCACTTCCATGTCCAATTAATCAGAGGCACCTTTTCTTCTTCTTAGTGTATAGCTAAATGAAGGAATTCACTGCCACAAGCAGTAGTGATGACCAACTGCTTTTGAAATTGGCTGCATTATAAAAAGTAAATTCATAAAATAGGCAGCAAAGAAAAGCATGGAACTATAGGCTGTAAAACCTCTAAGATGTGTCCTTCCAAGTGAGTTCCAAAACTCTTTAGAAGTTCTTTCCGAAATTTCACTCTTTTCCCAGCATAAGAAAAGACCACACATTTGGTAAGTTTAAAAATGGTTTGCTTACAAATTCTTCAAAGGTCCGATTCATGTGCTTTTCCATAGATCAGTCAGAATAGTTGCACAGGCAGAATAACTTAGCTTAGTTCTAAAATTTCCCTAATAGGAAAGAGGCTGGTGAAAGCCACATAGCTAAGCTGGAGCAACCAGCTCAGACCACACTGATTTCTCAGGTAGACTGGGAAGGGAACAAAGGCTTGATCACCTATTTCCTCCCATTTAGGGGGAAGTGACATAGCTAAGCAATACACAAACCCCTTTATGCATTAATTAGACAAGCAGGTTGGCTATATGAGGCTGGCTATCCTACAAAAAGCAGAGTATAATATGATATTTCTCTGAAGTTCAAAGAAACAGCACCCAAGACTACATTACTTGTTTCTAGGTAAAATGTGTCTGCCAAAATAAGAGCGTATGGCTCATTCAGGGTGAACCAACAGTTAGCTGATCTAGCCGTGGGCTCTCAAGGGTTGGGTTAAACTCAGTATTCCATCGCCTGTCATGCTCTTCACTCTCTGGGAAATGGGTACAATAGTGGTAGATAACTCATGGGCTTTGAGAAGTCAGAGTTTAACAACAAAACCTTAATGACAAATGGTTAGGAACAATCCTTCTGGAACTGAAACGCCTTGTAATGGAACATGAGTTCTATAAGCAGTATTTCATTTGGTGGCAGGCTAGAAGAGACATCAGCTGCCCAGAGGATTAATGTGTAATCTTTGCCTTGTATGTACAGCAGGCAAAGTATGTGGCAGTCAATAACACACTCAATTCCAGTGCTCACTGCTGGCCTTCTCCTCCAGTAATTAGATTGGGAAATGATGAACTGAGGGTTTGTTGGCATTTGCATGCTGGCTGGTGAGTACTAATCAGCAGGGGAAAACAGTGTGCTTCTTAATTGGAAAGCACAATCAGCTTCAGCTAAGGAGGGAGCAGGTTCCTCACTCTGCATGGCAATTGGATATTATCTGCAGCTGGATCTGCACTTTGCTCCCTCGTTTTGTGTCATGCACTTTAATGCATGTATTCTCACATCTTTACACTAATTCATCTCCCCTGTCATTTTGCCTGCAGCTGGTTCTTAGCTCCTTTTCCTTTGCAGGGCCAGCACTGTATGATCCTCCAGCCCCCACCAATAGCTTTGCACATCTCTTCCTTCTTCACATTTGCTTAAACCCTTGTGTTTCTGAATCTCCGTCTGAAAACAGAAGGCGCTCAACTGGTTCTGGGATGGGTTGTGCACTTTCCTTGAAGGAGCAGATTCATAGCCTGGGGTTTTTCCTGGATCCATGGCTGTCACTTGAAGCTCAGGTGGGTGCGTAGCACCTTCTGCTAGTTTTGGTTGATGGCCCAGCTGTGTCCCTATTTGGACAGGGATAACCAAGCTTCATTAGTTTGTGCTCTGGCAAGCTCCAGATTAGATTACTGCAATGAACTATACACGGGGCTGCCTTGAAGACAGTTTGGAAACTGCAGCTGGTGCAGAATGCAATGGCCAAATGTTTTGAACATATAACACACATCCTGGTCTGATTACACTGTCTGGCTCTACATTTATAGAGCCAATTCAAAGTGCTAGTTTAAACTATACAGACTGTGGTAGAATCTACACACATATAAAAAACGTTCTGAAAATGCTTTTTAAAAAAAAAGTGTTTTAAAAAAACACATTGAATTTTCCATAAGGCTCACCATCACCATCTAGTGTCATATTGTATATTGCACTTAAAACACAAAATGTTTAGTTTGCAGCTCTATAGCTGAGTCCTTTTACAGCTCTGGACACCAATGCCTGATGCAAAGCTTCTCCATCATGAACCTACCTACATCAAATAAAGGTCAGCATCCAAGACTTTCATATGAAAGAAGGTACCTGACGAAGCCAAGAAGTTACACAGCTAATCTTGGGCTACCACTGCTGTTGTTATTTTAAAGGAGAATGGGCAGATTTCCATAGAAAAGAGCTGGCAACTTTTATTACTGTAGAAGTGAGTATGCTTATTGTGAGATCTTGGAAATCAGTTTATTTGGAAAGATGGCATATCAGGTGTAGGATATTGAGCTATTGGAGAAATTAACTGGGAAGGGTTAGAGCTGCAGAAGGCAATGAAGAAAGAGGTGATTTTCATGAGGTTTTGTTTGACTTTATTGCCTATATGGATATCACATAGAATTGATGGCTTCCAGGTTCCCATGGCAGAGACACGTTTGGTCCTTAAGATGACATCACCGAAGAGAGTCTTTGAACTGAGTCTTAAATACTGCAGTTCTTCCATTTGTTCTTGTTTTGTGTTTTATGGTGATTGCTGTTGTATAGAACCTGGGAAAGGAAAAAGAAAGAAAGGAAAACTATATTACAAATTGGGTGTTTTTTTCACACAACACCCAGCTGACTATGCAATAATATATAATAAACAAGAGATGCAAAATCGTATGATGTACTGACAAACAAAACAGGTGTTGCTGGAGCTAGAAATGACAGTGGTTCTTATTTATACAATAGGACATAGCCTTGTGCCATAGGGCTGAATGTTAGGAGGGCAGCTTAGTCCATGACTGCTGTGGGGCTTGCAATATGCAGTCGGGAGTTCAAGAGAAGTGTGACCATTTCAGGATTGGGCATGACAAATCCTGTTGTGGCAAAGCAAGCTACCAGAGCGGATAGGACAGAGGCCAATGGCAGAACTAATAGGCAGGCTGGTACTCCATCTGTGGTGCCAGCAGATTAAGCAAGATTAAGAAGCTTGCAAGGAGACTGGCTGGATGTGGGTCAGCTGATGTCAGCAGCTGCAGGTGCTGTAGCCTCTGCCTGGAAAAAAGTAACCACAGATTACTGTTCTAGTTTCTGACGACATCATGCATTCCTTTAATTCATGTATTGAATCTCCTATTTCCGCCCAATTCCATGGCCAGCCCTTGGGAGTGCTAACAAAAGTACATTTAGGGAAAAAAGCAACAATGAAAGGTTAAGGGCGCAGTTTTCTGCTTCTGGGGCTCTGCAAAGTGGTGGAGCCCCCGCCACATTCGTATGTGGTGGCAGACGCATGGGGCAGGACAGTTAGGCCAGGTCCCTGCACCAGATTCAGCCTGGTGCAATGATCAGGTCTGGATTGGACCCAGTGCCTGCCACAGGGATGGGCCTTGGTAATATACTGCCCTGTGCAAGGCCATTTGATGCCTCCCCCTACCCACCCTTACGGCACTGGCTTAAGCCAAGCTTTGGGAAGCAGGTGCAAGACTCTGGCAGGGTCCTAGAGCACCCCCACCTCCTTCCCAAAGTCCATTAAGTGCTTGCAGTGTTGGTGCTGACCTTTAAAGCCCTAAACGGCCTCGGTCCTGTATACCTGAAGGTGCGTCTCAACCCCCATCGTTCAGCCCGGACACTGAGATCCAGCGCCGAGGGTCTTCTGGCAGTTCCCTCACTGCGAGAAGTGAGGTTACAGGGAACCAGACAGAGGGCCTTCTCGGTAGTGGCGCCTACCCTGTGGAACACCCTCCCTTCAGATGTGAAGGAAATAAGCAGCTATCCTATCTTTAAAAGACATCTGAAGGCAGCCCTGTTTAGGGAAGTTTTTAATATTTAATGCTGTATTGTTTTTAACACTCGATTGGGAGCTGCCCAGAGTGGCTGGGGAAACTAAGCCAGATGGGCAGGGTATAAATAAATTATTATTATTATTATTATTATTATTGCGATCCACCCATAGTTAAAAGTAGAAGTTGGCAAATGTGTCCTCTTTTTTGCTCTTCAAAATATGGCAACGGTCGCTTGCCCAGTGCGACCTTACCATTCACACTGCCCTAAATCTGCCTTTGCTGGTCAGAGACCTGCTCAGAATCTAGTGGATCTCATGGCAACTCAGCTCAGCCCCACCCACTCCCTGCTCTCAAAATGGCTTTCCATTGATAGCACTGCCACCCACTCACAGAGCAGGAGGCTGTCTCAACTGAGGGAGCTGAGCAAAGGGACGCCTCCGCTCAACCCAAGCCCCCAGCACCCCAACATAAGGGATTGATGGGTTGCTCTTTTAGACTGCAGACAGAAAAGGAGTGCTTATTTTAAGGGTGAAAACAGAGACGATATCAAAGAGAGCTGATAGCAAACCTGTAAGCCATAAAGTGAGTCCAGTACAGACAAAGCCCAATGCTAGCTTGGCTAGCTAGCCCTGCCCCCAGATGATGCTTCCCACCTTTTTATTTTTAAAAGGGCTGCTTGAATATTTCCACCTTTATCTCTTCATTTCTCCCATACTGCTTACAAAATAAAACTGACGTTAGACTTCCAAAGTGCTCTGGGACCGTCAACACAGCCTCTCTGCTTGGCTTGGTTCTGCTTCAAACTTGCAGAATCAATTTCACCCACCTCTCACCCCCAGTGACCACAGAAAGCAATCGGTACATTTGGGTACTGATGACAGTAAGGGTACTTCTAGAGATGCATCAGTATCCTAAAAATCTGCTTCCTTGACAGTGTTGAAAATGATTTGAGAGAGGCATTGCTTCTCCTCAAATACACACATATTTCTTTGGTCTCACAGTCATCTCTGATCAAACAATTTTTGCAGGTTCCTGAAACCATATCAAAACCTGTTAAACCTGTTTATCAGAAGTGGATGTGAAATGAGTGTATTCACCACAGGCAGTTATCTGTCTTTCAAATCCCCTTCAACACTCTGAGAAAACAACATCGCTGTCTCCCGCTGTACAGTAGTTTCTTCTTAGATCCTTCTCTGGGAATCATGGTTTGAGATCTATGGCACCTGACACTGACAGTTATTCCTTTTGCAGTAATGAGTTCCAGAGGAGTTGCTGTATTTGTCTGTTTCAGCAAAACCAGCAAAAAGTCTTGTGGCACCCTAAAGACTGGTAAACTTACAACGGCATAACCTTTCCTTGACTACATCAGATGCATGGTGAAACGATAACTAGTGAGAGACAAATCACTGGTCTCATAAACTAACCTACATCTTTTGAAGTTGTGTCCATTATTTTTTCTTTTGGCTCCTTCTCATCTTGTGTCTCTGAGCCTCACCACCCCCTGTCATATAACAGTCTAAGGCCATGTGAATCCATAGAGCTCATCAGACATCTAATCCCACAGCCTGACTTTAATGGTTGGTGTGCCTCTCTTTCTCTTCATCCTCTGGGAGAAATTCCCCTCTGGAGAATCAATAATTGCACACAGTGAGATTGGCATTGGGCAGGAGGTTTAGTGCAATCCATTAATACATGATTTTTAAAAAAGCAAAAAAAGAAAGAAAACCAAAACCCTCTCACCCAGTAAAGCAGAGCTACTTTTCAGTTTGTTTGTAAATGCATTTGGGAAACTGAAAGGTGGAATGGATTTCATATAAATGCCAATGACCCACAGTCAATTTGCTTTAATCTGCTAATATAGTAGAGGCCGAAATGTATTATTACCTTTGAATATATTACTTTGAAATGCAAATTATAAGAACATCTGTGTAATCTCTAGGGTGAAAGGACAAAAGATAGCTAATAACAAGAAAAAAAACCATATTTACCCATAACCTTTTTATATCATCAAATAGTAATATGGGCTCTGTCCTCCTGAGGTGGCTGATTCTACTCAATATACCTTTAGCCTTTCAAATAGTAAAGTTCTGGTCTCATATCTCTTCTCCACCAAGAGAGAAGAGGGCAGTGTATACAACATACATTTAAAACACATTCCCCATGCCCCCCAAAAGTAGCCTGAGACCTGAGGTTTGTTAAAGGTGCTGGGAATTGTAGCTCTTTGAGGTGTAAACTACACCTCTCGTGATTCCTTGGAAATGGGGAAATTGTGCTTTAAATATACGGTGTGTACAGCAAAAAAACATGTGAGGCCAAGGTTTTTGCATCATAGGAAGCTGCCTTTTACCAGGTCAGACTATTATTAACATCTTCCCTTTCACCCACTAGCTATTTTCATTTCTGTGCTAGGGATTGGATTGGGACCTTCTGCATACAAAACATGTCACTATAACTCACCAGGCTACAATTATCCCCTCAACTTCCTTCTTGCATATGAATAAGGGATAGTGAACATGGTCAGCTGCCTTTTTAATAGGTCAAACTACAGTGGTACCTCAGGTTAAGAACTTAATTCGTTCCCGAGGTCTGTTCTTAACCTGAAACCGTTCTTAACCCGAGATACCACTTTAGCTAATGGGGCCTCCCACTGCCGCCGTGCAGCGCGATTTCTGTTCTCATCCTGAAGTAAAGTCCTTAACCTGAGGTACTATTTCTGGGTTAGCAGAGTCTGTAACCTAAAGCGTCTGTAACCCAAGGTACTACTGTATTTGTCCATCCAGGATAGTATCCAGCTAAATAGATCTGCTAGTGCAAGGATTTCTGCTTACACAGCAGAACTTGCCTTCCATCTCCTTTTCTCACATACCTCCATTTCATCCTCTCCAAATCTGCTCCCAGAGTGTTCGGGAAACTCACAGAACAGATTTAGAGGGCACCAAGGGTACAGAGAGAGGGGAAGATCCTTCATGCATTCAAAAGTCCCTGCACTTCTAGATCTATCTAGTTGGAGGCTCCCTCTAGACTCTGAAAGGAGTGCACCAGATAAAACTGTAGTTTTGTTTAGACAACTGAGAATAACTATACTTGCTCTTTTATAATCAGTGGTAGTTTTGCAGTTGGCTTGAACAGGAAGAACTATGTACGTAGCTTGCATGCATGTAGCTTTATAAACACCAACATTGTTGAAGTACACAAGCCTTGTCTTAAATACACTGTGAAACAAATCCATATTTGGGTTTCAGCTTTGTACATTCCCAGTCGTATGAGGGGGAAGAGCAAGGCTATGTTCTCTGGCCCCTCTCCTTCGATTGCATCCCCCTGCTGGATGTAAAATGACCGCAGTGGGAAGCTTTCTGTACTCATCATGGAAGCTCTCTGTGCAATTCAGAATCCTGTGCGATTAACATATGGAGACGGCGAGGCGAGGCATGGGAGCATGATGGAGGAGTGGGGTCAGCCAAGGGGTGGGATGGGGGTGGGAAGTGAATGCTCAAATAGGGCTTATGTCACACACTTTTCTGGCATGTGGAGAACTGCTATTTGATTCACTGAAGTATGAAAGAAGAAAACATTTTTGAAAAAGATCCTTTGCACCTCACTAAACAATATCTTGGTTTTGCTGTGCAAGATATCTCATCGGAGAGCATTTTCCCCTTGTTTAAGGTGTATAAGAAATCTAGGAACTTGGGGGTACCTTAACACAGCATGAAATTGGTCTTGTTTAGCCACTCTTGCAGTAAATATAGAGCCGATTCAAGATTTTGTGCTGTCTAAGAGCTGTCAAAAGCATGCATCAACTGTTCAATCAACTATGTATAGAATTCATGGAGGAAGTGCTGTCACACAGCATAAAACAGGGCCATATCAACTGTGTCCCATTTATTTTAAAAATGAATGCACACCCCTATAAAGGCATATAACTGATTGGTGGGGCAGCCACGTATGCACAGGCAAAACCCAGGAAATGCAGCAGCAGGAGAGAGGTTGCAGATCTGCATAACATTTGCACAATATTTCACCATATTGAGGATGACTGTGACCTGGATAATTGCTGAGCCTACTGTCCAGGTGCTAACTGTTGATGGGGAAACCTCAAGGTTCTGTTGAAGGCTACTGGAGCGTAGGACACAGTAATTAGGCTATCCCTGTCCAGATAAAGGCACAGCTGGACCACCAGCCAAAGCTGACAGAAGGCACTCCCTGCTCCTGAGGTCACCTGGGCCTCAAGCAACAGTAATGGGTCCAGGAGCACCCCCAAGCTCCTTAAGAGGGAGTGTAACCCCCTGAGGAACAGGCATTTCCCCATCCGTCTAGACTAGGGAACTACGGTAATGACTAATTTCCCAAGCAAATACCTCATCAGAAAACTGGCCTAGTTTATTTTTTCACATTTGCTGAATCCAGGGGTTTGGTGTCTGGAACTCAGAAACTCATAACACAGGAGTGTCTGGTACCCACAAACTCATAACAATATACAGTTGTACCTCGGAAGCTGAATGAAATCCATTCCAGAAGTCCGTTTGACTTCCAAAACATTTGGAAGCCAAGGCATGGCTTCCAATTGGCTGCAGGAAGCTCCTGCAGCCAATCAGAAGCCACAGAAGTCACGTCGGACGATTGGGTTCCAATGAACGTTCGCAAACTGGAACACTCACTTCCAGGTTTGTGGCATTCGGGAGCCAAATCGTTCGACTCGCAAGGCGTTTGGGATCCAAGGTATGACTGTATTTAGAAATGCACACACAGAGATGAAATACTATTTCAATATGTATTTTGTGATGGAATATGTGCTTGAATACAATTTTCCTGTATATTTCCCCCCTTAAAAAATACCGATACATGTGGAGCTAGGACATAATGGATTTACCCAACTCTACAATTCTATGATTCTATGAATGAACACATAGACGGATCCACCCATTTGTACATGAAACTGCTGGTGTCTAGGACTCCCCATCACATATAACACATTGAAATCCTTTTGGATGAAGGATGGTTTCTAAGCCATTTAAATGAATGAATGAATGAATGTTCACTCTAAGGGGCTGTGATGTTTTGAAGCTAGAACAACCCTTTGAGATAAGGAAGTGTCAGTTTAAAGGAAGTACACCTGACAATTCATCTACTAAAATGCAAAGATCCACTTCTTTTCCATCCTGGAGTCCTCAATGACACTCTCCCTTTGTAAATTTTGTGTAGGCCGCTTTTTGCATTCAGTTTTAATAAGTTGAGCTTAGAGATTAAAGCTTTGGGGAAAAGAAAGAAAGAAAAGAAAAATGAATTAAGCCACTGAGAATGCAAATAATGCCATTGATAATAGGACCTTTTGTCTCTTCCCTTCATTCTCTGCCTCCTTACAGTTTCTTCCCTATTACAGCCTTGCATTGTTTCCTCATTTCTCTTTTGCATTTTTAGCTAAGCTCTGAATAACATGTCTGTGTTATGTAATCCTCAGACATATAATTAATTAAGAGTGGCTCTGCTAGGAAAGCTAGCTGAGGAGTTAATCCGTTCCTCGGCATTAATGCTAGTTGTTTTTTCCTTCTAAGACCTCGGCGATGAAAGCCTGAAGCTGCTATACAATTTAGAGATATCCAGGACCTCTTTGGTATTTACCGAGAGTGATTCTAAGCTAAAAAAAGGATTAGTGCTCTATAAACATACATAGTCGGTGCCTTATCGTTGGGAACTGACCCTGAATTGCTTATTTTAAACACTTATTCCTACAAACTCCTGCCCCCTCCCACAGAACAGGTGGAGGTGGGAGGAAGACTTTGCAAGTGGCTATTCTCGATGAGGAGAAAGACTTTGCCCTTTTGCCTTCCCTTGGCAGTGGGAGGTGGGTATTTAACTAGGATGCTTAAGGGTGTAAAGTAGAGGTGGGGAATATTTGGCCTGTGGTTGGACTTCAGTTCCCATCAGCACCAGCCAGCATGGCTAGGCTTCAGGGCTGATGAAAACTGATGTCCAGATGGCCAGGTTTTTGACCCTAGCTCCTTGGGCAGCTCTTGGTTAGTTTGGCACTCATTTCTTCCCAGGCCCATCTCCATGTTGTGAGGGCCTCCTGCAGATACCATCTTATCAGGAGGTCCTTAAGAACATAAGAAGAAAATCTATTAAAAAAAAAATGAAGTTTTGAGATATTTTAAAGGAAATTTGACAAAATCTATACTTCCGACATTTTCCCGGACATTTCAGCAATTTCCACCTGGACACTGTTTCCGATGGCCGAATCCCGTCTATGTCCAGGAAATTCCAGACGTATGGCAGCCCTACGCAGCAGTCTATCAGGTACAGGTGGGAAATCTGAAAGCAGGACCTGAGCACAAGTACCCTGTCTCCTCCAGCAACTGGCATTCAGAAGTAGACTGCCTCCAACAGTGAAGACAGGGTATAACTATCATTGCTAGCTGCCATGAAGCCTAGTAGCCATTCCATTCAATGTAGGAACTGGGCATTTAGTCTTGTGGCACCTGTCCTTTGGAATACTAGACAGGTGTCATCTCTTTGACACCTATGGAAGGCATTCCTCTTTCAATAAGTCTTTAAAGTTTATCTCTTTCCTCGTATACATCTGTACTGGGTTTGTTTTTAAGGTCTTTTAAAGGTGTTTCAAATATGTTTTTAGTGCTTTAGTGTTTTTAATGCTTTATCACCTGAGCTTCTTTGGGAGGAGGTATGGGATATAACTCAATCAATCAATCAATCAATCAATCAATCAATCAGCAAGCTATCTGCATGCTGGGACCAATAGGAATTCCCATTCCACAATCCAAATAGGCCCCTGACGAGCCCCATCCGCACTGCCCTTCCAGATCCCTTTTGATGATCCCACATTATCCTGAAATTAGATATGCTATTTAATGAATGCCATAGACTGCAGTAGTCTGCAGACCCTCCAAGTGTCCCTATTTTCCAGGAATGTCCCTGATTTCTGATTTGATCCCAGAATATCCTGCTTTTCTTTAGGATGTTCCTATGTTCACTGGAGAAATGTTGGAGGGTATGGAGTTATCCAACCCCCAAGCCGTCTGAAGGCAATCCTGTATACGGAAGACTTTTTAAAAAAATGTTTAATGTTTTGTTATGTTGGAAGCTGCCCAAAGTGCTGAGACAAGTCAATAAGATGTGTTGGGGTATAAATAGTAAAATTATCACTATGGAATGGGACGTCCCTATTTTCATCAGAGAAATGTTGGAGGGTATGAGAATGACAGTAGCTCCTTTGTTGTCTAAAAGTGATGATGCAATGGCCTTAGCAGATTCACATGCAGACCTGCCTTGGACGTCAGTCCTAGTTCTAATTTCACTTTTCATGTCATACCATATAAGGCATTGCCTGTCTTTGGGGATATTATTATTATTATTATTAGCCATTCAGCAGCAGGCCCCAGGGTGGCTTACAATAATCTAAAATTCGACATGAAAAACAGTTAAAACAAATCACCAGCACAGGAAAAGGATTCCTCCATACATGTGCAGTGACACTGAAAGGGTACAAGTGCCCCAAATTTGGAATGACCCCCTCCACAAATTTGAGCCTTCACAAATTCAAGCTGCCCCCCTTCTCTAAGTTTTTGGAGCCAATTAAAAAGTTATTTATTAACCCAGGCCTTTGGGTGATTAATTGGCCTCTCTGCCTGCTGCTATGTAGATTATTTATTCTGCTACTCTTTCACAATTTTACAGTTTGTTGATGTGTTATCAATGGTTTATTGTTGGTTATCTATTTCATCTGGCAATCCCAACCCTCTCCGGGATCATCTTGTATGACGAAGAGTGAGACAAACATTCTGAATGAATGAATGTCTAGAAGATCCCTTTGTGCTTCATTTTTGCTTGCTTTTTAATTCAGTTAAGAGATACCCTTTAAATAGGTCACAGAGCGCAGGGACCATGCAATTTAAGGGGTGGTTTGATTAAGGAAGACATAGGTTGAGCGCTCTTGAGTCATCACTTTCAGGATAAAGGCACTCATCCAGACTTGCCTCTCAGGGGCATTAAACTCAGGGGGTTCAGAGACATGAATTCATTTGGGGCCAGCTGTCTGAGGCCATGAGGCTTGGAAGATGGTAACTCAGACAGGCCTCCTTCAACACATATTGGATAGATCAGCTGTGAAGATCAAGGGCCAGAACTGGTTACTCCTTTGTACTTCTGAGGCAGTGTGGGCTCCACGCTGTAAGGAAATGAAGATGGAGATAGATTCTGCAGTGTCTCATCCTATTAGGTTAGTGGTTCCATATAAATTAAAGTTTCAACTCATTGGAGATCCTTCAATACTTGTCTGTGAATTGCAACTGTACTTGTTTCACTGTAATTTAATGGCTGATCTATTATTGTAATAACAATAAAGTAAAGAATTTGTCTCTCCTCTTTACTCACAAAGGACGTTAATCACATCCACATTGATTAATGTTATAAGTTGGAAAATAAAATTATTTTAAAATCTTCAGTAGTTCAGTCACTGTCCGCATGTTGGCTGCCATGCAGCAACTTCCAGTGTTTGACAGCCAACATGCAGTCTTAGTATATTTGACATGAAATAGTAGATGTCAACACTGGACTATATCAGAAATGCAGCAATCAACATTTGACAATATCTGACAACAGACATGCAGTAAACATTTAGTAAATGTTGTATTAATTTATTCAGTCAGTCAACCGAAACAGACACATTTCAGATTTTTATTCAGGGATCTGGATGTCAGATTCCTGAGGTAAAAAATAAAAATCAAACCACCAATTTTAAAAATGTTCAGTGTGTGCCAGAGTTGGAGAACTTTCATGCCACAATGAATCAATCTCTTTATTTCAACTGAATGCTTTTAAATTGAAAAATTCACTTTTCACAAAGTTGCTGTTTCCTGTTGAAAAAAGCCAAGCAATAAGTAATTCACAGCCACTTGCTTTCTAATTTCACAACTGCCTGGTACAGACTAGATGTTCTCTCTCTCCACCATGCTGATCCTCACATTAACCAGCTGAGCCTTACAAGCTACACAACTCTTTTCTGCCTAATTAATGGTCTTTTCTGATTAATGATCAGTTCACCTGCGATGCTTTACCAACAAGAGTGCAGGGAAGACACCAACCTTTGTCGAGGCTGCATCCATGTTTATTTTATTGGTTGCTGTGTCTCAGCATGTGTACAGGTTGCAAAAAACCAAAAGAAAGTGTGATCTTCACATGTGTTTCTCTTTGCCCCTTCTCATTGTCCTTCATTTGTCTGTTTTAATCATTCCTTCTTGTCTTGCTCCTTTTCATTTGCCAGGACTGCTTAACCCTCATTGCAGGTGCTGATTAGCATTACAGAACTGCCTGAGAATAGAACAGTTTGTACTTTCAAATGTGTTCCCTGCTGGTGAAATGCTGTTGGGTTGATAGCCCTGGAGACTGAACTCTTGTATTTTTCAATAGAACAGATAACAGGCAGAGCTGCAATATCAGTCGTTATATGGACCCTGCCTATCGGCCAGTTTGTCTCAATACATGGCTGCTTCTGTTATCAGCATGTGACTTTTACCCTTCTGCTGCCAGATGTTTCATGTGTAGATGGAAATATTGTGTGGATGCTATCCCCTCCCCTTCAAACTTTCCTCTGGATTGCAATTATGTGTGAACTAGGAATATTAGGATACACTTCACAACAATGTCCTTAAACACAATATTGACAAAGCGTGTTCTCATTAAAGGAGAGCACGGGTTGCGGATGGGGCCAAACAAGACACCCTCATGGTTATTCAGGCAAGTTAGGATCAAGGGCTTGGATCAGATTGGTGGATGTAGTTACTGGGGTAAAATTGATGTTGCCAATTTTAGGGGTGGGATCAGAGGTTATTTAAGCAAGGTCCACAGCTTGTTCTTTCTCTTTCGCTGTGGACACCGGATCTGCACCGGAGTGATTTCAGCGAAAGTTTGGGTCGTATTATCTCCCCCTTCTCCCTTTCCTCTTCTCTCCTTGCTTTACTGCTGTAGCTTTTCTTTTATTTTATCCGTTCCTTACTGTTTTATCCCTTCTATGGTCCTGGTAGCTACACTTAGCTGCCTTTAGGCGGGGGGGGGGGGCTCCTGGCCCCGGGTAGCTTACGGCCCGGTTTCTCGGCTGAGCCAGAGGACCTGGGCCGGGGGTACGATCTTGCCAGCCTCCCTCTGCCAGCCGAGAGTTGCCGCCCTCCTCGAGGGTCCCTGCGGCTCCCAGGGATCGCCCTGCGGCCTTGCAGGCCCGGCCGGGCCTTTGATTTTATTGCCCCCCTCGCCTTTCCCGGGCTTTCTGAGACACCGGGGGAGGCCCCCTACCCCCTTTGATTGGCCTCCAGGAGCTGGGAGCGGGGCTCCGGTTCCCCGTGGGCTGGACGCGCGCAGGGTGCGTGAGGGGCGGCCGGAGCGCCGCGCCGTGTCGGAGGATCGCTGCCCCGCCGTTCGGGCCTGCGGGTGCCGGGGTCGCGCCGCGGCCTCTTGCCTTGCTCTGGCCTTCGGAGGCGCCGGGGAGGCCCTGACCGGCCTCCAGAGGCGGCGAGCGAGGCCCTGATTCCCCGGGCACCGGTCAGGCGGGGCGCACGCACAGGGCTGCTGGTGTGCCGCGCCGCGTCGGGTACTCTTGGCCCACTGTGGAGGCCTGCGGGCGCCAGGATCGGGCCGCGGCCTGGGTTTTGGCCTGACTGGGGCCTTCTCCTTCCCTCCCCCCATCTTACTCAATTCCCGGGACTTCGCTGGCGCTGCGGGTGGCTGCCTGGCCGTTGGGGCGACTTACCTCGCCCTAGAGCGGGCTCTTTGGAGTTGTCCTCCACTGCTGGTGGCAGGCGCGCGTGGGCATTGGGCCCTAACGGGCTGCTGGCAGGCCCCTGGGGGGCCTTGGTTGAGGCAGGCAGCTGGAGGCCCTCCATTTTGAGCTTTAATTTGACGGGAGCGCCATTTTTCCTCTTCTCGGCCACGTGGCAGCATCTAGTGGTCAGGCCTTGTAATTGCAGGGCCTGGTAGCCGCATTGTGCACAGGCAGTGCATACTTAGCCCTCAGTGGTGTCCTCTAGTGGCTGTTGGTATATTGCAGGTCATTAATTCATCACTTGCACTCAGCTTAAATAGCTCAGTTGGTTAAGAGCGTGATGCTGATAAGTCCAAGGTTGCAGGTTTGATCCTCGTAGGGGACAGCTTTTTACTCTTGGTGGTTGATGTTCTTGTCCAGCTGCTTCTGGGTACTACCAAACTGTTACAACATTGGTGGCGAGTGGGTTGCCTCCTACCTGCTGGTTATTTAGTTTTATTATTTGTTGTCCTAATTTTATTTTAGCAATATAATTTCCTCTACCTATCATTGTTATTGTTTTGGTGACCTTAATATTCCATTTAATTTTAATTTTGATTTTATTTTATACCAGTAGTAGGAATGGCTCCTAAGAAGGCAGCAAGAAGGCCTGATCCAGCCCGCTCTTCAAAGCGGCCTATAAAAGGCCCGTCCCAGGCTGCGCTCTCCTGAGCCTAGCCAGTCGTTGAAACGCATCCAGTCCATGGTCTCAAGTTTGTCTGGTGACCCGGTGGCACTGGCGAGGGTGGAGGCGGAGATGGATGGCTTGATGCACCGCTGCTCAACCCCGTCGACCTCATCTGCGTTCCCGGCTCCCTGGTGGGCGCATCGTCTCCTGCATCATCATCTAGTGAAGAGGAGAGAGAACCATTTTCAGCCAGTGGTTTTTTACCAGACGCACAACAGGCCCAGCCTTCGGTTTTACCTGTGTCACAGGTTGCCGTGCCAAGGGGTCGTGGTCATACCAGGGTTGGTGCCAGAAGGAGGGCATCGACTCGGGGCCATGTTGTGCGGGGTTCACCTGTGCAGCCTCCAGTTGTGGGGAGTTCGATTCCGGGTCATTCACAAGTCTCTTTTCAGTCAGCTACAGGTGCTGTACAACAAGGCGATGCATCAGAATCTTCGGTTGAGGATAGCCTTCCTCTTCCTCCAAAGTCCTCTTCTGGTGGGCACCGCCGCCACAAAAGGGGCTCCAGGAGGCGCTCTAAGAGGAGACGGAGGGACACGTCCTCTGATACAGGTACTTCTTCCCAAAGTTCCAGTAGCGATGAGGGAGCTCCCCTTAAGCTTTATTGGGGCTTCGGGGAGACATCGGGGCTCCCAAAGTGGATTTGGGAGCAGAGGTCCAATTCCCATAGGGCCAAGTATGGGGCTGTGCAAGAGTGTCAGGAAGGGGTCTTGGTGCCAGATGTAAGAGTCTCCACCAACTCAGCTAGGGATATCATTCCTGGTGCCCACTTGTCTGCCAAGTTGCGGTCCAGGATTTTGAATGGCCGTTATGTTGACATTTTTAGCTTGGCCCCTCCACTTGACGGCCAGGAGCCGCTGGATAAGGGCTTTCCCGCCCCTAAGAAATGGGCAATCATAGCAAAAGCGGATAGGACTTTTGAACGCTGGTTAGATAGTTTCCAGGTTTTTGCTGGTGTGATTTCTGCAGCTTATCCCAGGAGGTCTCTGCACTCTGAACAATCTGTCTATTGTTCGTTCGGCCTTTACGATGGCCGGTGAGACTGCTGCGTTATCTTACGACCAGAATTTCAGATGTAGAGCTGCTAAGATCCCAACAGCTCGCTGGGACAGGAAGGACTTGGATGTCTGGACCACTTATGTGGCCCCACGTATTGAGAAGAAGGCTCCTGATTTGTATAAATTCAAGGCTGCCCCTCCTAAAGCAGGGCGCAGGTTGTTTTGCTGGGATTTCAATAAGGGTGTCTGCCAACGGCAATCCTGCAAGTATGCACACTTGTGTGAAAAATGCTCTGGGAGCCATTCAGCATCTGCTTGTGCAGGGGGCCGGCGGCCCTTTCATAGAGGAGGGGGCCCCCAGCAGCCCCCCAAAGCCCCTTCCCAGCCTCCTGCCACTGGAACAGGAAAATTATACCCTTTCATCTTTAGCCTATACTCCGGTACGGCTACAGCCATTACTGTCGTTACTTGAATCTTACCCGGACAGGGAGTCGGCGTCTTATTTGCGTGATGGCTTTTCATTGGGGTTCAGAATCCCAGTGGTTTCAACCCCTGTAGCTAAGAACCCTAGGAATCAGAAATCTGTTAAGGTCATGCCAGTGGTGGCGCGTAGGAAAATTGAAAAAGAACTGGCTTTACGTCGTATGGCCGGTCCTTTTGTCACCCCCCCTTTCCCAATTTGCACATTTCACCCTTGGGTATAGTTCCTAAGAAAGCCCCGGGGGAGTTTCGCCTAATTCATAACCTCTCTCATCCTAGAGGCACGTCAGTAAATGACGTGATTCCCCCGGAGCTGTGTTCGGTGAAGTATGCCTCTCTTGATCACGCGATCAAGATGATAAGGAAGTTCGGGCCTGGTGCCCTACTGGCCAAGTGCGACATCGAACCAGCGTTTCGGCTGTTGCCAATTCATCCTGAGGATTTCTGGTTGCTAGGCTTTCAGTTTGAAGGAGGATTTTATTTTGATAAGGCTATGCCCATGGGCTGCTCGGTAGCCTGTGCGGCTTTTGAGTGTTTCAGCTCATTTTTAGAGTGGGCCTTGCGTGATAGGACCGGTTTGGGCGGAGTCACGCATTATTTGGACGATTTTTTATTGGCCTTGGCGAACAATACGGGGAACTGCGTGGTCTTGCTGCAGGCCTTTGCTTCCTTGGCGGAAGACCTGGGGGTTCCTCTGGCAGCGGAAAAGAACGAGGGTCCTTCCACACAGCTGACTTATTTAGGTATCTTGTTGGATACCGTGGCCCAAACCTCCAGTTTGCCGATCGATAAGATAGCTACTTTGAAAAGAATCATTGAGGAACTGCTCCCATTGAGGAAGGTTACCTTGCGACAGCTTCAGTCGTTGCTAGGTCATTTGAACTTCGCTTGCAGGGGGGTCGCGCCGGGGCGACCATTCTGCTCTCGTTTGGCCAGGCTCACCTCGGGGTTGCGGGCTCCGCAACATAGGGTCCGCCTTTCTGATCAAGTGTGGGCTGACCTCTGCGTTTGGTTGGAATTCCTGGAGGAATTTAATGGCGTGTCATTGTGGCAGGACACTTTGAACCTCCACAATGATTTTCAAGTGCACTCTGACGCAGCAGGGTCGCTGGGTTTCGGCCTGTTATGGGATGGTAGGTGGTGTGCTGAGCACTGGCCTCCTGCTTGGCGCGGGGAAGCGATAACTCGAGACCTAACTTTTCTTGAGTTTTTTCCCATAGTAGTGGCAGTACACTTGTGGGTTGAGCACTCCAGGGACCATCGGGTTTGTTTTTGGTCAGATAAAAATGGGATAATATACAGTCATACCTCAGGTTAAATATGCTTCAGGTTGAGCGTTTTCAAGTTACGCTCCACGGCGACCTGGAAGTAATGGAGCACATTACTTCCCGGTTTCGCTGCTCGTGCATGTGCAGACGCTCAAAATGATGTCATGTGCATGTGCAGAAGCGGCAAAACATGACCCGTGCATGCACAGACGTGCAGTCGCGTCTTACATACTACTCAGGATGTGAATGGGGCTCCGGAACGGATCCCGTTCGCATCCAGAGGTACCACTGTACGTGTATGTATCACTGGATCAAAATATGCCTGAGAATAAAAACACGGAGAAAATCTAGAGATTGAAAAATGATCAACCTGGATCCCATGGCACCATGGCCCAAAATACTAGAGGCAGTACACCGTTGGGTGCTTCGCCTGAGCCCAAGGAATCAAGTATCTCTTTGGTTCAACAGTGCAGAGAACACTGCAGGTGGAGCAAAGGACCACAATTCAAAAGAGATGTGCCCATCTTCAGGTCAGAGGTAGGTTCTTTAAGAGTCTGCAGTACTTCAGCAAAGGGGATTGAGAATAAGAATGGGGGACTGGTGGCAGAAACTTCAAAAGGCCTCTGTCCAGGCCTCCTCAGAACAAATTGCCTACTGGGAGCTGCCCTTCATGTTGTGTCCACTAACTTGCCTATTGTCTGCCTTTGCTTCATTGCCCGCCTTGGGTTGCTGGCCTTGTTGCTGCACCATCAGACTTCATGAATATCCACCACTAGCTAATTGGAACATTAAGTTCCATGTGCAAGGGACTGAAGTCTAGGCTGAGGAGCATGACTTTGTCTAGGACTGTAATTCTATGCACACTTACTTCATAGTAAGCCTTATTAAGCAGCAAAACTTTCTTCCAGATTAACATATGTAAGATTGCACTGCTAATATCTTCTGGGTCCTAAATTACATCCTCATCTACTCCAGCTGAGCCCCTCAGGCTTTCTTTCAGGATGGATGACAAGGTATGATAGAAAGGCAAATACAGCCTGGAAGAGACATGGACTTGGACCCTGTCAGCGTGAAAAAGCAGCAGTTGAAATGACTGACTGTCTCAATGGGAAACATGCCACTTTTGCAATGAGATTTATGGACATATGCTTTCTTTCTCCAAAATGGATGCACGGGCTTCTCAGCAAATAAACAAGACAGCAGGCGAATCAAGAGTAAAAAAACACCCTGTCAGCGACATGAGGAAATGGCTGAAGATTTTCCATGACAGACAGCTTTGATTTTTAATGCAATAGCATTTTCTAAAAGAACAGGGTCACCGAAGATTTTCCAACTGTCTTGCTTCCAACCAAACATGGCTTGAAATGGTAAAGTTCATATTCTAGATTTAAATGATTGCCACTTCCAGAATCTCATGTGCTCCATCACTTAAGGTTGTAATCCTGACCACACTGACTAGGAAATGTCTCAGTGAACTCAGGGGAACTTACTTTTGAGCAAATATAATTAGGATCATACTGCATGAATATGTACCCTGCATGCATTATCTCTCTTTTATTTAAAAGGCCATGGTTATGGCCTCACAAATGTCAGGCAAACCTTTCTAGATTGCACTGCTTCAAACTGCAAGGAAGGGTTTTTACATGTGCTGATGCCAAACAATAAAATAAACATAATTCTGCACATAGAAAACTGGCATGTCAGGGAGGATGATAGACTAGACTTGTTAATTTGTCTCAGCCTCTCAGTGGCTTTTGATAGCCTCCTAGAGTGGCTCTCTGAGTTAGGGGTCATTGGCACTGCTTTGTGGTGGTTCCAGTCCTACTTGGATGGCCTTTTCCTGAGGGTGATGCTTGAGGAGTGCTCTTCGGTCCTGTGGAACCTTCAGTGTGGGATTCTTCAGGGTTTGATTTTATCTCCCATGCTGTTTAACATCTACCTGAAACTGCTGAGTGGGGTCACAAAGAGCTTTGGAGTATATTTTCAACAATATGCTGAATGTGGTTCTCACTGTGAAAAAATGTTCCGCACAACTGTTCATACATGAGGGGGAAAATAAATGTTCTTTGAATCTCTCCCATATTTGTAGGTCTGCTTAAGTGGCTTAGCTTTCAAACTACAGTGGTACCTCAGGCTAAGAACTTAAATCATTCTGGAGCTCCGTTCTTAACCTGAAACTGTCCTTAACCTGAGGTGCCACTTTAGCTAATGGGGCCTCCCGCTGCTGCTGCGGCGTATCATTTCTGTTCTCACCCTGAAGCAAAGTTCTTAACCTGAGGTACTGTTTCTGGGTTAGCAGAGTCTGTAACCTGAAGCATCTGTAACCCGAGGTACCACTGTACAGATCTGAACAAAGTTTTGGGCTAGGAATTGTTTCCAGGGTGTATCAGGTGCCTGGAGAGTCCCACCTTATGCTTAACAGTGATATTTGCAGGGCAGAGATAATTAATTGATCTGGCTACAATGGGATTTTGAGCAAATAGGGCAGGCCATGTGAGACTTTACTTCATATTAAAGAGAAGATTTAGGCAGAGACATGATAGGTCAAGGGAATTATGCATACTTATGATAAAGGGTAAAATGGCTTCTCATAAAGATAATTAAGGAAGCTGTTTGGCTTAGTACAGAATTGGTTGAGGAGAAAATTTTCAGGATCTCTAACAACCGAAAGCACACCTGTGTTTCCCAGCAATACTTGAGATATTTAAATGGATTAATTGGCATGTACAGCAGCCAATTGTTAAGATGCTTCCTTGATGATCTGCATGGTTTCCTGATGGTTCACTCCTCTGGCCAGAACTGGGTTTCACAATTCTCCTTAAGCAAGTTATGGGTGAAGGCTATCCACTAGCATCTGTGCCACGTACAGCATGCTCAATGCAAATGTAATTGCAGGCGTACATGGAACTTACCGGGAACCATGACCCAAGTGTATTACAACTGTTTAACAAGATCTTGAGCAGTTTAATATCCTACATTTTGTTTGCTCACATATTCATGCCCTTATAATATCCGGTCTAAAGCCTTTTTTAAAAAGTGTCATCCATACCTGTGAAGCACTGCCAAAACCTTCTGCTCACTCTTTGTGCAGAAGATCAATATCAAGAGGAGGAGAGGAAATTCTCTTATGTTTGGCCTTTGGCTTCTGCTAGCTGTTGTGTGCAAAGGGCACAGCCTTTAAAATCTCCAATTCTGATTGCAGTACCTGCCACCTTTTCCATCTGTGATGGAAAATATGTGGAATTAATACATGGGTTTATTTTTAATTTTGGTATTTGAGCTCTGCTGGGTTCTTTTTTAAACACTTAACAGGATGTTTTGTTTCCCCATTGCGCTGCTTTAAATGTGGTTCATTATTGTATTTTCTATTTGATTTTCATTTGTAATGTTTCATTTTGATATTTTTAAATGTTGTATTTGATGTTTTAAGATATGCTATGAACCACTTTATTTATTCAGAAATGAATGTGATCCAGCTATGCTGATTTTGATGTATTAAGCTGATCTACTGATTTGTGATTTTTTTTATTTGTTCTATGAATTTTTATACTGCTCAGCACCTTGATATTTTTTTTCTTAATATTGAACTGTATACAGGTTTCACAAACAAATAAAAATATTTTAAATAAATAAATAAAATAAAGATGATAAATGGCCAAACTGGAGGCCACAGCTCTAGCTTTCCTTGGGGAAGACAGAAGTGGTGGTGGGTTATAGCAGATATGGGGGACCTTTGGTTTCCCAGATGTTGCTGAATTATTACTTCCATCATCTCCAGCAAGCATGACCAATGGCCAAAGAAGGTGAGAGTTGTAGTTCAGCAAAAACTGGAGGGTCCACATCTGAGTCATAGGTTCAGGAACAGATACTGTTGTAAATGTCAAGCAGAAAGCAAGGGAGAATGTCAAAAATAAAGAAAGGATATCGAGACTGTGTTATTTGATAGAAGGGACCTCTGGATGGAAATCTACTGAGTTGTGTTAAACCAAGAATCAAAACGGATGTATTGGGACAGTTCAGGATAAACGAGGACAACCCTTTAAAATGCCTCTGGCAAATTTAATTTGATCTCTCAGAGTCAGAAACTGTTCCAGGTCCAGCTCCAAACATGTGCCAGAATTCTCGAAAGGACATTGCCTGAAGGATCATGTTCCTGGGAATTTATGTAAATAAGTCTTCTTATTTAAGAAGCAGCTTTCTTCTAGAAATGGATCAGAGGAATCACATTTTCAACATCTCCAGTTCCTGTTAGCTGAAAATGAGCAAAGCTTTAACCATGTGTCCTGACTTTCTCTTCTTTCCTTTCCTAAATAGCATTCAAAGATTGCTGGATGCAGTTTCTCAGCAGAGCATTCTGCAGAAGTCCTGGTTTGAATCCTGCCACTGTCTTGTGATCATGTCATAGGAATAGGGTTGCCATATTTCAAAAAATAAAAACCATTTACTCTTTTGTTGGTAGCTGCCCAGAGTGGTGGCTGGGGTACCCCAATAAAATGAGTGGCTAGCAAATAAGTAAGTAAGTAAGTAAGTAAGTAAGTAAGTAAGTAAGTAAGTATTCTCCAGTAACTGATACACTGGTCAACAACAAATTTGTTGTCTGCATTTTTTCAGTTGATTTAGGACGAATCTGATGCGCTGAAGCCAAAAATCACACTGGTTTTGCTTAATCAGGTCAAATTTTTGAGCTATGGCCACATGTCGTTTTTGTTCACATGTACGCTTGTGTGGAGCATTTTAGAAGACGTTGGTGGGGGTAAAATGCCATGTTGAATAATTGTTTTGATTGGAAATGATTATTTTAATGACAAGAAGTATTCAGGTCCAATAGTTCTGGGTGATTATGTTGAAAAGGGATCAGTTTGAAGTCATAAAACCTCAAAATCTTCCACAAATTGGTGCGGCAAAGCATAAAGTTGGGGGATCGAAACTAAGTTAATGGGGCAGCTGCCCCACAAAGAATTGTCAAAGGACTCTGCCAAACTGTTGGCATCCAGATTGAAGGAAAAAAACCTCCTCTCTGACAGTGCTCGCATCAGCTTCTTCCGCAACAGGCATCAAGAGTGCCTCCGTTTTTTCTCGGAAGAGAAGGACTTGGTGTACTGTACAGATATTGCGCAGCTTCTGCTCAAGCTTGGAGTGCCACAGTATGAACCCAAAGATTGAAGACTGTTCATTGACAGCAGCAAGCGATCACTGAAATGTGTTCTGCTACACAACGACAACCAGTTTGCCTCTATACCCCTGGCTCACTCGAGTACACTGAAGGAGAACTATGAAGCGGTGAAGTATGTGCTGGAGAAAATTAGTTATGATCAGCATAAGTGGTTTATTTGTGTTGACCTGAAGATGGTGAACTTTTTGTTGGGACAACAGTCTGGCTTCACCAAGTACCCATGTTTTCTGTGCATGTGGTATAGTAGGGACCGTGCTCAGCATTACACGAAGAAGGACTGGCCTGTGTGGGAGGAATTGGTGCTTTGCAAAGAAAGGAACGTCATCAACGACCCTCTGGTGGACAGAGACAGAATACTCTTCCCACCGCTGCACATCAAGCTCGGCTTAATCAAGCAGTTCACCAAGGTTCTGGACAAGGATGGTGACTGCTTCACTTACTTGTGCCAGGCTTTTCCAGGATTGACCATGGAGAAGTTGAAAGCTGGCATCTTTGACGGTCCTCAGATCTGTCAGCTCATCAGAGATCCAGAGTTTGGAAACTCAATGAACGAAGTGGAACTGGAAGCATGGAAGGCATTTGTTCTGGTAGTGAAGAACTTTCTTGGCAACAATAAGGCCAGAAACTACGCAGAACTTGTCAACAACATGCTGACTGCTTTCAGAAACCTGGGCTGCAACATGAGCGTCAAGATGCACTACCTATTTTCACATATGGACCAGTTTCCTGAGAACCTGGGTTCAAGGAGTGACGAGCAGGGGGAGAGATTCCATCAGGACATGAAAGAGATGGAGACCAGGTATCAGGATCGCTGGGACGCAGTCATGATAGCTGACTACTGTTGGACTCTGAAGAGAGACCTCCCTGCCGCTGAGCATTCCAGAAGTTCCAAGAAACGGAAGTTCAAGCCCTGAAGTTTGAAAAATGGTGAAGCAACATGCAATTTACGTGTACTTACCTTTATCAATGCCCACCATTCAGTTTACAGCAATCGATGTTTCTATCAGGTAATCAATATATATTGTTGGAAAAACATTTTTTTCTCTTAAAAACATATTTAGGATGATATGTGTTGACAAAAATCAGGTGATAATGCCACAAAAATGTAATCGATTTTGTCACAACATCTGATTTTTTTCAAAACATAGCACAAAAACCTGACCTGATGGAGAGAAACGGATGCCATTTCCTGATTCAGAAGTGTAAAAATACCCTAAATCACTTGTAGAAATCTAGACAACATTCAAAAAGTAAAAAATTGTTGCCCAGTAATCAGAGTCCAGCCCAGCCTTCGACATAATATGCTAGTGTTTCTATATATGAGCTCCATTTGAAGTTTGAAGTGTTGCAGATATAGCTATACTAGCTCAGTGCAAGCTAAGTTTATATTTCATACCCAAACTCTAGGCATTGCAGTAAACATATTTCACAGGGAACCTTCAAAGGTGAGCAGAAATCCTTTGAATGTCACACTTTGGAAACAATTATAATTTTTCAAAATGCTTATTTCAAGTGGGTACATCTGTGAATTCACTCTCATATGAAGAAATGAAAGGCAACAAACACCTGCATTGGACTCCATTAAGGAAGGGAAATCTCTCCTGCTGACATTTACTGAAGAGGTGAGTGAGGCAGAGATCATAATTTGCTGATTAAAAAACTAATCCTCGTCTTAAGGTCAGAAAGCATCAATGAAATGCCAGATAATATGAGGAAAGAACATGATGACCTGTCAAATTTTCCAAAACAGAGCCTCAAAGAAAATAATAGCTACAAAGCTTGTTGAAATAAGGCTTGAGGATGTTGATTTAAACATAAACAGTGGAGTATCTAAGACTGCCCAGACTTTACCTTTATCTTTGTGATGAAAGATAATGGCTTGGTTTGGAGGTATGCTAAACTTTTAGCATGAAGAGAGTGTGACACAGTGACCTTGGCTTGCACAGTTTCCCTTCTGGCAAAGGTAGAAGAAGGAGTTTGGAGCCTTTTAGATGTAGATTATTCAGTTTAACCCAACAAATTGCAGTTAATCATAACTATAGCTTTTAAAAAAAAAAAAACTAGCCAACTTCAAACCATGGTGTTTGAGAAGGACGAGCAAAGCCACCTGCTCTTGGTGGCCTGGGCATCCCTCTGATTATCAATGTGGTTGGGCTGGAAGGGAAATGCTGAAATGAAGGTGAGTCAGAGGAGATGTTCTTGCAAACACCATGGCTGCATAAAAGGTTAGCCACTGGGAGCAAAACCGCAGTTGCAGACCCTCTTGGTGTCCCTATTTTCCAGGGATGTCTCTGATTTAGAGAAGCTGCCCTGGTTTCTTGATTTGATGCTGGAATGTCTGGCTTTTCCTTAGTAAAGGTAAAGGGACCCCTGACCGTTAGGTCAGTTGTGGACAACTTTGGGGTTGCAGCTTTATTGGCCGAGGGAGCTGGCGTCCAGCTTCCGGGTCATGTGGCCAGCATGACTAAGCCGCTTCTGGCGAACCAGAGCAGCGCACAGAAACGCCGTTTATCTTCCCACCAGAGCGGTACCTATTTATCTATTTGCACTTTGATGTGCTTTCGAATTGCTAGGTGGGCAGGAGCAGGGACCGAGCAACGGGAGCTCACCCCATCGTGGGGATTTGAACTGCCAACCTTCTGATCAGCAAGTCCTAGGCTCTGTGGTTTAACCCACAGCGCCACCCACTTTTCCTTAGGAAAACCCAGTAAGATGTATGAGGTATAAATAGTAAAATTATCATTATGCAATGGGACGTCCCTATTTTCATTGGAGAAATGTTGGAGGGTATGCAGTTGTTGGCTGAGAGAAAAGCAGGAGTGAGGATCTAAGGAGAGATAAAAGGAATGCAAGTATGAATGAAGTTGGGAAGAAATTTTGTTCAAATAAGAATAAAGAACAGAGAGGAAACCAGAGGAGGGAGAAGAGGGGAATTAAATTACACAATTGGGAGGAGAGCTAGGAAATAAATGTGGTGTGTAGTTTGGTGTAAAGAGCCAGTGGGAGAAAGGATCCCACCCTTTCTTGTAACCTAGGAAGTTCCCAGTCACAATCTGAAGTAAGAGAAAGTAGGGCTTATTTCTAAGTATGGAACTTGTTTGGGGGTTGGCATAGGCTTGTGGCATTCCAAAGCAAGTCCTCAAATGTCTGCGTATGCCCAATAGTGTGTAGTCAGTGGGACAGAAACCATGCCAATCATATGCTGATTTGGGAGGTATTTTTGAGACTGCAAGTTTCTTCCACCCTCCTTAGCTATTTAATCAGGCACTGCTGCAGAAACGGCCAAGTGATATTCTTTATTTTGTCTTCTTGTGGAAGGTTAGTCTTCATTATAATACTCATGCTTCAAGATCCCATACTCTCTTGTCCTAATTGGATATTTTTAGGCCTTTCCTGGGACATAAAATTAGGCTTGCAATTAAAATGATAAGGCAGGAACTTCCTGCACTGGGCTGACCATTATCTGTCGTCGCTCCTTACATACGTTGCTGAAGAATAACTTGTATATGTCATATTCACATGTCTAAAAATTAATGACTATTTATGATGTGAAGTTTTTAAAAAAGAAATCTAGACACCCTCATTCAAGATTTATTTTGATATGTATTACACACACACACACACACAAGGTCTGGGCTGAAAATGAACTATTAGTCTCTAATTTAGTTAATTCCCTCTCCCCATCCTCTTTCATTATACAGGTAAGCTGATAGCCCTGTGTTTCTTGCTAATTGTACCATAATACCTGCCATCTGCTATTATATGCCAGGTTTGAGGGGGGCACAGCTGTATGGAGAACACTTAAGACACAACTGCAGGGTTTTAGAGATACTTATAACTTCTGCAACAATGAATCTCTACTAATTAGTGCAGGAAATAAATGTTTATGGTGTAGAAAATGACAATGTCTACATTTATCAGCCAGCTAATAACTCACTCTTCTAAGATTTTAGGACCAAACTACACATTATGAATAGAAATGAATTTTTTTTAGAGGGTACAAGGGGGGTGGCCAGTTGTTGGTGCCTTTGCAGGCACCTGACTTCATTTGGATGAACCTCTGGATTTCTTTGTGACTTATTTACATATCTAGTAAATGCTTTTTCAAGTATCAAGTGCCACATCTGTGAGAAGCGTTAAGAGACTATTTTAGCAGATGCCTGATAAGTACTTGGGACTGATACAGGACTGCTATACACCAGTGGGTTTTGTTTCCTTGCAGGTTTATTTTGCAATATGTCATTGCTGCAATAACAGTACATTAGTGGTGGATTTATCCTGGACCATCCATGCATCATTCCACTTTATTAAATTGTTCTGTGATGCTTCCCCATGTTACTGCATCATTGCCCTCTTGAGGTGACCTCTATAACACAACAAAAGCAGGACAACACTCCTCACTCCCTGCCTCCAGAACATCTGCAGTATGAACAGTTATGTGCAGGATTTCAGCAGGAAGCTATTGGACATGCATAAATGGGAAATGAAGCAGGATGTAGACCCCAACACTTTTGCAGGTGCAAATAACACTGAAAGTGAGGTTGTGTATAACTCCCCTGACACCATCCTGAACACAGATAATCATGAATGCGGAATAAAAAGGCACCTGAGCATCATTTGAGAGTCCCCTATGGACTTTTGGCAAAAATTGAGTAGTTCAAGCACACCTCTACTTTTGCAGCTGTTTACATAATAGCTCATTGCAGTCTGTAGAATTTTTTTTTTGCAATATTTTTATTATTTATAAGATTTCTTACCCACCCTTCACCAAAAGGTCTCAGAGTGGGTTACAACAATAGAATACACCACTATGAAAACAGATAAAATCATCACAATTATAAAGCAAGTAGAGCTATTCCAAATGGAGTGGAACAGTATAAATTTTGCAAAAGAGCTGTGTTGCACAAAACAAAATACCTTTACCATCAAAGGCAAGGCTACGGACACACCTCTTCAGCTTATGGCTAAAGCTGTACAATGAAGATGCTAGAACAGCTTTTCTCAACCTTGGGTCCCCAGATGTTGTTGAACTACAATTCTCATCATCCCTAACCACTGGCCATGCTGGCTATAAATGATAGAAGTTGTTGTCCAACAACATCTAGGGACCCAAGGTTGAGAAAGGCTGTGCTAGAGGCACATCTATAGGGAGGGAGTTCCACAATTTAACTGCATAAATGAAGTCAATAATTTTCAGTTTCTTCCTACTCACGATGAGTAGGCCAGTGACTGGTTGCTTCTGCCTCTTCCATTGAGACATATGAGCTATCCTAAGGTTGTTGGGTCCAAAGTACCACATGGGTCATCCTTTGATGGATTTAAGAGCCACTAGCATTAGTGTGAAGGGAAGATGAGATCTATGTCTTCCATTTCAACAGCTTTCAGCTGCCCAATGATAATTTAATGTCTGTCCTTATCTAGCAGATACCATAAAACAGCACATGTTATAAAGAGACAATGGCATTTTGAGGCATGATACATTTTAATGATTTCTCTAGGGTGAGAATATGATTAAATACATAGCCTAACTGTTGGTGCGAACCATTTATAAGATATTATCTCTCATGAACTTTGTTCACATCTCATTATTAATCCAAATGGGATAGCTGGTATTAAAACCCTATATGGATTAGAATATTTTATGTAATTTAAAATAAGCAGGAATAAGTAACAACGAGCACTTGTGTTGATAAGGGCTGTGTTAGAAATCTCTTGACTGGTATTTTTAGATTTTGGATTATTTCTCTGATCTGCCACTACCTTCAAGTTTTCAGCCAGCCAGTAGTCCATCTGTAATATGGGTATAATAGTTTCCCCTTACATCTTTCTTTTGTGTGTCTACCTAACACTATTTACATGGCTTGATTACATTGTTTGGCTCAGAATGGCATATCCAGAGAGCCTGCTTCACATGCAGCAATGAAAACCAAGGGCAGGTTTTCAATAATACAGAACTTTATTTGAGGAGCAATAGTGAATGCGGTGCTCTCCAGATGTTGTTAGACTACAACATGGCCAATGTTCAAGGATGGTGGTCCAAGCTGTAGTCTGGCAACATCCAGAGGGCACCATATTGGCTAGCCCTGAGTTAGAAGAGCACCATCCCTAACTTGGGACCCTCCAAGTATTTTAGAGTACAAGTGATGCCTCTTGGGATGTGATTCATAAATAAAATAATGATGACAACTCCCATCATCACTGACCATTGACTATGGTGAATAGGTCTGATGGGAACCGTACTCCAAAACACCTGGAGGGCATCAGGTTGGGTGAAGGTTGATAAAGGCTTTAAGGTGAATTAGTATGGGTGGTATCAGACTACTTCATACTCAGAGCAGACCCCTTTAAAATCAACGGACTCATACCTAAGGGGTGGAAGAGCATCTGTTTTACATGCAGAAGTTCCTTAGTTCAATCCCCATTATATCCAGGTATGGCTGGAAATTTTCCCCATTGAAAGCCTGGAGAGCCACTTTTAGACAGTGTAAACAGTACTGAGCAATATGGCTCAATGCATGATATTACTTAGTATAAGCATTTCTTATGTAAGTTAGTCATAACTAACTCTGCCCATTGATTCCCATACTGTGTATGATTTAATTGGATACCTCCCTTAATTTTATAAGCTCCAAAATCCACTACAATCTTTGACCAACTTGGTCAAAGATTAATAGAAGATTCACTATAACTAGAGCTCTAAATTTTGCAGCTAGTAATCCAAATTCTCTGTTGAGAAAAGTTGAATTTGTAACCTGCATAAATAATGCAAATTTAGCTGATTTGCAAGTATTTACTTGTTTTGCATAATATAATGCATTCAAAGAACAGTAGAATTACTCTTATCTGTTCCCCCCATCCCTTCAAAATGCTTCTTTGCCAATTTGCACATCCATCATATGTGGAAATAACTTCCTTCTCTTTTTGACATTTCCAACATTTAGAATCCTTTGAATTATTTATTTTATGCAATTTCTTAGGTGTAATACAACAATCATTATAAAAATTCATATCAAATTAGATTTAGGCCTTTTGTTACTCCTACTGAATGACTCACTTTTTTGGGGGGGCCCCAAACAATAAATTTTAAAAAACCTACAGTAAGAACATGTTACTCTAAAATATGAAAAGCACCATCAATTCATACAATTATAGAATTGGAAAACAGCATATATGATCCTGGAATAATGTTAACATTGACTAATTGCATTGACTTGGGTCCAGAAGAATTGTCTCATAGAGTTGGGAAAACACATCTTCTCTGTTTCCTCAGAGAACAGACTACAGCCAATCATGCCATGTGACTGTAGTGTCGCTGCTGCCCACCAGTGCCAGGATGGGGTGGGGCAGAGCAGGGCAGGGCAGCCGTAAGGACAGTGGAGCATTGGTTAGAAGCAATGGGTGCATATGTTCATGCATCTGTGCCATCTGCTGCCAACCCAATGCTCCTTTACCCTTCTTGCCTCCCTGTCTCATTCTATCCTGACTTCAGTGAGAAGCACCAACACTACAACAACTGGGAGGGTGGCACAGCAGTGGTGGCCCATTTGATGTGACACAGCTGACTACTAGAGCTATTGGCCTTAAGTTACAGGAGGTAGGTTTTTTTGGGGGGTTGAATGTTAAGAGAAACATCTTGACAGCAGTGGTGCTCTCGAGGCAGGACTTTGGGGCAAAAATCCAGAGCCCTGCTTGTCAGAAGAAGCAGGAGGATCCCCAAAGGTGGCAGGTCTAGAGCCAGCATGGTGTAGTGGTTAAGAGCGGTAGACTCGTAATCCGGTGAACCAGGTTCAATTCACCGCTCCTCCACATGCAGCTGCTGGGTGACCTTGGGCTAGTCACACTTCTCTGAAGTTTCTCAGCCTCACTCACCTCAAAGAGTGTTTGTTGTGGGGGAGGAAGGGAAAGGAGATTGTTAGCCACTTTGAGACTCCTTCTTCTTCCACAAGTGAACAACTGCACATTGCCACAAGACCATTCGATTCAAAGCTTTTAAACCATATAACCACCACTAAGAGCCATGATGGGCTATCCTATGCTGGAAGTCTTCAAGCAGAGGCTGGACATTCATGTCACCAACCTTCAAGTCTAGCAGCAAATTGGACACAGAGTCTTGAGGCTGTAGTGCCCCAGCTGGTTCAGAGCTTTGAGCAGGTTGTGAGAGATTAGAAGGCCACTGAAACTGATGCTAGCAGGCAGGAGACCACAAAACAACCTCCCATAGCACCAGGGCCTGTAGAGTCAGTGCAAGACCTTACGGGTGTGTCCCTCTGAGCCTGAGGAACCAAATACCTCCCTTGCTGATCTACTGCCACAGGGATCATGCTGGAGGCCATGGAAACATAGGATGAATGCTCATTTTCAGGGCAGAGGGTTGGCTCCTTAAGAGTAAGTTCTCCACAAGGGGGAGGAGCCTGGGACAGGTAGTCTGCAGGCAGAGACTTATAAAGCCTTGGTTTGCATTTGAACATTACTGAAGAAATTTCTGGCCTTGAATTCACTTTTCAAGAGACAAAGATACTTAATTTAGAAACCTATAAAAAGGGCAAACTCTTCTACTATGTAATAATACCACCAAAGGCCAGCACAAAAATAGACTAGCATAACTTAAACATATACAACCAGAATACAACACCATTCCTAAAATTTACAATTAACCATTGACGGTGGTTTTACTTTAACAAACAAACAAACAAACAAACAAACAAACACTCTCTGACATAGCTAGGATTTAATGAGTACTGGGGGGAAACACACGCAAGGGACATTCTTCAGGGCATATAACATGTTTTTTAAATATGGTTGAAATACAAGAAAGCTACTTCTACAAAAATAAAGAAAATGGTTTTACAGTACTTACACTGTATTTTAACTTTGTTTCAATAGTAAAATATTAATTGAAAAAGAGCACATGATAGTCTTGGTAGATCAAGCCAAGGCTCATGTCGTTCACCATTTTGTCTCCAAATAGTCTCCAGCCAGATGGCCATGGGTTGCTATGGGTTGCTCATAAGCAGGGCATGACTGGGGTAGCCAGGAAAGGTGCTCTGCCTCCCACCATGGGCAGACCATTTAGCTGTCATGGCTAATGGCCTTTTGATAGATCTGTCCTCATGAATCTACTAAGCTAATGGGTGTCTCACCACATCTTGTGGTAGCTCATTCCATGTTAATTACGCATTGTGTGAAGAAGTGCTTCCTTTGTCTGCCCTGGACCAATTTCCAATCAATTTCACTGGGTGACCTTGAGTTCTGGTAGTATGCAAAAGAGAGAGAAAGATCTCTCTTTCTATCCACTCTCTCTGTTCTTTTTCTTTTTCTGTAATTTTATCACTCTCTGTGTTCTTCTTTTTTGTGTAATTTTATAAACCTTTATTGTGACCTCCACTTAGTATATATTTTTCTAAATTCAATTCCACTCCATCCCACCTGCCTTCAGCCTTTCCTTGTTTGGAAAGACACTGCAACCCTTCAATCATTTGATCCCTCATTTTTCTACAAATTTTCCAGCTTTATGATTTTCTCTCAGAGAAGTGGTGAAAGCAATCCTAAGCAGTATTGTAAATGTGGGTATGTACTGAACAAAAAAAAAAATTCCTTCCAGTAGCACCTTAAAGACCAACTAAGTCAGTTCTTGGTATGAGCTTTCGTGTGCATGCACACTTCTTCAGATACACAGATGGACTTCCATTTCATGCGGCTTAATGTGGTGCCTTCCATAGTTCCAGTTACAGATAGGTAGCCGTGTTGGTCTGCCATAGTCAAAACAAAAAAAAATTCCTTCCAGTAGCACCTTAAAGACCAACTAAGTCAGTTCTTGGTATGAGCTTTCGTGTGCATGCACACTGTGTATCTGAAGAAGTGTGCATGCACACGAAAGCTCATACCAAGAACTGACTTAGTTGGTCTTTAAGGTGCTACTGGAAGGAATTTATTTTTTTTTTGGACTATGGCAGACCAACACGGCTACCTATCTGTAAGTGGGTATGTACTGTTTCATTTTCCACCCTTTCCTGAATACTTCCCAACACTGAATTTTCCCATTTCACTGCTACAGCACACTGAGCTGGTGGTAGATGTGGTTTTTCCTTTTTGTGTGTGATATTTTCAATATGATCCCAAGATCTCTTTGTACTTTATGCAAAGTAAAGTTGTGGGGTTTTTTGTTTGCCCCCGTCTCTATCACTTTGCACTTATATTGAAGCTCAACTGCTATTCTGTTCCCAATTAATAATGTTTGGAGAGATTTCACTGGAGTTCTCTGCAATCTGTTCAGCTTTGGTGACTTCAGATTTCCTTCCTATTATGTACCTGGAGCTCCACAGAGACCCCACAGAAACCTTAAGATAAATTTACAACAGTCGATCTAGGTAATATCCCTCATTCCTAGCTCTGGTCTTGTTGCCAACCTGACTTTTTGGAAGAGTTAATTGTTTGAACAGTAGCACATTTTTGGAATATGCAATAAGGGTTCCGATTTTGTTTCTCCCTTTCTCTTGCTTGCCTTCCCCCCTCCTAACACAGCTGCTGCCCAGATTTACTTTTTGTTTTGGCCACTATAAGGGGACAACAAACCTTGACAAGTTGGATTGATGGGGCTATTTGGAGACTGAGAGCTTAACAATAATGCAAAGCAGCTGGCACAGGCAGTTTTTCAAGAGGTTGTCAGCATGATAGAATGCCCAGACGGGCAGCCCCCACTCAACAGCAGGACGAGCCATCAGCTTTGAAAGTCAACGCTCGGAAACGCAGTTTTGTTTCTCTTCTTCATCTCTCTTTTTCGCTCTTTTTCTAGTTCACCTCTCTGCACTGCTAGTGCACGATTCTTTAGTCAGATGCTGTGCTGGAAGCCAGAACCAGGGATTTGTTTTCATTAAGGCAACCTGCTGCTAGCAAAATCCAGAAGAATCAGTTACCTTGGAAAGGAGCTCTCTGTGGAGGTTTTTTCTCTCTTTCCTTTTTACACCCCACCAGTGACAGAGGTGGAAAGATGATTAAGGTTTTGAACATGTGAATCCATCACTTCCTCTAAGCTTTCAGAAGGGGGAAGAAGCAGGGGGAACTTGCACCATCACTTTTCTTCACATTGGCTCAGTTCACACGTCACATTAAAACAATGTTAATTGGAAACAAGCTCTGGCTTGATGTGAATGAAAAGTTCTCAGTCTGGTCCTGTAGCTGGTACACTGCCAGGAAATAAGTCAGAGTCCGTCTTTATTGTGATATCCATACTCAGGCTCATGGTTTCTTTCTGAAAAAAGCACCCATGAGTGGTAACCAAGGTTTGTTTACTTCTTGTGTGTGAGTGGTTTGTTTTGTTTGTTTTTAGGCAGGGAAAAACAAACTACAAGTTTGGGGTTTGATGCCGGAATCTGGCTTGTTTCTTGGTGGCATGGCAGCTGTATGAGAAAAAAACTTTTCAGCAGTGTGTATTTGCCTGCTGGGTGTTCACATAATTTGTTACAAACCAGAACTATGTATATATGTTTTGTTTGATTTTCCTTGTATCTTTGGCCACACTTGCCATCCTCTCCTGCCACACCAGTGTGGCATTCCACACCCTTTGAGAACCACTGCTCCAATTCCTTGAACCCTTGAATTTATTTTTGCAAACATAATGCTAACACCATGCACCTTTTGCAATGCAAAATTTAGAGCAGTGTGAATTAGTTTTGTCACATTGCTTTGAGAAATGCGAATTAGGTTGTTTTGTTTTAAAATGAGCAAATTTCACCCTGCCCCCCCCCCCAGTAAGAATTATGGACTAGAAACAAGAAAGGTTTTGTGCATCTGTGGATGAATTGAGACATGGAGAATATTGTGTTGGTTTTCCTGATTATAATGTTAGTGCTTCTGTCCCATTTTCTAAAGTTCCTTTTCTGGTTGTGTTATGGTACTGTGGCTTTTTTGACTGATATACAGGCATGCCATGTAGACATGATGTGAGACAGCAACCAACATCATTGGACAAAATTGCTACTCCTCCACCATTTCCACACATATGTGTTTCTGTTCCCTTACATTTACTCCATGAAAACAGCAGGAAAGAACTTTATGCCCCTAATTTTGTCACTTTACTTCCATGATTTTCTGGATTAAGGGGGCTGCAAACTGATTTCTTCTGGAATCAAATAATGTGGAAATGAATGCTGAACATGCACTATATTCCATTAGTTTTCTGGAAGTGGCTTTTATGTCATGTGAAACCTCAAATACAATGTGGAAATCAACAGCTAGGGAAACATCAAGGAAATGGAATAAATTGCTGGGTGAAGGCAGCCTATCCATAAGATATTACCCAGTTTGCATAATTGGGCATTATCACCACTCAATTCTCCCTGTTGTCTCAAAGAGGCTGTGCCAACCACTGTGTCTCATTGATAGATCTGTTTTAGATCTACAACTGTCTGCATGTCAGGAATCAAAATGGCTGTGTCCAAGTTGCATAGACTTTAATCTTGAAGAATTTGGTTAGCTCTGTAGTTTAGGTGGCAATTCCCCTGTTGGCATGTTGGCAACCTAGTGGGGATTGATCCTGTTCATTTTCAAGAAATAGGAATTTAATTGCATGAGAAAGAGAATCAAATAATCAATTTTCTTCTCCATTTCCAGAACTCATATGCTCAGGCATAAACTTGGATAAATCACCTTTATTTCGGTAAGTCTAATGCAATTACTCTTTGCTGTTGGGGAGAATTTTTACTCTTTTGCCTTGAAGAGAACAGTACAGCATCCCTGCATTCAATATCTCTGCAAAATTGTATTCTAACATGATTAAGGAAGGCTGAAGTACTCCTGTTAAGTAACATTTTCCAGGTCTTGATTTCTCTTCCAATATTTCCGCTGTCAATTAGCCAAAGCAATTTCCGCTGACTAATAAAGCAGTTGGTTAAGCTTATTTTCCAATCAAAACTCACTTAATTTCAGCAAATAACAGTTGGGAGGGAAAGAAAGAATTGATCAAAAAGCATTTAAATAGCCAGCCTTCTCCGGTCTACAGGAAAATCAAACTGTCTGAGAGAAAGTGGAATGGCCATTTCAATCAAGAGCTAATCTGCCAGGGTCCTCACTTTCATATAGAAATTAAAATTCTTTGTGCTTGTTCGGTCACGAGATGCATGGCACTCATAGCCATAATATTCTATGCTGTCAGAGATACTGTTCTTCTGTAACAAGTAGCAGCAGCCCATTCTTTTCTGGACCTGAGAAAAGTGCTTCTCCTTTGAATACATACATCAAAGTCACATCTTTACTGGGCAGAATTTTCAAAAGGAGCTAAAGACACATTTGGTAGCTGGGTGTTAGAGGACACTAGGACTTCAGTTGCCTACAACTCAGAAGAGAACATCCTTTCCCTGTAATACATGTCTGTATTGTATGACCAAAACCCAGTGAGTGGGCATCTTTCAAAAATTATGCCCTACATGTGTGTTTTGTATCTTTGGGATGGGGCGTAGCCGGTTCTGCCACTAGGCAGCCTGAAGTGGCTGCCTGAGGCACAAGGCCTCAAGGCGGCCACCCTGTGGGCACACCATTTGCCCTGCTATCTCTGCCACTGGCTCAGAAGCAGTGTCAGTATCAGGTAAAAGGTAGCATACATAGCATAGCCTCAAGTTTCTCATATTTTTATGTGGATATGTGATTTATTCCCTATTGTCCACTTGATGCATTAGCTTTCTCTGCTATTGAAGGGACACCGGCAGAATATTTGTCTTTCTGTTGACTTGTCTGCAATATATATTTGCTAAAGATCATGTTGGAAAGGATTGCACCCAGCTGTACATTATTGTCACACGTTTACTTGAAAATAGGCTGTCACCGAAGTCAGGAACAACACCCCACCCCCCGACCCATCTAAAGGCTGCTTCACATTGAAACAATTCCACAATGAAAGTGAAATTGTGCCAAGCCCCACATGGACACTGGTCACTTCTGCACCATACTGTTAATTCTGGGGACTGTAGCTTGTTAAAGGTGCTGGAAGTTGTAGCTCTGTGAGGGATAAATGATCGTTCCCAGGGTTCTTTGGGGGATGGCAGGTGCTTTAAATGTGGATGCAACCATAGCCACATATGAAGTATTTGCACTGTTAGGAAACTGTGCAAAGTACAGGCAAGGTTTTGTGTACATGAAAAGCAGCCCTAAAGGTCTTGGAAACCAGCTCCTCCTTGTATTTCTAACATCTAGATGGATTTGAAACATTTCTGCATGGTGCTCACCCCACAGGGAGGGTATTGTTCTCCTCACTCTAACCTTGCTGAGGAACAATCAGCCCTGATTAATTTCTGTCCATGCTTCCAGCTATAGAGAATTCAGAATGCTCTCATGAAGATATGAAGAGGAGAGATATTTTTTGAAATGCAAATTGCAGGAAATAAATTAATAGAGAAGAGTGGGTGATTTCCAGGTATACACACACCCATTTTCACATGTGCAACTGAACAGGTAGGCAGAAACAGACACGTGGGGATAAAAAAACCCCGCACATGAATAAGTGTAGGGGGTCTCATCTTGCTTAATTTGATTCTGGCATTTACTCTACTTTTCTGTTTATGACTGAGTGGTGTAGACAAAATGCGGAAGACTACAAGAAGCCAATAGAATTTTTCGACTCTAATCTTGTCATTCATTTCTAGTTTGCAAAAAATCTTCTTCAGCTATAGCTTTCTTCTAAGAAGCGCCTGATACCCAGCCATATCTGTTTGAAGAATGTTTGTCACAGACAGGTTGGATGCCATGGAATGGTGGGAGAAACCAGCTGGGGAATTAAGAAGGGAAGAAGACTCAGAGCCTGGGGATTGGTGGTGGGATGATGATGAGTGGTCCCATGTTGTTCAACACAAGCAAAGAATGCCCACATAGGGCTTATAACGGTGGAATCTACACCCATATAAAAACCGTTCTGAAAATGCTTTTTTAAAAAAGTGTTTAAAAAAATACAGTGGTACCTCGGGTTACATAAGCTTCAGGTTACATACGCTTCAGGTTACAGACTCTGCTAACCCAGAAATAGTGCTTCAGGTTAAGAACTTTGCTTCAGGATGAGAACAGAAATCGTGCTCCGGCAGCGTGGCGACAGCAGGAGGCCCATTAGCTAAAGTGGTGCTTCAGGTTAAGAACAGTTTCAGGTTAAGAACGGACCTCTGGAATGAATTAAGTACTTAACCCGAGGTACCAATATACATTGAATTTTTCCATAAGGCTCACCATCGCCATCTAGTGTCACATTGTATACTGCACTTAAAACACACTGAAAACGTTTTATTTGCAGCTGTATAGCTGAGCCTACATCTCATGATCATGAAACTATGCTTCTGATAATGCAGCCAAAGATCTCATCAGCTTTGTCCTCGGCTTGAATATATTATACTTGGGTACCAATAGTCCCTGTTTTTTGAATCCTGACCCTATTGCCTTTAGGGTAGATTCTGGGATGTCTTTTAACTTTTGTAGTATATGCACATGTGTGTGTGTAAAGTACACCAGCTTCTACCCCCCCATCACTTAACTGCCTATCCATTTGGTAACTATTGTTGATTGTGTTGGAATTGCTGATCCCTTATAACAAGTACATTCTATTAAAAATATTCTTACATTTCAAAAGACTTAAATCCCAAAGGAATGAAAAGGAGGAATATAGTGTGTGTTTATGCGTGTAAAATATTTTAAAGTTAAACTGTTATGGACACTTTGCTAACTCATTGCATTATTGGTGGAGGGGGGATAAACTATTTTGCAGAAGAAACACATATTTTCTCGCTGTCAAGAAAGAGCCTCTAGCAATGTGCAATAACAGTGTACAGTCATACCTTGGTTTTCAAACAGCTTAGTTCTCAAACATTTTGGCTCCTGAATGCCGCAAACCCAGAAGTGACTGTTCTGGTTTGCAAACTATTTTTGGAAGTCGAACATTTGATGGGGCTTCTGCCAATCGGAAGCTGTGCTATGGTTTTCGAACGTTTTGGAAGTCGAACGGACTTCTGGACAGAGGTGGAGCTAGCTCCTCCGGCACCTGGAGTGGCGCACATGCTGTGCACCCGGGGCAGGGCAAGCGTCTCAGGGGGTGGCGCAGCGATGTCACCCCCCTCAGGGATGACACCCGGGGTGGGTCGTCCCCACTGCATCCCCTTCCTCTGCCAGTGCTTCTGGAACAGATTCCGTTTGACTTCCATGGTACGTCTGTAGTTGCATGATTTGATAGTGATCCTTGATGAACATAGGCATTATAGCTGCACATGAATGCTGCCATTTTCACCTGTTAAATGTTAGAGATGGCCCTGTGAATAAGTATGAAGCTTTAGGAACCCGTGATAGCTGGATACCATTCATTCCAACTGCTCTCGTATCTCAACTACACACTAATTTCCTGTGGCTTCAGAAAAGTTGGGTAGTGCTCTCATCATTTGAATTGCACACCTCTACTGCCCTCATCAGGCTCAAGGTACTGAAGGATTTGGGTAGATGCCTGACTGAAGACTGAATCAACTTCTGCTGAGAGTCAAGCCGTATTTTCTCCATAACTTGCTTTTGTGCTGAGCTCTACCCCTTGGGTAGGCATGTGCCCAATTTTACAGGATACATATGTTTGATGGAGAGCCTGTTCCAAGTCTGCTTTAAAGATAAAGAACCATCAGAAGGGAGAACAGGAGTCTTGAAGTTGCCCCAACATCAGTGAGTACCTGGACAGCTGAGTGAGCGGACACAGAAGCCACCAGATCCAAAGTCTTCTCCATGATGCACATCTACAATATTAGCACATGGGAATTTTATGTCGAAGTGTGTCCCCTTTTGGGGGGTATGCATTTTCTCTTTTTGCTGGTGTGTAAGTGGCCACCCTTTCTGCTCCTTTGCCTGCCCACAAACCTTTGCATTCTCTGTCCCTAAATTCCATTCCTAATCCCACTTTGGCCTGTCCCCTCTAGGACCCAGAGGGCTCTGTCACCAGGCCTCACTTGTAACCAGACTTTTTGATTTCATGACTTGGCAACCCTATTTGTCATTCAGACTGGTAAGTGACTAGCTTGACAGGAAAGATATTTCATCAATCACTTCTTTGGTATATTCACAGTTATTCTCAATAGCCCTCCCTTTGTTGATTCTGCTTAAGGGTAAAGAGAATTTGAGATATTATTTATTAAGAAAACAGCTGCTGCTCCAACTTTCACAATATAGTTGACATCATCAAGCATTTGTTGATTCAGGGCACTGATAATTAACACAGCAAACAAAGGTGTTGAAAGACTCATGATAGATCTGTATCTATTTTATCCACAAACATCCTATCTAGAATATTAATCTGTCCAATGACAGGCAGTGCACTTCTGCTTAGCATTAAAAGCAATATGGTTTACCGTTATTTTCCCTCAGTATAAGACAATTAAAGATAGCACTTACCATTTTGCCCACTCTAATAATCCAACACTATATATGTAACCAGTACTATCAACAATTTTTTAAAAATGGATCTGTGTCTCCTGCAGTAAACAGGGTACTGACCATACTCATAAGTAAGTCCCACTGAGTTCAGTAGTACTTACCCTCAGGAAATTGCATAGGTTTAATACCAGCTTTAATACCTGGTTCGATTTTGAGGCTGCTGAAATAGTGATTTTATTGTGGCTTAGTATTTTTATTGTAAGCTTTTTTATTTTCATTTTATTTTAAGCCAAAGGCAGAATAAAACTATCAGTATTATTATTATTATTATTCACAATTATAATCATAAACTGCTTTCTTCTTGAAAAAACAGACTATGCTATCTGAACTCGGCACACTGATGAGCCTATTCTTGGTTGATCTGTGAAATTAGGATAAGATTAAAGAGGGGGAAGTCCATTATGCATGTAGGGTTGAAGCCATTCAGGCTTTAAGGACAGAAGTTAGTGCTTTGAATTATTTCCAGAAGACAATAGGAAGCCACTGGAGTACTGGTGTTATGTACTCTCAGTAACCCAGCAGTGTCAGGAGGCGACCCCAGTATTAAACACCCTTTGAAGCTTACAAACATAGTCTTCAAGAATTGATCCATTTAATTGCCTTACATGAGTCCACCTTCAAGGTCATGAAAACATGACTGATGACTGCTAGGCCTGAATATGATGTGTGTGTGTTTGTGTATGTGTTCTATCTATCTATCTATCTATCTATCTATCTATCTATCTATCTATCTCTATCATCTATCTATCTATCATCTATCTATCTATCTTGTCACCAAGATTCAGGCGAAATAAATAAAATTGACCACTAGCACCTTAGAGACCAACTAAATTTGTTCTGGATATAAGCTTTCGTGTGCATGCACACTTCTGCATCTGAAGAAGTGTGCATGCACACGAAAGCTTATATACGCAACAAACTTAGTTGGTCTCTAAGGTGCTACTGGACAATTTTTTAATTTGTTTCGACTGCATCAGACCAACACAGCTACCTACCTGAATTTAGAATCCAGGAACAGCAGTGAAGAGACTCACGATCAGTTTGGCCATAGGATACTGAAATTAACATGTACAAGTTCATCCTCAAATTCACAGTTGGTGGGCAGAGCAAATGTTGGTGGAGAAACAAATGCAATTTTTTACCTATGTGCAGAAGACTAGTTTTACACATGCTCACACACCCCTCTCTATCCTCTTTTCGGGCAAGCACAGGGCATTATCAGAATTCAAAGACACAGTCAAGTTAGGCAAGAACATTCAAGGAAGGTCACTGAGGGGTGTTGTCTGGGGAAAGTGGGTAGGGTGAGTCTTGGAGGCCAATCAGAGAAGCTTATAGGGCACTTTTGGCCCCCGGGCTGAGATTATTATTATTATATTTGCAGGTGGATTTCCTCCACCCCGAGAGGGTTGTCATTTGTTAGAAATGAGATTTACCACGTGGCAAGCAAGCTTTGATGGCTTTTTAAAAGGTACAGGCTTTCCACATCTTCAGTTTGTGGTGTGATTTGTAAACTAGAGAGCTCTGAACACACACACACACACACACACACACACACACACACACACACACATATATATGTGTACACACATATATATATGTGTGTACACATATATAAAATTAGGTATATTTTCCAGGTGAAACAATGGATAACAATTTGCCACCAAATCAACTTCACTCGACCAGAAGAATCTCTAATTTAGCATGTCTTCCTATTGCTACATGCTGAGGTGTGTTACCATTACAAATCTTTTACTTTGTGCTGCCAGTGAATCCATTAGCAAAATGGCTGTACTTGCAAGCATGCATCCTGATTGCTTTTGCTATGTGACGTACTGTGTGGCTGACACTTATTTTCTTTATTGGTTATTGATTATCAAAGTACATTACCTTAAGCCAAATCACCTACTTAAGGACAAAAAGACCAAATGATTTATTTGTACACTGGTAATTATGTTGCTTTCTTTTCACAGTGATGGATCCTAATTATTCCTTCACACAATATGTGACATAAAGAGTGAAAAGGAGACTGAAACAATGCCTATAATTGGCTCTGTGTAGCATATTGAAAAACCTTTCAAGACTAATAACAGACTGAAAAAAAAATTGTTGTTGGGAAACATAGCCTTAGTGATTCATTTTCTTCCGTGAGATTTTATGAGAGGGTTTGCGCTCCCTCCCTTTTTCCTTTATTTGCTTGTTGTTACTATTTATATTGGTGGTTTTAAACTGTTTTGACCAAGGCCAGCCTGCCCATGAGGCTGACTGAGGCAGCTGCATCAGGTGGCAGAATGCCATGGGGGCGTCCTGCCTGCCCCTGCCACAACCACTGGAGAAATGATGGTGGTTTCTGGTGAGATCTTGTCACCACTTCTCCACACTGCTACCATAGCTGAGTGAGGCGGTTGGCCCTCCCACTGCTGCCGCCAAAGAAGCAAGGAGAAGTGGCATCCAGATTCTGGCAAGATCTCGCAGACATATCTCATGAGTTCTCACTGGAGCCAGGAAGCCACAACCACGTGACCCCAGTAAGGCTTCAGCAGTGGAGCAGGGACACCGGGGACAACCCTCTCCCATTTCTCGTCTGGCAGTAAACGAGGATGGGCCACCCCTGGTTCTCACCTCCCAATTATAGCATTGTGTGCATTTTCAGGCCAATCAAAGGCTACTCTTCACTTGACGGGTTATGTGCATGGAGGGGGGCTCAGGTTGGAGTGTATGCTTAGGAGTTGGGAATTTTCAGTGCAGAGAAAAGGTGGGCAGGAGGCAACATGATAGAAGGTTATAAAAAATTTGCAGTGCAAGGAGAAAGGGAATAGAGGATAGTTTTTCTCCCTCTCTCCTAAGACTAGAACTCGTGGATATTCAATGAAGCTGAATGATGGAAGATTTGGGACTGAACTAAGAAAGTATTTCTTATTGGCAAAACCTATTCGGTGTTTCGCAACTTTCTGACTAGTTGCAGGACCTTAGCCAGAACTAGCAGAGTAAACGCGGAATCCACAGAAGCAATTGGCGACTTGGCTGCAGACAGGATAGATGAAGCAGGAACCAGGAACTTGTAGTTAGGTGTTTATTATATACAGTGAACTATTTACAGGAACAGAACATGGATCTTATGCTAGCTCTCTCTGATACGACTCACAACTCCTACACTGACACACAGAACTCTGAACCTCTGAACTCTGAACCAACAGTTAGTAGGCCATTAATTATCATTCCCTTGAGAGAGCTTGACCAACCAGGGAGTGGTCTCCATGTTTCTGTTATCACCAGGCAGACTTACTCCTTCAGATTGCCTTCTGGCTGTCTGCCAAACCTTAACTGACTCTGTGTGAGTAGCTGCATGTACACAGTTTCCCAACATTTCTTTACTCACCGCATAGTTAAACTATGAAACTTGCTTCCACAGGAGGCCACCAAATTGGGTGATTTTAAAAGAGGATTAGTTGAATTCATGGATGACAAAGAAATCAATGGTTACTAGCCATGATTGCTATTCTCTGTCTCCATGACTAGAAGCAGTAATGCTTCTGAAAATCAGTTTCTGGAAACTGGAGGCAGGAGGGCTCTTGTGCCCAGGTCCTGCTAGGGGGTTCCCTATTGACATCTGGCTGGCTACTATGAGAACAGGATGGTGGATTCGATGGGCCACTGGCCTGATCCAGCAGGCTCTTCTTATGTTATTATGAATTGACTCTTAAGTCAATTGTCAATATGTATAGGTTAGAGCAGTGTTTCCCAACCGGTGTTCCGCGGCACACTAGTGTGCCGCGAGAAGTTGCCGGGTGTGCCGTGGGAGGGAGGCGGGCGAGTCGGGCTGCTTTAGCCCCGTGCGTGCTCTCCCAGCTGGAGAGGTGACGCGCGCCTATGGAGGCTCCTGCCATAGGCGCGCGTCACCTCTCGAGCTGGGAGAGCACGCACGGGGCTAAAGCAGCCCCCCGCGACCCTCTCCCCGCTGGAGAGGTGACGCGCGCCTATGGCAGGAGCCTCCATAGGCGCGCGTCACCTCTCGAGCTGGGAGAGCACGCACGGGGCTAAAGCAGCCCCCCGCGACCCTCTCCCCGCTGGAGAGGTGACGCGCGCCTATGGCAGGAGCCTCCATAGGCGCGCGTCACCTCTCGAGCTGGGAGAGCACGCACGGGGCTAAAGCAGCCCCCCGCGACCCTCTCCCCGCTGGAGAGGTGACGCGCGCCTATGGCAGGAGCCTCCATAGGCGCGCGTCACCTCTCCAGCTGGGAGAGCACGCACGGGGCTAAAGCGCGACCGTCTCCCGGCTGGAGACGCGGGGCTGGGGCAGGGGAAGCCCGAGCTTCCCCCTCCCCCAGAACGGGACCCAGAGCTCTGGGAGCTTGCGGGGCTGGGGGAGGAGGAAGCCCTCCGCCAGCCTCCAAACCATGTCGGGAGACAGCGGGTGGGCGCGCTACGCCTCTCCCGCTGTCTCCCGAGTTTGCGGGGCTGGCGACGGGGAGGAGCAGGCTTCTCCCCCCGCCAGCCTTCTAACCAAGTCGGGGGACAGCGGGATGGCGGCGTTCCTTCGGAGGACGCCCCGTGCTCCGCGCTGGTGTTGGCCAGCCTTGCGCACCCAGGGGATCTCCCCCCAGGAGCGCAAGGCTTGCGGGCGGCGCAGAGCACGGGGCGCCCTTCGGAGGACGCCCCGTGCTCCGCGCTCGTGTTGGCAAGCCTTGCGCACCCGGGGGGGGCGCGTGGGGCGCCCTGAAACAGAGGGTTCCCCATGCTGCGGACTGTAGCCTGCCGCCCGATGCGCGGGGCGCCCTGAAGCAGAGCGCCCCTCGCGCCAGGCAGACATGGGCCAGCCCCACAAGCTCGGGGGACAGCGGGGAGGCGCAGCACCGCCATCCTACTGTTCCCCGACCTGGTTTTGGGGGGGGAAATAAAGGAAAAAATTTTTTGCTTTATTTCCCCCCCCCCAAAAAAAGTAGGTGCGTCCTATGGGACGGAGCGTCCTAAAAATACGGTACTTACTATTTCATAATAAAGTAATTATAAAATACCGGTACTTTCTTTGTGTTTATTTGATGCCTATTAAAGAGAGTTACTTTATATATAGTCAATATAGGCACAGAGTTAATTTTTTAAACATTTTCTAATGGTGGTGTGCCTCGAGATTTTTTTCATGAAACAAGTATGCCTTTGCCCAAAAAAGGTTGGGAAACACTGGGTTAGAGGTGCCTTCTAGATGTTGCTGGACTGCAATTCTCTTCAGGGTCAGCAAGCATAATGGGTTGGGTCCGGGAGTATGGTAGTTGGAGTTCAACATATCTGCTACTCCTGGTTTAGAATAGAATCGGGACCTTGAATCAGTCTGATGGACATTTGTACATTTAAGATAACTGTTTCTCTTGGCAAAATATATGGAAGTTGGGTGGAAGGACAGGATCAGATTCCAGCCTTTGTTTATTTTGCTAAGAAAAATGGCAATTTTTAATGCATGTACAGATATGGAGGGACGCGGGTGGCACTGTGGTAAAACCTCAGCACCTAGGACTTGCCGATCGCATGGTCGGCGGTTCGAATCCCCGCGGCGGGGTGCGCTCCTGTCGTTCGGTCCCAGCACCTGCCAACCTAGCAGTTCGAAAGCACCCCCGGGTGCAAGTAGATAAATAGGGACCACTTACCAGCGGGAAGGTAAACGGCGTTCCGTGTGCTGCACTGGCTCGCCAGATGCAGCTTGTCACGCTGGCCACGTGACCCGGAAGTGTCTGCAGACAGTGCTGGCTCCCGGCCTATAGAGTGAGATGAGCGCACAACCCTAGAGTCTGGCAAGACTGGCCCGTACGGGCAGGGGTACCTTTACCTTTACCTTTACAGATATGGAACAGTCTTCAGGCAGGTGCATTTTTACATCTGGGTGACTGATAAGCAAAAAGCAGCTATTAGCAGCCAGAAGTGGGAAATTTTATGTGCATTTTTAAAAAAACGAACAATGGCCAGCAATGACACCACCCTTTGATGATTTCATTTCTGCCCCGCTCTTCCTCAAAAAGGTGCCCAGGTTGGCAAACATCAAAATATTAAAACAATGCAATTTTAAAGAAAAGAAAAGCGTATTTAAAACAATTACAAATCATATAAAAATGTGGCAAGACCAGCATTAGATGTATTTCCTTTAATCAAATTTGATTGGGTACCACTTGGAGTTAACATGAGCACTGAATACAGTTTGAATACTGCCTTCTAGTGTCAGTATTCTGAGCACTGCTCCACTGCCTATAGTTGATTCTCCAATGGCTGGTAAAAAGACTTCAAAGGAAAACTTCAGACCCGGAATCTTACTTGCCATCAGATTTTTTTTTAACCTTGAAAACATAGCTCTAAAGACAGTGCTTCTGAATACTAATGAGGCTCTGGAAAGAAAAAGGAGACAGAAGTGAGAAGTGCTGGTGAGGAGAAATTCTCTCATTAATTCTTTGAAACAGCCCTAAAGGACAAATAAACTTAATGAAGGGGTGAGAAGTGTAAAAGCTAATCCACAAGAGTAGTTCAGATATATGCAGTGACCTGAGTCTGAGATTTCACAATGGAAGAGGACTGGGTGGGATTAAGTTCTTCAAATGAGGAATGTAAATTGAATTAGGTGATTCACGAAAGATCAAAACTAGATGATCAAATATTCCAGCACTGTCTCATTTTTTGTTTTTTGTTTTTAAAAAACAACAACACAGGGGAAAACAGAAAAAGTAGCAGCCTCCTCAGATTTCATAGATGTATCTTACATGCCTGTTTTTATTTTGCAACTTGCTTGAAGTTTATTATTTATTTTATTGGCAAACGCAATTCGGTGAAGACAAGCTGCAACACCGCCATCCAGTTTCTTCAGAGCTAACGGAATCTAATAAGCAAGCAAATGTCCTGCAGTGCTCTAGAAAGTAAGTCCTGGTGTGCAGTTCAATCTTATGTATGTTTAATCAAAAGAAGGAAGGCCTGCTGTGTCATTGGGGCTTCTTTCCAAGTAAGTGTTCATAGGACTGCATCCTATGTGGGAGTTGGGACCAATTCTTGCTCTATGTGTATGCAGTGCATAAGCTTCATTAACTATGAAGGGCTTGCACATGTCAAGTTACATATGTGCTACTTTGAAAAAGAAAGAATCAAAATAGCCACATGGTTGGTTCTTACCTGTCACTCCCATGCATTTATTTATTTAGGGAAGTTTTTAATGTTTGATGTTTTATCGTGTTTTTAATTTTCTGTTGGGAGCCACCGAGAGTGGCTGGGGGAAACCCAGCCAAATGGGCAGGGTATAAGTAATAAATTTATTTATTTATTTCCAGGCATTTGTACACCTCTTAATATTCAAAATTTCTAAAACATTTACATAAAATGTTTTTCAAAACCATACAAAAAATAATAATCCATACAATGGGTAAGAGACATAGAGCTATTATTAAAAGCTATATTATTAAAAGTGTGGGTGGCGCTGTGGTCTAAACCACAAAGTCTAGGTCTTGCCGATCAGAAGGTCGGCAGTTCGAATCTCCATGATGGGGTGAGCTCCTGTTGCTTGGTCCCTGCTCCTGCCAACCTAGCAGTTCAAAAGCATGTCAAAGTGCAAGTAGATAAATAGGTACCGCTCTGGCGGGAAGGTAAACGGCGTTTCCGTGCACTGTTCTGGTTTGCCAGAAGCGGCTTAGTCATGCTGGCCACATGACCCGGAAGCTGTACACTGGCTCCCTCAGCCAATTAAGTAAGATGAGCACCACAACCCCAGAGTCATCCACAACTGCACCTAATGGTCAGGGATCCCTTTACCTTTTTTATGCATTAAAATAAACAAACCATGGGGTGTGTGGGGCAGCCCACCCAAGAATGAGGGTGAGGAACCTGCTTCGGGCCCTGGAACTGGACCTGCTGGGAGGGGTGTCCGATCTGCCTGCTGTTGCCTCTGCCACCCCCTGCTCCTCCATCACCTCAATCTCCTCTCATTCCAATGCTTCTCTTTACTTTCCCCTTTTGTTCTGAAGCTAATCTTCAGAACTCTCTGCTTTCATTCCAATGCCTTTCATTCAGATACTGATCTTCACTCCTGTTATCTAATCCCAACTGGCAGGGGTCCCAGGGAGAGATCTTTAAGCACATGGGTAGGCAAACTAATGCCCGGGGGCCGGATTTGACCAATGGCCTTCTAAATGCGGCTGGGAATCAGCTTTTTTGGGGTGTTTTTACATGAGCATAATGTGCACTTTTATTTAAAATGCATCTCTGGGTTATTAGTGGGGCATAGGAATTTATTCATATTTCCACCCCCCCAAAAAAATATAGTCCAGCCCACCACAAGGTCTGAGGGACAGTGTATTGGCCCCCTGCTGAAAACGTTTGCTGACCCCTGCTTAAGCACCTTGCTTGTTCAACAACACTGAGCTGAGTTTCCATGACTTACGGTACCAAGATGCTGAGTTCTCAGGTTTCATCTCATGCTGAGAGAGATCCCTACTTGGGTTTCTGGGATGAGTAATCAATTTAACCAGTAATCACCCAACCTTTTCTGCCACATTTGCCAGATGGGCGTGGTTTAAAGTATTATTATTATTATTATTATTATTATTAATAATAATAATAATAATATAGTTAAACATACTGTCTAATGCAAACCTTTCAGCATTTTTAATACAATGCATTCAAACATAGCATTTTATGCATATCAAACATATATCTTTGACAGCTAATATTCATACCGCTGCTGGCTATATGTTTGGTGAGTGTGTGAAGTGGCCCATCCAAACACACTGACATACATAAAGCACCTCCACACAAGGAGGAATCCTGCGCCAATTGGTAGGGCAGCCATTTATGCATTGCCAAGAAAGAGGAAGTGCATCACTTAAAAAAAAAAAAGCCAAAAGAGGACACTAATTTGCAGAAAACGTGTATGTGCTAATATAGATTTATAGAAAATTTTGACAACAGAAATACAGCACATCTCTTCATAGTGAAAAAAGACTGTGAGGTGACTTGTGTGTATCCTGCCCAGGTGCTAATTCTATTCCCCACATATATATATAATATCTGCAATGTAGCAACATTTTTGGATGGCTGCTGTGAGGAACAGTCTGCAGGATGAGACAGGTATTTGGTTTGATCCAGTAGGGCTCTTCTTATGCTAGTTACTGGAGGGCTCATAAATTAATACAGTAAATAAGTATATCTGTGTAATAAATAAACCCAGGCAGAATCCCATGCTTCCTTGCCTAGTCAGTAATACGTTCTGAGTTGAATATGTATATACAAACATTGTACCTATCATAGGAGTCCTGAGTATGAATATATTCAGAGAAAAAAGTGGAGTGTGTTCATTGTCATAACTTAACCCACCTACTCCTGGTAGAAGCAAAAGCTGTCAGCTTCAAAAGAGTTTCTACCACCCCTTTCCTAGAGCAGCCATTGGCAAAAGGTTAAACACACTACAGGACCTTGTTAAGTCAATTTAAACTCTGGCAGAGTTTGCTAACTCTCTCAAGCACAGTCAAGTTGCTATTCCCGGTACCATAAAAATGATGGCTAAATGAAGGAAACAATCCTGACACCTGGTTTGCTCCTCAGTCGGGTATGAGGAGAGCTACAATTTTGCCTAAATGGCAGAGGGCGCTTTCTCATTTCTCTTCCTCATGACTTAAGATCCTCTGCATTCCTGTTTATCTCCATATTGTCCTCAAAATAGAGGCAGCAAATGCAAGTTGAAAGACTTTTAAGTGGAATTCAACGTAAATCAAATGTTTGAGGTAAACTGGGAGGTTCTCGCTCAGGTGGAACAGCTGCTGAGTTTCACTTGAAGTGTGTTTCCTGGAATTTGGAGTTCTTGCTCAAGTGAGACATCTCTGAGGAATTTTGAAAGAAAGCAAAGACAGATTGATAGAAACACTTGCCATGTGCTTGTTCTAGAAGCAAGAGCACTTTAGAAAACATACCATTCTGTATACCACACACAGAGCACAAGTAACTTCTACCACTTTCACCATATTATAAGATTATTTTCATTTTGATTAAAATCAAATCTCTTTCAAAGTATATATCTTAGGAGTGCTGTAAGGTGATGCTTCTAGACAGGGGCTCTCCATTTGCAAATGGGTCATTGGCAATAGGGATTTTGTTAGTTTGTTACTTATTGGATTTCTGTTGGGGAAAATGGTAAAATATGGACTGGCATTTTCATGCATTTTCACGCTGATGAAGCTGTGTGGACAAAAAAAAGTGCATACATGAAGAGTACCAATCCCACAATAAAACCCCATCTGGAAGTACAGTGGTGCCTTGGTTTAAGAACAGCTTAGTTTATGAACAACTTGCATTAGGAACACTGCAAACCGGGAAGTAGGTGTTTTGGTTTGTGAACTTTGCCTTGGAATAAGAACATGTTTCGCTTCCTGTTGAGTGTGTTCCATTTGTAAATTGAGTTCCCCGCTGCAATGGGAAAGCATGCCTTGGTTTAAGAATGCTTTGGTTTAAGAACAGATTTCCGGAACAGATTAAGTTTGTAAACCAAGGTACCACTGTACCTAGGGGAAGCCTTTTCAATGATGGCAGTTGCTTGTAGCAGTCAGTGGGGTGGTGCAGACTGGGTGGCAATGCTCATCTGCCTTCTGAATGCTAAGCATCACTGCTGGTTCCTGTGAAGGAGTCATGAGGTGGAGACAGCTTGGTGTGGTGCAGGTGCAGCAGCAGCAGCAGTGGTGGATTGGCTCTGCCTCTGTGCCCACACCGTCCTGAGTTCTCCCCTCTCCCCTCTTGCAGGAACTGGCAGCAATGCTCAGTGTTTGGAAAGCAGCACTGCCTTCTCGTGCTGCCCTGCTGACTGCTGCTGGCACTCCTTCATAAGGGATACACATACGGCCCCCTTATTATCTGTTAAATGGGCTTTGAAAACTTATCTGTTCCAATCGTCTTTTAATTAAAGTACTATGTTTGGTTTTTACAGATCCACATTGCTATCAATTTTGGCTTAATTTATTGTTTATTAAAGTGCAGCACAGGGTTTTATTTCAACCACTGCAGCTCAGATTTTGCAACGGTGGTTGTATTACTCTTATGAAAAATTGTTGTTTAATTATGGTTATCGTTTAAAATGATATTAGTATTCTTTCGGCTATTGTAAGCCGTTTTGTGACAGTTTTCCTGAAAAAGCAATTTATATATATAAACCTATACTTATATTAATAAATATCTGTTACCAGCTCAATATGGAGGGTGCATTGTAATTTTCTCTTTTTGCAGTCTCGGATCATGTAGATGTGCAGCGTGGGAAATTGGGGGAGAGATCAGACGGATCTGGAAAGAAGTTTATCCATGTGGAGAGTACCTATTACTGAAACAACAACAACCCAGTAAGAGCTGGAAATGGTCCCACTGCCACACAACCCAACCCCCAATTTGTTATGGGGAAAAGATTCCACATAGGCTCTGCTGCCTGGCATCAGAGAGCAATGTGTCAACACAGACATGGCCGGCAGGACTCAAAAGTTCAGGGGGCTGAAGGGAAACAGCTTAAGTGCTCTATCACTTACTTTCTTTCAGCAGAGCAAAGAGGCCATCAATGAGGTGACTCAAAAACATAAGAACCAGTGGTGGACTGCATGTGGTGGCAAATGCTCACCTGGCCTCTAGGTGGCCATATTGATGTGTTGCTTACTAGGAAGGATGAGGCAATGGTAGCAGCAGAGGAAGCCACTTGGGCCTGCGGTGGTGCACCCAGGGTGAGGCAAGCTGCCCATAGGGGTGGGGGAGGGTGGGGTGAGCTGTCCATGGGACGGGGCACACCTGGAGTCTGCCTGCCTCCTCCCACTCAGCCGCCCTACAGCGGGGGGGGGGGGGAGGCAGTGGGCGGACCGTTTGGGCAGTGCAGAGCCTGTGCGCGCCCAAACCACGTGTCTTTCCCAGGACCCCGCACCCCTCCCTCCTCCCCTGGGCAATAGCAAGTTTGGTGCAGTGTGAATGCACTGGGCAATCATTTGTGTTGACCTCCCTGCTGCCTCTTCCTCCCTCCTCTAGAACATGGGAAGTAGCTGCAATGCAACCAGTGAGATGCCAGGTGAGTGCCAGCACCCCACCATGACATCCACTACTTATGAGGACATGGGAAGCTCCCTTATACCCAGTCTGGCCACTGGTCCTTCTAGTTCAGCATTGTCTATTCTGGCTGCCAGTGACTCTCCAGAATTTCAGACCAGGGTTTCTCTCAGCTGTAGGTGGAAATACTGGGTATTGAACCTGAGACCTTCTGCATGCAAAGTAGATGTTCTGCCACTGAGCTATGGTGCTTCAGAAGCTAAAGGGGATCTATGAAGTCTGGTACTAAAGCCCCAGGACCCCTTGCCTGCCTTTGTAACTGGCAACTAAGGCATTGTGCTCCTAGGGCTTTAGTGATCCAACATTGCCCTTCCCCCTCTGAGTTCTACAGGCTGCCAGATGAGGGGACTTGAAAAAGGACCAACTCCAGGTGTGGAGAAGAGCGGGGTGGTGGTGATGTTCTCTTTGGAAACTTGCAACCTGGAATTTCTTCTTGTTCTTTATTAAGCTCTTAATTAAATCTGCACAATGATAAAAGAAAGAGGCCCTGTATTAGTTGTACACCCCGCCCCCCAGCATATGTCGCATTGACAGAACTTCACAAGGTGCATCAGTATTCAGGCCAAAATTCAGATGTGGATTCTGCCACTGCACCACCATCCTGCTCTGGTCCGAAGCGGAACCTGGAGGCAAATGCAACCAAAATTGTAGTCCTGCACCATTTAATTTGGCATCACAAGGAGCTTTCCTCCCATTATGAATAGCAGATATTTGCACGCAAGTGTGTATCCAATTTTGATCCAGATGGCAAGATCCCAACACCATGGTCTCCTTCCATGCTCACCTCCCCCTGCACCAGCTATTTTTAACTATTATTTAGAAACCAGTTATACAATGGCAATCTGTGCACCTTATTTATTGCCATGTTTATTTTATTTACCTGTCTTCACACGTATTACCAAACTGAGGTTTTCTTTCCTCTTCTCCACAATATGCTCAGAGAGGTTCACAAATATAAGACCGTTAATGAGCTAGTTAGCTAAGGACATACTCCTCATTTATTCCAGTGGCCTTTTAGCATTCTGAATCTAAAAGTGTATGAATACTTCATTGTTACTGAAGGTCATGCTGATGGCCTTCAACATAATAAGGAAAAGAAATGCATCACAATCCCTATGTAGACATAAGGGAAAGAAACATCACTGCATGCAAGTATATTGCTCGATTCTTTCAGGTATTTTATAAAAATGTAAATAAACTTCAGGTTCATTTATTTATAATATTATAATCCACTTCCCCCACAGTGTACAAATGCAAACTAGATGGTAAGGGTTGAGAACGACAACCCTGCTTTCTAAAATTTCTAAACAATTGCAAAATTGTTTTATCAAATAAATCAAGGAAGATGCCTTGTTTGAACCCAGATGCCGTGCCAGAAGCAAAACATGAAGTGAAGAAGAAGAGACGCATGACAAATGTGTAGAATTATTTTACTGAGGAGCAGCACAATGAGCATTTAGTGCTGATGTACAAGTCAGCCTTCTTCAATGGAAGGGTACAATTATTACAGTTTCCTGTGGGTGTCTAGACTGGATCTAAATGTAAAATTATGATTTTCTCTGCATACAGTGCTGAAAAAAAGGAATATCAGTTGAAGCTCTGCTCTTCAATCCTTCGTGAACAATGCAGCTTTCTTCACCTTCAGTCATGGTACACCGAGCATCCTGTGCTGATGCAGGAAAGGACTTGGTAAATAGTAGGTAGTCATGCTTCTCTTCTTTAAACATTGAATCTAGTATTTTCACCGTTGCTATGGACCTTTGACACAAAAGGTCTCTCAGCATATCATTTCAAGAAACAGTTTTCAGTTTGGGTCCTTCTGTTTGCTGCCATTGGCTGGCTTCTCTAGGTTTTGCAAAGTAGTGGATGGCATGGAGGGGTGATAATGCTCTCCTGACCTTCTATTGGTCTATTGCAGATGCTTACTAGGTGGCAGAAGATGAAGGGTGAGGGATCAACGAGATCAGCATGGTGTAAATGCAGTGGTGGAGCCTTTCTGGAGTTCCCACCAATGCGTTTGCACCATGCCAACCATGCTTCTACATTCAGATAAGCAGCAACAACCAGTGGTCATGTGAGTGCTGCCACCCCACCATTCACTACTGTGCAAAACCCAGAGGAACGAGCCATTGGGGTGGGGAGAAACAGGGGGGCCCACAATGAAAATTGATCCCTGAAATGATATGCTGAGAGACATTTTGTGTCAAAGATCTGGAGCAACTATGAAAATACCCATCCACTATGGGTTTTGTAGTTTATTCAGTGCTAATCAAAGCATTGAGTGCAGAAATGTTTACACTGGAGAGAGGGAACCTGTGGCCCAGCAGATGTTGCTGGAATAGAGCTCCCATTATCGTTGGCCATGCTGCTGGGGCTGAGTCCAACAACATCTGGAGCACCCCATCCCTGGTTTATACCAACAAGCATTCTTAAACACACATTTTATAGAACATTAAAGGTAAAGGTAAAGGGACCCCTGACCATTAGGTCCAGTCGTGACCGACTCTGGGGTTGCAGCGCTCATCTCGCTTTATAGGCCAAGGGAGCCGGCGTACAGCTTCCAGGTCATGTGGCCAGCATGACTAAGCCGCTTCTGGTGAACCAAAGCAGCACATGGAAATGCTGTTTACCTTCCTGCTGGAGCGGTACCTATTTATCTATTTGCACTTTGATGTGCTTTCAACTGCTAGGTGGGCAAGAGCAGGACCGAGCAACGGGAGCTCGAACCGCAACATTAGGCCTATGTAAACCCTTGAGAGGACAAACATTCATGCAATCTAAACCCCACTCTAGTTTATGACTGAAAGGAAAACTAGATGAAACCATGTCAAAACTCTGTTTAAAAGCAGATTTTCTGTGGTTGTGAGCAAAATGAAACAAAATGTTCAGTACATTCAAACTGTGGCAATATTTCAAAATCTGAATTCTCGAATTTTTGAATTTTGCAAAATGTCATATTTTGCTTTGAAAATATTTCCTGATGGGCAAAGGTAAGGTAACAGTATTAAGTATCATATTTTGATTGTGATACTTTTAACACACTGTTTCCCCCTTAACACTGCTGAATCTAAAAGCTTCCAAATTTACAAATAGTATAAAAAGTTCAAATTAAGAGAATACATAAAAGACTGTGAAATGCTCTTCCCTTTGCCATATGTGAAGCATCATTCACCAGTTGCTTCAGATGTCTTGTAAAGACATATCCTCCCCTTCCAGCCTATTCCTGAACTGTAAGACTGCACCCAGTTATTACTGAAAGTCTGGTTTTTGCCATTTTTATAATACTGTTTTACTGGTTTTTATATTGCAGCTCTGTTTTTATGATAACGGTTCATCATTTTTTATGTTGCATGTTTGTATACTGCTTAGAGGTAAAGGTAAAGGTACCCCTGCCCGTACGGGCCAGTCGTGTCCGACTCTAGGGTTGTGCGCCCATCTCACTTAAGAGGCCGGGGGCCAGCGCTGTCCAGAGACACTTCCGGGTCACGTGGTCAGCGTGACGAAGCTGCTCTGGCGAGCCAGCACCAGCGCAGCACACGGAAACGCCGTTTACCTTCCCGCTATAAAGCGGTACCTATTTATCTACTTGCACTTAGGGGTGCTTTCAAACTGCTAGGTGGGCAGGAGCTGGGACCGAAAGACGGGAGCTCACCCCGCCGCAGGGATTCGAACCACCGACCATGCGATCAGCAAGTCCAAGGCACTGGGGTTTTACCCACAGCGCCACCTGCGTCCCTTATACTGCTTAGAGATCACTAAATGTTAAGTGATTTAGAAATGCTTTTAAATTAAAAAAAATTGCAAGTACATTTAGCATAGGAGACAAATTGGGGATGTTTTGCCCCAAATTCCTTTCAGCTCTACAAAACTGCAACTCCTGCACTTGCCCACCAACAATTTAGACTACCCCTTCAGGAGGGGAGAGCTAAGAAGTTTAAAAGATGGAGGAGGAGGAGGTGGAGGAGGAGGAGAGGGTAGTGTGTGAGTTAACCATAATATTTGCTTGCATTGGGAACAAAGCCAGTCAGATTTTGTTTGTCCCCTCCGGTTATGTATACCTGACACTAAAGAACTCTTTGATCATAGTAACATGATCATTGGATCATGGAAAATGTAGGCAAGACATTTAAGCTTCACTTGCTTTTGGTGCCAGTGATGGCAGAACCGATTTTTGAAACTAGAAAAGAAAAGCTTTACTGGCATTTCTAGCAATGCCATTTTCTAAAAATAAGTGGCAAAAATGACTGTTTCTCTCAAGGGAAATGTGCAGGCTGCGCTCTCCCCCCCCCCACTGCATACTCAGAGGGAAATCAAATTAGATTCTGCAGCCTGTCCCTTTAGCCTAATAAATGATTTTGTGACATTTATTGGAATATGGGAAGAAAGGAGGGTGGAGGAAGAGAAGACTTCCCAGAATTAATGCTGATTATTCACTACAAAAGAACAACTGGCTTCATGGCAATCGAAGGATTAGTGAATTCACACAGTAATCCTCTTTACAAGTGCACAGTCAAGGCATTTTCTCTTGCTGAGTGAACAAAGGAGTAATAATCTCTAAGGCTGTTCCTTGTAATAGATGACACAGGCACATTTGCATTTGTCATCGCCTATAACACCTTTAATGTTACTCTATTATTATAATGGCTCACATGAGTTGCCCAGCAGAACCTCATCATATACTCCTCTCCAAGACGGCATTTATCATCTGGCTGAAGGAAAAATAATAATGAAAGGAGCCAGCAAGTGGAGGGAAATGGACAGGTAGAATCGAGCACAGGTTTGGATTCTGGATTGTGAAACTTTTCCAGATGTGAGCATGATTTATTCCACGGATCCAACTAGCCCAGTACTTGGATGGAAAATAGCTTGTCAGGGTCTCCGGGCATAATCCACACTCCACCCCCATCTTGGTTAAACTTTACTGATCAGCAGGGTCATTACCACCTCCACAGGCCTGATGCTTACAGTCACTGAGGTGAAAGAGTAGGCAGTGAGATCACTGTGCCAGCCTGAAGCTGACACAATGATCAGGCCTGGATTGGGTCAAATGCTATCACATATGGTAGAACAAACAGGGCCACACCCTGGGGGTCTAAACAGTTCTATGCAAATATCTGAGCCGAAAATGGACTGTTCCATTACAGGGCCCTAAAAGATATATTCCATTTTCTAGAATCCCAATGTTTATGCAAGTGCTTTGGATTTTTTCAAAGTGGGCATCATTACAAAAGGTGGAAACACATAACACCTCAAACAAGTAGGCTAGATCTGAAAGGAATTATGTAATGTATTATGCAGTTACAACTGCACTAAGGGTACCCTCCTAGCATCACAACTTGTTTTATTGTTGGATTGATCTGTTATTGGCCTGGCTCTGTGCCTTCTCTGATACATTGGGCACAAAGGGTGTAAAAGAAGCATGGAAACAAGAATCTGCACCAAAGATAAGCTGCCTCATTTCATCAGTAAATTATGGTTCATCTGGCCAGATGTGTCTCCTTTTTATAAAAAATAAATAAATAAGGAAATGAAAAGTGTCATTTGTGCCTGAGAGTTATCAATCTGCTTAGAATTATTGGAACTAGAAAATGGTCAAAAATCACCTTGTGGATCATAAATCGCCAGACTGGCATGCAATCTAATCAATCAGTGTTCATCGGCAACATCATTGTCAATCTGCCCTTATGATTCAATGGAAGTGTGTTGCATGCAAGTGAATTTAGGAGATCTGGTTCAAAATTCATGCTTTGTCATGGGGCTACTCTAACTTCCCTTTTCAACAGTTTAACTGTGCAACAGCACAATTTTAATGTATTTTTAATATTTTGCTGGAAGCCACCCAGAGTGGCTGGGGAAACCCAGCCAGATGGGCATGATATAAAGAAGAAGAAGAAGAAGAAGAAGAAGAAGCAGCAGCAGCAGCAGCATGCCAGGAAGTGGCTAAAATTTGGGCATCAGTCTGTGTATTTATAAAGTGGGAAAAACAGACAGACATGGATCTGACAAGGGCCCAGATTCCTGTTTCTACCATTCATTTATAATGGATTCTAACCTGACCATACCCATATTTCAAAGACCTGAAGCAGCTGCTGCTTGTCATATGGTTTTATTACTACAGTGCTGTGAGCAGGCCCATGCAGAGTTTGTCTGAGACCCAGGGCAGAATTCTTGTTAGAAACTCAAACAAAAAAGCAGCCGGTTTGGTTACAAACCGAGTATCTATTGAATATCATGCATTTCTCAGCCATTCTTGCAAAATGAATTCTACATACCTCATTTTTACCCAAGCCCTGTCAGTGCAAGATAACACTGGCACCAGGCATGTGGCTCCATTAGGTGCGCCACCATGCTGCCACTGCCTAATCTGATCTGACTCTATATGCTAGTATGCAGCATGTCAGTAATATTGCTTTTTGAACTCCTTAACACTGCATATTACAATGTTGTGTAGATATCTTGGGACAAAGAGCATTCCCTTTCCCCCCCACTAGTACAACTCTGTGGGTATGATTGTTTATGCGTGTCTGCAAAGTGCCAGGTCATGCATTTGCCATGGCAAAAGGTATGTTTTAAAAGCCTATAATGTTTGCCTACAGAAAAAAACACTAATGCATTAAGTGCATACACATCTGTTATTACCTTGCATACATGACAGAAACCCATTGGTCACAATGCAATTCAGAGTCAAGGAGACTTAAGCTCAAGGGTTTTCCATGACATTTAGTAACCATAATAATACATTTGACTGTGGTTGCTGTAGGAAGTCATATTTGATCATGGTGCACATTTCCATGGAGCACACAACGTTTTTGTTTTCCTTTTCAAAACATTTTAGCAAAGACACCTGAGATTTTAGGCATTTAGGAACCACCTTAAGAGGACATTACTGGCAATAAAACCAAGTCCTGGCAAGGACCTCAAATGCCCATGCTTGCCCAACTCTAGTCTTTTTCTTTAAAAAAAACCATCTAAAGGAGGATGATTAGTGGCAATCACACAGCATTAGGTACTGGAAGCAACCAAATTAAGTGTCGACTGAAGTGACTTTTATCTCATTTAATGACTCAAGCAAATAGAGGCGAACTGCTAAAAGACTGCTTCTCAGGACTTACTGTGCACTGGTGCAGTTTTGACTGTGCTTCAGTGCTCATTGTATAGCAGGAGATAGCCAGGCATTCAGTAAAGCACTCTGCTCCAAGCTTGTAAACTTTTACACTCTGTATTGTGTGCGTCATTAAGCAGTTTGGGTTTGTGGCTTTGCTCGTGAATGGTTTGGTGCCTTTTACAAGGGCGCGAGTCTAAAGCTTGACAAAGCCAGTTGCTTTCTCGTATTAGAAAGGTATGACATTAAGTCCTTTCCCACCCACTTGTTTACCTCCCAGCTTCATTTCCTCATCAGTTTAAAATGGCAGGTGTCTGTTTCTATTTCAGGGGCAAGTGGAATACCAATACGTCAGCCCAGTCATAGAACTAAGGTTTTTGTTTTCCAAAGGATTTAGAATAACAATGTGTATTTGAATGTCAGGTTTCATGGTAGATCCAAATGTGAACAGGGAGCCCTGTTCACTACTTCTTCAATGATCGAATAACAAGTTGCTAATTCGCTATGATGAACAACACATTGTGACAACTGTTCAGTGTCAAATTAATAAATCTAAAGTTTGTTGATTCATTGCATATGCCCACTTTGCATATGTTGCAAATATGTGGTCCAGTGTTAGTGTTTCCATCCAGAACTTTGCAAATCTCTACCTGTACCTGGACCTGGACCTGTGAAGAGCACAACTAAGTGAACATTTGATCCATTTGCTGTGAATCTTGGTGGTTACAATCTAATTTAACATTTTAAAATCTCTCCTAGGAATGATATTGTGGCCACTGACAAATCATTTAATTGCTTTCTCATTTGTTTCTCCTTCCTTAATACTCTGAGCAAAACCCACGTTGATTTTTATCTGTGCAGTGGGCGATTTCCTTCCTTGCCTTTATGAGGATTTATTATGCTGCCCTGCATTTGCCTCAGAGCCTCGCTTTCCTTAAGATAACCACTTCTGACAAGGTTTAATTTGCCTAAGCAGCTGATGAAGTGGAAAAAAGAGATTCCACTGGCATTTTTAAACTCTGAGAACTAGATCAACTAAGTCAAATTTAACTTCTCGGCCAAGTTAGAAAACACAGAAGGGTTGCAGGATGTTCCAATGTGTCATGGCTTCTGCCTGTCCAGCCTGCCCAAAGTCCATCTTCTTAGGCTAATGTCTAAGTAAGTGTTCCCCTACATCATGTGGTCCAGCGACGGGGAGCCTGCAGCTGTCCAGATTTCATTGGACTCCAGATCCCATTAGCTCCAACCAGCATGACAAATGAATAGGGATGGTGGTTGTTGTGGATCAGGAAAGTCTCTGCTATGCTATAACAAATTTAAGATTTATTTTTTAAAAAACCTAAATGTTTATTTAGATTTCTTACCAACAGTTCTTACCAACAATAACCGTATGAAACATCCATATCCCTGAATCCCAGATGCTGTGGAAATGCAACAGGGCAAGGGGCAGTAGATCTTGCCTTGCTTTTGTGGGCTCCAAGCAGCCTCTGGCTTATCACTGCTGAAGATTGTGTGGTAGGACATTGATCTAATACTGTAAAGCAATTCTTCTGTTCTTAATTTAGAGGTAGATATCCATCTTTCCTTTGATTTTCACAAAACAGCTTGGTGATGAACATTACACTGTGAGATGATGATGATCCTGAGCTCACCCAGCAAGCTTCATGGCTAAACTGAAACACCAGCTTGAAGCTGGGTTTTCCACTTCAGTGCTGCATCCAATACTCCATGCTGGTTCTCTGTTGCTGAGTTGCAAAAAGTTGGGCTGCAGTCCAAACCCACATTCTGCTACACTGCATGGTGCTGGTGCTGGTGGCTGGTTCGGATGGAGGCCTCCCTTCACCAGCCCAGAAGAACTCAACCAGAGTCACTTCACTGATGTGGAGTTTCCTGTCTCACTTGTTGAAAATACCCTTCAGGTATTTCCCACCCAAATGGGCTGCTCCAGAAGAGAAGAAGGGGAGCGTAGGCCCGGGATGCACTGGTTTCTCAGCTGGCTTCACTGCCATTACTTCACAACATTGGGCTTGATCTAGGCAAGGGGTCGGCAAGGTTTACCTCGCCCAGGCTGGTTCACTTCACTGGAGATCCCTCCATGGGCCGGATTGTGTGTGTGTGAGTGAGCGTGTTCGCCCGCGATTTCTGCCATCTGTGTCTGAGCAGATGCAATTTTCAGCGCCATGGAAGCGAGTCCCCATGCCATGTTGTGCCGGTTTAGTGCAGCGCGTGGTGACTCGCCGAGTGGGCGGCTCAGTTCGGGGGCAGCTTGTGGCCCATGGGTCTTAGGTTGCTGACCGCTGATGTAGGCACAATTGTTATGCCTAATCTAGGCTGGTGTAGCATGAATTCTGCCTGCACCTTGCCCCTTGGCCAGCAGTGGGACTGTGGAAGTGGCAGTGACTATGAAGCTCTGTTATGCTCTTTTATGGAGGCTTTCATCATTTGAATGTTTGAGTGCTTTCACAGACACAATTTAGATCAATGCTGTTTTGTAGCCAGTCCACTCTCCTTGGTTCCTACTGGGTGTGCCGGTAGGTGTAAGCAATAGTGGCCAATTGAAATGCACAAAGAAACCTTCTAGGGTCTCCTTGGGCTGCATAAGGTTTCTTTGTGCAAAGGCTTTCAGCACTCTTTTACTCTGCAGTAATACCACAACTAGCCTGAATTACAAGTTAATGATTTCTTTATGGTCTACAGGAAGAGTTTTGCTAGCTGCCACTATGTTTCTCCCCATTTCCTATTCTATAGTGCTGACAGATAATGCTCGCTGCATTTTCATTTGCTGTTTTCCTCTTTTTTTCCCAACAACATGTGGAAAGGAAAATAAATTCTGGCTAATGGTGTCAAAGTTCAATATTCTCCACAGTGCAGAGACACAGAATGTTTCTTCCTTGTAAACCCACAACTCTGATGCTATTAAACTGATATTATTGGGTAGGATTTTATTGTTGAAATCTAAAATGAGAGCTAGGCTAATTAATGTTTTTATCTCCAACCAAAACAATCTACATAAAGGGAGGGGGGAGATAGGGTTGGAAAGAAATCCCCTCATTTTATAAATTGGTGAAAAATAATATGGGATCTATTTATGAGTCAGATGAAAATGTTGTGTTGTCAAAATGGAAGAAACTTCCAAAGCACCGACTGTCTGGCTTCGCTGTTTCTTACTTTCACTAAAGTGAGAGTCAAAGCTGACACTACAATAATCAGTGCTCCCCTCCCCCCCCATTGCTACTGTCTGTTTTGCTGCTAACTTGGACAATCCCTTTGGTGGAAGAAGCACATAAAATATTCAGTAGTGACAAACCACGGATTATCTTACCATCGACTAACTGTGTCTGCTCTTAAGTGTTGCACAGTTAGATGGTCTGCAAGAGCGGGGTGGGAAAGGGGGCTTGAGAAGACATCCTGACATTATTTCTGGCTTCAGGCATCCTCTTGAAAGGTGATGGGTTGCTGATGGATAAGAAAACTGCATAAGAAAACTGGGGAAACAACACTTTGCTGGCAAAGTCAATGACTGTCACCAGCCTACCATTTAATTAATGAATGACCAGTTTTACCTTCATATGCTCATGCTCAGGAGCTAGTGATAAATGCATTAAATGGTGGTTGATTTCTCTGCCAAATTAATGGGTTGAATACAGTTAAGTTGTTCTGTTAATGCAATGACATACACTTGCACGATACGTTCTGCATTCCCCCCAACCCTCTTGAATACATTTGTGGGGGGACGCATGGTGGACACATGGGGAGAGGAGAGGAAATAGGGTAAAAACCAGAACACCCTGAAAGTTGTTGAGGTTTTTCTTAGGAAGACCACAAAATTGTTGTCCCCACCCCCCAAAATTGCCCCCAAACCACGATTTTTCAATTGACTTGCCTAAGATCCAGGACAAAGCACCACCTTTCAGAAATTCACGTTAATCTGGACATATGGCAGCCCTAGTGGACCTCTGGATGGAACTACTTCATTGGATACAATGCAGTATTTGTGGACTAGCCCACAGAATGGAATTATTGATTCAGTAAGAAGCTACTATAAGTTGATTCACATACTTTGTTGCAACCCTACCCAATGGACTAAACTGTGGTCTAAGCCTGTCAGGAATGAACATGGACCAATGGTACCAAACTGTATGGGAAACAGGCTTACTAGAAAAGCTAACAAAAAAACTGAAACAGCATGGGGACAAATAAAAGAGGATGCCTTCATCTGGTCTGGCTCCCCTTCATTACACACACAGCCCAACAAGACAATAACAAGAACCCACTGACAGCATACAAATCAATATGGCTAAGCTAACCCAACAACCACCCCTCCTCCCACATGCAAACAAAACTCACTGCATTCAACTATAGGCCATGCCCTGCCCCCAAAATCTCTCTCACCACCAATAAAAACTAATACATGAATAAGAAAGAAAATCTACCTACATGACACTGAGACAAAAATCTTGCACATACACTATGTAAAAGAATGAAAGTTTACTAACCCCCCTCTCTCACTCCCTGCTCTCTCTCCCCCACCTCTCTTCTCCCCCAACCTTGAACTATATAGTCATACCTTGAAAGTAGAACAGCTTAGTTCTCGAATGTTTTGGCTCCTGAACGCTGCAAACCTGGAAGTGACTGTTCCAGTTTGCAAACTATTTTTGGAAGCCGAACGTCCGGCGGGGCTTTTACAACTTCCAATTGGCTGCAGGAACTTCCTGAAGGCAATCAGAAGCCACGCTTTGGTTTCTGAACGTTTTGGAAGTCGATTTCCATTCCATTCGACTTCCAAGGTATGACTGTATATAACATCAACATCTCACATTGAACAGAACTGATCTTTAGAAAGGACCTTGTGATCTGAAAACAGAGACAATGTAAGCACTTTTATAACCCGAGAAAATCTTTCATGAAAACAATTTTAAAAATTATAAAGAAAAACAGCAGAGAGAAGGGGGAGATAGGGGCACACAGGGGAAGACTACTGTATGTAATTGTTTCAGTTATCTCTGCCTAAACCTGGTTACTTAGCGAGTTATTGTAGGGTAGGGGGAGTCAACACAATGGCCTCCAAACATTTTGGACAACAGCCCCCATCATATCCATATGGTTGTGGCTAAATTGTGTTGCAATCTAAAACATCTAAAGGGCACCTGTATGTAGGGCATGAGAAGAATGTTTAGTGTGCTCTGGGTCACAATCTCAGTGAAATGAGTGTGCACTTAGAACATGTCTCAGAAGCTGAAATATACTCGGAGTTGAGTGCTCTTTATTTCAGCTCATGATAAACAGTGAGTGAGTGCTTTCCCCCAAAACCTCTGGCTATATATACATTATTTACACAATGGGTCCTGTGTGATTGGCTGATTCAACTCACCTCCTGGAGCCTGATTGGACTCTTTCTGCAGGCCAATCAGGTTGCTGATTCACTTCCTCCTGGAGCCTGATTGGGCTGCTCCTGCAGACCAATCAGGTTGCTGCCTTCTAGGATCCTAACTGCCTATTGTTCTAGGATCCAAGCTCAGTACATAACAGAAGCCTTGGCATTTTGCAATGATGCAGGGGCAGACTTTGGTAATCTTTCATAATAGGACACCCTGTGCAAGGTCAAAATTAGGGCCCCCAAATAGATCTTCTCACTTATGGATCTTCTACGGCTCAGCACCCTGTGCAGGGGAACTGCACACACCACCCCATATCCGGCTCTGAATTATGGTGGACCCATAAGGGTTCTTTGGCAGATTGAGAAGCCAGATATGGAAAGGTACAAAGTTTAAAGACCACTGCTTGAAGGCAAGCTTTCCAGAGAGCATTCTTTCCTGCTAATTCAGAATGCATTGTTTCTGCAGTTTCATCTCAGTTTTAGTCACATGCCAGATCCTGCAAGCAAGGAACTTATTTTACGTCAGCAATTGTGAAAGACCTGAACTGATACGACTTTTTGCTCTCCAAATTAAGTACAGCTCTGCTCCCACGATGTGCTGCCACTGCCAGGACACATGTACAGATGCTTCAAGAGAGTTACTAAGTTTTAAAGAATGCACCGGTGTTGTCCAGTGCTTGTTCCTCCTTCCTAGATAGCTTCCTTGTGAATCCAGAACAAGAGAGACGATTTCAAAGCAGCCCTTTGATTGCACTGTTATTGCTCAATCACAGAGAGGAGCGCATGTGAGATAAATGAGATCTTCTCATCTTCTGCTGTTTCTCAATTTATTTCACAGGGCATATTTCCTCATCCATTTCTCCAGACAGCACTTTATCACAGACTTTTTCTCCCCTATTACATCTTGCCCATTTTTCAATGTCCTTTTCTTCTTCTTCTTCTTCTTCTTCTTCAAAGGTTCTCTTTTGTTTTACACAGTGATTTTTCAAGGCTGATTAAAAATGTAATTGACAAACTTCTTTCTGTGTTAGGCTTTCTACAAGGCATGGGGAAATGCTCGTGGTTCACTTGAGATGTGACACCAGCACACACATAGCAGCTCTTTAACATGATCAGACAGCAACTCTCAGCAAACTGTTATGGGAAGGGCTCCCATGGCTAAGATAGCAGCCTAGCTTTATAGGCAAAGGGGCAGGAATTCTGGGTCACAAATCCCTAAAGTCTGCTGAGATGGAGATATATTGTGCAAACCGGTTATATTCACCAATGCTTTTATTCAATTTGCATAGTTTATGCTGCACAAATTGCTTTTGGGAGTTTTCCTTTCCTTTCCTTAATTTGGAATTTGTTGCAGATTCAATATTTCAGCCTAGGTTGCTGGTCTGTGAACAGTGGAAACAGGGTACCACGCAGAGAGAATGAGAACTGTCCTGAGTAATGGCTGGTTGCTCCTAAGGAGCTTGTGAAACCACACCTCCTCCAGTTTTTATGTTTTAAGTGAAAGACTGAAAGTGCCCTTGTGGATTTAGGTTTTCCCCTATAAGTTGCAGTGATGAGGACTAGATTCAAGTAAAGTTTTTGAAATGAAGACTCACTTTCTTGGGAGTCTGCGAAAGCTGTTTGCAGAAAAGCCAGTATTCTGCAATACATAATGCAATATTGGAAGTGAACATATCTATGACTTCTGGTACCACGTCCAACTTCACAATGCTCCTAATAATTAATGTTAATTAATTAATAATTAATTAATGATAACTGTCCTGAACATGTGGCCCCATCATGTGTATGGGTCCACCATACAAACTTGAAAGCAAACACCACTAAGTGGGTTACTCCCAAATAAACCTGCCTAGGATTACATATTAACAATGCAATTCTATGCTTGTCTGTATGGCACTGTTCAATTGTCCAAGTAAGTGTGAATAGGATTTCAACCTAAATCCTTTAGGGTCAGATCCAGAGAAAACAGATACTGTACTTATAATAAAGTGGATATAGAATGGGATCACGTATCCTTGAATCTGCAGTGCAGCCATTTTCATGTACCAGCATTGCAGGTGGGTGGGGAGGCTTCCTAGTGTAGCAGCCAGTGTACTGGATTTGATTACTTGAATGATGATCCAATCTCAAAGCACCTGCTTAGCTATTAAGAAAGAAGCCACACATAAACCACAGACTTCTAGTCTAACTTATGAAGGGAGCATGAAAACTGTATGGCTTTTGTAGACGGCAAAGTGTTATAGAAATTACTTTTAATAAATGCTGGAAGTTGATGTTGCACTGTTATAATTGCTAAAGGGTTATCCCATAGTGCCAATGGACATAATCTGATATCTAGGCTAAGTGATCTTAAGGATCATCTGCTTTTGGAGTTCCCTGACAACATCGAGGAATACTGGACGAGGCTAAAAACATCCATTATTGCAGACTGTGAACAAACTATTGAATACCAAACCAAGAAACACCAGAACTGGTTTGATGAGAATGACAGTGAGATTGAACACATTATTAACAAGAAAAGGAAGGCCTTTCAGATCTGGCAAAGAGAGAGAAAATGCACCACTAAGAAAAATAGCTATGCCAATGCCAAGGCTGAGGTTCAAAGAAGAACCAGAGGACTAATGAACACCTGGTGGATAAAAAAAGCTGAAGAGATCCAACACTTAGCCAACACTCATGATGCACAGAGTTTCTTTAAAGCCACAAAGACAATCTATGGGCCAATAAATCATGGTATATGCCCCCTACACTCAATAGACAGAACCACACTTCTAAAAGATAAAGAAGCTATTGCACTGCACTGGAAAGAACATTACCAGCATTTCCATAACCACAACTCCCCCATAGCTGCTGAGGTCCTCTCACAAATTCCACAAAAACAAATTAGAGATGAGCTTGCACGATCTCCAAATCTGGGAGAATTGTGTACAGCCATTAACCAAATGAAAAACAGCAAAGCCAGCGGACCTGATGGGATACCTGCCAAAGTCTCCAAAGTGGGTGGAATTGAACTTACACAACAACTTCACAAGCTCATTGAAAAAATCTGGGAGAGAGAAGAGATCCCAGCAGACTTTATGGATGCCAAAAGTATCAATCTCTTTTTTAAAAGGTGATAGAACCTATTGTGGAAACTACCGAGGCATCTCTTTATTAGCTGTGGCCGGCAAAATTCTTGCAAGGATCTTAGCAAACTGTCTCCTAATAATATCTGAGGCTACCCTTCCTGAATCCCAAAATGGTTTTCAACCTTCTAGAGGGATAGTGGACATTATTTTAACCGCTCGACAGCTTCAAGAAAAATGCAGAGAGCAAAACCAACCCCTGTATATGGTGTTTATTGACCTGACTAAGGCCTTTGAAACTGTAAATCATAATGCCCTGTGGACTGTCCTTCTGAAAATCTGCTGCCCAGATAAATTTGTGAACATCCTTCGGCTTCTCCATGATAAAATGACAGCAAGAATCACCGATAACAATGGCTCTCAAAGTGAACCATTCACAGTGGGATCAGGTGTTAAACAGGGTTGTGTCATGACCCCAACTCTATTTATTATTTCCATCACCATGATCCTGCACTTTGTCGAAGGGAAACTCCCCACCTAAGTAGAAATCATATATCATACAGATGGAAAGCTCTTTAATCTGAGTAGGCTGAAAGCAAAGGTTACCATAACTTCCATCATAGAGCTTGTATGCTGCTGACAACATAGTGTGTGCACACTCAGAGAACGACCTCTAAACCATCCTAAATATATTTGCAGAAGCTTACGAAAACCTTGGCCTATCGCTCAACATCCAAAAAACCAAAGTGCTGCACCAGCAAGCACAAAACAACCCTTCTGTAGCACCACAAATCCAACTCAGCGGTGTAATGTTGGAAAGTATTGATCACTTCTCCTACCTGGTCTTTCCACAAGGGCCGACACTGATGCCGAAATCAAGCATCACCTGAGCTCTGCGAGGGCAGCTTTATCCTGATTGAAATGCAGAGAGTTTGAGGACCAAGGAAACCAAAATGCTTGTTTGCAAAGCTATTATATTGCAAATCTTACTGTATGCTTGTGAAATGTGGATCACTTATAAACTCCATCTCCAACTCCTCGAAAGATTCCATCAAAGGTATCTCCAAAAAATGTTACCTATCACTTGGGAAGACAGGCGAACTAGTGCCAGTGTACTAGAAGAAGGAAAGCTAACTAGTGTTGAAGCAATGATTCTTCAACATAGACTTCAATGGACTGGTCATGTTGTTTGGATGTCTGATTATCGTCTTTCAAAGCAACTACTCTATTCCGAACTTAAAAATGAAAAGTGTAATGCTGGTGGTCAACAAAAGAGGTTTAAAAGGCTCTCTCAAGACAAATCTAAAAACATGTAGTATAAATACTGACAATTGGGAAACACTCAGTTGGAGAACAGCCTTTATCAAAGGTGTCATGGACTTTGAAGACACTCAAACTCAGGACAAAAGGGAAAAACGTGCTAAAAGGAAGGCACATTTGGCAAACCCTCATCCAGAAACCTATGTACCCACTGTGGAAGGACGTGTGGATCCAGAATTGGCCTCCGCAGTCACTTGTGGACTCACTGTTAAGACCGTGTTCATGGAAGACAATCTTACTCAGCTGACTGATCTAGAAACTATTACTAGACTGATCTAGAAACTATTACTAGAGTGAAATAAATGTGTTTTTGAGTAGTACATCTTCCAGAATTCAAGCATTCTATGCTCTGAATTACACTGGCACAAGAGTATCAGGGTCAAACTAGATGCGATGCAGGAGATTTGTGAAAGGATTTCCTGAAAATATATATTCTGATCAGGGCCCTAACAGGTTTGTTTTTGTTTTTCAAAAAATCCAAGTGAGCCATTTGTCTTATATAAATCACCTTGTAAAGCTGCTATTTGCCTTGTGGTGGAAGCATTATAGGTATATTAAAAATATCAACCCCCCAGGAGATTCTGTTCACGAATCTACCACATCAAGCTGAGTTTAACCCTCATTTTCACTTTTTCTGAAGATACCAAATAGCAAAGCCAGTTGCATCCAAGAGATAAACTAGAGTATGTTGCAATCTTGCTTCTCCCCCAAATTCAATAAATCTCTAATTCCTTTTCACTTCTTTCCCCTATCTGTCAAAACCATTTTGAAAGGTACTTACTTTCACAGGGACCTAACCACTAATTGCTTAGGGAACCCTTGATTTTATCTGCTGTGAGTGGAATTCTATAAAAAGAGCCCTGACCTTTCCTGTGCTCAGCCTTCTGCACTACCCTGAACTGAGGAAGTCCACAATTTCACAATGCTGATTACTCTGCACTTAACTAATGAAGAATGTGACATATAAAGAAAAGGCAAGAAAATGCCAGCAAAGTGGAAACTGTAGGGCTATCGTTGTCCCAAAGGTTTCGTCTCCAGAGCTTAAAATGCAGTTCGACTTTTCTTCTTTTTCTTACATGGGTTCCACTTGGACTGCTTTGCCCAGACTGTTACTTGCTGTTGTACCCAAAAACAAACCCTTAGAAAATAGAAAACAGATTGGAAGTTTGCCTGTTCAAATCTCCGCTGTCCTTCTGTTGAAACGGCAGAAATCTAACAGCCCATGTTTATTTCCCTTTGGAAAGGTTTTCAAAGACCCAACTCTCCAGGGAGACTGCCAATGTGTATCTGATTATGTTATTAGGCTATATATGTGGAGATTTTCCTTCTGGCTAGGAAGTTTGGGAGGAATTTGTGGGAGGTGGATGGGCTTTTGCACCTGTGAGAAGGTTCTCTCAATTGATCTGAAAATGATTGCATAAATACATGCAGGTTAAACAAACCTATCTGCATACAAATCACTCTAAATCTCTTTTTCAGGTCATGCAAATTTTCAAAGGAGTTTTAGTTTGAGGCAAAGCCACAGATGCCACATTAGAAGTTCATTCGGCTGAGGAATTTCTGCTCAAATAGATTCTACCCCCTCCAGAAAGAACAACTTTGAAACATAGGCTTGGGCTTTGAATTTTAAACATCTGCTTGTAAACACCAACTGGAGCACTGGAGGAGCATAATCTATAGCAAATATTCAATCCATGCTGGCTTCAAAGGACATTTTAATGGAAGCATTTTTGAAATACTGCATTTGGAGCCACAACACCATCAGAATTGCAAAGAATTTCAAAGGTGTGTATATTCTTTTTCTTCCCCAATGGAGCATTCAAATGCTGAGGTGTGAAACCCTCCCATTGAAACAGAAAGGCCATCAAATACAGAACATTTGACTCCCAAAGGTGCCTCGTTGCTTGCACAGAAGACCCACGGAAGTTGATAGGACTCTGGTCTGTTCTGCACTTTGCATATATATGATACAATATTGTCAAGCTTCAGAGTGAGCACTCATTAAATAGCTGTCAAGTCTGTGGATCCTTGTTTTGGACCTACCAATGAAAACAATGGTGGGAAACATGAGCAGCTATAGTTAGTGATAGAGAATGTCTTTGGTTACCAGCCAATGTAGACAGTACTGTGCTATAGGAACCAATGGTCTAACTTCGTACACGACAACTTCCTGTGTTCCTATGGCTGGTGCATATACTTATTTAAGAGAGTTTTTAATAGACTTTTGCTTGAATCTTGGTGTTAGAAGTACAGTCATAAAGAGGAAAGGTCATATTTGTTGATTTCTGTTGGTGCCTTCCTGATACAAGTGTGCAGGGCTTATTCTCAAATGGAGGATTTGCTCTGGCTGCTTTTTCCGGGAGTTATGCAACAATCCAGGCAACAATGCTTATTTGCATTTCTATGCCACCTTCCTCAGAATCCAACAAAGCTTTTTGCAAGCATTAATGAATTGCTCTTCACAACTCAGTTTACAGCTGGGTCTGCTTTTGTTTTGTTTAAGCTGTTCAGTTATTAACACAAGCTCAGATGTGGTTATGATGGACAGATGGCTACTACCTGATAGAAACAATTTTTATACCTGTGAAGAGAAACTTTTCATATGTCAAATTGACTTTGCTTTTCTAAATATAAACTTTGCTAGCAGGCTTCTGTTTTTCCCTTTCTCTGTTGCTACCAAGTCATTTTTAAAGGCACTTTTAAAAGTCATTTTAAAATGCTCTAATAGTCTTTGTTTACTTTTTATAAACTTCTTTGAGTTGCCTTCAATAACTTTTGTGAAAGCAGCTGTGGGATACAGTTATGCATATAACCTGAACAATGTGAGGATAACTCTGCCCACCCTCCATGACCATTAAGGGGTGTTCCCCAAATGAGGTTTCCTTAAATTATTATTTCTTAATAATGCTGTTCAACAGGGAAAATTCAACTGGCTGGGACTTATTTACAGAAGAGCCTTGGAGTAGAGATTTGCAGACCCAATTGGTTTTGTTCCAGAAATAAATTTGTTATCCCAAAAACACATGTATTTCTTGCTAAGCCCAGCCTGAGTTTTGGATTAACAAAATGAATGGCTGCTACAGTAGTGGTGTGCTAAGCCCAAGAATCCTACTGCATAGAGGGCAATATGCACTCATTTTTTGGGGGTGGATGAGTTTATATTCACATGGCATCATGCTTGAGTTGTAAACATACCAGTGCTCCCTTTGTTGATGCAGATTTTCCCATATCAGAAAAAGAACAAAATTAGTACTTCTTCTTAGTACCAGAATACTTTCTGGACTTTTTCCAGGCCAAATGCCAACCCTCCAAATCTATAGCAGTGGACTACCAAAACTCATGGTTGAAATTTGTCTCTCTCAACCCCTGGCCCGAACCTTTGCTGACATTTCTGTACTAAACAACAAACACAAAGTGATAAACTTGCAGTGGCATATTACCTTGGATGTTGGCTCCTTTATTATTGAGGAAGGGCATTACCTTTCAAATTTAGCAGCTACCATACCACAGGAAAACAAGACATGGTAGAGGATTGTGCACATATTCCCCAGATGTTGTCACTGGTGTAGTAGATATGCCCACAGATGAATGGAGGGATAGATAGACCAGAGATGTGGCCCTCTAGATGTTGTTGGACTCCAACTCCCATCAGCCCTAACCTGCATAGTCAATGGTCAGAGAGGATGGGAGCTGTAGTCCAGCAACATCTGTCTTCAGCAAACAAAAAGCAAAGTACCCTAACAAGCTTTCAAATCACACAGAGGGAAAGGCAAGGGAGACCAGTGACACAGGGAGAGAATTCATGAGGTTAAGTGTCTTAAAAGTTAACAAAGACATGCCAGACTTTCCCTGCTCAGGTGTTTTTGACAGTGTTGGTTGCTATGGTATTTGGGCTATAACCAAGGTCATGGGTTTAGTTGCCAGGTTGCAATGAGCATCCTGTTTGGTATCTCTTTTTCGTTTGTTTACTGTGAAGTGATCTATAATTGTGACAGTTTTATAGCACTGATTATCTTTTCTGTCACTTGTGCCTGATTGCAACCACTAACTGCAACCAGTCTTCACATTGGGATCATCAGTGCCGCCTTCCTTTCCCCCTTTGCCCTATTCAGTTGTTCATTTATTCATTCATATGAAGTGTGTATTGTTCATATTGTTCACAGCTGCCTTTGTCTTATTCTACTGCAATTGCCATGTCCTAAGGTTGAATCTGTGAACTGGTTCCTATCTATTACGAAATGGCTGCTCCTTTACAATAACACTTTATGTCTGGAAAGTATCAAGTGCTTCTTAGACAGAATCCTAAACTTTCCCAATAGTTACTTTCAACCTGTCCAGCACAAAGTTGGGAAACATGGTAGAAAGCAGTGCAGCGAATTTGGTTGAGGCTACCTAGAAATGGTACCATGAGATTGCTGGATGTACTTCAACAGGTTTAACTTATTTTGAACAGGGGTGGGGGGGTGGGGCATTCGTTATATACCTGTGTGAATAAAAGACAGACCACTCATACTGAAGAAAACAACAAAAATCCTTATAAAGCAGACATCTTTACTGTGTCCCTTCCTCTTGACATTTCTTTCTGATTACGCATCTCCACGAAACTCCAGCTGTGGTTCCCAAGGGAAGCCACTCTTTTTCATTTAATTTGAATTGATTTCTCTCTCTTTACAATTGCAAACATGAAAAGAGCTTGTGAAAACCATTCCACCTCTTCTGTGTTTCAGCTCAGCCTGAAATGACTTTCCCCATTCAATGAAAAGCAGGTCTTTACTTGGGTTTCTCTCTTAAAAAGGAAGGGATGGAGGAAGGATAGTAACATATTTTAGGGTTCCTAATCAATTCTCGTATTTACAGTGCCCGTCAAGTTGCAGCTCACAAATTCTTGATCATACACTTTTAGGGAATGGTGTTAAAGAGTCAAGAAGTTGAGATTAACAACTGCACATGGTGCAAGATCAGGTCTATTCAAAGGTGGTTTCCTATAAACATAGAAAACCTATACTTGTCACAGCTCCCCTTAACTGTACAATTGCCCTCTGGCTTAATGGACAAGATCTTTTGCATGTTCTCCTGATGCCTTTTCTGCAGCCTCTCATGCCTTCTGTTGCCAGAAACTTTGGATTCATGTCAGCCTGATCAGTGGAGAGTATAGCTACCACAAATCAATACGCTTCTCTCGCCTCTCATGCTCAACGGCAGCACATGTTCATCTCCACTGTTGCAGCTGAAGATCTGACCACTTCAAAAGATAAGAGTTTCTGTCACAAAATTTTCTCTCTCTGTGGCATAACTCATGAAATCTATGATATTGGTTGTGGCTTCCAACACAGAGAAATAAAAGTTTGTGTGACACAGTGCACAGAGTGTGTGTTGGCTTATGGGATTCTTGCATTAACCTTTGCAAGGCCAGCCTTGGCTACAAACTCACCTCAAGTACATCTGTTCAAATTGAAGGATGTTCCAAACACTACAGAGTGGCAAACTCAGGTTCCCATTGAGGGTAGGGAACTCCACCCAATCATGGCTCCACCATGAATGTTTCTCTAAGTTTCATGTGTTCTTTTTCAAATATGAATAGGTTTGCCACATTACTTTAAACTATATTATGTGAAGTGGGCTTGACCTAAGTACCAATTCATTCATCAATGCCCAAGGGAAAATGGGCTTCTGCCAGAGTACTGAGGTAATGAGAAGCAAGAGACCCAATTAGTGAAGTTGTCCCTGACAACCTTAGCACCTACAGTTGATGGCTGAATTGGACAATATGCCCAGAGATATCTGGTCAGTCTCATAATAGTCCCTCTCTTAACCAGGTTATTTTCATGAAATAAAACATACAGGGCCCACATATCTTTTCCTCCTGTATGCCTTCCAGTCTAATTAATTTTACCAATAAGTACTTAAAAAAAAGATTTCTTGTGTTTTATATAATCAGAAATATGGCCCAAGTAGAAAGGCATTAGTATCGCCTTCTGACCAGGTTTGCAGCTCTTGCACAGGCTAATTTTCAAATGTTTTTCTTTAAAGGTGTCTTATTTGCCTTGGCCCTGAACATTGCAGTCCGTGGGCCATTCTTCAGCATTTCTCAAGCTAAGCAGCATGGCAGGAGAAGCTGTTGAGAATTCAGAATGTGGACATTTAACTATGCCATTTCCTATACTGGAATAAAACACTCCAAAAGATCTAGCATTGCTTTTCTGAGTAAACAAAACCTTGGTTTATGACCCACAAACTCTATAATTAATGTTGCTTGTGGAGGTGGGAGTGCTTAGATCTTGCTTTACTTTCTTAGAGTTGTCTCCCATTTGCAAAGATAAATTGTTTGCCTTCTCTGTCAAAGATAATTAATTAGAGCAATGTTCAGTCAGAAAATTCAGTTCCATAATAATCAGAAAACTCTGGATTATGTTCCTTGTGACGCCCATAACTCAACTCACTAGTATGCTTTTAATTGCTCCAAGTGCAGGTTGCCAGGCAAAGTATACATGCAAGTCAGTAAATATTTGTTCTATGAATATGGTTTAATGATGTGGAGGAACAATCAGTGATATGCATTATCCATCCTGCTAATATACGAGCATAATAGTTCCAGTCGGACTTGATACATTGTTGTTAATATAACCAGAATTCCTATCCGAGCGGATAATGATCTCTCACTAATCATGGAGAATGTTAGCCTGTGGATTCTTAAGATAATTGTCTCTTTAATTAATGGTAGATCAGATAGTGGCATTACTCTGCTTGTCTGATCGATTAGAGGAAGAATGTAACTTTAAGGCAAATAGTGCCAAAGGCCCTTTATCCATATTATACGGGGGGGGGGGGGGAGCAATGATGGAAAAACCTGTAGAGAAACCAGTCCCTTAGGGAAAGGGGATTTATCTTTTCCAGTGATTCTGACAGAGTAGCAAGCTAGCCAATGATTAGCTGTGTTGGCAAATGAGTGAGAAATTCATTGGCTGCCTCTGTCCCACCAAAGAAGAGGAAAGATGCATATAAAAAGCAGGAATTTGCTGTAATGGAAATAAAATTGTCCCACGTTTTCACCCAGACTTGCAGGGAGGGAATCCAAAAGGAGAGCTGTCTTGCCTCAGCAAAGATGATCTATGTGCATGCCAATAATTAGGAAGGGAGATTCAGACACATCCATAATACACCACTGTTATATGGCCCAAGTCACCAGGATGTTTTCCTGTGCAAGTGCCGTTAAATGAATGGAAGCTGCACACAAACTTTGTGTTTGGTCTCAGTGGCACTTCAGCATATTAGAGCTTGAACATACTTTTCACCAGTGGCAGTATCTGAGTCACAGTCCATGCCTCCATAGGGTGCTCTCAACCAGTCAGCAATTGCATACCTCCCTGCTGCTGACCTCACTACCCCTGCCTCCAACCAGTCCAATTGTTGTTGTTGTTGTTGTTTAGTCGTTTAGTCGTGTCCGACTCTTCGTGACCCCATGGACCAGAGCACGCCAGGCACTCCTGTCTTCCACTGCCTCCCGCAGTTTGGTCAGACTCATGTTTGTAGCTTCGAGAACAGTGTCCAAACATCTCATCCTCTGCCGTCCCCTTCTCCTTGTGCCCTCCATCTTTCCCAACATCAGGGTCTTTTCCAGGGAGTCTTCTCTTCTCATGAGGTGGCCAGAGTATTGGAGCCTCAGCTTTACAATCTGTCCTTCCAGTGAGCACTCAGGGCTGATTTCCTTAAGGCTGGATACGTTTGATCTTCTTGCAGTCCATGGGACTCTCAAGAGTCTCCTCCAGCACCATAATTCAAAAGCATCAATTCTTCAGCAATCAGCCTTCTTTATGGTCCAGCTCTAACCAGTCCAATGGAGACACCCAAAGCACTACCTGTTCCATCTGCACTGGATCGATTTCACCTTTTGTGGCCTCAGGATGTTGATGTGTTTGAAGAAGTGTAGCCAACCTACCGCTTTTATCCATATTCATCTTGGCTTCTTAGAGCTGGCTGTAGTGGGTTGACTGGGTGGGTCCAAGGTGTGATCAGGGCTTCACTACAGGAAGGGGAAGAACCACGTGTCTTGAAGTAAGAAGTGGTGTACTTCCCCCTTAAGAAGATCTCCCTGGATCCAGAGGTGTTAAACAACAATGGCCCAGTGAAGAATATCACTTTCCAGGGCTTGGCACAGTTTTTAATGAATGCTGATGATGACACAACTCTTTACCCTGGCCTTTGGCACCTGATATTTATATTTTCAGGGCCCACTTTGGGTTGTGTGTGTGTGTGTTTGTTTTGTAAATGTAAGTTTTTTAAACTGTGTTTAATGTTGAATTTTAAATTACTGTATCCTGCTGGGGCCTTAGGGGGGGTTATCACCACACCACCATTATTATTTCTGTGCTCAGAAGCAGCTCAGCCAATGTGGATTGTTCAGAACCCCTTTACGAATTCACAGGCCTGAAACTCCTCCTAGTGCCATCAACAGATCAGTACCCCTTGGCCCACATGAAAGTGATTAATTGGTATAGCCCTGGGAAGCAAATCCCGAGGAAAATTCCTTGTTCCCTTCCCCCCAGCCAAAGTAATTATAGCCTTATGAGATCAATGACAAAAGAGTTTCCAGAGGAGTATCTGTGTTGCAGCAGAACCCGGAAAGACACCTATGACACCTTAAAGACTAATAGATTTATTTTGGTGCTTGAGTCTACTTCAGCAGATGAATGACGTGAAATCCTAAATTGACAGATGTAGCTGTAAGGAGGAGGAGGTTTGTAAACAGTGGGGTCAGAGAGAAATGAAAAGCAAGACCAATAAATGCTTCAGTTCACAGAGAAGCATAGAATCAGATCCAGAGAATATGGAACACATTTTGTGGACACTTTCACCTCTGTGAATATGTAACTCCTTTTCAAAATGGCCCACATAATCCATCCCTTAGCATCTGATGCAGTTGTAGTCAATGTGGTACCCTCCAAAAGTTGTTGGAAACAACTCTCATAATCCCTTGCTATTGTCCATATTACTATCTTGGGGCTGATGGGAGTAGGGATCTAAGAGCACCTGGAGGCTAGTCCAGGCCTAATGCATGAAATATCTGAGCTGGCTATAGATTCAAGGGGCATAGAAATTCTCTCATTTTCTCAGCAGGAATGAATGCTAGCATTTCTCAGGATTTCTCATACAAACCAACATGTGAACTGTGAATCACAAAGTTGAAGATCAGCAACGACTCTGCTCAAAATCATTATACCTAGATAGAAAATAGTTGTGGAGCAGCTATGAGAGGGTAGGGTGGTATAGCAACCACCTGAATGGGGGATAACTTGACACCAATTAGGAGAGAGGCTATTAATTGTTTACTTACCTGTTGTTGTTGTTGTTAATAATAATAATAATAATAATAATAATAATAATTTATTTATACCCCACCCATCTGGCTGGGTTTCCCCAGCCACTCTGAGTGGCTTCCAATAAAACACTAAAATACAATAACCTATTAAACATTAAAAGCTTCCCTAAACAGGGCTGCCTTCAGATGTTAAATTTATAGGCCACCTTTTCAACAAATGGTACCCAGCAATTAACAGCAAAAGGTAAAATACAAAATAAGAATTAGAAACTAATCAGGCAAAGCATATAAATGAAATTGAACAAGGCTATAACCAGTTGGAACAAGTTCAACAAACTTACAGTGGCTGTCACTCAGGTGTGGGGGATGTTCGGCCCTCCAGATGTTGCTGAACTACAACTCCCACAATTCCTGCCCATTGGCCATGCTTGGTGAAACTGATGGGAGTTATAGTTCAACAGCTTTTGGAAGGCTCCCTACATCTGCTATAGCCTGTCAGCTTATGAGGCCAAAGCTGTGTCTGAATAAGAATAATGTTGCACACTACCCCAATCTCTGAGCGGTGTGAGATTCCAGGGGTTCCATGTGCTTACCCATGGTTTGGTTATCTTGGAATGAGGAACAGCAGAGACTATGGTGCCTTTATGGTTTATTTACACATATATACAACTTGAGCCTAATATGGAGGGGCCCACAGCATTGACACCCCAAGAGTGTCTTGGTTCTCCCATAGCCACAGCCTTGGGTTCCAACAGAGAATTGCTCTGCCTCTCCCAGCTGCTTAGCCTGCAGCTTCCACCTCAACTTCCCACTCTGGCCTTTGCCTTTCTAACTACCAGCAAGTTTGAGGGAGAGGGCCCCACCCATCTGCCATCTGGCACAAAGCAGAGGTAGTTTTAGGATAGTGCGACCGGTTTGGCTGCTCTGGGGGCACCACAACAATGCTGTAGAATGGTGCATCTGCAGGAACACAACCAAATGCCTTCATCAGCCCCAGCTGCAGTAAAACATCTCTCTCTTGTTTTTGTCTTTACACCCTTAGCAAACTCTGTAACCTTCCAACTGTTTGACTTCACCCCTAATGGTACACTCTTCCACTGACTCTCAAGACAGGTAGATGCCAACAACAGTGGGTTACATTGGTGTAACACTAGTGCAGCTGTGACAAACATGATTGCCATGCAAATTCTGGGACAGCTCTAAATTGATATTTTCACTGTGCCTTTGGGGTCCAAGCAGGAGGGAAAGGAGAGAAGTGCCAGTTATTATTAACATTATCCATCCTCCCAAATGAGAAAACAATCAAAGACTTGCTGCTCTGGGCTGATAGATTGACTTCAGATTAAACAGATTTGATGGGAATCAATCAGTTGTGATGGAGCAACACCGAGAAGTATTTTAGTTCCTAATTTTGTTCTATTGAAGGGAAGGAAATGCCGGCAGTCGTAGCTCTTTCCTGACACAGAGCAATTAGTGAGGAAACGTTAAGTGTGCCACTTGGGCTTCAGGCTATTTCATATCCTTCTTTGACTAGTGCAAGGTCCCCCTGTTACCGGATTATAATAGAGGAGATTTACCAAGCAATTGATTATAAAATATTAATAGTGGAGCTGACAGGAGCGAGAATTGTTTTGCAGCATTAATTATAATGCAAATGGTGCTCTGAATATTTCTGAGGAAATGTTCAAGCCAGCGTATTAGAGCCTTGATAGTCACAAATAATACATCTGAAATGGCAAAGACCCCAAGTTTAATGGAGGAAATGGGGTGCATAAACCAAGGGAAATTCATGTTACTCATTCCCTGCAATGACACTTATTCTTTCAGTTGGGAAGAAAAAATATATGGCAACAAAGAGGTGGTGTTGATGTGGTCTTTTTCATTCTGGAAATGGAAACTTTGTTTGGAACTGGTTAAAATTTCATGTTGTCAGGGGTTCAGAAGGAGAGACACAGGAGGGGGAGCAAATGGAGAGTGAGGAGGAGGAGTACGAGGGGGGCGCAGGCAGTGACAGTGGCCAGAGTTATTCCACAAGCCTCTCTAGCGAATCAGAGGACTCACAGAAGGGAGCGCCGGTGGCCAGAGCAAGGGAGATTCCAAGGGAGAAACCTCAAGAGGGAGGGGCCAGCGGGGAGTCCCTGAACAGCAGCTGGAGATCAGGGCCAGCGTCTCCACCAGAGCGCAGTGGGGAGGGGGAGTCCCAGGAGTCGGGACCAGTGTCCTCACCACCAGAGGGAGGAGAGGAGTCAGGTTTGGCAACACCCACATCAGGAAGCGGGGAAACGGTCAGAAGGAAAGTCACCGGCTGGGCGCGCGCGCCAAGTTCAAATGTACAGGAGCGCGGCACAGCGGGGAGCCCGGGAAGGGAGCCAGGTCCTAAAGCCCGCCGGAGGGAGGGGCAAGACTCAGGAGGCTCCGCGTCAGAGGAGTCCAGGAAGGAGGGAACCCCAGAGGGCAGAAGGACCCAACGCAGGAAAGAGCAGCGCAAGAGGTGGAGCCGGGCTAGAATCTTAAACTGGTGTGGGTGGAGCAGTGAGTCAGAGGGGACTTAGCCGGTCTAGCATTAAGACGTGGGCCTGCGCGCCCAGAGCTTGGAAATGGAAACTAAACTTCAATAAAGACTTTTGTATATAATATCCACTGGGCGTTGGTCCTCTGTGAGCTGGGACCTAGCGGCAGTCCTGACACATGTGTTGACCAGTCTCAGGCACATGCAACATGCTCCTGAGGACCAGTCTAGATGAGACACGATCCATACAATTAGCAAATGCATGAACTGCATTAAATTGCATGAATTGTGCGAACACCGTCTTGTCAAATGCGGCCTTAATTTGCTGTGTCTAAACTGACAAGCAGTGGTGATGTTACTTCCCTGACCACTGCATTTGTTTGAAGAAGATCAGGCGTATCTACTCCAGTTTAACATGGTTTAAAAAGGTGTGAGGATGGAAACCCCATAATGGAAATGGTGCTATGACTGCTACAGGCCTTTGGAGAGTGCCATCTCTTTCACATTTCTCATCACTGGTCTTTTTAGCTGGAGATACCAATGAATGAACCTGACGCTGTCTGTCTGCAAAGCATACCCTCTGCAGTGGTCCCTTCCCCAAAGGATGATGAGCAGAGTGGCTGGGATCTCCTCTCCAGGAGTCTGCATGCTCTCATGCTCATGCTAAGCCATAGTTTCCCTTTGTTTTACAGGCAAACTGAGCCAAACTATATAAGCACACTTAACAGTGAGTGGGAATTGCTTCTACACCAGTATGTTTGGTGTATATTTTTACAGCTTGATTCATAATAGATGAGCTTAGTCCTGAAAAGTTATCATCTGCAGTTTGGATCATTAGCAGAGACTACTGAGGAAGCTTTGTCTGCTGGTGTTCTTTAAAAGAAGACATTCCATGTGCATGTCTCTTTGAAAAGCAACAAAAAGTTTTCCTTTGGCAAACAGCCTCAATTTGCACAGCTCCAGTTCTCTGATGTTCATGTGCAATCTTTACTTTCATGGAATTAAAAGGGGCCCTTCAAACACGAAAGAAGCATTGCATCAAGGTAGGCCTGGCATTAAAAGGGATAATTTTGCATAAGCACGTAATTGTTTTGCATACTGGGCTCAGATTAGGCATAGCTACATGCAAAAGGATGCTAGCTTGTTGCTGCTGCTGCTACTACTACCACATGTGACAGTTAGATGGTCATAAACATCCATATCCAGCATCCGTATCCAAGGGCAGATCATTATTTGCAGCTTCTTGGTTCTGACCTCTGTTTGATAAAGTTGCCTTCTACTAAGTCAGAAGTTACCAACATCCTAAGGTGGATCCAAAGGTGATAGCATAATTACCTAGCAAGCTCGCCCTACCTGCATTTATAACTAGATTCAAAAGTCCAGAACACGCCTCCCCCCCACCTTTTCTGACAGCAACTCCCTTATGAAAACACTTAGGGCAACAGAGTAGAGTATGGCAGGTAGAACCAACCAATTCCAGTGGGGAATTACATTTTAATACTTCATAAGAGCCAGAGATATTTGTGTTCCTGAGAAATGCTAGATATTCACTCTGAAATGGAGGGTGGAGGGCATCTGCCGCTCCCACTGTCCTTAAATGGTGTCCTTGCTTGACTGTGATGAAAACCCACTCCTGCCCTCTTACATGTTTAATCTAATAGTTCAGTCTCATCCAGAACAAATGTAATGTAATTACACTTTGAGTAAATATAGCTAATGTTCTGCTTAGGTCTCCTGAAAGAGATACCTGCCCTTAAAGACTACAGGCAGACGTCTTGCAAGTTGCACGCACATGAATATTACAAATGAAGATGGTGACATTTTGGTATACGCTGCAGTGAAAAATTGGAGCTCCGTCTCCCACTTCATTGCACTGCTGGCCCCATCTATCATAGTCCTTTTAAAATGGCAACTCTCCTGGCCTGATTGACATGGGATAGATTTCCTGCCATGAAGTTTTGAGGTCAATCAATCACTTATGTGTTATTGACCTCCAAAACTAAAAACGTGCACCTGGGGCATTCTTCAGTTAGCCCCTGATGCTGATTCTATTCTATTTTAGAGGAAATGCATACAGAACATAGGGTGCAGATCTGCAAAATGCCACCAGTTATAACACAAATATGTTCATGCGGAAGGTAATTTTATTGGGAATTAGACATAGTGCACTTGGTATTCCAAATGACTGGGAATCACTTTGAACAACCAGATATGAGGTTTTGCCAATTCAGATTGAATATATATAGGATATTGAGCTATGTCTGGGTTCTACCTTTGGCCCGGGTGATGATTTTGTTCATTAATGCAATTATTTTTGTTTACAGTGACATGCTTAATACTGTCATAATCTTGGGACCAGACTATCACACTGTTGAAGAGGCAGAGAAGAGATCAAATCTACATACAACACAGAACCCAGACAGCTTTACTTTTCCTAGGGCTCTAGAGCTCAACTGGCCACCATCTCCCAGGTTGAGTAGGATGTGTTGGGGCTTGTGTTTAGCATTTCAACCTCAGTTGCCAATCAAATTGAACCAAGATCTTGAATATTGTGAAGCACAACAGTAATGGAATCCAGAAATGCAGGACAGCAATCAGGGATGCTGTATCAACAATCAAGAGCAATGTAGACTCTGAAGAAGGAAACAACAGCAGCAAAAATTCTTCACTTTCTGCTGTTGATTAGGGATGGAGAGGTATATATGGGAGTAGCCACTCCATCAGGTATACTGGATTCAGACCAGTAGTAGTCAACATGGTGTCCTACCAATATTGTGGATTACAACTCACATCAGCCTGAGCTAGCATGACCAACATTTTGCAATCCTAAGCAAACGCCCTAGGGAGTAAACCCCACTGTACACATGGACTTACTCAGTGCTTTTTTTCTGTGGGGGCATGGGGGTACACATACCCCTAAACATTTTGTGAATCTAGGTTTGGCCTCATTGAGGGGCAGTATTTTAATATGTGTAGGAAAATGAGAGTAGCCCTAAACATTTTTTTAAGGAAAAAAAGCACTGGTCTGACTTTCAAATAAATATGCATAGAATTGAGCTGTAAAGTTTTCCTTTTATTTAGGTATTCAAATTCTGTGATGGAGTTCAATATGGTTAGCATTATTCTCTGTGCTGTTAAAGATAATGCTGCTGATTTGTTTTGCATTTTTCTTTGCATTTGTTAGAATATCAGGTTTAGCATAGTGACTGAGAGACTGAGCTCCAAAGGGAAAAAAAAATCCCTGCTTTGAATCCCACACCTCCATAAACTTACTTAATATCCTTAGAGGAGGAGATGCTCAGGCTCAGTCTCCCCATCTGCAGTAAGGGAATGACGATACGGATGTACCTTACAAGGATTATTATAAGGATTACAACCAGGTAATACATGTGTAGTGCTTTGAATGCTTGAAAGCACTGTAGAAATGTTAAGTATTTAATATTGCTTGTCTTACTCCTGCTCCTCTTTAAACTACTAAAAATACAATGCAAACAAACAAAACTTGGAGGATTTGTCCATTAGCTATCCTTTAGTTCGTCTGTAGTTAAAAGTGTGAGATGTTCTGCACAGTCTCAGGAGAATGGGACAATTGGTGCAGGTGGGGAGAATTTCTGGGATTAGGACCTTGAGCGAACTTTCGTATTTGTAACACTGATGTTCTACTGCAGTTAATGCATCACTTCAACTCTGCGATATGTTTTATGGTGGCGAAAGTCTTGGTATGAGGCACGTTCGTGTGTTTCCGGGAGAGGCAGACATTGTAATGGAGTAAAGCAGAGTGTTTTAGGCAATCATTGTACACTTCATATACCTGATTCCCATTACAGCCACTAAGACGTGCCCTTCTATGCACGGGCTCAGGGTTTTCAATTGGATTGTGTGTCTGGCTTTTCAGCAGACAATGAGGCAGGCAGCGGGTCCCTGAGTGGCAGCTACATTGCTTTTCTGTCATACATGTCTGATAGCCATTGATCAGCACGGCAAGTCGCCAGGGAGAAATCAAGCCTCAAGAATATCTTCGGAATATTATACAACCTACTTTACAAGTGTTGGGTTAAAGTAGATATTGAGCCCGAAGAAGCAGCCAGCCTACAATCCCTTCTGCCTCATTAGCGGGATGCCTCGCATGAATGTACAAGTGGAATTGGATGGCTTGCCAGAGTGAACACTTAAAATTTCTTGGGCTATTTCAGGAACTGCATGATAACTGAGCTGGGGGAAAGATGGCTGGAGAGTGCTAGTGAGCAGAGGAAGGCTGCATTAATGGAAATTGCATGCTGCTAGTGGATAAGAAGTGGAATGTGATAGAGCAAAGAGAGGCAGGTACTTTCTTTATAAAAAAATTATTGCAGGCTTTCATGGCAACCCCAAAAGAGGAGCAGAGGAACAGAGGAATACATTTATGTATGCTAACACTATTTCAGAGAGAGAGAGAGAACTGTTTTATTAATAGAAATCACAAAGCTAAGCCCACAATCCTCACCTCAGTTACCTGGGAGTAGGGATGGAGGAAGATGATTCAATTCAGTTTGTATTTAAAGGTGAATTTATCAAATTTGCACTAGAGAGAGAGAGAGAGAGAGAGAGAGAGAGAACTCAAACATAGCCATCCTACAAAACCTGCGCCTACTCAAATTTTGCAATGCAGTTTTCCAACCAAACAATGGCAGAAAAACTAACTAACCAAGTTTGGTCACAAATACAACAAAAAGAAAGAGATTAGTTTTATGAAACTGGGTCTGCTTTCATTGATTTTTAGTAACAAACAGGATGAAAGGATGAATCTACCAAAGATTCATGGAGAATTGTGGAAATATATGTTTTCATATGGTATCAACAATTTTAATGTATTCATATTCACTAATATAAATGTTTATCAAACTATTTATTAATGTAGTCTGCAGATAAGTTTTATTGGTATTATTGCCTGTGGGTCCCCTCTGATTTTTTTTTAATGAAAAAGTTATAGTATATGAACAAATATAACTGAATACCAAGTGTTAAGATCTTTAACTGAAGAGTCATAGCATGTCATAGCAAAAATTGGGTTTCCTAAGAAGGGTGAATTAGCACAGAATTCAGAATAAGAGAATATGTAGCTCATTACAAAAATAGACAGATTGGGTATATATTCAGATTGGAATGGGAACTATGATATTAAGAGAACACTTCAAACCTCTGATCTGCTGCACTGGAAGGGGTTTGAATGAGGTCGAGGGGTTCCCTGAGCACCCTCCACTGGAATGACAGACAATTATTGCCAATTCATAACTTCTAACACAACACAGCACAAATTCGGGACACCACCTTCTGGGTTCGCACGCCTGCACAAATCACGTGACCGGCTTGAGATCACAGCCGCTTTGGGTGGCATAAGTGGCATGGCTCTGAGTGTGGCAGTGCTGCTCTATGAAGCCCTGCTGCTGGCTACCAGGGACTTAAATCATTCTTTTTTTATAAGATATTTATTCAAAATTTTCTTAATACAATGTAAAAAACAAACAAAACATAACTTTACAATAATCATACTTTCTTCACTTCATTGGACTTCCTCACGTCTCTCGTTCCTGCGTTCCAGGTTTATCAAACTTTATCCAGCAATTTATTACCTTGTTTCAATTCTTATTTTATAAATTTCAAATATTATGTCCCAAATGTTAAATAATTTTACCCCAATCTTAAAAACTTAATTTTAACATATTATTTAACCAAAGATTAGCTTTTCATATATTTTCACTTATCTTCATATTCCTTTCAACTAATTTAATGGTGCCATATTGTTAATAATCTTACATCTTTCTCAACACTCATACAGTTTACAATATTTTTGTAAATAGTCCTTGAATTTCTTCCAGTCCTCCTCCACGGCTTCTTCTCCCAGGTCTCGGATTCTGCCGGTCATTTCTGCTAACTCCATATAGTCTATCAGTTGCATCTGCCATTCTTCCAGTGTGGGTAAATCTTGGGTTATCCAGTACTTGGCGACTAGTATCCTTGCTGCTGTTGTTGCATACATAAAAAATGTCCGATCCTTCTTTAACACCCTCTGGCCGACGATGCCTAAAAGAAAGGCCTCTGGTTTCTTAGGGAAGGTATATTTAAATACCTTTTTCAACTCATTATATATCATTTCCCAGAAAGCCTTAACTCTAGGGCAGGTCCACCAGAGGTGAAAGAATGTTCCTTCTGTTTCTTTACATTTCCAACATTTATTATCAGACAAATGGTATATTTTTGCAAGCTTGACTGGGGTCATGTACCACCTATATATAATTTTCATAATATTTTCTTTCAAGGCATTACATGCCGTGAATTTCAAACCGGTGGTCCATAACCTTTCCCAGTCAGCAAACATGATATTGTACCCAATGTCCTGTGCCCATTTTATCATAGCCGATTTAACCGTTTCATCTTGTGTATTCCATTTTAACAGCAAATTATACATTCTCGAAAGTACCTTAGTCTTAGGTTCTAACAATTCAGTTTCCAACTTTGATTTTTCCACCTGGAATCCTCTCTTTTTATCCAACTTAAAAACCTCTTTGATCTGAGCATAATGTAACCAATCTCGCACTTTGTCTTTTAATTTCTCCAAACTCTGCAGCCTCCAATTATCTCCCTCTTTTTCTAATATTTCCCAATATTTCGGCCATTTGGCCTCCATATTGAGTCTTTTCCGGGCCTTAGCTTCCATTGGTGATAACCACCTTGGGGTCTTGTTTTCTAGCAAGTCTTTATATTTTATCCAGACATTAAACACTGCTTTCCTGACAATATGGTTCTTGAAAGCCTTGTGACTTTTAACCTTGTCATACCACAAATATGCATGCCATCCATAAGCATTGTTAAAACCTTCCAAATCCAAAACATCAGTGTTTTCAAGAAGCAGCCAATCTTTCAACCAGCAAAAAGCTGCTGATTCGTAGTACAACTTTAAGTCTGGCAGGGCAAAGCCCCCTCTTTCTTTAGCATCAGTTAATATCTTAAACTTAATTCTGGGCTTTTTGCCCTGCCAGACAAATTTAGAGATGTCTCTTTGCCACCTCCCAAAACACTCCATTTTATCCACAATCTGTAAAGTCTGGAACAAGAACAACATTTTTGGCAATACATTCATCTTTATAGCAGCAATTTGTCCTGACAAGGAAAGTTTCAGTCTTGACCAAGCTTCTAAATCCCTTTTAATTTCTAACCAACACTTTTCATAGTTGTCCTTGAATAGGCTCAAGTTCTTAGCTGTTATGTTTACCCCTAGGTATCTTACTTTTTAAACCACATTTAACTCTGTCTCTTTCTGAAACCTTTCTGATTCTAAAGGTGTCAAATTTTTCCCCAATACCTTTTCTGCTTGTTAAGTTTGAAGGGACTTAAATCATTCTGTAGGTGTGGAGGAGCTCTGAGAGAGGTAGAGCAGAGTGCAAGCAATTAAGGAAGGCTGGGGAAGGGAAACTGATGGGAGGGTAATAGATGCCAGATACACATGTGGAAAGGACGTGGGTGGTGCTGTGGGTTAAACAGAGCCCCACAGGGAACCCCACAGAGCCTAGGACTTGCCGATCAAAAGGTTGGTGGTTCGAATCCCCGCAACAGGGTGAGCTCCTGTTGCTCAGTCCCTGGTCCTGCCAACCTAGCAGTTCAAAAGCACATCAAAGTGCAAGTAGATAAATAGGTACCGCTCCGGCAGGAAGGTAAATGGCGTTTCCATGCACTGCTCTGGTTTGCCAGAAGCGGCTTAGTCATGCTGGCCACATGACCCGAAAGCTGTAGGCCGGCTCCCTCGGCCAATTAGCGAGATGAGTGCCACAACCCCAGAGTCGGTCACGACTGGACCTAACGGTCAGGGGTCCCTTTACCTTTACACAGGTGGAGGGCACAATGAGGAGTCAAAAATGGGAATGGCACTTCACCTGAAGTGGCATGTGTCACTTGTTTGGAGAGGTAGGAAGGAAGCAAAACAAAATCAGAGAGGGAAAGCAATCCCAAACCCTGATGTTACCTGTTCCAAAGCAAAGAGGGAAGAGGTGTTCTCTCCCTCTGGAGTCTGCTGAGAATTTGGAGGTTGCCCTTTGTCATAATAATAATAATAATAATAATAATAATAATAATAATAATTTATTACTTATACCCCACCCATCTGGCCGGGCCTCCCCAGCCACTCTGGGTGGCTTCCAACAGGATATTAAAAACACAACAAAGCATCAAACATTAAAAATGTCCCTAAACAGGGCTGCCTTTAGATGTCTTCTAAAAGTCAGATAGTTGTTTATTTCCTTGGCATCTGATGGGAGGACGTTTCACAGGGCGGGCGCCACTACCAAGAAAGCCTTCTGCCTGGTTCCCTGTAACCTCACTTCTCGCAGTGAGCGAACTGCCAGAAGGCCCTCGGCACTGAACAATGTGGTGGAGACGCTCCTGGGGCGAGGCTGTTTAGGGCTTTAAAGGTCAGCACCAACACTTTGAATTGTGTTTGGAAACATACCAGGAGCCAATGTAGGTCTTTCAGGGCTGGTGTTATAGGGTCTCGGTGGCCACTCCCAGTCACCAATGCACTGGGGTTATGTGAGCTATTCTATACACATTGTAGAATAGCTAGGTACTCTGTCTGTGTGATAATGAGATGCAGTTTGTTGTCAAGATGGAAAATGGAAGGCAAGCTGAGCTGAGCTCTTGTGGAGCCTTCATTTGAACACTCTAGGAAGGAGCAGGATTTGTGCTGCATTTGTAACTATCACAAATGTGTTCAAACATCCAGAGAAGAAATGTGTTGAGAAGGTGCCAGAAAGCACTTTGCACACTTAACACAATTCAGACTTAATACAATTCATTCCCTCCCTCCCTCCCTTCCTCCCTCTCGCACACACCTCAGCTAAATAAGAGAAGCCAAAACAATAGATCATAGATTCAAGAATTTTACTCTCTAAGCGATGTTTAAAAAATTGGGTCATACTCTCTTTATCAGTTAGACCTTGCTTTCCCTCCACTGATACCAATCTTACAAAATGAATTTATAAATGGAGAATTATATCAGACAATCATCATTCCAATATGGAGAAATATCTTGCAAGTGGGAATGTGGGTTGAAGAGGGACATAACATCTTACCATATTACCAAGCATTGGTAGCATCAGGACAAATCACTCTCCTTTTATTTTAGATTTTCCAACTCAGATATGTGGCAGAACAGCTAATAAGCAAATGGGGAAATCCACATAGGTGGAATCTACACACATATAAAAACCGTTCTGAAAATGTTTTTTTTTAAAGTGTTTTTAAAAAATACTGTACATTGAATTTTCCATAAGGCTCACCATTACCATCTAGTGTCACATTGTATATTGCACTTAAAAGACATGTTTTATTTGCTGAGTCCATAGACTGATGTCGTTTGAAGTTCTTTTTTCTTCTTTAGCCAGAGTGCTCATAGCTGACCATATTCTTCCTAAACCTCCAAATACTTGTTCTCCATTGTTGAAGCCTACTGTTTCAAAGCATAAACACCAATCTTTCTGTAACACAGTACAGCTAAATGGAATTGCCTGGTGCTATTAAGCATTACTGTTGGCAGCTGGAAAACAACAACAAAATCTGCAAATAAGGAACACACTGGAGCTGCAGTGCGGGACTGATGCACATCACCATTCCTATCACTCAGCTTCCCATCCCTTGATCATTATTCAACATTCTGGAGCTTCCGTGTGAACTGCTCCCACTGAAAAGCGTCATCCTTGTCTCAGTGCCACATCTGTCCTGATAGCGTCTTTATCCCCTCCACTCACAGTCTTGACCTGGAATGGATTAGGCTTGCCTGCTTTAATGCTGGCATTTCAGATTAAAGGATTAATGCAGCCTCCATCCCAGTGGGTGCTTAGCTTTTGGGTGCTCCTTTCTTAGGGCTTGTCCACACTTCCACTTGTGCTGTGCCTAGAAAGCATGTGTCTGAGTGGTTCCCCCCTTGCACCGCTCCTCCCCAAGGGAAAACCAGCTCTTTAGCAATAGATTGGAACTCATCTTTAGTGGCCTGGCTATTCCAGCAATGGAATCTGTGCTGGATCTAGGAATTAGAAGGGCCTTGCATATAGTCTACTTCCCCCCTGCCCCCAACCAACTGGTTGGGCACCCACAAACTCATAACATAAACTATGGAACTTGCTCCTGCAGAAGGTTGTGATGGCCACCAACTTGGATGGCTTTAAAACAGGAAAATTAATGGAGGATAAAGCTATCAATGGCTACTAGGCATGATGATGATAATAATAATAATAATAATAATAATAATAATATATATATCCCGCCCTCCCCAGCCAAAGCCGGGCTCAGAATGGCTAACAACCATTAAAATAGCACAATTTACATAAAATCACAGTCAATTAATTGAAATACATTCTAAAATCAATTCAGAATCAAATTAATGGCCGCCATTGGGCTAGAGTTCTATGAGGATTGCAGAAGGAGAGAGGGGGTCAGACTGTGCCCTGGCCAAAGGCCTGGTGGAACAGCTCTGTCTTGCAGGCCCTGCAGAAAGATGTCAAGTCTCGCAGGGCCTGAGTCTCTTGTGACAGAGCGTTCCACAAGATCGGGGCCAGGGTCAAAAAAGCCCTGGCTCTGGTTGAGGCCAGCCTAACCTCCCTGTGGCCTGGGATCTCCAAGATGTTTTTATTTGAAGACCGTAAGGTCCTCCATGGGACATACCAGGAGAGGCAGTCCTGTAGGTACGAGGGTCCTAGGCCGTATAGGGCTTTAAAGGATGCCTATGCTCTGCCTACACAGCTGGAGGCAGTAATCCTTCTGAATAGTAGTTTCTGGAAGCTGCAGGAGGGGAAAGCGTTCGTATGCTCAGATCCTGCTTGCAGGTTTCCCACGGGTATCTGATTGGCCACTGTGAGAATGGGATGGTGTACCAAATGGGCCACTGGCTTGATCCAGCAGGCTCTTCTTATGTCCATCTGGTTTGGTATTGTCTGCAATGACTTGGAGCAGCTCTCCAAAGTTTTAGACAGAGGTCTTTGCCCTGCCCTGCCTGGAGATGCTAGGCATTCAACCTGTTGCCTTTTACATACAAAGCATGTGCCCTGACTGTGAGCCAGCACCCTTCCCCTTGTTACTGTTTGATTTTTGCAAATGAACAACCTGGACTTTGGGCCACTCACTATTTGATATCCCCCTTGCAATGGCTTTATACTTCTTATATCTTGAAGGGGCACCCGACCAAGTGTTCTGTTGATTAAGCATCATTATCAATCAAAACAGGCAAATTTGCTGGAATCAGAACTGATCCAGCGAAGCCGTTCCACCTTGATTAGAAGCTGATCTGAGCTCATTTTTAGTTCTCTGTGAATTTTGTGGGCTTCGTCTCCTTTTCAGACTTTGACAGGGCAGCTACAAAAATGCCACCAGTGAAATGTGAAGAAAGCTACATTTCCACTATTCGGCGCTAACACCAATCAGAGGAATCAAAGAGAGACAAAGGAAAGAGCTGGGAAGAGACTTGTGAGAAAAATGCTTACTGGGATTTTAATCTCCCACTTTAGGAATTGAAGTGAATCAATCAGATAATGGGGAAAGATTATATTGGGTTCAGCCTGCTAACAAGCACAGGTAAAGAGGCTGGCTGGCTGTGCAGATTCTTTGCAGTGCCAGCTCCACTAATTACGTCTTTTGCAAATGCTGAACAGTGTGTTTATTATTTTATTTTTCTGAAAAGGAAAGAAGTCATTTGGGGGTGGTATTTTAAACTGCTTTATTTTCTCCCAAATGAAAAATGAATGTTCTTTGTTCCCCCCCTTGCTCCTGTGGCAGCAGGAAGACATCGTAATCTATGCCTTGGAAATGAGCACAGTGTAATTAACACCTCTCCTTAGTCTCAGACACAAAAGAGGTCGCTAAGATGAACAGCATTCAGAACGGAGCTAAGCGCATCGCTCTGGTAATTAGTGCTTTATTAGAGCTCTGTGCTCACGACTCTTACCCATGTGGCCTCTTAAACTAATGCATAGCCCCCGTCACACACACACTAATAACTCTTCCTAAAGAGGGTGTTCTTTCCATGCATCTGCCACCAACACAGGAGGGTTTGTGATGCTGGGAAGCTTCTGTATTGCATTTCTGAGCCTTTCTGGTTGCACCCATACCAAGAAAACTCCTGCTACTCTACACAGCTGATGGTAATAGACTGGCACAAGTACAGGCTGACTGAGTTCCCCAAGGAGGGTTGGAGAGAGATTTGCATAATATTTGCATATGCTAATTTATAGGTATAGGCGCAACATTAGAAACAATTGCTACAATTTAATTAGAAATACATCTCACCATAGTGGGGAATACCCTCTCCCAGGATGCACAATTAAGGCTTCCATTTTGTGTAATCCATTTTGCAGTGAGAGAGGTTTGTGCTTTTATCCTTTGGTTGTTGTCTTTTTGCAAGTGCCTTAATGATTGCTTTTTAATTTTTAAAAGTTTTGATTGCTGATGCAGTTGCTGTCTTTAAAGGCCTACATTTCCTCCTGCTGCTAGGTAATGCTACCAATTTGCTTAACACAGGAACATGAGATGACTCTGCTGAATCAGGCCAATGGCCCATCTAGTACAGAATCCTGTTCTTACAGTGGTCAAGCAGCTTCATGGGATGCTCATGAATTCTAGCATTATGAGAGAAACCTCTCTGTTCACTTTCTCAATGTCATGCATCATTTTATAAACTATCTAGTAGAGGCATCTCATGTTATTTATCCATTTGCAGCTTTTGCACCCTACCTTTCTGCCTGATAACAGGCCTCCAAGACAATAAGTGAGAACTGATAGATAACAGAATAGTGAGATTCTTTGAAAATGCTGCAATGACTTATGGAGGCTCACTGCAGGGCTGTGGGGGGAGCAGATAGATGGTGATAGAAAACCTTCCCTCTGCAAGCACTAAATACTGTTGTCGCAGCTGTGAGTAAGGTTTTCAGAGAACAAACCCTCCCCTCCCGACATCCTGCATACTTTCGCTTGGGCCTGCCTTCTCTTTTACTAATGGTTGGAAACACAAAGCCCCAAAGTGGTCCCTCCTGAAAAGGCGCGGGAGCCAGTTTAAAAGCAAGCGCCCACTTTGTCGCAGCACACTGTGCTGTAGCGCTGCCTCTCTTGAAAGCCAATTGCAATGATATGTTATTTGGCTATGATAACAGATCGCAGAAATGATGTGGATGGAAGGAGACCCTTGTTTAACTCATAGAAGGGCAAATGATGGATTTCACAGCCCGATTATCAGAAATTGGCCAATATCCCAGCAAGTGATGTGTACGGCAGTCAGATGAGAACTGCTGGAGAAGGATGTGTGGGCTTGTGAATAAAGTGCTTGATTAGGGCTTGCTGATAAACCCCATGTGAACCCAGGCACTTCACTCCCCATGCATAGCGAAGATTGCTTAAATACGACTTGTTAAAACACTCCAACAGCTTTTAGGCACTCAAATCTGAATTGTTAAAGAATAGTGAATGGATTATTTCTCCCAGTCTGGGGTGCAGTGATGACTTCTGTGTTTGTGTGTGTTCCAACAGCCAGTACGGATCATATCGCCAGATGCCTGAATCTCAGTACTTCTCAATGGAAACAACTCACACATTCACGTGTGAGCGATGGAGCGATGGGAAGGACGGATGAATACCTGAGATCCAGTCAGGTGTATTGCTTTCACGTATTACTTTCCTCAGCTATTCCCACTGCCAATCAGCTGGACAGCATAGAAGGGGGAAGCAAATGGGATCTCAAGTGCTCTGCCTCCATCTGCTCCGTAGCTGATTGGTGCTAGCAAATGCGCTCCCTCAGCTGTTTGGCAGGCTGCAGGGATTGAAGGTGCATGAGGATGACTGTCCCCATGGACCTTCCCCGCCGTTACATTCACACTTTCTTCAGTGGTTGGGCAGCCTGCTGTCAGGAGTAGGTCAGCAATAAAAAACAACAACACTGGTATCAGTGAAGTTAACACTTGATGCAAAGAAACCAAAGCAGTGCAGGCCTACCTAGTGATCACAGCAGCTCTTCTCAGTAGCTTTTCCTCAACGAGGCAGTTGTGAGGACTGAAGGTCTCTGCCTTCCCTTCTCTAAGAACCCTCCCTGGTTCCTTCCCCAGCAGCCTAAGAGTCCATCGCCTTGTCTCCTGTTGCTCCACCCTCTTCATTTCTCTGACTGTTCTGGCAGACAAGGTAGGAGAGGAGATGGTTGCAGCAGGAGGGGGAGACTCCCTGGATTCTTCGGCAGCCTGCCACATCTCTGTCTCCTGGTCCCCCCTCCTTTCCTGCCTCTGAGTTTGGACCGCTCTCTGCCACAGCCTCTTCCTGCTCACTAAACCCTGTTGACTCTTCAGCTTCGGACACCCCCCCCCCAGTCTGCTCCCTCTTCTCCTTCTGACCACACATCGTCATCCCACCACCAATCCCCTGGCTCTGAGCCTCCTTCCCTTGGGGGTTCCCGTGGGGGTTCCCGTGGGGGTTCCCCAGCGGATGCCTCCCACCCACCACTCCTCTTCATCCAGTCAGTCTACGACAGCTGGGGCAAGTGCACAGAGTTCTGTCTCCCAAGCAAGGTTGAATTAGTTGGTGGAGAGATGGCAGGGGAAATCCATGACAGGTCACAGGAAAACACATTCAGAGTTTTCCTCAAATAATTGCGGGCACCGTAGTTTACCCATCAAACAAGTAAAATTCCAAGTAACCCTTAACAAACTACAGTGCCCAGACCTTTTGGAGCGAAGGAATGTGCTTCAAATGTGCTCTAAAGGTATAGTGTGCAAACAGCCTATGTGTGAGGGGGACTCACATTGGGTTGGCTTTTTGTCCAGGAGAGCCCTATATACATTCATCAACGCATGTGTAAAGTTTCTTCACAAACTCAGCAAATGCAGATGAGGTGAGGGGCATGGCAGCAGTGTACATTGATGGCAGAAGTGGGGATAGTCTGCCTGACCCCGTGACACTTTCTTGTGTGTTTTCTCTTCTGATATTTCTAATAACAATGATTACTCAGATCTGAAGATAAATGATAGATAGATTGAGGGTTTATTCCATCCTTCAACTGTATCACACTTAGGGCAGCTACATCTGTTTAAAAACAAGCAAATTCCAACCAAAAATAATAAAACAATCAAGCCTTAATGGAATGCTAAAACAAAGACAGGTGCTGCATATAAAACCAATCTAAAAACACTTCGGTTGGCAACATTTTGCAAATACCCACCCATTCATAGTCCACACAGTTTCTCATCTTCTAGGGCACAAGAAACACTGGGGTACTTTAAAGAGTTTGATGTGAGTTTGATAATATATCCCAGATATTTAGCTTCTGATCTTTTTGCAAACAAAATGCTGCAGCTCTGTACTTGAGCACACACTGCATCTCTCTCTCTCTCTCTCTCTCTCTCTCTCTCTCTCTCTCTCTCTCTGTGCGAAATTTACAGGGCCATGCTTGGCAGATAACAACAGAAACTGCCTCTTTTGTTGAAGCTTGAGAGTGCCTGGTGCTTTTATCCTAAATGTCTCCAGAGTTTAAATTCCCAGAAGTGGCTGAGTTACTGGGCATCAGAATGCACTGAAGAATGATAGGTGATCAAACATACTGCTGACCAAGAGAAAGAGATCCAGCTCATTTTTACTGCCTTGTAAGCAATGTTAAAATAAGGTCATGTCAGAATGATGCCTTTCATACCCACAAGAAAAAAAGCACATGCTCACAGCCTGCTGAAGGCGAACAATGTTTGACAGGTAACAGACTTCATGTGTGTGTAGACTAAGCAGGGTCTGCAGATCTTTTGTAGAATTCCTTTTGCAGAACATACTGGGTAGGCTATATCTCCTATGCTCCTGGATGCCAAGGGCACTGTTATAAACAGCTCCTTATATTGTTCAAAAATGTGTGTGTTTCATTTAAGGCTTTAAAAAAAATAATTCTTATTTATTTTAAAACTAATTGTATCCTCACAATCTTTTTTTTTACAACACAACCAGAAAAAAGGGATTAGAATAAAATAAAATTACAGACCACATAACAGAGCAAAAGCTTTGTGTGATACCATTACAGTAGGCGACATTGTGGACAAGGTAAATACATTACTATGACTCAAATACTAAAAATAACATAATCCCCTCTTTTTTTTGTTCTTCCAGGTGTGTGTGGCTTAATCCAATAACTGTTTACTCAGGAAGCAACATTACTACATCTAGAGATGCACAAAGGCTTGGCGTGGGAAATGACTGTGTTCTCTTTTGATAGTGAAATCAATAAAGTTAAACCATTTCATCTTAAATGTATCCAGGCACGCCATCTATGTGGGACCATGGGGGCCCAAGCTCCCGCCCCATTATCACTGATGGGGCAGGGCACCCTCCATATTCCACAGCTGGGCAGGCCCTTTTGGGCACCCCCGTGGCTGTGGTGTGCTCTGTTGGGCCTCCCACGGCTGCGACTAAGGCTTCCTCCCACTTTGTGACATCACAGGCCATGCATGCAATGGGCTCCCACAATGTTGGGCGGAACCCGGCATGCCTGAACATACCGTACTTTTCCGTGTATAAGACTAGGTTGTTGTTGTTGTTGTTTTAAAAAAGTGGGGGTCATCTTATACATGGGTGGACGTTTGATTGGTTGCTGCCGTAGCTGTCAATGGCTATTGGGTGTGTCATTGGTTGCTGCGTCAATGGCTGTTTTTGTTTGGTTGATGCTGCAGCAATTGGGCAATTGATTGGCAGCTTCTGCCAGCAAGGGGACAGACAAGAGGTGTATTTTTTTATGAATGCAAATGAGTGATTTTTGGTAAATTCCCTGAAAGAAAGCTCAACAATCCTGCGCAGTCCCCCCCAGAAAAGCTCAATAAATTTGGGCAATTCTCCCCTAAAAAAGCTTAGCAATTCTGTGCCCCCCCATTTTCTGAAATTTGAGTCCCCCCAAATAAGGGGCATCTTATACACGGAAAAGTATGGTATCTCCTCTACTTTGTCCTTTTACGACTTTTACATTTTGAGTGAGCTTCTCAAGAAGTGCTACGTGCCACACCTTTTGGTACCAAACTTCCAGAGACACATTCTTGAAATTATTCCAGTGTCCTGAAATTATTATCTGGCAGCTGTTAATAAGTGAGTAATTAGTTCCCTATTTCTCAGATCCATATCCTGACCTATGAACAAGCTTAATAGAGCTAATTGTGGGGAAGGTCTAACAGTCCTTGTAATGTTCAGTGCCAGGGCCTTATAATATAGGGGGGCTTGGGGTCTTGCCTTTTTTTTTAAAAGGCAGATCTATGCCCAGTTGCTTAATAACATTAAATATGTGACTTATGGGTGTATGACTGTATAACAGTTACAAAAGCACGGACTTACTGTTTGGTAAAGTTAGGGGGGATTTCCGAAAGGTGGTGCTTTGTCCTGGATATTGGGCAAGTCAATTGCAAACCTCAACAACTTTTGGGGGGTTTGTCTAAAAATGCCCAGCAACTTTTGGGTGACCTGACTTTTATTTATTATTCCATATTGAAATATGGAAACCCTAAGTAAAGTTTCATCTGTATATCATACGCAAAATTTCTCGCACATTTAATCTTTAACTTATTTATCTTGCACTTGACTTTTCAACAATTTGTACTTTTTCACAATAACATGTTCATCATCTGTACAAAACATGAAAATATCATGAACATGCTTTATATTAGGGGAATTTGCTTGCAAAAGCATGTGCATTTGGCAAAATTACTGATACATGGATGTGATATGTGGAGAAATATGCATTAAAATGTTGAAGAATTTTCATGAGGCATAATAATAATAATAATAATAATAATAATAATAATAATAATAATAATAATAATAATAATTGCATGCTGTTGAGATATGCAGTGAATTTAAGTTTAGAAAAATAAGAAAGTGAAAGTGAAAAGCTTTCTCCTGGCATAATGTTTCCCTGCTACTTTTTGCCTAAAGTAGCATCTGCATGGTTGAAGCTCTTCTCAGGTCATACTGCTCTTTATCTAATATCTATCTTCCTGCCATCCAGTTCTCCCTATCCTATATGTCCATATTGAATTCAGATTTAAACATGAAAATTGAGCAAAGCAAAACACACAAATATTTTATTCATCTGCACAATGCAATCTAAAAACTTCATTGGCACAGAACCGTATATAAATCACCCCAGTTGTGGGACGGAGGTGGAGGCAGTGGTCCCTCTCTGGACCAGGTAAGCAAATTTGTAACAAATGCCCAAATCTGTTTGCAAAAGCTATCTGAAGACAGCTATTGTTGAACATACTAGGCAAGATATTACCACTGAGGATGACGTTTTATCTGCTCATTCCACTCTATCAAGCCTTTTCAAGTCAAAGAAAATTGTTTGTTGGCTTTGGTGTACGTCTTGTACGGGGTCGCTACTATCACCATTCCTCTAATGTGACTTTCCGTAGAATCTCTTTGTTCTACCCCATGTTTCTTTGGTAGTGCTGATAGCCGTACAGTTTGTCTTTGCCTTATTGATGAATAAATCCTTTGCCTTGCTGTGTCTGCAGGATCCTTTCTTCCAATGAGCAATGTGTTAAACTAAGCAGGGCAATATCATCAGTGGAATTGAGGTCATCCAATTGTGTTTTATCATTTTGTCCCAGGGAACAAAATCATCTATTTGAGATGCTCAGCTACCTTTTCTCCTTCGCAAATTCCCCCCCAGCCTGCAAACAGTTTTCTTAGATTATGCTCATAATTTTCACTGCTTGGCTGTATATATCCTTGTTCACACTTATAAAGAGAGTGTTGCAAATATTTTTATACAGTATTCCATCTGTGTCAGTTATTTCTGATTGCATTATGGCACCAAAATAGTGCATTTGTGATCTGAACAGATAACATAAGTCTTAAATATTCATTTTTATATTTTCCCGTTTTTCTGGCCAGAAATACTCATAGGTTTTAAAGTGTCACTGTGTGCCACATTGCTCGAGGCTCTTCAGTGGTTTTGCAGTTGATCCAGCCAGAACTAAATATGATGACAGTGGAAACAGCGTGATGTCACCAGAAATGATGCACAGACTTTCAAGTGCACTTTATAATCTCCCCCAAGGTTAAGCACAAAGGGAGGGCAATTGAAACAGGAGGGAAGGAGACAATGGCAGTAGGAGAGGGCTTCTGCTGCTTAGGGGGTGCAGATTCTCCCTCACAGAGCTATAGTTCCCAGCACCCTAAAATCTACAGTTCCAGGATTCTTCTAGGGACACTCCGGGCATTGAATCATGGTGTGGATCTGCCCATCATTCATGACAAAATGTACACAACTCTCACTCATCTCATGGTCACTATTTATTAACTTGTTTTGTCAATGCAGTAGTTATTGCTTCAGCCATTTGTCTTTTACTGCTGAATTTTTGCCTATCACAACTTCTACTGTGGTCCACGGCTGGTTCTTCTCCCTGAGAAATCCCAAAAGCAGAATGGCTTGAATTCATTTCTTGATGGCTTAATGAACAAGAGGATCTCAATTTAGAACAGCAATTTGAATCTGACCTCCACTCTTCCTTCAATAACCCTGTAATTGTGTTATTCTGTGGATTTGTCTCAATAATCTATTGTGCTTGGTCAGCCGATAATAGGTGTTTTGGCATGTGAGAATACTCCATAGAATGGATAGCTGCAAGTCCATTATATACTAAGCAACTTCCACCTTGAGAAAGAGAAGTGTCATCACAGGAACAAGAATCATACAAAGGTTACATTTGGGCGTGTGGGCATTGTGTTGATGTGAGTTTGCAATTAGGGATAGGTGGTAGATCCTTCTGTGCTGGTTTTGCATGTGTTCTGTTAATTCATAATTCCCATTCTGTCTCATTTTCACATTAATCTGCATTTTTTTTAAAAAAAGAACAGCCTGCACAAAATTTGTACACTATTTTATGCCCCAAATTGCATTTAAATACCTATTTTAATGTATGCAGTTATAAATGTGTTTTATCCCAAAATATACATATTTAGTGCATTTGGGTGCCCATCCCTTTTTTGGGAATCAAGCACTGTATTGTAGGAAAAGTGCAAAAATCCATGAATCAAATTCATCAAGCATCTCTATTTGGAATATATATATATATATATATATATATATGCTTTCGTAGATTTTCACGGGTACAGGAATGCAGGTTTTGGTGTCCTCGGGTGTCTTCCCGTGTAAAAGTTGGGGTGTCTAGGCGACGTTTCGACGAGGTCTCACTCGTCATCTTCAGGCTGGTGCTTTCGGCTTCTTGTTACTGGAACAGAGCGGGATCTCAATGTTTGAGTTCCTATAAATACTGTAGAGGGGGTGTGGTGTCTAGCCTCCAATGTTCTGGGCAGAGAGGAAGTTCCCAGGCTAGTGTGCCTTTTCTTCTTTTGTTCCTTAATTACTTGAGAGATACCTTGAGTGATTTCTTGAGTGATATCCTGAGTACCACTTAGGTGGGTCATTAGGTGTGGATTAGTTGCTAAAGTCTTTGTGTCTTGACCTCTTGAACTTTGTGAAGAGTTTTCCTGAGAAGATGGCTGTATTGCACTTAGTTGTGCTTTGGCTTGGCTTCGTGTATAGGGGCGAGCTGTGGTTTTGTGGCTTGTGTCAGCCAGATCTGTGTAGGGATTGCAGGGGGGTGCAGCATCCGGAGGTGCCACCATGGACTGGCTACTGGATGGTGTCAGTAATTCATCTGTGGAGAGGGTCTGGGTCTGGGTCTGGTGTGGTTGATTGGTGTTGGCGTTCTGTGTGCCTCTGGATCTGGTGTCAGTTTTTGTGGGGAGGGCTAATTTCCAGATGTCTGGCAAGCGGGATGTGTCGTCACGCTTGTTCATGTTGTGAGGGTGTTTCTCTATCTCGATGGCTTCCATGATTATTCTCTTGTGGTGATGTTCCGTGTTAAAGAGCAATTTGGAATCTGCAAAATTAATTTCGTGTCCTGTTTCTTTCATGTGTTGGAAAAGAGAGGAAGTTTTTTCTTCTTTTTTGACGGCATTCTTGTGTTCTGCGATACGTGCATTTATTCGTCTGTTTGTTTGTCCAATGTACGTGGCTGGGCAGACTTTGCAGGGTATTTCATAGATCCCTTGGTTTTCCAACTGGATTTTATCCTTGGGGTTTCTGAGGATATTGGCTATTTTTTGGTTGGTGCAAAAGGCTGTTTTGATATTGTGTTTATGGAGGATTTTGCTAATTTTATCTGTAGTGCCCTTGATATAAGGAAGGAGGGCCATGCCATTGTTTTCTTCTGTGTCTTGGTTTTTGGGGGGTGTTTCCTTTTGGATTAGCTTCGTAATCCTGTTTTGCTGGTATCCATTGGCAATTAACACATTTGAGAGATTCTGTAACTCAGTTGTCAAGTGGTCTTTGTCAGCCAGGCGTTTGGTTCTGGAGATGAGAGTCTTGGCTACGGAGTTTATTTGTGCAGGGTGGTGGTGTGATTGTGCATGTAAGTAGCGGTTGGTGTGTGTTTTTTTCTGGTAGATAGTGTGTCCTAGGGAGCCATCAGGTTTTTTGTAGATTAGGACGTCAAGGAAGGGAAGTTGGTTGTTGGCTTCTATTTCCATAGTGAATTGTATTTTGGGGTGTAAGTTGTTGAGATGTGTGAGGAAGCTATCCAGTTTTTCCTTCCCGTGTGGCCAAATTACAAAGGTGTCGTCAACATATCTGAGCCAAAGTTTGGGTTTGTGTTCTGACTTGTCTAAAGCATTGGTTTCAAAGTGTTCCATGTACAGGTTTGCGATGACCGGTGAGAGGGGTGATCCCATAGGTGCTCCTTCTATCTGTTTGTATCTTTGTCCATTGTGGATGAAGTACGTGTTGGTTAGGCAGTGGTTGGTCAGGTCCAAGATGTATTCGGGGGGATTGTATTTGTTTTGAATAGCTGTCAAGGCTTCATTAATGGGCACTTGTGTGAAGAGAGATACAACATCGAAGCTCACAAGTAGGTCATTAGGATGTAGGTTTTGCTTCTTTATTGTTTCTATGAACTGGAAGGAGTTTGGTACGTGTGAAGAGATGGATTCTGCATAGGGCTGAAGTTGCTTGGCGAGAAATTTAGCGAGATTTTGTAGAGGTGAGCCTATGGAGCTGACTATTGGTCTGAGTGGTGTTCCTTCTTTGTGTATCTTGGGGAGGCCGTAGAGTTTGGGGCATCTGGATGATTTTTCTCTGGGGATGATTCTTAGCTGGATTTCTTCACTGATAGGAGAGGCTTTTATTTTGGATTTGGTGGTTTTTTCCAGATAGGTGGTGGGATCTGTTTTTATAGGTTTGTAGGCAGGATCTTGGAGTAGCTTTGATAGTTTTGCTTGGTAGTCCGATGTGTTCATCACCACTGTGGCATTACCTTTGTCTGCTGGGAGAATGATTATGTTGTTGTCTTTCCTCAGGTTGGTGAGTGCTTTCTGTTCTTCTTTGTGTAAATTGCTTCTGGGTGGTTTGCTGGAGCAGAGGATGTTGGTGACTTCAAGTCTGATTTTATTGGCTTCATCTGGGTTGAATTTGGTTAGGCTAGCTTCGACTCCGCATATGATGTTTTCCGTGGGGATGCGTCTCGGGGCGACTGCAAAGTTGAAACCTTTGGAGAGTACTTTGGTTTCAGTTGTGGTGAGGATCCTGTCTGATATGTTATGTACTGTTTGTTTCATGGGTTGCTGTGGAGGGTGGCCGGGCTTCTGGCGTTTCTCTAGTTTGTGGAGTTTGTTGGTGTGTGTGTCTGTCTTATGTGAGGTCTCCGTTTCAGCTCTCCAGACGGCTAGTTGTTTGCATTTGTCCCAGAGTGCAGGGTGGATTTTGTTACAGAGTTTGAGGTGAAGAGTGAGTAGATCTTTGTTGGTTTGGTCTAGTAGGTATCTTTTCTTGTGTAGTTCGTTTCTGATTAGGGATAGTTCAGTTCGTTTCAGGATCCTTTCGGTGGCTGGGGTTTTAGAATGGAATTTAAGTTGGAAGCATGTGGGAATTAATTTGTTGTCTCGGCAGTTGCGTAGGAACAAGAGATCACATAAGATGGTGGCTCTTCGGACTTCTAGTTTCTCGTAGGTTCTTGTCAGCTGGAAGGTTTCCTCCCCGTAGAGGTAAGATATTTGCTTTCGTAGATTTTCACGGGTACAGGAATGCAGGTTTTGGTGTCCTCGGGTGTCTTCCCGTGTAAAAGTTGGGGTGTCTAGGCGACGTTTCGACGAGGTCTCACTCGTCATCTTCAGGCTGGTGCTTTCGGCTTCTTGTTACTGGAACAGAGCGGGATCTCAATGTTTGAGTTCCTATAAATACTGTAGAGGGGGTGTGGTGTCTAGCCTCCAATGTTCTGGGCAGAGAGGAAGTTCCCAGGCTAGTGTGCCTTTGGGATCACCCCTCTCACCGGTCATCGCAAACCTGTACATGGAACACTTTGAAACCAATGCTTTAGACAAGTCAGAACACAAACCCAAACTTTGGCTCAGATATGTTGACGACACCTTTGTAATTTGGCCACACGGGAAGGAAAAACTGGATAGCTTCCTCACACATCTCAACAACTTACACCCCAAAATACAATTCACTATGGAAATAGAAGCCAACAACCAACTTCCCTTCCTTGACGTCCTAATCTACAAAAAACCTGATGGCTCCCTAGGACACACTATCTACCAGAAAAAAACACACACCAACCGCTACTTACATGCACAATCACACCACCACCCTGCACAAATAAACTCCGTAGCCAAGACTCTCATCTCCAGAACCAAACGCCTGGCTGACAAAGACCACTTGACAACTGAGTTACAGAATCTCTCAAATGTGTTAATTGCCAATGGATACCAGCAAAACAGGATTACGAAGCTAATCCAAAAGGAAACACCCCCCAAAAACCAAGACACAGAAGAAAACAATGGCATGGCCCTCCTTCCTTATATCAAGGGCACTACAGATAAAATTAGCAAAATCCTCCATAAACACAATATCAAAACAGCCTTTTGCACCAACCAAAAAATAGCCAATATCCTCAGAAACCCCAAGGATAAAATCCAGTTGGAAAACCAAGGGATCTATGAAATACCCTGCAAAGTCTGCCCAGCCACGTACATTGGACAAACAAACAGACGAATAAATGCACGTATCGCAGAACACAAGAATGCCGTCAAAAAAGAAGAAAAAACTTCCTCTCTTTTCCAACACATGAAAGAAACAGGACACGAAATTAATTTTGCAGATTCCAAATTGCTCTTTAACACGGAACATCACCACAAGAGAATAATCATGGAAGCCATCGAGATAGAGAAACACCCTCACAACATGAACAAGCGTGACGACACATCCCGCTTGCCAGACATCTGGAAATTAGCCCTCCCCACAAAAACTGACACCAGATCCAGAGGCACACAGAACGCCAACACCAATCAACCACACCAGACCCAAACCCAGACCCTCTCCACAGATGAATTACTGACACCATCCAGTAGCCAGTCCATGGTGGCACCTCCGGATGCTGCACCCCCCTGCAATCCCTACACAGATCTGGCTGACACAAGCCACAAAACCACAGCTCGCCCCTATACACGAAGCCAAGCCAAAGCACAACTAAGTGCAATACAGCCATCTTCTCAGGAAAACTCTTCACAAAGTTCAAGAGGTCAAGACACAAAGACTTTAGCAACTAATCCACACCTAATGACCCACCTAAGTGGTACTCAGGATATCACTCAAGAAATCACTCAAGGTATCTCTCAAGTAATTAAGGAACAAAAGAAGAAAAGGCACACTAGCCTGGGAACTTCCTCTCTGCCCAGAACATTGGAGGCTAGACACCACACCCCCTCTACAGTATTTATAGGAACTCAAACATTGAGATCCCGCTCTGTTCCAGTAACAAGAAGCCGAAAGCACCAGCCTGAAGATGACGAGTGAGACCTCGTCGAAACGTCGCCTAGACACCCCAACTTTTACACGGGAAGACACCCGAGGACACCAAAACCTGCATATATATATATATATATATATGAAAATGCTGTTATGAGATGTTACGAATGGTGCCACTAAAATATTGTTATTTCTTGTTTTGTTTTGGAATAGCTTTTCATTCAACAGCAAAAAAAAATAAAAAAAAATTACCAGACCAATTGAAATTCCCCCAACTCTTCTTCAGGGAATAGCTCAAGGCTGCCGATTCCTGAGTGCTTTTCAGTTTCTGTTTATCATGAAATAATTTCCCAGTGCTATGTTTTCTAAACTGCATTGAGAGAAACAAAGCAAAGGGTCTGAGGGTTGGTTTCAACAGACGACAGCCTGGCGGAATTGCAGGTTTGACCTCATTTTATCCTCTGAGTATTTAGAGATTGCTTTCATGCCCAGCAACCATATGAGAAGAATATAGATTCCTTCCTGAGTACATTGAACTTGGAAACAATAAGTGACCTCTAAAGTTGAATTCTACAGCTACAGGAATAGAGAAATATTTTTTCTCCCTCCCCCTTTCAGAAATGATGAGGACAAATTTTATATCAGCACAGAGAATGAACAGCTGTTCAACTAAAAATAACCAATAAAGTGAAAATAGGAAAGCTTTTCCAAATTATACCCTTTTAAAGAAATCGTTATGTGTAGCTCTGTGTCTTCTTTATTCCATCCCTATCTCTGCCACTATCTAGGAGCACAGATAGCAGAACATAAGGGACTTGACAGGAAGTTGATAGCTTCCTATCTGTTGTTTCTCTGCAAACATTTGCTTGCACAAAATATGATTCATGCCAGCTTGGGCTCCATGCTATTTCAGTATTGGAAGAAAGGAGGCTGGAATGAAAGATGTGTCAGAAGTCTATTACTGCCACTACCAGCTAATATTTATTTAGTGCAAAAGCATTACCCGCTGCCTTGTGGGACACCTCTGGGAGAGGAAACGGTAAGGAGTTAACCCCACACAGTGGAGTTCCTAAGATGTTTGGATGGCATCTTTTACTCCTCCTTTTGGCAACTCCTGCAGCCTAGCTGCTGCCAAATGTGTGGCTCTGCTTTCCTTTGGACCGTAGTAGCAAGCCTCTCTCTCTCTCTCTCTCTCTCTCTCTCTCTCTCTGTGTGTGTGTGTGTGTGTGTGTTGTGGTCTGGGCAGCCCATGACCTCCATACAAACTGCCCAGGATTGTACTTCACCCCCAGAGGTGCACTCCATTGTCTCTCAAGACATACAGATGCCAACAAGTGCAAAAGCAGTGATCTAGGTGCTGTCCATTACATACCGGTTAGACATATTACTCTAAAATTCTGGGCTCAGTACCACTAGGGCTGCATTCAGAGGTCACTTTATTTCATTTCCCCCGTGTTTCATTATCTAACCATTTCCATGTTTTATATGATCTCTCACATCATGTAAAAGCCACTTCTGGAAAGCTAACAGAAAGTAGCAAAAGTTTAGCAATCATTTCCATGTTATTTTCTTCCCCCCAAAATATATATAACAAATCTTTTTGCAACCCCGTTAACCCAGAAAGTAGACTTGTGATCTCATGTGATAAGATTTGGGGCTGTATTCAGGCATACAGTTATTTCCTGCCATTTAAAATTTAGCATGGCAAGGTGGTATATTGGTCAAAAAGCCACAGGTCTGTAATGCAGCAGGTAATGCAGTGTGAAAAGAACTTTAGAATCTTCCGGGTCGGCGCCATCGCCGAATGGCGGACTTCCTCTGAGCTCCGGAGGGAGCCGGCTTGGCAGGGGCTGGGTCCTACCGCACCGGCGATGCGGGGACCCTTAAAAACCACGGCCAGAGGAGGCCGTGGACATGGAGACTCGGCTGGCACCGTTAGCGCTCTCCCGACTCGTGAAGGAGCCTTTTTAAAGGCTACGGATCGGGTGCCGGGGAGAAGCGTGGTGCTTTGAGTTCTCTGCTATCCCTGCCGAGCGCAGCCGCATGCCATCCGGCGGAGAGCGCTGACTTCTTCTATTGAAAATTCGGCTCTAAAGAAGAACCCGTGAGTAATTGGAATATGGACTAAAAAAAAGGGGATAAATTTTTAAAATTCGGAGCGAACGGGGGAGGCGGAAAAAAGGAAGTCAGCCCACCCCTAAATTGTAGAAGAGCCAAAACAAAGGACTGGACAACTAAGATCGAGTGTAACCTTATCTTGCCGAATCAGCAACTTCGCGAGGGAAAATTATAAGATTGAGCTGGAGGAGAAAAGTGGAATTGTTTTTTTAAAAAAAAGCAAACCCCCCCCGAATCCCTGGAGCGATTCGTGAAACTGCCTGGAGAAAAGCGATGGAGGTTTTGACAGCTGTCAAAGAGCTGTCAAAAAGGAAGATTAAAATAGAGATTTTGTTATGAGGACTTTGCCGGTTATATTTGTTATAAATTGAATATAAACTGTTTTAAATATCGGTCAACAAGCTACTTGGTCTGGTGGATGTGATTCTGGAAGGGAACTTTGTTACTGCAATGCACCTAGAGGAGCCGAGGGATATTGCATGTGTTTTTCACAGGAAACTTGAACAGTTGAATGGAACTTTTAATCTCCTGGGAAACTGCAGGAATGGAACATTATTTTGTCTACAGAGGTCTACACACTACAGGAAACAATGGAACTATTTGTTGGAAAATGAAAGGAACATGATGCAATGCTTTGCTCCAGGAATAACAAGCCTCTGCAGAGACACTAGAAACTTTTGGAAAAAGAACATTTCTGTGGGAGAACAGAGAAATAAAAAGGAGGAGAATGATTGACAAGAACAAGGAAATAACAAGAACTGGACAGAACTGGGGGAACATTTGGGATATTCAGGTTTGACAAGCTTATGGATACAAAATTGGAGTTTTTACTCCTGGATATAAAAACCTGGATAGAAGAAATGGGCCCTTTTTTGATAGACTCCTTCTACGATTGGACATCCGTAATCAAAGACTGGCAAAGAACCTGAGGGACATAGTTTAATGTGGGAACTCCAGGAAGATATTAGAAGTGGAGGGATAGGTGAAACGCAAAGGGGGAAGAGGGGAGGGAAAATTGGAATCCAAAGGCTGTAAAATTATTATTCATATTTATCTTATTTCCATCTGTACTATGTTTGAAAGGGGGAAACTCGTGGAAGGGTATAGATCGATCTTAGGGGATGGGAATTTGGATAAATTGGGTTATTGATGGTGAGTGTAATTTGGGGATAAGAACTTGTTGAATTTAATTGCTTATTTGGAAGATTTGGAACACAAGAGGGGGTAGGGAGGGGAAGTCCTAGTTATTGGCAAAAAGTTTATAGATTGGATTTAATTTGTTTTGATTTGTTTTAATTTGGAAAACCTTAATAAAAATTATTATTAAAAAAAAAATAGAATCTGGGTTAGAAGTGCTAGCATTAAAATAAGAGAACCTTAACACAATAATCCCCACATCTGAAGGCATCCTAACTATCCGCCAAAACATGGAGAAATCACACACACTATTTTGCATCCAGTGTGCCCATTATATTGCCCTGAGAAAGCAAATGGATGTTTCACTGCTCCAATAAAGAATGTAGCTTTGATTCACAAATCAGAGATCCAAAATGCACTTCCATCCAGTATCTTTGTGAACACAAGGGAAATATCCAATTAGGATGCATTTAAAGACAGTCTATTTATTAACTCACCCTTTGTATTTTTTTGATATCTCTTCAGTAGGTTCACTGATCTTCTAGCACCATCAGGTATCCTTCCTGGGATCACCAAGGAGAGCGATCACAACACTTACAACTTTGATTTATCCCCCCATCCTCTTTCAGTTCTTTCAGCTGTCTCCCCCCCCCCCTCATAGTATGATTTCTATTGCATACCCTTTCACCTCCCAGCTGTTTGGTGTATCCCAACAGAAACTTAGTCTGGTTGAAGTGCCCACCCTCCATAGCATGACAACACAATGGGTATCATACTCCCCAGTTTCCCAATTATCTGAATTATATAAGTTGCCTCTGTTAATTTCAGGTGGGAAAAGAGATTTTAAAATGTAACATTATATACCTACAAACAGAAATAGTCGACGATATTTACATAATATGGGGATTAACTTTCTTTTTGATAGACACTATTTAAATCCCCTGGTCAAATGAACATTAAGGCTGCAGTCAGTCCTAACCTTACCTGAAAGTAAGACACATTGAATTCAGAATGACTTAATTCTGGGCAGGTATGGATAGGATTCTGCTGCACGTCATCTTGATAATGGTCTGAAGGCACATGTGGTGTTTCTTTCTATGTCTGATGGTAAGCATGATTGTTCCTATATATGGCATGGATAAGACATGGTGAGCTCTTTGGAGAAAGAGTGGAGCATAATGGTAATGAATGACTATGCAAATAAAAACCATATTTTAAATACAATGAAAGGGGGCCATTGTGAGGCCCTTTTCAACATGTGTAAACTTAAGATGAATACCAAAATAATGCCAGCCCAAATAAAAGCCGTTCATCCTTTCCTTGTTGATACCGACATCCAACAGATATGTTCACAATGTCACCCCAAAGTGAAACTTCAGCCCTGCTATTCATTCCCATCTCTATGGAACAAGGGATACTTTGCATTAAAAAAAGCCAAGGAATGGATTCAGAAACAACCAGATACAAGAGCTTTAACTGACATTTGCTGATCAGTTGAGTTTTCTCTATTTTTGCTCACTTTTGCACATTTCCCCACTAATGCTCACAAACTCTCAGAGCTGGATTCTCTTGGGTCATGACATTGGTTAAATGTTTCTGCTTCAGGTGACTTTATTAAGCAGTGCATAACTCAATGCCTGTCTGCCTGTTTTACCTATGCCTAGTCATTATTTCTTTAATGGGCACACACTGAGAGACTTTCAATTCACAATACATTTCATTGACATTAATACAAATGCAGGGGAAGTTGCCTGTAACACAGTATTAATGTGCCATGAAAAATCAAATGAAAAGCCTTAGCTTATTAAACATAATTGACAAACCTGCACAGATTTCAGAAGTTCAATAGTTGGCTCTGCTGCAAGCAGGACAAAAGTCCTGTTGATGTACACAATACCAGACTAGCATGAAAACAAGAAGGCTGTGTCATATAGCCTCCAGTCATATGACCTCTGTATAGAATTAAATGCTTTAGGGAAAATGTACGAGAAGCCACAAAGCAATTATGGATGCTTCATTCAAACGGTATCCTTTACTCCCAAATAATGACTGCCCCAACGGTTTGACTGAAGGAGATTTGGAGCATCATGTTTGCACACTTCCATCAATTATGAGTACTCTAAGCCTCTTTATGAAACAATGATAGCATCATTCTTTATAATGCATGTGCAGCCACCACAGATAAGGAATATTCCATCCAACCAGGTCAAGCACCACCCATAGATTCTCTGTGTCAAATTTCAAACACTTGGAACAAATTATCAGAACATTCTTGTTTTACAATGGTGTAAGAAACCACCTTTTTCTATCAAAGGACCTGTAGCTAATGATGATTATCCTCAAAAAGCCATCATTCAGATTTTGGTATTGAAGTTCAACACCATGATTTGAAATTAACTTTGTCTGGCTAAATTAACTGATAGTCTTGATTTACAACGTATTTGCTTCTAAGTCAACTTTTAGGGTGCATGGAATGCCATCAATAGATATGGAGAGCATCCAGGGTTTTTTAGCTCATTCCATAAAGTACTTGTAGTTCCACCCAGAATTGGTTCATTCACAAGTGTATCTTGATTTCAGTAAGGCTTTTGACAAAGTCTCCTATGATATTCTCAAAGGAAGCTGGTAAAATGTGGATTGAACGAGGTAACTGTCAGGTGGTTTTATAGCTGGTTGACCAAACCCTAAGAGTACTTATTAATGGTTCCTCATCATCCTGTAAAAAGGTGACAAGTGAGGTGCCGCAGGGTTCTGCCCTCGGCCCATTGTTGTTCAACGGCTTTATAAATGACTTTAATGAAGGAATTGAGGGGATGCTCATCAAATTTGCAGATTACACGAAACTGGGAGGGGTAGCTAATGCCACAGAAGACAGAATCTAAATTCAAAATGACCTTAACAGATTGGAGAACTGGACCCAAGCTAACAAAATGAAATTCAATAGGGACAAATGTAAGGTTCTGCATTTAAGACAGGAAGAATCAGATGCACAAATATAGGATGAAGGGGACCTGGCTTACTAGCAGTTCATGTGAAACACACCTAGGGGTCTTGGTGGACCACAAGCTTAACATGAGTCAACAGTGTGAAGCAGCAGCAAAAAAAAGCTAATTCTATTCTAGGCTGCATCACTAGATGTCTAGTGTCCAGATCAAGTGAAATAATAGTACCACTCCATTTTGTCTTGGGCAGACCACACCTGGAATATTGTGTCCAGTTCTGGGCAACACAATTTATGAAGGATATTGACAAGCTGGAACGTGTGCAGAGGAGGGCAACTAGGATGATCAAACATCTAGAAGCCAAGCCTTATGAAGAATGGTTGAAGGAGGTTTAGCCTGGAAAAGAGGAGATATGATAGCCATCTTCAAATATCTGAAGGGCTGTCACATGGAGGATGGAGCAAGCTTGTTTTCTCCTGCTCTGGATGGTAGAACTTGAACCAATGGCTTCAAGTTGCAGGAAAGGAGATTCTAACTAAACATCTGGAAAAACTGACTCTTTGATAGTGGAACAGTCTCCCTTGGGAGGTTATGGACTCTCCTTCCTCAGAGGTTTTTAAGCAAAGATTGGATGGCCATCTGTCATGGATGCTTTAGCTGAGATTCCTGCATTGCAGGGGCTTGGACTAGATGACCGTTGGGTCCCTTCCAACTCTAAGATTGTATGTTTCTACGTTTGATGAGTATGCTGCCCAGTCTTTCTTTTAGGTTTTATGGATCTGTACAAAAGAGCAAGTCTAGCTCAATATTGTGATGCACTGGATATTGTAATGCACTTGGTATTCATTATTACTTCCAGCTAAATAAATAAATAAATAAATAAATAAGCAAGCAAGCAAGCAAGCAATTGTTTAAAATTGATACTTGAGAATACATCAAGGGGTTGCATGGCCACTTCTGTAGTCACAGAGCTTCCTCTGCCCCTACTGCTAACAAACTGGTCACTATTCTCACTACTGACACCAGTATTTATTAGAGGAGCAGGAACTGTCTTGGACTGAATTCAGTACTCAATCTTCTGTCACCCCAGTTAACAAGTGGCTGGTACTATTAAACTTGATTCAGCCAAAAGTCTGGCATTACATTCAGAAGAAGTGAGTATTTACTGCATGTGCACCTAGGTGCTGGATATTGGGATTCCCCCTCCTGCAGGCTAGAGATGGAAATGGCTGAATCAAGGTATGAGTAACATTACAGAAAGATTTGTACTGCAAAATTGATATCTGCAAGGTATTTTTGGGGTGAATCTCTGCCTCTGTCATGTGGGTTATACAGATTTTTAAAAATCATTTCTGTGAGAAGCAAAAGTACCTACATATGATTCTGAATTTGTCTTGGTTAATGTGACTGGGTAACTAAGCGGTGGGAAACTAATGGGTGATTAGAGGCTTAACAAAAGAATATTGGCATACCTTGCTGGTTGAAAATCTCTTCCTTATAAAGCGCTCCCTCTTTTGGTCTTTTTGGGCGGGGGGGGGGGGCTTCCTGCAGAAGGCACAGAGAAGCAGTTTGCAGCAAGTGTGGGCATGCAAAGGTTCAAATAGAACTGGTCGTTTTTAGCTGGAATTTGTTAAAAGTGAGCCACCCTTTAAATACACTTGTTTATTTGAATACCGGATGCATGACTGGTGGTTAAGCTATCTGCCTCAGGAGTGTGATCCTAATGTGCTCTATTTGTAGAACTGTAATTTCTTTTTAAAAAATCATTACAAACACATCTTAAGACTTCAGTGTCCCTCTGCCATCCAAAGGAAACAAAATCCTGCAACGAAAGCCCATGGGGAACATGTAACTATATTTTATACTAACTAATCGTTTTAGCTTTTCCTGCCCTTAATTTCTTTGAGCTGAACTGTACAGGGATTCCACTTTGTTTGTGTACACCTGTACCATTTCCTCAGAGGCCCTTTTGTGTTTGCTTTAATCAAGCACTGTTTATTAGATAACTGTCTTCCCGTGCTTGATCAACACAAAAGAGCACAATTCCCTTGACAGCGCATTAAATTGGTCTGAGGGGAAATGGGAAGAGCTGCGTGCCATTGGAATGCCAAGCCTTGCTGTGCAGGAGAAGAGGAGATTATTGACACAACCTGTTGGGTTGCTCTGGAAGGAATGCCAAGTGGAGGGACGGGAGGTATCAGGGAAATTAGAATCCATATAAATGAAAAATTCTAGTATCAAAACTCATTTGATTAAAGAGAAGAGTTAAAGCATTAACAAATTGCTTCATGTAGTACCAAAAGCTTCAAAATTTTCAGTTGTGGAAACACCCTTAATCCCCATGCCATGAAGGCAATAAGTATGTTCTACCAACAGATATATTGTGCTTGCTTACAATTTAGTTTCTCCGTACCCACATTTTCTCGGCTGCTAAGCAGCCGCCAAGACCATATAACACTGGTCTTGAAAAACCTACATTGGCTCCCAGTACGTTTCCGAGCACAATTCAAAGTGTTGGTGCTGACCTTTAAAGCCCTAAATGGCCTCGGTCCAGTATATTCTGCCCGGACACTGAGGTCCAGTGCCGAGGGCCTTCTGGCGATTCCCTCACTGCGAGAAGCCAAGTTACAGGGAACCAGGCAGAGGGCCTTCTCGATAGTGGCACCCACCCTGGGGAACGCCCTCCCACCAGATGTCAAAGAGAAAAACAACCACCAGACTTTTAGAAGACATCTGAAGGATGCCCTGTTTAGGGAAGCTTTTAATGTTTAATAGGTTATTGTATTTTAATATTATGTTGTAAGCCGCCCAGAGTGGCTGGGGAAACCCAGCCAGATGGGTGGGGTATAAATAATAGGTTGTTGTTGTTGTTGCTGTTGTTGTTGTTGTTGTTGTTGTTGTTGTTGTTTTCTCTTGGTCTTTCAGTTCCAATCCTCCTGCCCACAGATAGGGAACACCCATGCCAGGGTCACTGCTATATTAAGATTTAATAAGATATATGCTTTTAAATTCGCAACTCCCATATCTGATAACCAATTTTTCGCAGCTTTTCTTAAGCTGCAAATCACAGCCCCATGGATGTTTAACAACATGGTTTGCTGTGGCTATACATTTCTAAACCATCTAATTCTGACAGCTGTTGTGCCAGAAGCTTCTCTGTGTTTTCAGCCACAAACTTGTACATGTTTAACCAAAAACACGAAGAGCAAAGTAACTATTCCAGAGTATCAGACCACCAAATTTCTGATGTTTAAACCCGCTCTGCTTGAAAATTCTAAAGGTGTAATCAATTCATTCAAGAGTCAACCTCTTGCAAAAGCAAATTCTTTGCACATTTAGACACAAAACATGCCTCCTTTTTTTGGTCACCCCATCTTTACCCCATGATACCATCTTTACCCCCAATGTCCATCCAACTTTTTTGATTGTGTCACTAGAATGGTCAGGCTCCATAATGATTAGGAATGGAGGTTGTCTGACTTTTTCACCTTAACTATACTTCTTGTGAGCTTAAATATAGTATGAGCAGTGTTTTTTTTCTTGGGGGATGCAGGGGTACGCATACCCCTAAACATTTTGTGAATCTTTGTATTTTTGTCCATTTACTGTATTTATTTCCCCCGATTTGAACTATAAAATGGTGATTTTCTTGAGTCAAAATGAGAGTACGCCTAAACTTATTTTTTTAAGAAAAAAGCACTGAGTATGAGATTAGTAAAGCAGCTTTCTACCTTCCTAATGAAAAATGCTAGTTTTTTGTCCTTACAGAAGCTACACAAACTGCATCATAGCTCATCACTATGCACTTTGTCATTTCTGATATTTAGAAAACTATGCATGTTATTGTACTTTACAGCATTTCAAAAAGCTATCACATGTGAATTGCTTTGGTTGTAAAAGCATTCTGACAGCTCAACACAAGTCAAAGCATTTGGTTTTAAACTACTTGGCACCTTGGCCCCTGTACCTCTCATTATACTGTTTATTGATATCTGGTATGCCATGGAAAGATGGTTCATATCTGGCTTTGGCTTATGTCTTTTTAAGAAGTGATGGTTTGTATCCAACATTATTCATACTCCAGATAGACTCACTGAAACAAATGCATGTGAGTGGAATAGGACCACCCCCTCCCCAATTTCTGAAACTGTAATTTGCTTGAATGGTTTTTAATTCTGAATTTTAAATTAGGGTAACCCACACTGGGATATGCTGTAATGAATTTAACAGCAACCATTCTCAATTTTTACAGGTCTACTTTAAGTAAATCTTTGTTGGATAAAACCCGATCAATCATATCAATCGACGCTGTGTTTTGATTGATACTGGGTATTTCACAACAAATTCAACATGTTGTAATGTTTGTAAAATTCATTTGAACTGTTTGGAGTGCTAAAATGTTTTGAAATGAATTTGTCCAAGATGGTTTGTTGTACTAGTGCTTTGATACTGTACTGATGCATTGCTACTTTTCTAGCTGTTTGAGGCTTATTTATGTGGAAAAGCATAACAACAATAAATAATACATGGCAAAGAGCAGCTTGTGCTAATAAAGCAACCCAGCACTGGCAGCACCATCCTGGGCAAGCCAAATGGATCAATATCCACCCAGCTGTGCCAGCTATCAACTGCAATCCTCATATAACATGTTGAAACCATATATTATGGCAGAACCAATATATCTGACTGTGTGGTAGTATAGAAAGGAGATGACTTTCTTTGTTTTATTTTTCTAGTCTTACTGAGTCTCTTCTCTAGTGAACAACTCGGGTTTCTTTCTTTCTTTCTTTGCAAATTATAAGTAACAAGGGTTGTTGTTGCTTGTTTCCAAGACCCAAAGTGTAGCATTTCACTGTAGATGATGTTAGAATTGATTTGTGGAGGCAGCTGTTTGATTTGTATTTATTTAATTTATTAAATTTATATACCACCCTACATCCAAGGATCATAGAGCAGTTTGCAATGTAGAAACACACACACAAAAATCGCATAAACCCCAGCTTAAAATACCACAGATTGTTTAATTAGCCAAAGGCCCAGAAGAAGAGGAATGTTTTTGCCTGGCTCCTAAAGATATGCCAGGTGCCAGATGAGCCTACCTGTGCAGAAGAAGAAGAAGAGTTTGGACTTGATATCCCACCTTTCACTCCCCTTAAGTAGTCTCAAAGCGGCTAACAATCTCCTTTCCCTTCCTCCCCCACAACAAACACTCTGTGAGGTGAGTGAGGCTGAGAGACTTCAGAGAAGTGTGACTAGCCCAAGGTCACCCAGCAGCTGCATGTGGAGGAGCAGGGAATTGAACCCGGTTCACCAGATTATGAGTCCACTGCTCTTAACCACTACACCACACTGGCTACTGGAATGCTCTTAACCACTACGCCACAGAGCATTCCACAAGTGGGGAGACACTGCAGAAAAGGCCCATTCTCCTGTTGCTACACTCTGGACCTCTTGTAGAGGGGCCTCAGATGATGAGCCCAGAGTCTAGGTAGGTTCATCTGGGGAGAAGCAGTCCTTGAGGTCCTGAGCTATTTAAGGCTCTATAGGTCAAAAACAGCACTTTGAATTGGGCTCAGAAACTGATTGGCAGTCAGTGCACTCAGGCCAGGATTGGTGTTATATGTCCAAACTTTCTTGCCCTGATGAGCAACCCGGCCACTGAATTCTGCACCAACTGAAGTTTCCAAACTACATCCAGGGGCAGCCCCAAGTATAATGCATTGCAGTATTCCAACCTAGAGGTTACCAGAGGATAGACAGCAGATGTTAGCCTACCCCTGTCCAGATGGGGGCACAGCTGAGGCACTCCACCGAGGCACCTGAGCCTCAAGCAACAGCAAAGGATCCAGAAGTACCCCAAGCTGCATACCTGCTCCTTCAGAAGGAGTGTAACCCCATCAAGAGCAGGTCACATCCCATCCAACCAGTTTAGGGAACCAGCCACTAGCAGTGCCTCAGCCTTATCTGGATTGAGCTTTCATTTATTGGCTCTCATCCAGTCCATTACCAAGGCAAGAGAATGGTCCAGCACATCCCCTGCTATGTCTGCAGATGTAAAGGAGAAGTAGTAGCATGCTGCTGACAACATACTCCAAAGTTTTGGATAACCCCCCTCAGAGGTTTCCTGTAGATGTTAAACATCACGAGAGATAAAATTAAACCCTGAGGAAATCCACACTGAAGTATCCATGGGGCTGAAGAGCACTCCCTAAGCATCACCCTGGAAACAACCATCCAAGTAGGACTGGAAACACCACAAAGTGATACCACCACTCCTAACCTGGACAGTCGCTCCAGAAGGATACTATGGTTGATGATATCAAAAGCTGCTGAGAGGCTGAGGAGAATTAACAAGGGCGCATTTATCCTGTCTCTCTCCCAACAGAGGTCACCAAACAGGCACTGGTGGAGGAAGAGAAGTGTGGGGGGAGTGCACCGCCCCCTGCAACGTGATCCTGGTGGGGTGCCATTGCAGCTGCCCCCACACACTGGGCATCACGCCCCCTCAGGCAGTGTGCCATGCCCCCAGGATGCGCACCACGCCCCTGCGGACGGCAGGTCACACTTCCTGGACACGCGTCATGCCCCTGGGATGCGCGCCAGCCCTGCCCCTGCTTGCTCTCCGACCCCAGTGCTGGAGCATGAAGCTCGGCCACTGCAAACAGGGTGACTAAAATATTTTCTGTGCCTCTCTCCATGCCCCATAATTTCTCTCTCTCTCTCTCTCTCTCCCTCCCTCCCTCTCTCTGTTCATAACTGGACTGCTACTGCAGAGAAGGTTTCACCTCTGGCAGCCATCCAGTTGAACTCCAAAGATACAGGGATCCAGGTAAGTTTCCAAAATTTGGGTAGGTCTGTATAGGAGCAGGTGGTCCTTGAGCAAATGGTTTAATAACATGTCTCAGTTTAGAGATGGGTGTCTCCAACAGAGACCCTTGGTCTCAACTTGTTGAATGCTCTTTACAGATAACCACTACAAGTATGGAATACCCAAAGTCTCGAACTAGCTGTTGAAATCTCTAAAATGACTGGCTGCTCAAATACTGCAGGAAGATCAACTGGTAAATACTCATGTCCCTGTCCCTCTTTGGACAGTTACTCATGGCTTGTCTGCACAACAGCTCTCTCTCCTGATCACTTGAAATGGCATTAGTCCTGGTGCAGTCCTTTTGATCTGAATCGCTGAATGCTCAAGGGCTCTTATCCACTTATGGCAGAGCTATACCACTGTATTAAATTCCAAAGATGTTTCTTTTTCTAGACTGAGCCTGAATTGGTTTCTAAGCTTTTAGCCTAAATGATAGGATGGCAGAGAGAGCAATCGGAGGAAAACACCATCTCTCCAGAGAATCACAAATTACAAATAGGATTACAGTTCCCAAGTGATGCTCCCTCTCTAATACACATTAAACAGTGTGAAATGCAGCTATTTGACTTCTCTTCGTTCCCAAAATAAAGTGAATAAAATACACTTATATACTGTGAACTTTTCACACTCCATTTTCCCATATAAATAAATACCATTCCTCTTGGAAGTGGTCAGAGCAACCATGCTGAAGATGTGCAACACCTAGCCCATAAGGCAATTTGTGAAGACTCTTTAAAAACCACCTGTCATTAAAACATCATATTTCTAGTGCACTTAAAGGTAAATAAAGGACCCCTGACAGTTAAGTCCAGTCGCGAATGACTCTGGGGTTGCGGCTCTCATCTCACTTTACTGGCCAAGGGGGCCGACTTTTGTCTGCAGACATGTGGCCAGCATGTCTAAGCCGCTTCTAGTGAAACCAGAGTAGCACATGGAAACGTCGTTTACCTTCCTGCCAGAGTGGTACCTATTTATCTACTTGCACTTTGACGTGCTTTCGAACTGCTAGGTTGGCAGGAGCTCACCCCGTTGCAGGGATTTGAACTGCCGACCTTCCAATCAGCAAGCCCTAGGCTCAGCGCCACCCACGCCACTCTAGTAAAACCTAAAAGTGTATGAGTGACCCTGTGCCCTCCTCAAATCTACGTGCACTCTGTGCCCTCCTCAAATCTGCTCCAGAGAGTAGGGGGAAAACCCAGAATAGATTAAGTTGGCAAGTGAGGATAAGAGAGGAGGGGAAATTCCCCTGCATATGCTGAAACCCATGCAATGATTGAATGAGTTAGTTAGATACTGCCCCATGGCATTTGTAAGGACCCAGTGCTTTCCAGTAGCATCAGAGCTTTTGGTGGTCAAGCAGCATCGCTAGGTTTTTCCAAAAGGAGGAAATCAGGCAGAGCAACCATCTCCTTGAGGAATGCAGACAGCTATAGTCTGTTCCAAAAATTAGTTCAGCCAGACACAATGGCAGAGAAAGGATTGGGTAACAAGGCTACTGGACCAAGAAACAGAGATGAGGACAGCAGAGTTGCAGTGAAATATTGAGTCTTAGCTACACACAGCAAATGTTCTGTACCCCCAGGCAAAGTCTGCCAGCAGAATGAGGATACAGAAGCAGAGAAAGGCACTGATAGATGAAGGCAGAAAATTGATGAAGCCCCTTGGGGTCCAGAAGTTTTCTGGTTTTCAAGGAGGAGAACAATGCTCTAGATCAGTTTCCATGGTTGAGCTTTGACACTGATGTAAAGCCCCAGAAACCAAGAAGCACATAAAGAGACATATGGGAAACCCCTGTAAATAACAGTGTTAGGTTTATAAGGGCTGTCAACTCACATATCAATCTGTCCAAGAGTTAAAATTTTCATAAGTGGGACTTCTCTAAGTGACTCCCCTGCCCCCCATCAAAGTTGAGGTGGGCCTTTTAAGTGATGGCACCTCTGCATATGAAATGCCTTCCCCAAAGAGTTTTGCCTGGTGCTTTTATAGTTAAGCATAAGGTACCAGGTTAAATCCTATTTATTTGTCCAAACTGTTAATGACTCTGATTTTACCAAAAAGGGGGCACACATTGTTAGACTGGTTTTCCCCTGCTGTTTTATCTGTTGCTCACTTGTGTCTTAACTGTTTATTTGTTGTTTACTTGCTTAAAGCTTTTGTATACTGCCTACTGTCACAAGTGATTTCAAAGTAGTTTACACATATCAATAATAAAACCCCACAAATCATGAAGCATAATTAAACCATCAACTTTAAAATAATTATAACCCACACAAATACACCAAGGGAGACAGAGGCTGAAAATAATATAGACAGTTTCTAAATGCTTGGGGAAAGAGGAATGATCTTACTTTGCAGCTAAATTGCATCAAAGTCCTGGCCATTGTTTTTTCAGCAGCTGTTGCCTTCACTTTTTACGTCCTTTATTATTACTGTTTTTACTGCATAATGCTACTTTGAACTTGTGGTTTGCTTTTTAAATCTGATTTTATTTTATTTTCTGCCTTTATTTTTGTTGATCCCCCCATTGTATGTCACTTTGGATACTTAAAGCTTAAAAATGGCATATCAGTTTTTGAAACAAACAAGCAAATAAATCAATAATAAAATCTTATCTCCCCCCCCCCCAGTCAATCTCATGATTGTCTCCCATAAATTTGAAACCCTTGTATATGAAAGTTCACAAACAAACCAGTTGTCAAAAGTTAGGGACACAATTGGACATGGATGCATGTTTAAGGCTCTTATGTGTTTCCCAATATGTTTTGCGGAATGCCATTTGAAATCCAAATTGTATCTGTGTCCATGATCAGTGTAAACTGTTTAGCCCTTTTGGTGGTAGCAGCAGACAGGTTTTCTGGACAGGCAGAAGGACCCACACAAGCACAGAAACAATCAGTCCCCATGTGTTGCACATGGGAATTGTGTACGTGAGCTGAAGCTTAGCTCCAAAATCTCCCTGCAAGAACTGCCATCATCACTGAATTTATTTCTATGCTTTCCCAAATTATGCTCAAAACAGCTCACAAGAACAGTAAACAAATCCTCAATATGTAGGTATGGAAGAAACATTGACATATTTATGACTAACACTTCATAAGATAGTATTTATAACCCCATCAGCAAGCTAACAAACATTACAGTTGAAATTTCCCTGAACGTAATGAAAAGCACTTCTTTCTCTCTCTGTAATACTTGCACTTGTCTGTCATCATGCTGTAGTTTGTGTGGCTGTCGACAGTTGGCAGTAGCCCTGTGAACTACCACATGATGACAGTTCGGGAGAGGAGGCTGTAGTGAAGAAGTCCACTAAAGGAGGTTGCCACAGCTCAGCTGAGAGGATGGGCAGGAGAACCTTTGTGGGGCTGACCCATGGAGGCCACATTTTGAGGAAGCAGGATGGATCAAAGCTGATCAGAGATGGCCAGCAAATAGGGTGCTGGTTAGAAGGGCTTGCAGGGCAGCATAAAAACAAGTTTTGGAATTTATCAAATGAACAAGCATCTAAATTTGAGGCCCCTTTGATGATGAGTTTGGATTTGATATCCCGCTTTATCACTACCCGAAGGAGTCTCAAAGCGGCTATCATTCTCCTTTCCCTTCCTCCCCCACAACAAACACTCTGTGAGGTGAGTGAGGCTGAGAGACTTCAGAGAAGTGTGACTGGCCCAAGGTCACCCAGCAGCTGCAGGTGGAGGAGCGGAGACGCGAACCCGGTTCACCAGATTACGAGTCTATCACTCTTAACCACTACACCACACTGGCTCTCACAGGGCCTTTGAGCACTTCTTCCCATAAGATTCACCAAATGATAGACTACAAGTAGAGTTGGAAGGGACTCTGAGGGTCATCTAGTCCAACTCCCTGCAATGCAGGAATCTCAACTAAAGCATCCATGACAGGTGGCCATGCAACCTCTGCTTTAAAACCTCCAATGACAGAGTGTTTACAACCTCCCAAGGAAGTCCATTCCACTGTCGGATAGCTCTTAATGTCAGAAACGTCTTCTTGATGTTTAGTTGTAACTTGAATCCATTGGTTTGGGACCTAGCCTCCAGAGCAGGAGGAAAGAATCTTGCTCCATCTTCCATGTGACAGCCCTTTAGATATTTGTTAATGGCTATCAATGGAGTGCTTTTTATATACAGTGGTACCTCTAGTTACAAAATTTATTTATTCTGGAGGTCCGTTCTTAACCTGAAACTGTTCTTAACTAGAGGTGTGCTTTCGCTAATGGGGCCTCTTGCTGCCACTGCACTGCCGGCACACGATTTCCGTTCTCATCCTGGGGCAAAGTACTCAACTCGAGGTAACTCTTCCGGTTAGCAGAGTTTGTAACCTGAAGTGTATGTAACCTGAGGCGGTTGTAAGCAGAGGTTGTACTGTATAAATGTAAAGGTAAAGGGACCCCTGACCATTAGGTCCAGTCGTGACCGACTCTGGGGTTGCGGCGCTCATCTCGCTTTATTGGCCGAGGGAGCCAGCGTACAACTTCCGGGTCATGTGGCCAGCATGACTAAGCTGCTTCTGGCAAACCAGAGCAGCACACAGAAACGCCGTTTACCTTCCTGCCGGAGTAGTACCTCTTGATGTACTTGCACTTGGACGTGCTTTTGAACTGCTAGGTTGGCAGGAGCAGGGACTGAGCAATGGGAGCTCACCCTGTTGTGGGGATTCAAACCACCGACCTTCTGATCGGCTTAACTCACAGCGCCACCCCCGTCCCTACCATATATACCATGTTAAATGGTTAAAAAAATTGGGCCATTGAGATTTCACAAAAAGGTACGGTAACTTAGAAAAACACACACAAAAACTTACCAGATTTTATCCAGAAAGGGCAAATCCAGATTTTATTCCAATGACCATCCTCAGAAGCTCAGGATGGAGCTGGTGGCTCTATGGTAGCCCCTAAGTGGTAGAACTCCCTCCCCGCAGAGGTGGTTCTGGCACCTTCATTATACAGTTTTTGGCAAATGCTGGAGATCCACCTCTTTACTCTGACACTTGAGAAGTATATTTTTAGGACCCATCTTATTTTTTGTAATTTTAAATTGCTCCTAACTGTTTTAAATATTGTGTGATGTTGTATTTCAATACTTATGTGTTTTAATTGTTGTAACCTGTCCAGCAACCTTCCACACTAAACACCCACCAGGAAAGATCCCCAGTCATATGGCATTCAAAGAAAGGAAAAGCTCTAGTAAGGTTACTGCAAGATGTTCCCTTATGTGTCCAACCTAACTCTATCCACTGAGATATTTGTTTTGCTGCAAATTTATTGCATCAGGCCATGTGAACTTAGAAAACTGGATTTCACAGATTTAATTTTCCACCGCACTTAGAATCCTGGTCAGAGGTTTTCTTTGCTCTCTAGTCCTCCTATTCTCTCCCCCCCCCCTCATATTTCATATTCATTTGTTTTCAGAGTGTTGGGGAGGGCACCAAGACCTCACTGCAGAAGGCTACACTGTTATTACGCAGGTAAAGTGAAACATTTTCTGGGACATTATTAGCTCTTATTTGCTAATGGATTAAAGGGCTTTAATGAGCTACTGGGGGCCTGGTGAAACAGCTCTTGCTAATGGGCTTCCTACTCTTAGCTGGGGGTTGTTTATTCTCATTCTGTACTTTGGGCAAGGAGAGGAGAGGTCAGTGGGTGTCATGCTGATTGATGCATTTAAGATACTTCTCCTATGCCTGATGATAAGGACAGCAGTTTTTCTTTTACTTCTGTTCCCTGCCTTACAAAAGGGACCCATGTATTCTGCTCAGTGCTCAAGATGCAGCTGGATAAGTGCTGACTTCTCTTTCTTTCTTTCTTTCTTTAAAAACACATGGTCATAGTTTATCTATCTCCATGTGATTGGGTAAAAGCTTGAAATTATAGCCTTTTATTTTTGTTAACTTTAAATATCTGTATGGCACCTTCCATACCAACCCAAAGCAGATTACAGTCTTAAATGGATCACCAGTAAACAAAAGGTAAAAGATAATTTGCACTTGTCTCAACGTAAATTACAACACAATCCTAACCATGCCTACTCTGAAGTAAGTCCTACTAAAGGTGAATGTTTAAAATCTTAGGAGGAATCTGTATAGAATTTGAATATCTCCCATTGAAACAATTACAATAAAGAGAGTTAATATGGACAGACAATGGTTGACTTACAGGGAACTGCTGAATTTTACAGGTGGGGTGGGGTGTGGGGTGGGGAGCCAAAACTGAAACCAATGGAAAACTTAAGGAGCCAGGTTACAGATTGGTTGCAATATCACCAGTTACATGACATGTTTAAATTGGATTGAACGAATGGATTTCTGGACCAAAGCTCACAATTTGAAAAAAGAACTCTTACAAAATAAGGACAAACTTTTGTTTAAAATGTCTAATTTTTTACTAGAATGGGAAACAAAAGACAAGCTTGTTAAAACTTCATTGACACCCTGGGCAATAGATAGAGGAAACAATATAGATCTCAACCTTTGGGAGAAACTTTGAACAAGCGACCTGAAATTTGCTGTATTTTATTCACTGAAAGAGAATTATTTGAAAATGATTCATAGATGGTACCTAACTCTGAGTAGGTTGGCTAAGATTTATAAAACAGAATCAGATATGTGTTGGAAGTGTAAAGAAGGGGGGTGGGTGGGACTTTTTTCACATGTGGTGGACATGTAAAAAAGTAAAAGTATATTGGGAAATGATCTATAATGAATTGAAAAAAAAGTTTAAAACTACTTTCCCCCCCCCAAACCAGAGCCCTTCCTGTTGGGAACAACCCAGACTGAAATTCCTAGATGTCAGAAAAGGTTATTTATGTATGCAACAACTGGGGCCCATGTTTTTTTAACCCCAAAATGGAAAGTGAGCGAGGTCCCAACTAAAGAGGAGTGGCAACTCAAGTTGACAGAATAGGCAGAACTTGCAGATTTAACATATAGAATAAGAGAGTAAGAAGAGCATACATTTAAAGAAGAGTGGAAAACATTTAATGAATATATGGAAAATAACAGTATACAGCTGAAAACACTGGCAGCACTAAGATAAATTTAACAGAGTAAATAATTATTGATGGCTGTAAAAGTGGAAAACTGATTTGAATGGTTATAGTAAAATATGCAGGGATGTATGATATGCAAAATGAACCATGGAAAGAGGAGGAGGGAAGTCATTGGATATTTTAAAGTCTGTAAAATGTTTATTTGGAAATGTAAAATTGAAAACTTAATAAAAAATATTAAGAGAGGATTAAAAAAAATATTGATGAAATTGTTGCATTGCGTATTTTAATTTTGTGTGTTTTGTAATTGGTTTCATACTTGTAAGGCACCTAGAAGTCAATTTTGGCCATTAAGTAGTTCATACATTGTTGTTGTTGTTGGCCTACTCCTGGGCCAGTGAGGTTAAGGACTGCAGCCTTAATATGCACAGATCAATTGCTTGAATTGTGGATGCAAAAATATGGGAAGCTTTATTGGAGTCTACAAGTCCCACCACACTCACTCCAATCTATCTAAATAATTGTCTTCATGGCCTTTAGAACACGGGGCATTAAACAAAGTAAGAGGCAACAGTGGGGATGCCCATTAGTTTGTGGGGATGAACCACTCACCTGACCCAGCAGAGTCAGTGTGGGATACCTGGAGACAGTGTGGGATACCTGGAGAGGTGATGAGTTCAGCACAGTACCAAAACACAAAAAGATCCCCTCCACTGTTCCTGCTGGTGTCTTTGTATTGCAGTGACCTCCCCACCACCATAATTCCTCTCCATTTCCCTCCCGGTATGCTGCAATGACTCAGCTGGACAGAAGTCAGATAAGCAGAGCATCCCCATATTGCCACTCACTGTTGGTAAGATGTCAGATGCTCTTCAATGTAAGCATAGCAAAGAACTTCTTGAAACTCTATGTCTCTATGATGGTACCTCTGGTTACAAACTTAATTTGTTCCGGAGGTCCGTTCTTAACCTGAAACTGTTCTTAACCTGAGGTACCACTTTAGCTAATGGGGCCTCCTACTGCCACCGCACCGCCGGAGCATGATTTCTGTTCTCATCCTGGGGCAAAGTTCTTAACCCAAGGTACTACTTCTGGGTTAGCGGAGTCTGTAACCCAAAGTGTTTGTAACCCAAGGTGTTTGTAACCAGGATGTCTGTACCAGCACCATCTTTTTCTCTCACCCTCACTGCATAAGTATTTAAAACATTCATCAACCACTTTTTAAGGAGAAACAGCAACAAAATCTCTTCACAATAACCACCTGTACTTGCATCCAGAATTCATTGTACCTTCAAAATATTTTTTCTACGGCCAATACAAAAACAGAAAGAGCTCAGCTTAAAATTAAACCATGGTAGCAAGCATATGGCAGCACCTTTTTGCACCCCTTATGAATGGGGAATTTTCGCTGAAGGCCTGGTAGTCTCCAGCTGCTAATAAGAACAAGTGTTTCGAATGGATGCTCAGAGCTGGAGGGGCTCTGGAAAACATCAGGGCTGAAAGCCCCTGTTACCGCTTAGCTTGTAACTTGTGCACCGTTGTCTGTATAATGGATTGTGCGAATGAACCTCCATCCTCTGTACAGGACACAATTCTGAGGCCATAATAGCTCATTAGCAGGGCCCCTCTTTGCCCCTGCTCTCTGATTGGCCACAGCTGCTCCTCCAATCCCAGCTGCTCCAGCTGCACGTCAATGTCAATTTTCTTTCCCATCCAATTAATCATGTCTGACATTCCCTGTGCAACCTCAAAGAAGAGAAACTTTCTTGCTGTGTCCTCGGATGCGCCTTCACACAGTGGGAGAAAAGGAAAGCAGGACTTGAATGGGTAAATGAGCAGACTAATGAGAAGAAGATGCATCTCGGCTTCAATTTTTAATGGCTGCTCTGCTATGCAGCACCAAAACTACCTGCTGTGAAAACAAGCAATCCCCTTCGACCTGGCAAGCCCGGCTTTCTATCTGGAGGCTTGTCCCAGAACTTCTTTTGGCCTCAGGTGGCCTAATCATATCTATAGGTCCTACTGAGTTCAGTGGAACTTTCTCCCAAGGAAGTATGCATTGGTGTGTGGCTCCAGGGTGTCCCACAAACATCTTCCAGGGGTTAGCAAACGTAGTTTGCTCTTAGGGATGGAGGGGAAATTCAATTCTTTAGATGACATTTAAAGGCAAAACCACACAATTTGCACTTTTCTAAATTTTGCAGTGCAGTTCTCCAGCTGAGGAATGCAGAAAAATGCATGCATTAGTGAAACTGACTCTCAAATTGGTATGGAAATATGGAGAACTGAGCGTACAATGGGAAAATGAGAAGCTAAGAGGAACCAAACCTGACATGGCTGTCTAACTGTACCTGGAATTGAGAATATTTTTGCCATTCCACCTTCTCCTTCATAGAACAGATCCCGTTTCCCCATGTGCATCCTCTACATCAGACTTCTCCAGCTTGGTGCTGTCTTGGTATTTTGGACTATAATGTCCACCAGCCCCGGCCAACACAGTGAGGGAAAGGTGCTATGCTTCCTTTCCTTGGAATAAGCCACATTGAATTCGGAGGAACTTACTTCTGAGTAAATATGCATAGAATCTGGTTACTAGCTTCCTATACAGTGGTACCTTGGGTTAAGTACTTAATTCGTTCCGGAGGTCCGTTCTTAACCTGAAACTGTTCTTAAGCTGAAGCACCACTTTAGCTAGTGGGGCCTCCTGCTGCTGCCGCGCCGCCAGAGCACAATTTCTGTTCTCATCCTGAAGCAAAGTTCTTAACTCGAGGTACTATTTCTGGGTTAGTGGAGTCTGTAACCTGAAGCGTATGTAACCCGAGGAACCACTGTATTTAATAGGCAAAATAATTTGATTTGATGTTCTCTGCATGGAGCTACCTCTGAACAGTTTTCAGAAGCTGCAGTTGATCCAGAATGCAGCAGAAGGATGTTGATGTGTTCTTGCGTATGGATCATATTGCACCTGTCCCTGATAAAGTGGGCTCAGGACATTGGGCATAACATTATGTTTGAGGACTGGGAAAGGTTGTGGACCACTGGGCTGAACTTCACTGCATGTAATGCTCTGAAGGAAAATGTAATGAAAATGATATATAGATGGTACATGACCCCAGTTAAACTTGCCAAAATATACCATTTGTCTGATAATAAATGTTGGAAATGTAAAGAAAATGAAGGAACATTCTTTCACCTCTGGTGGACTTGCCCTAAAGTGAAGGCCTTCTGGGAAATGATATATAATGAGTTGAAAAAGGTGTTCAAGTATACCTTTACTAAGAAACCAGAGGCCTTCCTTCTGGGCATTGTCGGCCAGAAGGTGTTAAAGAAGGACCGAACATTCTTTATGTATGCAACAACGGCAGCAAGGATACTCATCGCTAAGAGCTGGAAAACTCAAGATCTACCCACGCTGGAAGAGTGGCAGATGCAGCTGATGGACTATATGCAACTAGCCGAGATGACTGGCAGAATCCGAGACCTGGGAGAAGAGAGGGTTGAAGAAGACTGGAAGAAATTTAAGATCTATCTACAAAAATATTGTAATTTGGTTGAATGTTAAGAAGGATGCTAGATCATAAATAATTGCCTACCACTGAATTAGATCCGAATTTGACGATAAGTGAGATTAAGGAAAATATAAATCTTTTGGAGAACTGCTAGATTCTACTTAAATGAGCGGATATAAGATTGTAAACAAGATGGTAATTTGCTTAGAAAAACCTTTTTTTAACGATGCAAGTGAGAGCGGGAGACGTGAGGGAGTCCAAAGAAGTGATGAAATTATGCTATGATATAAATAATATTGTTTATTATTAATGCATTTGAATTTGAAAATCTTAATAAATATTTTTTTTTAAAAAAAAAAACATGTTGCACCTGTCCCATAAGTGTGTGGTGTTGGCTGAAAAGAAATCAGATTCTATGTTAGGAAAGGGACTGAAACTTGGAATATTGCATACAGTTCTGGTCCTCACACATCAAAAGGGTTATTGTAAAACAAAAACAAAAAAAGGGCAGCCAAAATGATCAAGGACTTGGAGCAACTTCCCCATGAGAAAATGTTGTAACATTTGTGAACTCTTAGTTTAGAAAAAAGATAAGAGGTGGGGGACATGGTAGAGGTATTATATTATGCATGTTTCTTTTGTCTTTCTCTCACAGTTAGAGATGGAATGATTTCTCAGTTTAAGTTATTTCAGTTTTTTATTTCTCTGATCTTAAATCTGGTTCTCCACATTTCTGCATAAATTTGTGAGTTTTCTTTTAAAATATCCTGAAGAAAAATTATTCAGCATGTTAGTGTGAATTTCTCTTAATAAATGCATTTTTGTATGTAGTTTTGACTAATGGACACATTTTTGCAGTAATTTCAACCCATACGTTTATCTAATATATGCATTTTTGTAAACACTGGTTGGTTGGAAAACTGCATTGCAAAATTTGGATCAGCATGAATACCCTCTTCCATGCAGAAGCAGATCACTCTTCAGCCACTGAAGTCTAGGGTAGCCAGTTATGCATTGCTAAAAGGGAGGATTTGCAACATCATAAAAAGAGAGTTGTGTCTGCCTGTCTGCCTGTCTGTCTACCTATCTATCCATGTATAATTTACATAGATATGCAACATATCTCTACATAGCGGATTAGACATCAGATGACGTGTGTGCCTGCTCAGTCTGTTGACTAGGAGCTGCTAAATGTTAATGAGCAAATTCAGGGATCCTGTTCTCTCTTTTTATGGTTCCTAATCTTTTAGTTGGACTTTGACCAAAGAAAGGATACTTTCAAAACAGAGGACTGTAGACACATGGCCTCCTTACAAGAGCCTCATATCATTTCCAGACAGGCAAGAAGGAATAATATACGGGACCTGATCATCCTCAGGAGGCACAGCCAAGACCCTCCCACAGTGCAATGCCTGATCCTGTAGCAAAACAAAATCAGGGCAATAATTCAAGGGAAAGAGTGAGGTGGAAAAACAAAAAAGAACAATGCAGAACTGCTGGGATGTAGAATAGGAAGGAGCAGGGTTGCAATTACACGGCATTTCATACTTTCTAAAGGGCTTATTGGAATTACAGCATAGTAGCTTTTAATCGTTTCCACCCTAAAAATAAACATGTATTTCTGCTATTTCTGGTTTCACAGAAACCTTGATCTATATTCTTTTGACGGTGTGGTCTGTTGTGATGTTTCCTTCTGAGGAAAGTAGTTTGTATCATCCCAAGACTTTGTTGCCCTTGCTGGGCTAGAAGTAATCTTCCTTGCCAGCTATGCCGGCTTGTCATAGTATAGCAATGAGCTGAGGAAGCGTTTCAAAAGCTAGGCCATTTATCTTGCCCCACTATTTGAACAGCTGTTTCTAGGAAGGCTGCATGGCTGCATGGAATCAGCAGGTTGGCCCATAATGGCATCACACCACAATAAAAAACTAACAGCCAGTCTGCAAGGTGCAAGATACTACACGTGACAGGCACACAAGGCAAGCTCCAATGTCTAGGGGTGAGCTGCATATGCCTGGAAGAGGTTGGAGCATGGATGCATATTACCGTAATCTTTGGTAATCCATGCTTTGGATCACCTCCAAACTGCCATGAGTTAAGATGCCATGAATTCTAGTTCATTAAAAAAAATAATCTTCAAAAATAAATGCCAAGTTCAGGTTTTTAAATAGGTAGACAAATGTTCATTTTATTCAAAGGCGATATTTGGGCACTTATTCTCATTTCCAGAGAAGTGGAATTTCTAGATTATAGTGCAGGACAGACACCAGCCCATTAAAATTCCAGAGGCATAAGAAGGCAGGTTTGTTGCTTCTGAAATCACCGGGTTAATGTTTTCTCAGTCTATACACAGAGATTTACCATAAGCATCCTTCCCAGATCTTAAAGCCTCCAGCTTCCTTTTGAAATGGAGTCCTCCTGTTTAACCTTTATGAAGCACATCAAATTGCAAATCTCCAAATGACACTTGCATCCAAACCTCACACAGCAGTGAGGCCATGGACTCAATTGACTTAAATGAGGAATCAAAGTGCTGTCCAAATATAACCAGGAGCTGCGTGGCAACTTATCCCTTTCCAAACCTGTGTGTGAGGAGGGTGTCACAAAGCTAATTGTTCTCAAAATGTCTCCCAGTGACTCTCCCCCTGCCCTAGACACAGGGAGAAGCTTTACTTTATGTGGCTGTTGTTTTACAGGAACATGGATTAGTATTCTAATGCAGAGCTAATACATCAAAAGCGGCAGTGTGCCATTTGCTCTGCCTTTTTTTCCTAATTATTACAATAGTTAAATGATTAATACAGTGTAGAATGTCTTTCAGGAGACCTTCATACAGGCAATAATTAAAAAGGACCTTTTCAGTCCTGAACTGGTTTCTTCATCTACTGATTGTAGGAGAAACTTGCAGGCTGCTCTTTATGATGTTGCCAAATCAGTGTTCAGATGCCAGGCTGCATCTACAGACCAATAAAATAAACAGGAGATTAAGAATAATCTCAAAAGGACAGAGTTTAATATAAAGGCTATTTCAAGCCACTTAGAGGTTATTGGTGTGGAGATTAAGGCTGAATGATCTGGTCTGGTCTGATCTGTTCAGTAAAAATTAGAAGGCATGCGCCTTCTAAACCACCATTTCAAGGTGATTTATTCATAAGATAATTAAAAACAAAAATTACACATACATTTTAAACAAGACTCAAACAAATATATATATTGCTGGTAGAGCATAAAAAGCATAAAAAGCTGGTAGAGCATAAAAAGGAACTCAATTTATTTCAAAGGAACTACGTATATTTCAAGTATACGTAGGTGTTCATTGTTACTGCAATCAATTTGTTCTGATGTTTTCATCAGCATATGGAGACCACAGTTTCTTTGTCCCTGTAAGCCATTCTTCTCAAACCTGGGTCTCCACCAGTTCAGGGCAACATGGTCAATGATTTATGGGAATTGTACCCCAGCAACAATGGGAAAATCCCAGGCTGGTGAAAACTGCTGCTAGCAATTAATCCAAAGCCTTTCCCCTTTAAGATGCCAAAATCACTGGGATTTCCTGAAATTTGCAGCTATTAGGTGCCATTTGAGACATTAGGTACAGAATCTACACTGTACCACAGATGCCTTCAAAACAGATCTTATCAATGGGAATGGTGCTAATTGCCTATTGTTTTGATGATGGATAGAATAGGAAAACATTGCCCATAAGATCTGTTTTAAAGGCATCTGTGGTACAGTGTAGATTCTGCAGCATGTGTGCTCAGGATATTTCTCTTCAGGTCATGGCTTGGTTTTGTTTCCCTCTAGTGCAACTTGTCAGAAAGGAAGCTGCAAGGTTTGTGTCTGGAACTTCCATCCTAAAGCAGAACTCTGACCTTGGATTGCAGCTTACAATATAATGATGAGATGTTTCATTCTTTATCTGACTGCCTTTCCCGTATTAAGTTGGTAAAGTTCTTTGGCTGCCTGAGGCCCTGTGACAGCAAGAGAATCTTCATCTTTGGTGATCACTCGTAGCCGAGTAAGATTGTCTTAGATAAACATGGTTTTAACAATGAGTCCATAAGTGACTGTGGAGGCCAATTCTGGAACCACACGACCTTCCACAGTGGGGACATTGGTTTCTGCCTTGCACACTGTTATGCACAGGCTAAGACCCAGCACATCCCCACTATCCCTACTATTTCAGGAAAAGAAGATTCAGATGACAATTACAGGTGCAGGGCAGTGTCAAGGGATATCATCGTCTTATGAGAATCACTAGTTTCCAAACTGAAAAGCAATTGCTTGGATAGTAAGATTAATTAAGGGTGATGACAGAAGGAAATTTCCCCATTCCTTTCACCCCAGTACAGCCTCCTGGAAAAGCCTCTTTGGAAGGGGGGCGGATACTAAATGTTGTGAGATGGGGTATGTAAGACTGCTGTGAAGGGAAGAATTCCTCCAACTTATGGAGTGGACGCTCGGGTTGCAAATGTGATCCATGTGGGATGCATGTTTGCAACCCACAGTGTTCACAACCCGCATCTGTGCACGCGCGAGTTGTGATTCAGCACTTCTGCACATGCGCAAAGCATAATTTAGTACTTCTGCGCATGCACGACCGCCGAAACCCAGAAGTAACCCATTCCGGTACTTCCGGGTTTTGGCGGTCCACAACCCGAGAAAACACAATCTGAAGTGTCTGTAACCCAAGGTATGACTGTAGTTACATAATTTGGGGTGATCATCTCCTCTAGCAACCCCCAGTGTTTCTTCCCATGCTCTTCAGGAGACCTCCCTTCCTCAAACCTCTGGTAATTTTTTTTGAGGGGGGTGAGATGGCTGCAGAGGGAGGTGGGTATGGGAAACTTTCATTCAATGAACCTCTGTAATTCATCAATCAAGTGGGAGATGAAGTAGCTGCAGTGTCTTTTACTTCCTGCTCTTTTTACCAGTGTTCATGCTTCCCCCTTGGAGGGGAAATCAGGAGGTGCACAACTGAGTTTTGGGCAGAAAAATATTTGGAGAAGAAAAGGTTAAATAGCCCATTCCCCCCCCCCAAATCCTTCAAGGCCCTGGTTCTTCCAAGTCTCAATTTATCTAACATATATAGTAGCTGCATTTAAACTTAGTTCCCATGGCTTGGAACCAGGCTACTTGAAGAAATACCCACCTCAGCATCAACCTGTTGGTCCATCAAGATCACCTGATGCAGTGGCACAGGGTGGAGGGTGGGAGTGGGAAGGAAATGGACAGAGTAGGCATGCACATTCAACTGCCTAATGGCATCAGCATCACCCAGGAGATCGCAGTCACAGAGATAAGTATAGAAGAGTCGTGCCGTTGTCTGGGGAGGTCACTTCCTGGTTCGCACGGAGAAGGCATTTTCAATGCAGCCCAGTGACAGAAGCACACAGCTGTATTGAGGCATCACCGGGTGTTGAAATTTTGCACCTGGGGCAACCACCCCTGTGCCCCCCCAATGTTACCCCACTGACCTGATTCCCTTGCTATCAAAACTGAGTTGACTCTCTTGGTGGTGACTCAGGGCAGGGCCTTCTTAGTGGTGGTGCCCCATGTACAAAAGTGTGTATGTCCAATGACTAACTCTCCTGGAATTTATTCAGGTTTTCTCCTCATCTGTTTGCATTGGTACCCAATAATTAATCTGCACTGTTAATAGGAGTTCTCAATGTTAAAAGGACCGGCTTTGATAACTAATTCTGAATATACTCAGCTAGAATTATTTCTACTATAAGTGTAAATATGTAAGTACAAGAAAAAAACTTTTGCTTTTTACATTTTCAAAATGGACTGAGTTGATTAGCCTCAATTTTGATTTTGTGGCAGCAGATTGTGGTTGTTCATCTGCCCCGATCGCATACAAAAGCAGGGGTGGGAGTCCATTTTGAAAGTGCATGGGTGACTTCTGGAGGTGACGCAAAACGGCAATGGCAGTCCTCTTTACTTTGTGAAGAGGGGCTCCGCGAAAAAGGGTCGTCCGCTGCGGCAAAGCGGAGACCCATCAAGAAAAACCACAGGCAGAGCGAGCCTGTGGCCGTGGGACTCGGCGGGCGCCAAAAGCCCCCCCAGAAACGAAGAAGGAGCTCCGTAAGGGGCTCTGGAACGCAAAAGGGGGAGCGGCGCTGTGAGTTCATCGCTCTTTTCGTGGATGCAAAGCCGCGCTGCTGCTGCTGCTGAGCGCCGACCTTTCTTCTTGAAAACATCGAAATTGGCTGTTACATACCCGTGAGTAAGGGGAGCTAAACATCGGATTAAAATTTGGGAATTTGGTTGAAATTCGGCTGAAAACGGGAGGCGAGTAACAGGAAGTCCGTCTCCCGATCTTGCTAACCAGATTAAAGCAACTGTTCAGAAGAGCGCTGAAGTGCTTAAAAGGGACTGTAAAAGCAAAATGAGGGTGTATCTGACAGACTTTGTAGTGAAAAGACAAGCAGGAAATCTTTGCAAAATCTGTGGATCTTATTCTTGGAACCTTCTTCCTAATTTTGAGCTATGCGGAGTTAAAAGGAACAACCCAGCTGTCGGGCTGTCAGTGCGTAAAAGAGAACTGTCAAACTGCTGATACTGTTATTGGAGTTTAAACTGATACATAGACTGAGACACTAACGTTTAAACATTGTTGCTGGGACCTTTCTTGACACCTTGTGGATTTTCTTCAAGAAAAAGAAAGCCCGGGGAACCTTCCTTTTGTGCTCTGGAACTACTAAAGATTTAACATAGGGAATATAAGAACTTCAATGGCGGATAAGAGTTCTCTCCTTCCTTGAAACTTTGAAATACCCCCACCTAGAGGATTGTGGAGACATAGAGGCCTGGGAACTGTACTTTATTGTGATTCTCTGTGGTTAAATTGTTTACACTCTGGAATTGTCTGACTTATGAAACAAAAGAAAATTTGACCTTGAACAGAGGCAGGTGTGGAATGAGCGGCTCAGGGAGAACAAGAGCAGCTAAAGCTAAAGAAAAAGAAAAGAAACCAGTGCAACTTGTTCAAACAACCCTATCTCATCAACGAAGATCATCCATCCCAACTGTGCTGCCAGCACAGGAGGTGGAAGTTGAAGAGCCTGCTGCAGAAGATATGGCAACTGGAGGATCTGAAACAAATTTTGGAACAACTGGCAATTTTAAACCAAAAAGTGGACAATCAATCATCAAAAATTGACCAAGCTACATCCTCTATTAGTAAATTATCTGAGCAAGTTTCTCAGCACACTCAGGCAATTGAAAAATTGCAAAGGGCAACGACTGAAAATTATAAACTTGCTGTGGAAGCCAGTCAAAAAGCAGAACAGGCGAACAAAAAGGTTGATGAGATTAAGGGGGAAGTAAGGCCTCTGAAAAGACAGGTAGGGGAACAACAAGCCTACCTGTCATTGGTTGAATTGAAAAGTAAGGAAAATAATCTCAGATTAAGGGCCATCCCAGAACTGGAGGAAGGAAATCTACAGGGATTTTTAACACTTTTGTTCTCCAAATTCTGGGGGATTGAGGAAGATAAGGATTTTAAAATTGTGACGGCCTTTAGACTGGGAAAATTGATAAAGAAGGATAAGTCCAGAGACTGTTTGGTTACTCTGAGATCAAGAGAGGAAAGAGACAAGATACTAGGCCTACATTTTAAAAAATCTTTGGAGATAGAAGGTAAAAAGGCTGAAATTTACAGAGACATACCCAAACACCTTTTGGATCTTAGGACCACTTATACAGATTTGACCAAACTGTTGAGATACAACACAATCCCTTATAGGTGGGAGTTTCCGCAAGGACTATCATTTACCTACAAAGGAAGGAAAGTAAGAATTAAAACACCGGAGGACCAACAGAAGTTCTTACACGACCACGAGGAGGACCTCCAGAAAGAAGCCACAGCTTCTTGGCCACCACCACCACCGGGACCATCTCCAAAGCCTACACCGTCTGGATCTGGACCAGCATTACCACCTCCGGGATCGGAGGGAAACCTAGACACCCCACTGTAGACCCACCAATTAGACCAGGATGTCGCTGCAGCTTCTTAGTTGGAATATAAATGGCGGAAATTCTCCGGAAAAAAGAAGAAAAGTATTTCATATTTTGAAAAAAGAACAATTGGACATTATTTGCCTGCAAGAAACGCATGTGACAAGGCTCCACAGAAAAGTGCTAATTAATAAAAGATTAGGCCAAGAATTTATTTCTTCGGATAAAGTTAAGAAAAGAGGAGTGGTGATATATGCAAAGGAGAGCCTGTCACCGAAATTCTTATTTAAAGATGAACACGGCAGAATTTTGGCGATTGAAATTCAGACACAAGGAGAAAATTTTTTGATATTAGGAATATACGCTCCAAATGAAGGAAAATCGGAATTCTTCAGGAAGCTGCATGAGATTATGCTGGACTACTTAGACTACAACAACATCATCATGATGGGTGATATGAATGGGGTTGTGTCTGTAAATATGGATAAGTCGCAAAGTGCTAACATAACGAAAGATGGCAGACTACCTAAAACTTTCTTTGAAATGACTGACAATGTGGACTTAATTGACATATGGAGGGTTAAGAACCCCCTAGGAAAAGAAGGGACTTTCTTTTCTGAAGCTCATCTGACATGGACACGAATTGACCAAATATGGATAACTAGAGGACTGGCACCCAAGACTAGAAAGGTGGAAATCTGCCCAAAAACCTGCTCCGACCATAATGCTTTGAAAATGGAATTGAGACTAAATACAACCGGATCCTTCAGATGGAAAATGAATGACACCTTACTAAGGGACGAGAAGATTGTTAAGAAGGCCCAAAAAACTTTAAAGGATTATTTTGAGATAAATTTAAATACCACTGTGGAAAAAAGAATAATCTGGGACGCAAGTAAAGCAGTTATGAGAGGGTTTCTAATACAACAAAACACGATCAAGAAAAAGCTCTGGAATGAAAAGAAGGAGAAGATATTGGAAAAAATAAGAGATGGAGAAAAAAAACTAAGATCCAGGCCCAAGTCGAAGGAAGTGCTGAGAGAAGTGAAATTTTTCCAAGCACAATATTTGAAATTGATAAATCAAGAGGTGGAATGGAAAATTAAACAAATGAAACAAAGATCTTTTGAATCAGCAAATAAGTGTGGGAAACTGCTAGCATGGCAGTTGAAAAAGAGACAAAAACTTAATACAGTTACAAATCTAGAGATTGAAGGGAGAATGGTTCAGAAACCCGAGGAAATTAGAAAGCGCTTCCAGAGATATTTCAAAGAACTTTATTCACAAGGGCCACAGAAAGACTCGGAGGTGGACCAATTTCTCAAAACTAATGGATTACAGAAAATACCTCAGGAAATGAGAACAATCCTGAATGGTAATATCACACAGCAAGAAATTGAAAGTGCCATTCAGAACCTTCAATTAGGCAAATCTCCAGGCCCTGATGGACTTACCTCCAAATACTATAAGGTTTTGAAAGACTATTTGATACAACCTTTGTTGGAGGTCTGTAACCAGATTATGGAGGGGAGGAAGACACCGGAAACGTGGAAAGAAGCCTACATCACATTGATACCTAAACTAGAAACTGAAAAGACCCAGCTTAAGAACTACCGCCCCATCTCACTCCTAAATGTGGATTACAAAATTTTTGCAGACATTTTGGCAAGTAGGTTTAAAAAAGTGCTTAATGAAGTGATCCATAAGGACCAGGCTGGCTTTCTCCCTGGTAGGCATTTGTTTGGCAACACAAGAAACATCATCGATATTTTGGAACTTTTACAAACAAGGCTTAACACTAGAGCGGTGCTAATCTTTATTGATGCGGAGAAAGCCTTTGACAACATTTCCTGGATGTTTATGAAGAAAAATTTGGAAGGGATGGGAGTGGGGCGGGGGTTTGAAAATGGAATAGAAGCAATATATTCAGAACAAAAAGCGAAACTGATAGTAAACAATGTGGTGACAGAGGAGTTTAAAATTGAAAAAGGGACACGGCAGGGGTGCCCTCTATCCCCGCTATTGTTTATTTCAGTTCTGGAGGTGCTATTGAACATGATTAGAAAGGACCAGTTGGTACAGGGAATTGAGGTCGGAGTGAAACAATATAAATTGAAAGCATTTGCAGATGATCTGGTATTAACATTGCAAGAGCCAGTCCCCAGTACTAAAAGAGTGTTAGAATTAATTTCTGATTTTGGTCGGGTGGCGGGATTTAAGTTGAACAAGCAAAAAACTAAGGTTTTAGCAAAAAAATTGACAACTACAGAAACAGATGAGTTCGTGAAAGAAACAGAACTAAATGTGGTTAAAAAAGTAAAATACCTAGGGGTGTATCTGACCTCCAAAAATTTGAATTTGTTTAAAGATAACTACGAGAAATGTTGGTCAGAAATCAAAAGAGATTTGGAAACGTGGTCAAGACTGAAACTTTCCTTGTTGGGCCGAATAGCAGCTATAAAGATGAATGTATTGCCAAAAATGTTATTTTTGTTTCAGACCCTACA